>NC_136727.1:12163194-12825069 GCF_936440315.1 Barbus barbus
TACTTGAAGCTGCTCACCCTCTCCACAGGGGTCCCACTGATCATAAGAGGAGTGTAGGGCTGCTGCTGTCTCTTCCTAAAGTCCACAATCAGCTCTTTAGTTTTGCTCACATTCAGAGAGAGACAGTTGTCCTGGCACCATGATGTGAGTCTCTCTACCTCGTCCAAGTATGCGGTCTCATCGTTGTTGGAGATGAGGCCCAGAACCACAGTATCATCAGCGAATTTGATAATAGATGTGGAGCTGTGAGAGGACACGCAGTCATGCGTGTAGAGAGAGTAGAGCAGGGGACTCAGGACACAGCCCTGTGGGGCTCCTACCTTCAGGGTGATGGAGTTTGAGGTGAACTGGCCAACTTTCACCACTTGAGGTCTGCCGGTGAGGAAGTCTTGAATCCAGTCACAGAGTGAGGAGTTTAGGCCGAGGTCTGTGAGTTTAGATGCCAGCTTGATGGGGACTATAGTGTTGAAAGCTGAGCTATAATCAATGAATAGCAGCCTTACATAATTCCCATTGTTGCTGTCCAAGTGTGTGAGGGAAGAGTGGAGGACGTGAGAGATGGCATCGTCCGTGGATCTGTTTGGGCGATAGGCAAACTGAAGAGGGTCCAAAGTATCAGGGATGGAGGAGCAGATGTGGCTCTTTACAAGTCTCTCAAAAACCTTCATGACTATAGATGTGAGGGCAACAGGGCGATAGTCATTCAGGCAAGAGGGTTTATTGTTCTTTGGCACAGGGATTATGACGGATTTCTTAAATGCGGTGGGAACCACGGCGGAACCATAGTTATCGCAGAATTAGCACAAAAAAACAAATATATTCTAGTAAACCTTCAATTAAATTGTATGTTAATGTCCATTTTATAAGAATAAACTAATAAAACCCTTACAAAAACACTGTGGTGGTATTATGGTACTAAATGATTACCTTATTTAATTTTTTTGGGTATTTATAAAGTACTCACGACATTACCATAGTAACGTTTTTTGTGTGGAAAATCAACTATTTGTCTTAGAATAAGATGAAACATGCTCACAAATATTCATTTGAGAAGTGAAATTATATTGTAATATGCATATTTTATGTGTGTGATCCTGTTGTAAATAGATTGAGTGTAAATCCTTTAACAAGATTTATGACAGCAATTAAACATTAATCTAATGAGCTCTCAGAAGATTTGTATGTAATTACGAGTGGGAGAGCATGCATTCATGAAATAATTTCAAAACCCTGCGATTGTTTCCAGAACATTCCAGCAACTTTGATAACGAGCTCGCGCCAAAACTCGCTGTTAAATACAGTGTGACGAAACAACCCTCGTCTAAAGGTTCATGTGCAGGAAAATATTTAAAAGTGTGATGAAAATGAAATGACATGAAAATACTTACCGCAATGGGAAAGGAAACCCAGGGAGCTGCGCAGCAACAACTTTGACAACAAAACAAGATCAATCTGTGCAACTTCCGGGTAAAGGTCAATGGTCAATCCCGAGAAATACAAAATAAAAGTCACAACGTCAAGGTCGTTGCGATGACTGCAAGGGACTTTTATGTGAAACTTTAAAACTAGTTTTTAAAATATAAATGCGTATTATACACTGCAATTTTTAATATATCCGTTTTATATTAATATATTTGTATTTATAAAATAGCTGTGTATACATCTACAATTAAACATTTATTTTATTTGCAAAATTGTACAAATTTATATCGCTATTTTAATTTTTTTTTGCTTTGTTTTTATAGGTGTTTCACTCAAATTATTTCATTTAAATAACAAAACTGGAACACATAAAAATATCAAATTACATTTATTATTGGTGCAATCATTTCTTTTTGATAAGCAAATTTTCTTTGTTTTTTTCCGTCTAAAGAAACTTTACAATATAAAGAAACATATAAAGGACATATTTAGCTACACAAGACACCTAAGGCCCTAGAAAAAAGATCTGAGCTACCCTACTATGAAATGCAAAGCAAACCCAATGGGACAGACTGCTTCATATTGAATACTGTCATGTCGCAAGAAAGGACAATGAAAATTACAGGAGAAATTTCTGTCATTCCCTCCCATGACCCTTCTTGCTCCAAAATACACATTTTCCTCTCAAACGTTTCTAATGTTACAATATTATACATCACAACAGAAGTGCAGAGATGGCCAACAACCGGACATTGAAGCAGGTCAGAGAGCAACTACACAATTCCAGCCTTCAGGACCTTTAATAAGATGAAAAATGGCTGAAATTTCAAATATGCTAACAAATTTGATGGTTAATTGCTCTGATTTAGTGTTTTCACATTCATATAGACTGTTAACTTTCTGTTCTGTTCAAAAATCACAATATTCTCTTGAGCAAAACAAGCCATTTTCTTTACACCAACTATGTGCTTGAGGAATTATTTTTGAAGAAATAAACCTATTGCGGACGTGATTTACAATAGGGGTGACCATCGATCTGCCAGGTTTTTTTTTTTTTTTTTTTTTACAGCAAAAGCATCTCTTTAAAATACAAAAACACAAACAGATTCTTTATAACTTATTTTCAGCTGTACTCGTTGGTTGTGACTGACATATCAAAACATGTCAATGATATCAAAATGCATTTTACAGTATTTACAGTAAACCAAAGGTCAGGGTGAGGGTCAAGAAAGGTTAAGGGCTGCGTACCAGACAAACTGAAGACAAGCATGGAAATCCCTTCAAAACTTACCAGGAGGCTGAGCCTGGTTCTCTCAGATGGCCAAAATACATTATGAACTTATTATAGTCACTGGACAAAAGCATTTTAAACTGGACTGGCAAGTATTTCAAATAACGCTTTCAAAGGTCGACCTGAACATCAAGCAATGTGTGATTTTGAATGTCCCATGATGATCGATGTCCTGTAATGAAGCACAGATTAAATAACTGTAGACATGAAATGGCAGGTTTAAAGAGGTTCCAAATTTGTCAACATGATTTTTGTCTCAATTATTCTATTATATACAAAGGAGAATCTCACTAAACCTGTCAGTCATATTTCACCTCAAATTCAGAACAAAAAAATAATTATAATTGTTATTGTTGTTATATATATATATATATATATATATATATATATATATATATGAAGTAATACAAATGATCTGATTAGTGCGGTCAATTCGATTAACCACGATTAATCAAATCCAAAATAAAAGTTTGTTTACATAAAATATACTGTGTGTTTATATGTATATATAAATACACACACATACATGTATATATTTAAGAAATACACGTTATATATATATATATATATATATATATATATATATATATATATAATATATATACATATACATATACATATATATATATAAAAATATAAAATAAAAATATATACACACACACGTAAATATTTCTTAAATATCGACATGCATGTGTGTATTTATATATACATATAAACACACAGTATATTTTATACACACATATAATGTAAACAAACTTTTATTTTGGATGCGATTAATCGATTTAACAGCACTGGTCAGAATATTACAAAAAATTGCCTTAAAAGAGACAATTTAATAAATTAAAACTTTTAATTTAGGGGTAAAATGTGACAGACATTTTTTCCATGAGATTTTCCCTCTTTTTCTGTGATTAAAATCCACCATTGCACCACAAATGTTGACAGCGAACTCTGCGAGTGCACCCTCATTTGAAGAAAGACATGGAACCACACATGAGCTTCACAGACAAGTAGTGTATTGAAAATACCAATAAGGTCCATGACCAAAAAAAAAAAAAAACCCAAAAAGATATATTTACAGACATGGGACTATAGAGCACAAGGAAACGCGTGCTTGTAGGAGCAGCCTGCCTCCAACTACTGTTACAAACACGTGGGTATAATATTTCTAAAAAGACTTCTGAAACAACGTGGCAAACACGTAGTGGCAAAATTACAATGAACACGAATGATATCGTAACTATCGGTGGCAAATCATCTAGAACGGATGGTAATATGTATTGTTATTGACCGTTCGTGACCAAGGCAAGAATGGATGGCAGTGAATATGCAACGTCACCCTTTTAGACTTCGAAATGTACTCCAATCTTTAAATACAGTGCCGACGGGTGCATTAAACCAGTGATTGAAGCCACTTTGCTGACAGAGACACAAAAACTGAGGTTGTACATCTCGGTAGTGATGACATCAGAACACAGGAAGAGGTATATGCAGACATCTGACGAAACAAACTCAAACGAAGAGACAAACAAATACCTAAAATCATGTAAACAGAAGTGTCATTGTGCATTTGAATGTGTGCTTATTCTGTCATTGATGTTGTTGAGATACAAATGTGCCCTTTACAGGAAAATCCATAAAATTATGAGTTCATCATCATAGCAATTATGAAAATTATAACAATAATATTATCAATAATATACAAATATATTGTAATGAGACCATTCCTGCCCCTAGCGTCACCAGTTTAGCTTTTTCCATTTTAAAATGTACACAGCAATCAAAACAACCGCAGATTTCAGTGTTTCATTGCCAACAAAAGACAAAAAAATAAAATTAATTTGAGAAAATGGGGCTGAAATAAAGCCACCAGCCTCAACGCTGATGAGCAGCTAGTTATGAAGTGTCATCCTGGCACAGTCCCACACACACACGCACATGTACAAACACACACACACGGCGGTTCATTCGGGGGCCCTTAGCGTCCCAATCCAGTGACGAAGCCCGGCAGGCAGGTTGAGTCTGTCAGAAGGCCCGATGCCTGCTTTCTTTTGGCTTTGTACTGGGCGTCCTTCGCTCCGTGGCCATGTCAAGCGGCTGAAGGGCACCACCGCGTCAGCCCAGAGTGTTTAAGGGAGTTGTGGGGAGTTGATGATCGAGCGGAAAAAAAACAACAACATGCCGAACGCAGCAGAGACGAGAAGAACAGGAAGTGGGATGGGGGACAGGTTAAAAAAATAAAATAAAAACAAAATAAAAAAAGAAGAATCACACACTCATCGTCATGTTGGGTGAATACTGCAACGAGAAGAGAGGAAGGGGAACGCGGAGGGACAAAATGAGATTGCGCAACAGATAATATCGTCCGTTTATGTTATATCATGAGCCGATATTTGATTGATTGATTGAAACGTTTATTTCAAACATGTAAATAAATATAGTAAAAACAAAACAATACAATACCATACAATACAAAATAATTTAACTTATACATGTCCAAAAAGGAGTAGGAAGACGCATAAGCTTATTTAATACTACCCCTTCTCCACTCCACGTTAATAATAATAATAATCAATAACAATAATCATCAAATCAACTTCATGGTAACAATAATCAATAACAATAATCATCAACTTAACTTCATAACTCTGTCATCTCATCCTTGTCTTAATACACTCTTTTGACTTTCCTACATATATTTACAGTAAATATACAAACAAAACCCAAATAAAAACTATGACTAAATAATCTGTATGAACACCTAATCAGAGCCCTTCTTCCTCCTGATACATTCTGAGAAACTGGATCACACTTGGGCATTGCTTGAGCACTAGACTTAGTCTGTTCCACAATTTCACTCCACATACAGAAACACAAAAGGTTCTTAATGTTGTACGAACATAAAGATGCTTAAAATTACACTCTCTCCTAAAATTATATCTCTCTTCTCTATTAAGGAACAATTTTTGAATATTGCCAGGGAGTAAATTATTTTTTGCTTTATATATTATTTGTGCTGTTTGAAAATGAACCAAAATCATGAATAATGAATAATGAATTTGTATGATCTCTATAACCAATTTTATGAATTATCCGTATTGCTCTTTTTTGCAACATAGATAATATTAACAATCTGCATTTATATTTATTACCCCAAACCTCTGAGCAATAATTTAAGTATGGTAATATTAATGCACTATAAAGAATGTAGAGTGATTTGTGGTCAAGAACATGCTTTGCCTTATTCAGTACTGAGATACTTCTAGACAATTTATTATGCAGATTTATTTTTATTTATGTGAGATTTCCAACTTAATTTATCATCTATCATCACCCCAAGAAATTTATTTTCATTTACCCTTTCTATGTCCACACCATCTGTCTGTCTCTGAACTTGTGTACTCTTTTTACTGTTTCCAAATAACATACATTTAGTTTTATTACCATTTAATGATAATTTATTTAAATCAAACCACCTTTTTAAATTTACTCATTTCTAAAGTAATAGTCTCTAATAATTATTTTAAATCCCCCCCCAGAACATAAAATGTTTGTATCATCTGCGAACAAAACTAACTTTGCTAATTTTGATACTTTACAAATATAATTTATGTAAAGCAAAAATGACTTCGGACCCAGTACTGACCTCTGGGGGATGCCACAAGCAATGCTCAAGCACAAAGATGAATATTCCCCCAACTTCAAAAACTGTTTTCTGTCTCTTAAATAAGTTTTTACCCAGTCCAATACTACCCCCCTGATCCCATACTGTTCCAGTTTATTAATTAATAAATTATGATCAATAGTATAAAAAGCTTTTTTAAGGTCAATGAAAACTCCAACTACAAACTGCTTATGATCTCCAACTTTTGTAATTTCTTCAACCAAATCAATTAATGCCATTGATGTGGAACTGTTTGGTCTGAATCCGTATTGACTCTATTGACTATTTAGACTAACTATTGTATAAAGTGAACGTAGGTAATATTTGTAATGTACATGTGGTTACAGGAGAGCAGGGGAGGACAGCGGTATGATGCTGACTTACACTTTCACTTTGGAATGGGTTTAAGAAGTTGCCTGCCATCTCCCCATCATCCCGCGGAGTTCCTGGGGGATTGTTCATACCTGCCATGTTGTTCGGAGAGTTCTAGAAACCCAGATGCATGATGATTAGAGAAAACTCACAAAATGGAGTAAATGGCATCTAATAAAAAACTTGGGGAAGCACAATACCAAATTCTGGCCAATAATGATAAGCCGAAAATTAGGGATGCACCAATACCACTTTTTCTAGAGCGAGTCAGATTCAATACTTATATTTTTGGTACTTGCCGATACCGATATTTTCATTGCATTTGTAATTGTTTACAGATATTGTATACAGAAACTCACAAAATGGAGTAAATTGCATCAAACAAGAAACTTAGGGGATGCACAATACTAAATTCTGGCCAATAATGATAAGCCGATAATTATTTTCAAGTAATGAACAATAATATTGAAATTCTTTATTTTTGCTACAAAAATTGGAAATAAATAATCATTTAAATGCAACAAGTGATTTAGGCATCACAACATTAAGATATACAGTAAGAAAACTGGATATTGAGATCTGCTAAAGGTTTCATTTTCATCAAATTAACAATTTTATTAAATTAACATTTAAAAGATTGACTTAAAATCCATGTTAGAGGATGGCAAATGTAATCTAAATGTAAAAAAAGTAGGGCTTTCAACGTTAACGCATGCGATTAATCTAAAAATTAACGCGTTAATATTTTTTGAACGCAAACTAACCGTTTGATAAGGTTTGACCCCAACTTCTTGCCGTCATCGTAATCTATTATTGCCTGCGTCCCAATGTGCACACTATCCATCCTAAATTCTATGTGATATTAGTAATTTTCAATACTATTTATGGCAAATAGGGTGGATAGTATGCACATTGGGAAGCAGGGATTGTGTGATTATGAGGTGCCGGGCTAGACAAAAGTGAAGCGAACGTGGAGAGAGAGAGCGAGTGTGTTCGAGAGAGAGAGAGAGAGAGAGACAGTGCGCGAGAGATATGTATACTCATATGTGATAAGGGTACAGCGAAACAGTGGTGCCAGGCTCGCGGTTTTCCCGCACAATTGGGCTATTTTGAAAATACAGACGCGGGAAAAATTACAGAGCCATGGGTTGCGGTTTTTTTTGGGCTACTTTTATAATGTACCGCGGCTGCCCAAAGTGTATAGCCTATATACATGTGATCGCAAAAGGAAGTTATTACAAACACTCGATGGTGGTTTAAAGTGAGTAAAAGTGTACTATTAATCTCATAAATTGTCTTATGTAGCATGATTCTAATGTAATAGCTATAATGCACCTGCAGAACATGCAGGTCCAATTCCTCTTCATAATGCATTTTGTCATAATACTTCATGTAAGGTCGCAAGAATATATTGTGTTGTATTTCTTTAGAAATACTTTTGATAATAGTTGGGTAAATGTATACTGGGGTTGAAGTGATGTGGCTTGGTAAATGTTTTATTGCCAGTATAACGGTTGATAATGGCTGAAAAACAAAACAAAAGAATAATAAAGATTATGTCTCATGGCAGAGGTGTGAATGGTTCGGTTTCCTTAAACTAGTTTGTCATGCATTTCTTTATTTGAACACATTATAGGTAAATCCTAGTGTTTTAAATTTGCAATTAATCGTGACTAAATCACAGTCCATGATCACTAAAAAATAAAGCAAAAATTAGAATGAAAAATTAATATCAGTTGATACTGATGTATTTAAAAAAATTCTAATATCAGCCAATAACCGATATTTTGTGCATCTCTAAAGAAATTAAAAAGAATACGTGAAATGTACATCAGTGTTGTTACTGTTAACTAAAACTATTTCAAATAATTTTTTGCTAATTGAAATAAATTTGAAGTAAAACTAAACATAAATATTACATGAAAAACTTTAGATCTTGACAAATTTAGAAATGGTGCCTTGGCAAACAACTGAAATAAATACATTTCAACGCAAGTACTAAAATGACTAAAACTCAAAAATACAGCAAAATAGAAGTATAAAAAATCTAATAAAAATGACAAAGGTTTACTTTTGTTTAAATTACTCAAATTAAAATATGCTTTAAACGAAATTACTAAAACTGAAAAATAAAGCTAAATAGAAATACATATATGAAAAAAAGACCTAAGATTCAAAAAAGATCCTAAAATTCAAATTACAAATACAAGTTTATTCAAAGTAAATCAAACTATAATAATAGATAAATAACACTAAAATAAAACAGATTCACATATATCAAGGCATTAAGTTCTCACCTTTGGCAACCCATCCATATCACCCGAGCCTGTAATAAAAAGCAGATAAATCTGAGAACCATCCGAAACATCAAATCATTTATTTTGTACATATTAGCTATTTGTATGATGAAGTCTCACCTAAAGACCCGTTCATATGGTGCGGCTCCATCGATCCCATTCCACCCATCGGACCGTCCGGCCCCGGCCCCATTGGGAACTGCAAAAACACACATACTATTAAGATCCATCCAGAAAACCATCAATAATGCTAACAAAGGACTAAACCATTTTCCATTCTGCATGAGAACGGTCAACGTACATTCGGTCTGTTGCCACCAGGGCCGATTGGATTCATCATTGTGTAAATGTTTTCACTGGAATTCGTTGAGTCTGCGAGAAAACAGGTGACATTTCTTAGAGCTTCACTGGAAAATTCTCCGCAATCTGATGTATTCAAATAAGATTTCCCAAAACAAGAGTTTTAAGCTAATTTCCAGTCAGTGAGGTAATTTCTCAACTATTGTTATGAACTTTCAATAAAAGAAGGCTGATATGAAATTCAGATAGATTAAATGAAAGCAAACTGACCTCCTGGGCTTGGCATGATGGGAGTTCCTGGAGGGCCGCCACCTCCTGGAGGCCCCTGCGAGACGAGCACAGAAAATGATTACTCAAAAGAACATCTTGGATAAACAGAAAGAGGGTGAGACTAAATCTTGTGCGTGCAACTCACCACATAGTTTCCTGGTGATGAAGATGAGTATGCTATCTGTGGGAAGAAGAGATATTATGAAGCTTTTTTTCTCAGTCATTGCGATATTGAAATGATTGGAAGTGGCACTTACTGAGTTTGCGTTAGGGTTAGGCCAAGGCCCTCGACCTCCTGGACCCCTGAAAACATAAGAAGAAATGTTAATGTGTGTGTGTATGTATGTATGTATGTATGTATGTATGTATGTATGTATGTATGTATGTATGTATGTATGTATGTATGTATGTATGTATGTATGTATGTATGTATGTATGTATGTATGTATGTATATATATATATGTATATATATATATATATATATATATATATATATATATATATATATATATATATATATGCGTGGCACAGACAGAGTGAGTTTGTTATGCCACGCTGGAGACTCACATGTTCATGCCAGGCATTCCAGGACCGCCGAGAGAATTTGGAGGAGGCCTCATTCCACCGCCGTAGTTCTACAAATGTAGAGATGGCCAAAGTTAACTTGCGTATGAAAGATGTTATGGCACTGTAACAAGAAGGTACTTATGACTTGCTTTTATTTAATCTTGTAAATGTTAATTAAGCACCTCATCTACCATAAACTGTTTTATAATACTATTATAATATATTATAGTTATAATAGTTATAGTTATAATAACTATAGGCAGGGTTGCCACATTTTTTTAATCAATGAAATAACTTGATACTATAAATATATATCTATATAAAGAGAGAGAGAGATACATATATAGATAGATAGACAGACATTGATCTATATACTAGACAACATTTGAAGTGGATCAAAACCTTTCATTAAAAGGTGTCCTAAAACCAAAATGCGTTACAAATTTGATTAATTTTTTTATCTACTTCAAATGTTGACTACTGTAGAAACAGATATAGATATAATATAGATATAAATACTGTATATAGTTTCAAATAAAGAAAATATATTTAACTACAGCAATCTCTATACCTTTCTTGCTTGCATGTAAAATTAATTAATGTAGGTATATTGTGGGAATATGTAGGAATATGTAATCTCCAAATACATATTGTATATTAATGCACAATAAATAATAAATTAAATTAATATTTTCTATTAACAATTTTCATGTTTTGTTTCCCATTAGATTTATTTTTAATTAGATGACATAATAATAATAATAATGATAACTTAATCATACTTTAAATACACTTGTAATAAATAAATACATTTTCATTTTTTTATACATATTTACTTTCAATGGATAGATATATATATATATATATATATATATATATATATATATATATATATATATATATATATATATATATATATATATATATATATATATATATATATATATAGATTGACTATTTATTTATTCATTAATTTAAACTCATTTTATTTCTATTTACATTTCTCTAATATTTCCAGATTTTCTATGATAATGTCCTACACAATGCTCCCAATCCAAGCACAACTGTTTGATCGACAGCAATGTCAGCCAACCTGTGGGCCCATGCCTCCCATTCCTCTGGGTGGGTTCATTCTCATCGGGCCGCCCATGTTTGGATGTCCTAATGGGGGAGATGAAGCAAATCAATCATTTTACAAACGCCTGAGTGATTGGAGTTCTTCCACAGCAAATTTCCCCAAACAAACTGGTTGTAAAACTCTATGGCGCAGCGCGGTACCTTGCGGTCTGATGGGGTCCAAACTGTTTGGCAGGAGTGGCTGTGACCCTGGGACTCCAACGGGAGGCTGAAACCAAGAAAAAGTGCATTAAACAAGAGCCAAAGCAGAGAAAACAGCAATAGAAAACTTCAAAAATGAAGGGTTGTGGGTGGGTCAGTACCTGATTTGGCATGCGGAGTGATGGGCGAGGACCACCTGGGTACCGTGGAGACATGAAAGGCTATGGGGAGAGAGCATAGGAGCTATCAATCAAAAGACGCCATTGCTAACCTCTCATTAACAGAACAGTACTACTTTAACATACTGTATGCTGCTCTATATCTTAAGTCTTGCTTTATTTGATAGAAATCATATGCCCTATACCTCTGATGATTATATTTGATGGTCCGAAAAGTTATTCACACTCTAAACATAAAATCTTATGGATTTATTACGGAAACTCAAGAAATGTTTAAGTAGTATGTAGTATTTGAGATGAGCAGTACAATAGTAACCAGCAGGGGGCGAAATCACATTACATAAAAGGCATCTGCTTGAGTTTAAAGAGGAAAAACTCAAACATCGGTTCTCTCTACACTGACATGGCGAGCGTGCTGCTATCAGATTGTTTAATAGAGAAAATATATGGTATTTTAAACAAGACTTTACAGTGAGAACTAAAATAGAAAGAGGTTGGAGAGGAGAGCAATAAGCGACGCACAAACAAAAAGATACCGACATCATCCTAACCATCTGGGAAGCGATAAGTTACAGCAACAAGTATTTTGTCTATCTACACTGAAAGCACAAACACTGCTGAACGCCACATAATCACGGTAAAATAAGAACATATTTGAGGTTTCATATATTTTTTATAAAGTCTAGTCTCTGCTGAGATGGTAGCATGATACAATTGCTGCAGATTTATTAGCTGCACATTAATGTGGGAAGTCGTGGCCTAATGGTTAGAGAGTCAGACTCGTAATCCAAAGGTTGCGGGTTCGAGTCTCGGGCCGGCAGGGATTGTAGGTGGGGGGAGTGAATGTACAATGCTCTCTCCACCCTCAACTGCTCCCCGGGCGCCGCAGCATAAATGGCTGCCCAGTGCTCCGGGTGTGTGTTTATGGTGTGTGCGTGTTCATTGCTGTGTGTGCACACGTTGGATGGGTTAAATGCAGAGCACAAATTCAGAGTATGGGTCACCATACTTGGCTGTATATAGTTACGAGGCACTGGATTTTTAACCAGCGATTGCAGTGCAACACCACCAGAATAAAAACAAATCAAGCGACAAAATTATCTATCGCTCAAAGCTTTATTACGGCACTGTGTAGCAAGTAATTTTTTGGGGGGTTGATCTAACAAGCTTTAGGATTGAGCTCATTTCCAGCTCGGTCTACCTACGTTTGCTCCAAGTTGCAGCAAGTTTGTGTATTTGGAAGGATGTGTTGGCGTTTGCGTATTTCTGTTAAAGTGCTTGTGTTTATGCTTGCAAGTGTAAACGCAAGAGCATGTTTGTGTGTTCATGCATGTTGCATTATTAATAGGATATTGATGGACTATGAAGGACTGAGTGCAGGGTGTAGGGAGGGACCAGGTCTGCAGAGTCCCGGCTAGATGAACTTCCTCTCCTCACAGGCTGGGCCGCAGCCTGCATTATTTATTTGGCAACATCGTCGCTGTCGGCGAGGAATGTGTGTGTTAGTGTTTGTGTGTGTTTTCAGAGAGAACATAGAGATCAAAGCAGTACATTACTTCATTCTATCTAGGGAAGGGTCACGGTAGCCGACCAGTTATCCAATCTAATTATTCTAATTTTAAAAGTGATAAAGTGTATACCTTGAATGCAATATAGGTTGCGTTGGATAAAAGCATCCATCAAATGTGTAAGATGTAAATAAAGTGTTCCAGTTAATTTTGTACTAGTTGATTTTTTAAAGTCTGAAGCTTTGCACACTACTAAATCTAACTAGTGAAGAAATGAGGCAAAAATCAATCTCAAGAAGCAGACTTTTTTCAGAAACAACAGTGGTCCATTTTGGAATGAATGAAAGAAATAGAAGAATGAAGGTGTGAAGATGAACGGGTGAATGGAAAGCTGCTCCTTAAATAATATACTACACCCAACGTGTGTCTCTTCCACAGGTTATGTGTGAGAAAGTACAAGAAAATAGGGGACAAGGATCTTACCTGGCCGTGTGGCCCCATCATGGGGTTGTTGGGGTTGTGTGGAGGGGGTTGTGAGTGTGGTGATGGTTGTGACCCGGGTGGGCCCTGAGGAAGGGAAGAAAGAGAAAAATTAAGAGACATTACATTTGAAAACCTACAGACATGCCATTAAATTGGTCTGAAGTTGGTTGACCAACAAATTCTCACTTGTAAAGATAGGTTAAGAAAAAGCTGATGATTTTAATGGTCTCTAATAACAATCCAGGTTGGTAATAAATCTACCCTTTATTCCCCAGCAAAGGGCATCTCCTGCAGGGCTGGGCAGCTGCTGAATAACGGAGCTCAACCACAAGGCCTCCTCCATGTCTCTCAATAGAGTCCATTATGGGTAAGTGGGATAAGCATATGGCCTATACCGAGACGCTTGTTCCTGCACCACATCCCTGTAGAGAGTGGCTGAGGAACAACTTGGGCTGGATTGTGTGCGTGTCTTGGGTGAGGGGGAGGGGTGTTGTTAAATGAAGCAATTAATAAAATAATTTTCTACCCAGCTAAGGAGATAACGGCTTGGCACCAAACTACAAGCCTATCAAGAGTTGCCCCTCCTGCCAAGAAAGGGAACAGCACATAGTATTCCTAGCGGGACAGTGGCACAGAGGACAGCAGCAACCACAAGTCCAACTGATTCAGGGAAGCAATGCCGTTTCCTGACCAAAAGGGGGCAGTGTGTAACTACTTGCCGGGTGACTGCCGGGACACAAAGTACCAAGCAAAACAAAGCATGGAACAGCAACACAATGCATATTTCATTGTTGTCTCTGTGTACATTACAAAAAAAATTACGACCACTTCTTTGGCAAACGGCACGGGATTGTGCAATTCATGTTTTTGAGTGTGTGCTGCTTCAGAAGAATGGTTTTCACTTGTCTTGGAAGTAATTATTCTGATAAGTGCAGCAGTCACAGAATCTGTCACAAACAGAGACGATAAATACAATGTGTCGTACCATACAGGATCTAAACATAATCAAGAACCTCTGGTTGTCAAAAACGTCAAGAAATCTCGCAAACGTATGCGCACCAGAGAGGTGCTTTGACTTTAAAGTCACCCCAAATGATGCGATCAATTAATTATTTAGATTTCTGTGCAAAAAGCACAACTGTCAAGAAATCAGTGACTGTGACGATGGCATACCAAATGGGATTCAAATGTTGACAAAAGACACCTCTAGCTGTCGAAAATGTCAAAATCTCATAAACCTGTCTGCACAAGAGAGGTACTTTGACCTGAGAAGTAACTGAAAATGATGCAAACTCAATCAAAACCATCCGTAAGACTGCAACTTAGGAAGAAAGTAAACACGAAAGTACACTGAGATTTGCTTGAGTGTTGGGAAACTCTATGTCAACAGGACTACAACGCTGTACGGTGCTGGACCTATTTCAATGTCCCAAGACTCCTGCACCTCGCAACAAGTCTGAACAAGATCCTCCAGTCCTTTTAACCTTGATGGAACTCTCTCTCTCGCTCTCTCTCTAGAGTCTGTCAGTCTTTCACTTTTCTCCGTGTTCTGTTGGTTTTCAAGAGGTTTTTGTGGGAGAAGGGCTGATGAAATTCTCCCACCTTCTTCCCTCAAAACAACCCCATTCATTTCAGATGTTTCCAGCTAAACTTTAAACTATTTCTCTTTTTTTCGCTCCTTGACTTCGCTCTCTCCCTGCCTCCCCCTTGCTAGTCTGTCCTCCCAAGAGGAACTGGTGCAGTGGAGTTTCGACGTGAAGATTATTGAAGAGGCCGACCCATGCAATGGGGGAGAACAAAAAAAAAAAAAGAAAGAAGAAATCATACGAAATTTCCAAGGTCCGGGCCAGACGCCAGCATGCAAGCTTTGGGTTTCTCTCCCTAAACTCTCTTCCTTCGCTCTCCGTCTCTGCAGGAGGTTGCCGGGAGTCTGGGCCTGTGAGGTACAGATTAGGAGAGTCTAGAGAGAAGGTGTACAGGAGGGTTTAGCCCTCTTCACCTTCGTCCATGTCGCGCTGGACCGCATAGATCACACGGCAGCTACTGCGGTCCCATGTGTTAATTATTATGCACAGGAGACATAAACAGAGGCGCACGTTTTGGCTGTATAGCTCCACTACCAAAATGCTTTTTCAACTGCAACAGCGTACTGCTTACTGGAGTACCATTATTTCTTACAAATTTGTTTTTGTCTCGATTTTTGTTGGACATGACTGGACAACATGCAGTTCTGCAAGTTAGCCAAATGTTGTGAGACTTTTTGACTGAATCAAAAATAAATGGTTCATAACAATCAGACTACATTGGTTTGGTGCAAAAACATTGGTGCACAAATTTTTCTGAGACAGACGTGCACTCGTGACCAATAAAGAAATAATTACAGAAATAAAAGATGAACAACAAACCAAGAGACACACAAAGGAGGCGACGAAGCACAAATTTCCACCATTTCGAAACAAAGTTAGGATTGTGATTGTGGAATCAGCATGGATCACAACCTGTTCCAACCACAATTCTATTAAAAACAGCTACAAAAAGAGCAGCTCCAATTATTAGCACAACTGTGTCCAGCAGTCGTGGCCGATGCGAGTGGAAGAGAGCAGTAGTTCGCTCTTGAGAGGTGTGAAAGAGTGATATACTGGCCACTAGGATGTATGCCAAGATATAATTGGTGTCACCAGTCCACAGCCACTGGTCGCGTGGAATCGGGGAGCGTAGAAGGAACGCACGTGGGCCTGGAGGAGACTGTCTTTTTTGCAATTGTTGCCACATTGCCTTCTCTCTCTTCCTTCATTCTTTCATTTTCTGTCTTCACTCTCTCCATGCCTCTCTTCTGCCATGCCCTGGGCTGCTACCAAGAGGGAATTACTGCAGTGGAGCACAAAGTCCTCCCTCTTCCTCCCTTTCTTAGTTCTCTCTCTCTTTCTCTCTCGCTCTTATGCACACAGGCACTATTTATAGAATGCAATGTCACTCACGCAACAGTCAGATCGCTCCCTGCTCTGAACACGGCTCATACAACATTAACACTCTCCTCCTCAACTCAAAGACCATGTCTGGGTTCTATCTGCCAATCCATGTGACGCTCTACCTGATGCTCATCTCAGCATCTGCTGCTTTATGGGATGCTCTATCAGCTATTCTACCTGACACTGCAACATTCTGAAAGCATTACTCTCTCTGCAACTCTATCTGATGTTGTACTTAATGATAGGATGCACGATCTGACACTCTATTAGATGCTCTAGAATACCTAATGTTCAGTTTGTTGTATTGGATCTTCTCGTCTCATCGACTCCATTGGACCCTCTATCTGCTGGTCTATCAGGTGCTTTATCAGATGTTCCATCTAATCTATCTGATGCTCAACAAGATTTTAAATACACAATATCAGATTTTCTAGCCAATCTTGTTACATATAGACTCTATACAGGATGCTCCATCTGCCACTCTATCTACTCTTTTGGATGCTCTATCTAACCTATTGATATTCATCTCTGTCAAGATATCTCATTGACTCCATTGGATCCTCTATCTGCTGCTCTAGCTATCTGCTTCTCTAGTGCTTTATCAGCTGTTTCATCTAATCGGTTACACATACCCTCTATGACATGCTCCATCTACCACTCTTTCCTTACCTTCTATCTGACATTCTATCTACTATTTTGGATGCTCTATCTGATATTCATCTCTGTCAAGATATCTCATTGACTCCATTGGGTCCTCGATCTGCTGCTCTATCAGGTGCTCTGATCTTCTGATCTATCTACTCTATCAGAGTTAGATGTTCCATCTAATGGAAGATGTTCCATGTTACATGTGATCTACCTGATGTCCGACAAGATTTTAAATACACTGTATCAGTTTTTCTATCCATTGAATTTTGTTATTCATACACTCTGTTGGATGCTCTATCTGCCACTCTATCTGATCTTTTATCTACTCTATACCTTCTAAATGTTAAAATCCCTATCAATCGCCTCTTCTATCTCACATCTTATCTATTATTGGATCCTCTATCTGCTGCTCTATCTTCTATCTATTCTACTGGAAGCTTTATCTGACGTTCGACAGTAAATCTACTGTATCAGTTTTTTTTTTTTTTTATCTAATGAATCTCGAATATATATTCCATGGGATGCTCTATCTGACCTGCTATCTACTGTACATGATGACTGATCAAACATATCTTATGCTCTTCTAGACATTAAACCCTTTGAGGTTAGGAGCAATTTGCATATGACTTGCACTAAAAACAGAAATGGTACAATAGCTAGATTAAGTGGCCTACACAAGATGGGTTATGATAAAAAATTATGTTTGACTAACAGAATTTGTCTTCCTAAGGTAGTGTGTGTTTCTTTAGAAAGGTTACTAGCTTTTGTCTGACTATAAATAGCTCAATAAAGATCACTATGGCAGAGGAACTCCCACAGGCGCCTTGACTTTGGGAACTATGCCCCTAAGCATTCCCCCAAATCCCAGCCCTGAATTTAAAATACACAGATATGTTGTTAGATACGTGTTGCCAAAGAGCTACAACCAAGCACGCATGTTTTTACCCATTTTGGCCTTAGGGATTAAACTGTCGAGGCATTCACACTGATCTCAGATCAGGGGCTACGACTCTGTTTGTGTCGGTGTGAGTTGCTACTGTACTGAACTACTAATTTAGACACGCAAAATGGAAATGAATGGAAATACGTAGAGGGAGAGATAGCAGGAAAGAAACATCTGGACGGGGATTAGAAGAACTAAAGGGGGTTAGCGAAAGGAGGGGTGGGGTGAGGGACAGAGAAATGGTAAAAGCTTAACGCACAGGGTTAAAGGAGGAGGTTGAACAGGAAGATGGGGGAGGAGAGAGCAGCCCTTACTTGAAAGAAGCCGGGAGGCATGGGTCCACCTGGCATGCCGTCGTTGGGCGGCATGTTGCCCATCACAGGACTGGGAGCTGCTGCCGCACTCTGAAACAGAGAGAGACGCAGTCTGGTCAGAAAAAAATAAATAAATATATATATACAGTATAAATTCCAAATCAAATTCCACCTTTTAACTATTCAAACTATTTCGTTTCAAGTTTGTATGTATTATAGAGTATATTAAATAATTCAAACTTTTCCAATAACAATTCCATTACACAACAACATACAAGTAGAATCTCTCGTCACATATGTGAGCAGTTCTTTAGGTTGAAGCCTGGGCCCCCCACACCCCAGACAAAGCCAAACTCAGCCGTGTCTTTCCCATGACGGTAAAGAAAGGGTAGACATGGATTACACACGTCCCAGCCCCTCCACCCTGTAATCAGATACCTCGCTCTCGTCTGAGTGGAGGAGGGTAAATCGCCTCAGTACCGCTGACCCTAAATAGCCCAGACAATCACCGCTGACCCTGAGAGGGCAAAGGCCACCGTTTCATGCACCAACATAGACAGGAATAGGTACACGATTACCTCTGTCTTTAGCTCTAACATATATGTAGCTGCAAATCGAATCCTAAAGCCACATACTAAATCCAAATACTAAAATTCCTTTAGGGCTTCATCCCACCATCATCTAAATTTGAGAAACCAAGAAATAGTTCCGTTTTAAATGTTTTCCATGACTTCCAGTTCCACTTCCAGGCCCATTCACCAAGAACAATAAAGACAACTATAAAGATAAACATAATTAATGTCCAGACCAATGGACAATTCTTGTGTTTATTATAACTGCACTGCAGTTTTGTCGTCTGCTGCTTTAGCTATATGTTCAAGCTCTTTAAAGTTGGATGGATTCTGATTGGCTGTCAATGTTTTCAGTGTTCATCATGTCGTTATTGTTATAGTTGTGGTGTGGACTTCCATATTCTCATAGAATTAGAACGATTATTAAAACTTTCTAGTTATAGTATCATCCTACATGTGAATGACTTAAATTGTCTGACTCTCACACAAAAGTATCATATAGCTTCAGTTAACTTGGAATATAGAGCTTAAGTTGTATGGACTACTTTTATGAAGCTACTTAAAGCTTTGTTCACTAATATATTCACTATATAACAAACATGAACCATTACATTTCTGCATTTCTTTTCCATGCAATAGGTTTTGGGACATATGTTAGGAACTAAATGAAGGTGAGTAAGTGACAGAATTATCATTTTTTTAGATGAACTATCCCTTTAAGACACGGTCGCAAACATGACAAATCAAAAGCGCCAACAACAACCACCACAGAAACTCCACAGATTTGCATATAATCTATATACAAGGATGCACTTTCTCATAAACTAGGGAAGAAAAAGCGTCCGGAGGCTGGCGCTGGGCAGATAACAGGTGAGGTAAAGCCAGGCGCCGTGTTTGCATGCAGTGGAGAGATTGGCGAATGGCGAGTGTGTTTGGTTAAGGAGAGGGAGGGGCTGAGTGACAGATCGGGCCGGTGAGATTTTGTTTACACAGTGGCTGGTGTAGGTTTAACCAGCACAATGGCTCAAACAGCATATATGAACAAGTGAAAATGCAGTAGGCGGGCAGATGAATACTTTAATTAAAACAAAGAGATGAGCTAAAAGGAAATCACTGGCTAGAATGACCAGCGGCCCATCAGCGGGATCGAGAGTCGTTGGTAGCTCACACACACATCCGCACGCAGCGTGACTCCGCTGCACTCAGGTAGAGCGGCAGAGGGCCCAATCGGCTTGTTGCCATGACAACTCAGACCTTGGCTCTCCCGCTCTCCGGTGCCCATTAAAACCCTCAGGCCGTCAATCACTTGCCCGGCCAGGGAGCGAAAGAGAGGGAGCACGAAAGAAACAGAGGAGAATGAAGATAGAGTTAAAAGGAGCCTGTGGCTTTTGATAGGCCTGGCCGTTTGCTACTGCTATCTCTCTCTCTCCCCCTCGACCACATAAACAGACACATTCCAGTTCCTGTTAACCCATCTCACACCATGCTTTGCATGTTTGTCCTGCCCTCTTCCCTTAAAGCTAAAACATTATACATGTACAGATCTTTCCAAAGGTTTTGACCATCTGTCACGTCTCAGTTTCCTTTCAGTTCTGTTTTGACCATATTTGGTGTTTCCTGTTCTTGTTTCCTGTAATTAGTTCATTATTAGTCTATCATCATTAAGTATTCTCACCTGTGTTCATCTCGTTTGCTCATTAGTCTCTGTCTTTATAAGCCTTTAGTTTCTTGAGTTTCATCGTCCAGTCTTAAAGTAACCTTTGTTGGAAACGTTTGCTTTTCCTCATTAAAGTTCCTTTTCATCATATTTCTGGATCCTGTGTTCCCTGGTGCACGTTACCGTTACACCATTAAAGCGCATTCATGTTGAACATTGATTAAGTGGGATTTTTGCTCGAGGGGGGAAAGATTTTCCCAAACAGATTTCACAATGGGTTAAACATGGTCACACAGATTTAACAATGGATTTTTTTTTTACCCACAAAAATTTGACAATTTCGCTCATGTGATCACACCGACATATAAATAATAATAAAAAGTCTGCCTATAATTTTAGTTTAATATAAATTTAATAATTTAATAAATTTTAGTTTAAAGTAAATTTTAACAAAACTGCCTTTTGCCCTCAGATTAAAGTTTTACAAACACATTAAATACATATGTATACACACACACACACATTTTTAAAGCATCCTACACTACCAACAGCACGTGCATCGTTATTTTGGGAACATTATCGATTGTATAATAGCAGAAAGAAAGCAGATCATAGATTCAGCAATAAAATGTACCTAATAAATTCTTAATAATCCATGAGTAATATCGGCGGCCTATACATTCCCCTAACATCCACACATACATAACAGTGTCCAAGCCCTCCGAAGTAATTAGCCACTGCTATTTTAATTATCAGTATCAATCGTGGGGCTCGGCTGGCCAGCAGACGGCAGGGGAAAGGCTTAATCTGGGCATCGATCTGAAGCAGGGATCCAGGATGAGGAATGGATCCTACCTTATCTGTGCTCAGACGAGCAGGGTAACCCAGATCACCAGCCGACAAACACAAGCACATGTATTCTGGTAACAAGTCACTGGCAAGTAGTAGTTTAGCATGTGCTCAACTCAGCACAGTGGAATGGAAATTGTAAGCATGAAATTTATCTCTACTTAACATATAAACAATATTCACTAGCTATTATATTGGCAACAACTATAACAAAACACCAGTTATGAATTAGAAGTACAAAACAAGGATTTGTAAAGAAAAATATTGGAGGATTATGATATAAGCCAAGAGGAGACTAGTTTTCCTTTGCTGTAAATAAAACTTGGTTCTCACGAAACTAGCATATTCTCACTGAAGCTTACGCTACACCTGTATCCACCGTCATCCACTGGAACGCCACTCTATCATGAATGCACATGCGACAACCACCCAGAGCCGTGTGGAGCACTTTTTATTATGGATAGATGCACCTTTTTGGACTTCAAAATCTCGACACCCATCCACTGCCATTATAAAGCTTGGAAAAGCCAGGACATTTTTAATATAACTCAGAATGTATTTGTCTGGAAAGAGGAAAGTC
Organism: Barbus barbus; assembly: GCF_936440315.1. Lineage (NCBI taxonomy): Eukaryota > Metazoa > Chordata > Actinopteri > Cypriniformes > Cyprinidae > Barbus > Barbus barbus. The sequence continues at coordinate 12,185,359 of NC_136727.1, forward strand.
ATATACACCTAGGATAGCTTGAGGGTGAGTAAATCATGAGGCAATTTTCATTTTTGGGTGAACTATCCCTTTAATCTCAATACATTGATTTGATTGAATAGTACTGATTTTGATTTGACTGAAATTCCATTACTGTGACATAGCTAGTCAAAATGTTTTTTTGTTTTTTGTTTTTAAACATCCCCAAAATAAACATCCAAGATACCAGCGTTCTTCTAACTTACTGCATTTCAACACACTCGCTGCCGCCTCTGCTCTTTCTCCCAACATCCCCCATTTCCAATAACGCTGTCAGTGAAGTTGACTCCATAAAGATTAGCCAGTGAGGACTGGCAGCCATAATCAGCCGTGCTGGCTGACAGATGTGCCTTTTAATCAATGGGGCGCTGGGACGACAATCTACACTGTGTAACATAGGGAAGCCACGATGACGAGGGGTCTCTCTCTCTCTGTCGCTCCCTCTCTTTCCCTCCCATGGCGTCAACAGCTGTTGTATCAATCAGGTGAATTAATTACCAGTAAACAAATCTGCTGAGGAAACCCCTCATGTACACCCCCACCTCGCAAACACGTACTATCATACACACACATACACATACTGTATTCCCAGAACCCCCTAGATTTCTCAATCTCAGTGGCCCACAATTATGCTTGCTCAAGGGCCTAATCATAAGCCATGTACAGATACAAGCGTGTTAATGTGTGTGTGGACAGGTGGAGAGAAACTTTCCCGCCCAGAACACCTTCTGAAACGCTGAAGCAGCAGTATAACTGTGAAACATGGAAAAACAGACAGACGAATAGCTATGCATAGTATCAACTTGAGGCCAATGCACAGTTCTAAAAATCCAGAGATAAGACGGAAAGACCACCACACTAATGTACTGTACTGAACAACGCTGAGCCAAAAAGCTAATGTGGCCTTGAATACTAACTAGGAAGTTCATACTTAGATTGGAAAACACAAAAAGTATGCTCAATATTAACAAAATGGCAATGATACTACAACAAAACAAAGTGCTAAGGTTGTACATTAGCCAGTTAGCACGTCGATGTAGGCATTTTGTAATTTATGTGCTCAAAACAAGCTAAATTACGACAGAAAGAAGAATGGCTCATTCTAAGTGCAGACGCGTTTAGAAATGTCTAAAAGTGAGAGACTGATAAATGTAAGGGGGGGTGGAGGGTTGGATAGGACGTAGGAAGGTTTTAATGCCAGTTTTGCCATCCTATTTCTAATGTGAAACATGAAAGGTGGTCATATTACAATCCATACATTGCAAGAATGGTTGGCGGGAAGGGCATTCCCATTGGGACCATTGATGTTGTCTGCTGAAAAGGGGAGTTTCCCATCTCTCCCTCCCTTTCTCTCTCTGCTTCCCTTTCTCTTCAAGTATGCCCTCTAAGAAGGCAGAAATCATTCCTCTTTGGAAAGAGTCTCTGGAGTTCCCGCTATGGGGTTAAGGAGCTTAATGTACTATAGTTAACATTCACGGAGTCTAAATGCTGGGAAAGTGTAGGAAACCTAGCGGCCTGTGGGTACCCAAGAGGAGCTGGAAGAACAAGGAAAAAGAGAGGGCCTCGTTCCTCCCAGACAGGGGCTTGGAGAAGGGAAAACACGAACATTCCTTAGACAATGAAGGGTCTGTAGCGCTGGACCTTTGCGCTTGAGGCACCAACAAAAAAGAAACACAATGAAGGAGAAAAACTATGGGCAGGTTGAATTCCTAGATTTAAAAAAAATGATAAGAAGAAACTGAGAAGAATTAAGTCAAGTGGTGGCAAGGATAGCGTAGTTAACAAGAACATAAAGTAGGCAAATGAAAAGCAGACTCAACACATCAAGAGCCCAAACTAGTTTCTCCGTTCTTCAAGCTTCAGCCTGGTTTAAAGTGGCTTTGGGTTCCCTTAGATGTACAAATCCACAATCCCTTTATGCAGCTCGTGAGTGAAACCACTGAAACTGAGTTAGCCAACTTGTAACCGGCTGTGGCCAACAGTGGTCAGCCCACCCAGTGGTCAAATCTGTCTTCCATCTAAAATAACTCAAGTTCTTCACTTCCACAGAAAGTTATAAAACTGTCAAAAGATGTGGAAGCATTAATGCTAACCTATCTCCAAAAGCATACAAAAAAATGGTCCTCTTTAGGAATCAAAAGCACCTGAATTCTCACAATCACATTTGCTGAAGAAGAGGCATTCAGGAGCTCAAGAGCACGTTGCTTTTCTCCAAACAGCAGCGTACAAACGTGAGCATGTCATGCTAACCTGCGCTAGCATCCCATCAATAAATAAACAGCCTCACAGAAATATCTCTCCCCAGTCTCATGCCCCAGCACAGGCTAGGCTACTCTTCTTTTTTCCTTGGAGAACAAAACATTACGATAAAAGAGGTCTCGTAGCTCAGGAAAACAAAGGTTGCCCTCAATTTGAGTGGATACAATGAGTGAAAGGTACTTTCAGCACATGCACCTTCTTTTCAACAAGATTCTCATTATACAGCCAACATACATTCAATCTTTTCATTATCTTCTCTATATTATAAACTATTGTGCATCTAAAGCTTGATCATCCCCATATCTGTAGATAATTTCCACCTGCAAAGCACTTTTGCTTTCACTCTACAGGCTCACTGCCGGCATCAAGGCTCCAACTGACCACAATGCACTGCAAATACCTCCACATCTTTACAGAAAGGGTACGCAAAAGCCATGACTCTGCACCTAGTCAACCGTTTCTCTTGATAGTGATCGTTTCTGTCAAAGGAACTACAATACTGCTACTAAGATCTGCCGAATTAACAATCCATTCAGTCGGAGCTCATTTTAATTGCATTAGCCCTGTGGGAAGTATGGATGGAATGCAACTTCGCTTGTGCTGTAATGTGATTACAGTGACATTGGAAACCAGATATTTGGTGTCAAAGTGTTTCGGCAATGGAAGGTGTAAATGTGTGGGTTTGATCCTGATCTCAAACAGAAAATGAGCATTCAGACCCTGGGGACACCAAGAGGACATGTGTCCAGCAAACTCCCAGCACACGGTGTCGGTCTCTCGCTCTAATCTCGGTCTTGATATGCCGTTCGGTCTCTCTTACATTCTCTGTCTTTATGCTAACTCTACATGTGAACACGAGCAAACCGCAAAGTCCCAGGGGGGAAAAATGGGGTTGTCTGATTCCACACCCTCCCTTCTCTCTTCTCTCTTTTTCTGTCTCTCTCTCGCCACCCCCTCTCACAATAGAGTCTGGGTGTCAGGCGGCTCACAGAAGCCGTTGTCATGGTGACAGGTCCTGTCTGTGTTCCGTCCCTCAGGCATCTCGGAACGCTGTATTTTTGAGAGGTAGAACGAGAGTCAAAGAGGAATGGAGAGAGAAGAAACCAATACACATGCATTGGCGAAATTAGTCTATGCGAATTGAAAGCGACAAGAGTGGGACACAAGGATAAGGGGAGAAAAGCAGCATTGCCCTTCTTTGACCCATCATTGTTCATCTAACGGGACACCGAGAGGTCAGGGGTGGCATGGACTGTCCCCAACTGACAGAAAGCCGTTCCAGAGCCAGCAAACAGAGTAGGCATCTCACACCCCTATTCCTGGCACCCTACGCCCTCCACTTGACCTTTCAGACACCTTCCACCAATCCACTCCAACCCAACTGTCCCAGCATCCTGCCCCATCTCAACGCAGAACTGCATGCAGATCCCCTCTGCATTCGCTCCGTATCATATAACACGCCTAAAACTTTGTGCACCTGGTGCCGGCTAAAATAAGGTCTCCTGCAGGGACCATGTCAAGAAGGCCATTGGCCTCTCTAAAAAGATGTCAACAAGTTAGAAAACATGAAATAAAAGCAAGCAATGCCAATCCAAGATGTAATACAAAACAAATACTGGATATAACACCTTATCCTGCCATTTGTCCTACATCCGTTGGCAAATTTTCACCAACTGTCTTTAGTACTTGGCTTCAAAAGGCTTGGCTTGAGACATGCAGACTTTTTTTCTCCAAGCTGCATGTCCCTGAAAAGTTAGATGTTACCACTGGTTGAGCCATCTGGCTTCTTGTCCATAGCTTCAGATGACCGTGAAACCTCCAAGTTCAAGGGACTAAGGAGTCTGCACTGCACTGCAAGTGACGCTTAGGTACGCTTAGCAATAGAAGCAAACTTGTCATTTAAAATAAAAAACAGCATACAGATGATTCATACATAAGAAGCCTCTCATGCTAAACAAAATCTAAGCATCTGGAGGCCTCTCCTTCATGTACTGAAGACATTGCCAATTGCAGAGAACTGCATCCATAGGTGCAGTTGCTTAAAGTCTTGTTTCTTACTTATTACAGCTCTTGACTTCCCCCGTAGGGCCATCCAGCATGTTAATTGCAAGGCAAACAATCCGAGAGCCCACATTAACCTCCAGAAGTCTCCCATGAGTGGTGGTTAGTTAAGCCCTTTTCATAACCTTAACGCCACTGGACAAGTACCAGTTTGAAGCTAATCCCATTGGAGGAGGAACCCTTCGCTCTAAATTTGCGCAGCAGGGGAGAACTGATGAAAGTAGCAGCGATATGAGCCACATCAAAGCAGGTGCGGAGTGAGACGAGTGCTAACGCTTTGTTTGACCACTATTCTGTTAGTGATGGTTAGCAAGCTAGATAGATTTGTCAGCGAAACAGTATGGCTTCAATCATTACACTGGAATGGCCCTTGTATTCATTTCCCAAGGAGTGCTTTGAGTGTTTGCAGGCTTTAATGCTATATAACTAACATTTTGTGGAAGTTGAAACTTTTGAGACAAATTGGTGTAGCAGTTTAAATTGGTGTCAAGATGTGTTATTAAAAGGTCAGTTTGGGCCTTCATAAGTCATTTTAGCACATAGCTAGTAATAATTTTTTTGTTTTTTTTAAATGACTAGTGTAAGTGTTGCCACAATAAACTGCATTAAATATTTAGGCTATTTTAGACACCTGAACAGATGCATTTTTTTAGGAATGCATTCACATAAAACACATTCTTGTGTTTGAAAACAGTTGGACAGGCAACAAAAAAAAGGATATTTCACCCAAAAATTTTAATTCTGTTATCAGTTACTCACCCTCATGTCGTTCATCTTCGGTACACAAATTAAGATATTTTTGATCAAATCCAAGAGCTTTCTGACCCTGCATAGACAGTAGGGCTGAACGATTTTGGAAAATCTAATTGCTAATTTTTTTTTACCAATATTGCGATTGCAATTTAATATGCAATTATTTTTTAAAGCTCTTTATGTTCTGTATTATTCAACAAAGACAAGCAATAAATCATTGTATAGTATGACCAACACAATATTAGATAGATTAAACATAAATGTTATTTTCTGTAGGCCAGGCCTATCTGTTATGATGAAATTAGGTGATGCATAAATTGATATGAATGACATAATTTAACAACTACAATCACAGTAGTACATTGACTGATTTGTTGGACTTCCAGCCTTGTAAGCATTTAATAATTATCACAACAAAGCACTAACAAATAAGCATGGTGTAAACATTATTATGAAAGTCTATAACAAATTACACAAACTAAAGTAGATTTCAGAAATATAAAAACAAATCTGTTTACCACACTCAGTATTTAGGTAATTAATTCAAAGTCACTGTAATAAACATATGTAAACATGTGGGGATTGCACTTTTTTGGGGGCAGTCGTGTCCTAATTGTTAGAGAGTCAGACTTGTAGTTCGAGTCTCAGGTCCAGCAGGGATTGTAGGTGGGGGAGTGAATAACCTGCGCTCTCTCCAAACCTCAATACCACAACTGAGGTGAGACCCTTGAGCAAGGTGTGTGTGCACTTGGATGAGTTAAATGCAGAGCACAAATTCCAAATATGGGACGCCATGCTTGGCCACACGTCACTTCCTTTCCTTTCCTTTCCTTTCCTTTCCTTTCCAAACCAAACACTGTCTGTTAACTTTAGACAGACTTTAAATAAATAAGAATATATATATTACCTTATTATAGGGCTGCAACTAACGATTATTTTGATAATCGATTAGTTGGCCGATTATTCTTTCGATTAATCGGATAAAAAAAATATTGACCAAAAAAAACACTATTCCACATTCTGCCCAATGTCCTTCAAACAAACGTGACAACTGAATGCTATGAAAACATACAGTGCTTAATTTATTAGACCACTTGTCATAATAAAGAGAAAACATATTTTAGAAATTTGTCAAAAATTTGTTTAAATTTAAAAATGTTATTGTCATTTATTAGACATAATAATAAAAAATGGCCTCATAACAGCTTGCATTCTTGCTGGTATTGTTTATGTACTTTTTGACTGCAATTGGGTATCGCGAAAAAAAAACTCAAATAAAAAAATACAAGAAAAAATAAGTGCTCTGGTTTTCTTTCATAGATAACAGCAATAATGATATTATAGCATTAAAAATAGCCTACTACTGTTACTAAAGAGCTTACACATATTGGAGTACTAACCAGTACAGAAAGCCGAAAAATGATTTTGGTTATCACCAATACTGTTACTTTAGAGCAGCAGTGGCACAAACCTTACATAAACACATTGTTAAAAAAAACTTACATAAATTTGTTAAGCATTGTAAAAATTGAATATAGTTTAAACCTCTATTAAAAATTAAAATAATAAAGATAATAATAAAGACGAATAAAAACACAAACTCAGTGTTAACCAACAGGTAAGAGTAATGTTCTGCAGGAACTACTTTGATCACAGTCACCTCGTCATTTCTTTATCCTGTAAAAGGCCGTTATGGAGCGTCTCATGTTTATATTCAGACAGACAATTACACGCTGTTATCCCTTTAAAGTTCCTACTCTCATAAAATATTTTAATTTATTTTAAACCTTAAATTAACTTTCAACAACAGATAATTCAGCACAATGGATATGTTTGCGCTGAAAAGCCTATTAATTGTCTCCCTCTCTACTGTGTTCTGTCCGTCTGACGCGCGTGCGCGCGCCCGCCGCGCCGGCGCTCATTCGGTATTTTAAACTTAACACAGACTGTCAGGACGGACCTTTATGCAAAAATGGAAATGCTCGCGTGAATTTGTGGCATTTATAGATAAGGATATGACCGTAAACTGAACGTTTTTGCGCTGAGGACGCACACGCATCTGTCAAAGCGCCTGACAGGGCAAGCCATTACTCTTATGCATTAACTTAAAGCTTAAAATAAAGAATTATCATGTTTTGGGCAGCTTGGATCACGTGCTTCTCCGGCAGAATCTCATTCTGTTTCCTCCACTATTTTTAGATGCATTTTGTCCATAGAAATGCATTATTCAGTGCCGTAATTTGACTAACCAGCTGAAGTTGGACGTGCACTGTGGGCAGACCCGATTAATCGATAATGAGAATCGTTGTCGATGATTTTCATAATCGATAATAATCGATTTTATCGATTAGTTGTTGCAGCCCTACCTTATTATATAGCCTATATTACCTTAAGATCGAAGTCTTCAGTGATTAAATGAACCGTAACACTGTTACTGCTTGAGTAATTTCCATGTGCCGTTTTGAAGGAGGCTACGTTCATATACACGCTTTCAAACATTTCCGCATGTAGCGTGCCACGGTTGCCAGGTTTTCACAACAAAACCAACCCAATTGCTACTCAAAACTAAATACATGGTTTTTGGAGGGGTTCCCCTGGTAAGATTCGCATTTCAGGGGCTAAATGTCACATTTTTGGAGGCAAACCGCGGACTTGGCAACATTGCAGCGTGCCAACTTGATGCTTCCTCTGAAGACTTGTGTTTGACTTGAAGCAGCGCTGTTAGACCAATGGCTGAGTGTCATCGAAGTACTGCGAGAGCTATAAGAGAGCGGATGTCTCCTTATGCTTTCTTTCGCCGTACTTTGATGTCATACACCGATCGGTCTAACAGCGCTGCTTCAAGTCGAACACACCTCTTTACTCTCAAGTATATGAATGTAATCGCAACCTCTGCATTTGAAAAATCTAGTTTTTTCATACGGCGATATTATCACAAATGCAATTAATCGTTCAGCCCTAATAGACAGCAACACAACTACCATGTTCAAGGCCTAGAACAGTAGTAAGGACATCAGTTCAACCTTAATGTTATGAAGCTACGAGAATACTTGTTGTGTTTACGTTTGAACCACTGATTATTGAATCCATGGAAAGCAGCAGCAAACACTTAAATATCAGGTATGGTTTACATGTTTCACTTGTTGAACAGAATATGTTTTCAGGAATGACTCAAAGTCTGTTCACATCTCTGTTGTTAGATCAGTGTGCTCAAAAATGTCTTTGACCTTCATTATGTATGTTTTAATTATACTGTGTTGTGAATAAAATACCAAATAATTTTAAAAACCCATTTTTTCATTCTCTCACCTGCCTCAAAGTCACAGTCACACTGATGGGCCATTAGGCGGAGGGCCCTTTATCTCTCAGGTGAGAATCACTTAATATTCAAGGCCATTGCCACTCCCTCGCATTTCCATCACAAAACATGTCTTTAAAAATTTAACTCAATATATTGTTTTCTGTGAATGAGTAAGTAGAAGGATTTTCACATAATTTCGAAGTAAATATTCTAGCCTACAAGACTGATTACTCAAAAGTCTTATTCAGAACCATTCAGTATGGGTTTTATGGCTTTATTTCAGCTACATTTTACCCCCGGAACTTACTAACCACACATATTTTTTTCTAAAAAATGCAAACGTCACATATTATTGTAGCACAGTTTGTGCTGAATACAAAAAAAAAATACATGTTGGTCAATAGTATGTTATAAGTAGCTGAAATAAGCACAAATGTCAGGGCATGTCAAAACATCTCAAGGGCCCCAAAATAACCTTAGACCCCAGAGGGTTAATTGCTTGGCAGTCAATGGGACAGTCACAAGCCTCCCGGTTTTCATCCAAAATATCTTAAATTGTCTTCCGAAGACGAACAAAGCTTTTACGGGTTTGGAACAATATGGGGGTAAGCGATTAATAACAAAATTTTCATTTTGGTGTGGAGTAACCTTTTAACTTCCTTTATGGGCCTTGAATGTGTCAGTTGTGCTGCTGTCTATGCAAGGTCAGAAAAGTCCATTTTCATCAAAAAATCTCTTAATTTGTGCTCCGAAGATGAACAAAGGTCTTAACGGGTTTGGAACAACATGAGAGAGTAATTAATAAAAAATAAAATACATTTTTGGGTGAACTATCCCTTTAACTATTTAAAATTTCACACCGCCTATTAAAAAGCAAAACTCTTCAAAAACCATATGAAGCGTGACTAAACAGCCAAAAACATCAGTCTGCATATGTATGGTTGTATAATCAAACCTAAGTGTTGAATTACATCAATGACTGGCATCTGATATGAGAAACAGATCCATCCAATTTCTGCAAAACCTGGGTGATTTATTGTCATACTTACTAATATGACAAGAAATTGTTGGTTTTGACCTTTTAAAAGCTTTACAAAACTACCTAGAATTAAGCAAGATCCAATGATTCTTCTTGTTAGTACTCTGGGAATGCACAGCCACAGATGCAATATGCCCGGACAGATGGAAACAAATTAGTAACAAAATAGTATTAGCATCCCTTGCTTGCTCCCCACAGTCCACTGTCACCCCCCACACTTACCATCCTCATCTGGCACAGATCTGGGTTTAGTCTCACATAACCTGCTAGACCAACTATGTTACCTTCCACACTCTTCGGACCCTTTGTTCCCCCCACCCCTCGGCCTCACAGCCTCATAAGCTTGCAGAAAAGTGCAACAAAAAAAAATAAAAATCCTTTGGTAGGTCGGCCAGATTAAACTGCCACTGTAATCCGCTTGGCTTTCACCTCCTTGTCCTCAACCGAGAGATGAAGAGAAAGAGAGGGAGAGCAGTGAAGAAAAGGATTGCAAGGTAAAATATATTACATACATATATATATATATATAACAATGGCAAAGACAGCATTAGGAAAAACAAAGACTACAAGTAAAGCAAAAAGTGCAGTAAATAGGCCTTTTAAAAAAGACACTGGGACTAATGGGAAAATGGATGGAAGGGAATAAGGAAAAACAAGCAAGAAACTTACAAATAGTTTTTAAAGGAAGGAAGGAAGGAAGGAAGGAAGGAAGGAACGCATAGCATCGCTACAGCCTTCCAGAGGCACATCACCTCAACTGACCACAACTATCAACCAAGGGGCTATAAACAACTCAAACACACAGTAAAGATATCATGGGTGAAGACCAGCGTGGGTGTTTGGAAGTGTGTTTAAGTGTGACTGGAGAAATAGAGTGTGGAGAAACCGTGCTCACAGTCAGGTACACACACACACACAAAAAGGCTTGGAGAACCCTGCAGGAAGTGGGAGGACATCCAGCGAGAAAGGGCGGTGATATACGACCGGAGCACTTCAAACAGCGAGAGCAGAGATGGACAAGTCCTAAGACCAATAAACCCCAGCAGGGAAGGAGGGTGCGAGAGAGCAGGGAAAAGGGAAGAGGAAGTAACTTTATCTTCCAGACAAAACAGGAGGGGGTAAGAACAAGTGTAGTAGATTGAAGAACTACTTCCTAAAGATGTTAACAGCCTTTCCATTTCCAAAGAAAACATATCAAACACTGGTGTAGCTCAGTGCTGAAAACCAGCAGTTTTAGATGTGCAACCTTGATCTGAACTGGCTGGGAAATTTGGGGGTCCTGCGATCTATCGTACAATGCAACCTGCACTCACCATCTCCAGATAATCAAACACTTAAGCACACAGTAATCTAACTTCCACAACCATCTACAACACTTTTTTTAATCCATAAAATGGTTTCCTCTTTTGGTAGTCCACAAGCACTCATTGAGAAAAAATGACTTACTGATATTGTCCTCTGCAAAGCAAATGTTCTCAGTGACTAAACTAAGTATTTTCATTCAGGGGCTTACAACCTTTTTCGATGCCAAGGACCAACATAGGAACCCAGAAGGACATCAACTTTATATTTTCAGGTATAAAGACCCTTTTAAACTGAATGACAATATAAAGCCAACATGATGTATGCAAGTTAGATAATTATCTTTAATATTGTCATTAATTAAGAAATTCAGCAAGGTAAATGTAACAGAGGCCAGGTGACAGCAAAAATTTATTTCCTGATTAAAAAAAAAAAAAAAAAAATAGCCTTGCTAGCTGAACCTCAGTTTGAAAAACCCTGGTTTAGAGAACTTTAAATGGAAATCCTATTGTCTTGCCTTTTCGTTCTGAGATCCCAGCTAATGGAAAATGGAGAACTGATGCATATTATTACGAAAAAAACAGAAAAGTAGCATGCATCCATCACAAATGATGAATGTGAATGCCTCATAATCTTGGCTACTTTATGCCCGTAATCCTTTCGGCTAGGTGTGTTAACCTTTTCCTTCTGATGAAGCCCATTACAGAGAATAATCGCACGCCAAATGAAGACAAATGATGTGACCGCAGTGTGCATGGAGTAGGAAACCCCTGATCACTGAGGCCCCCATTCAACAGCATTGATTAGCTTCCCAACCAAAGTAGCCACCCAGAGGAACTAAACGCTCCGAATCGATGCTACTTAGCAGATTATTGACCAATCGCTGCCTCTCCCTTTGACATTAAAGCAAAATTCTAATTTGAAGGAAGCGACGAACAAACATATAGCTATAACATGCTGGAAACTGTATTATGTTAATCCGGACCTCATTTTTAATTCAAAATATTGATCGCGCCACAACAACAAGCGAACGAATTGAAGCTGCTAATACCACAGCTCAACCAAAACAACTAGGTAGAGCGTCTGTGTGTTGGGGGTGGACAGGGGGAGGGCGATTTAACACCCTCCAACGGTCCCAAAGCACTGTAGTATTTTGCATACACTGCACAAAGTTACCATGGTGACAAGACCCGATTCTAGGCCCTGACCCACGAGGCACATCCAGCCAGTACCATTGTGTTAATCGAAGCCATCAGAAATTAAAAGTGAAAACTCGCTCTACCAAAAATAATGTTCTTCATATTGTTTAATGTAATTTGGTTTTAAGTGCGTTTACATCAAAACGGCAACAGAAATCGGTCTGATATAAAACCCTGACTGTTTTTTCTCAGGTTTTGAGGTCTAAAATGTAAACACGCATATCTACTACTTTTTTTATCTGTTAGTATTTTTATCTAATTAAGGCCCTGTTGTTTTATTAAACAAATGTGTAAGACTATACACGTAAACATACTCAATTTTGTTTCAAACCTGTTGCAATTTTTTCCAATATGAGATAAATGTTTGTTTCTGTTGTCTGAAATTGTATACATTTCTGCCGACGGTATGCAATGTTGAAACTGACAAAGTATACGAGCGCCAGCGTGTATTTGTGCATGAGCCTGTGATGAAGAGGAGGGGGGTTCGTGATGGAGAGAAAGAGAGAGATTTTGGTTCAGCTGAACCTCATTAATTCAGAAATGGAAATCATTTCTGCATGGAGCACAGGAGAGATGAGAGATGGAACGAGAGAAAGCAATAGAGAAGGAAAGTCTGAGAGAACAAACAGGAGAGAGATGAGGGACATTCGGCGAAAGTCGATATTTCTCTCTTTTTCTCTTATCAAGAGTGTCAACCCTCACAGTTTGCCAAAAATGTCTGATATTAGAGCTCATTTTTGTTTGCTACCTGTTTTTTTCAATTAATATTAGTAGCGGGTGGTATGACCAAAATCTTCTCATGGTGTGAGGCATTATATCTCAAAGTAAATATCAAAATATAGTTATTTTCTCTATATATTCAACCCTAAAATGTGTCACACATCATATAACTATTAAAAAAACCTAATAATTATTATAACGTTTGTCCACTAATTCAAGAAAATATTTGTGGGGTAAAAATTAGACTGTTTTTGTAATATCACATGGGTCATTATGATATATCAGATCTGTCTTGCACATCACACAGCATGTTTTTAAAACCATTACAAAATCATAAACTGTGAACAGCAACAGATGTCAAAACTATTCATTTGTATCACAACCAGGCCAATAAATAATTATAGTCACTTCAGTCAACCATAATAATGCCACTGCCAAATAATTACATTTGTGAAGTAAAAGCCACAACAGGAAACATAGTATTAATATCAGAATTACATTCACGTTTTGACGCAGAGCCTAGTGCATATCGATGTTGAAAAATCAGATTTGGCAGTCACAGGCTCAAATTAATTAGAGCAATTAAACACAATTTGCAGCAGTGTCAAACCCTTTATTTAGGGTGGGCATTTGCGACGCGTTGGGACGCTTATTACCAACAAACATTTACTTTGCAGCATGCACTAATAACCTTTTGTGATAAATCAGCGAACAAGAGACAAGGAGTTGAAAATGTGCCACGCAACAGGAAGATGAATAAATGCTAAAGCAGACAGAAACTGTATTTCTTCCAAAATAGTTTAGAAATAAAATATGCCAACACAAGCTGCACAGGTTGAGAAATATACAAAAAGTGCATTGTTATGCGTTCTGGTTTGATTTTCAGTCACAACTAGGCCCTAAAAATCCGCTTAATTTATTATGAAATAATGCAATGTGCTATAAAAGTTACTATAATGTAATTTATTGTAAATATAATGAATACTATAAAATGTCGTATTAGTAGGTAAAATTATTGGTACCAAAAACATCAACAATGATGATTCTTAAAAACACTGAATTTGTTTTGAAAATATATTAAATATTAAAAGAATAAATATTAGTAATACTAAAATATTATCAGACTTTTCTGAAAATATATTATAAATATATAATTAAAAGTAACTGACATCACTTCATTTAAATTCAACATTCACATGAATTTAAAAAAACAGAACATGCTAATAAATAGCAGGAGAGAAATAAATAAGTGAAAAGCCACCTTCCCCAGCAGTTGATCTGTCCTGAGCCTTTTAGTGACTTTCTCGCCCTCCCCTCTCCCGGCTCTTGTAATATGGGGCAGCCTCTAATCTGACCGTGCATCCCTTGGATTACAAACCCTCTGACAACACCACTATCACAGCCTCCACAGCCCCCCAAAATCAGGTCAACTGCCCATCCCCCGGCCTCTTCATCACACTCCTCTTCCTCAGTGGCTTGCTTCACGAAAACATGACAAACTGTCTGTGCATGCTGTCGGATGTTATTTCTCTTTATATAGCATCGACTGATCATGTAAATTGCATTTACAGTTATAATTTGGTTGGTAATTGAATACGCAGACATGCTAAATAGCGAATAAATTTCAGGTGACTAAAATCAGATTGTTTTTTTCACACAATTATATTAACCGAACAAATGATTAGCTATCACTACAAACCAGAATGAGGGAAAACCAAGGCACCTGCACATTTGGTAAACAACGCAAGGTCAGATTTTCAGGGCAAGGTGTGATTTAACATTTCAGACAGCAGCGGTTTGAGATTTCTGATTGGCAGCCGAAGAGCCTGTGACCTTTGTTTGACCCTGTAGCCTTTATAAACTGCAGCAGTTATTGAACACTTGATCTTGTGCGGAGAGTCTGAGGTATGAGACCAAAAGAGAAAAGAGTGAGAGGATAAGAGAGACGATACAAAATGAAGATCAGACATAAGAGATGGAGCATAGATGCCGGTGGGTAAAATATCGGACACAACACGGCATAAACATCTTCATAAAAGCCATCTATGCTTAAGAAACCAAAATCAATGCGAGCTTTCCCTTAGATACATGCATGTGGCAGGATTAACAATGTGACAATACGCGTAATGCATGAGATTAACAACCAAGCAATTAAATTTGAATGTAGGTAAAGATAAAGAAGCCATATTGAGTGTTTAAAAGGGAGACAACAATGCACAAAAGCACAGAGGAGAGCGTCATAACTCGACAATGCAGCTGTGGCTTGAACGCACGCAAACACACACACACACACACACACAGAGGGGCTTCAGTACACCTGATCAGCTCAGAGACAGATGCATCTTTAGCTCTGTGAACAGAGCAGTCAGAGCTGGCCTTAAAAGAGGGTTAAAAGATGATAATAATTCTGAGAAAACGGACAAAAACAAAACAGTGCTAAATGATTACTATATTGATACACTATGGTATTTACATTATACTCAAAGTTACTTCAAAGTACATCAGAAAAGCAGGGTAATAAAGCAATACGGTATTGCCATCTGTAAGTAATGCAAAAAAGCAAGCAAAAAGGTATTACCACAGAAAAACTGCAGAAAATTAAAAAAAAAAAAAGAGAGGGAAAATACCATGGTACTGCACGTGTGTAAAAATTCAAGGTAATAGCCTACAACAACCCTGACTTTCTCAGGTAGGAAAAAAAAATATTAATAAAAAGAAAAGAAAAAGAATGATAATGCCATTGTACAGGTCTAAAAAAAGTAATACCACAATACTCTTTTTTTTTTTTCCAGAAAAGAAAAGGAGAAAAGAAAAATATTGTCAAAAAGTCAAGGTAATAGTAAAATGGTAATATAACTCCTAGTGAAACAGGAAAGCAAGCATCCATACAAGAAAGCAAGAAAGAAAAGTTACCATGGTACATTTATGGTATCCGATGGTAATACCATGACACTTTAATACAGGCTTTCTCCGCACTACTTCAAAGAATATTACAGCATTAACATGGTACTTTTTTGTGAAAGCAAGCAAAGAAGAAAGAAAGGATCTTGTGAAATGTTGAGACAGTGAAAGCAGTGAACGTGGCAATTAAGACATGTAAAGAACCATCCCAGTAAAGCCCCGTCATTCTGTCGCTGGGGCAGCAGGGTACAGCTCTGCCAAGATACGACTGGAGGCAGGTGTGGGCACAGCCTCAGCGGTAATCAGCCGGTCAGTGGGGAGCCATTTTGACTTCTAGTGAAAGCCTCTGGAATCACGTGGTATAAAAATAATAATTACTCTGCATTACACTCAGTGTCTGGGAATAGACCCACGGCAGCACAAGACAGAGACGATGAGCCGCTGCGTCTTTCAAGACAGCGTAGTATGTGTGTGCGGAGGTGAAAAGTGGAAAAATAAACACTCCACCCAAATCAAATAACGTAATCTCCAGTTATAAACACTGCCTGTGTGAGTAAACCCAATCTACAGGAACCTAAAGACGGAGCTTGTTTTGAGGGATTTATGCTAGTTTTGTGGCTTTTTCCTCACAATCCGTGGAAGCCTGTTGAAACTTGATCCCGAGCACACCGCTGTATTACAAATGGACAGTTTTACTTCATTGCGCCAAGTCGGCACTTGAAAGCAGAGTGGAGAAGGGTGGCCCGCTATGCCAACGGTGCCAGACGTGGTAAATGCCAGCTGTGGGACCTGCTAACTTAACCTCGCAGCCACCAGCGCTGCCCACCGCTGGCGCAACAAAGAGGGACGAAATGAAATCGAGAGACTTGGAATAACTGTGGTATCCCTTGATTCACACCCCCTTGCAAGGTTATGAGAAAAACACACCACTGCGGTCTCTGTATTGACACTCGCAGAAGAACCAGATGGTTTATTCGGACAAAACCCACAGCAGTGCAAACAGGAATCTGAAGCGTTGCGCAGAAAGCAAGCAAACACCTCCTGCTTCTGAAAAACAGATCAAGGCGGAAGGGCGAGTCAGTCAATGGAGAATTACTTTATTTCATTGTTTGCGACTCCCTAGTTCATCGTGATAACCTTCAATGTGAAGGTCACCAAGAAGGCATTGGCCACGAATGCTTTCATAAACCAAAAAACTTAAGATGGAGGTTCGAAAATGATTAGATAACGATGACACATTTTCACAATCTCAAAAAAAACGACAAACTGGAAGTCCTTAATTTCTAATTTCTTTTAACTTTAGTTGAGTTGAAAAAGTTTAATATTTGCAACTAGACTGCGCGATCGCCCAACCGTATGTTATGTAGCTGTATTTTTGCTCAAAATAATAAAAATCGCAATGATTGTTGCCATTTGAGAAATTATTTTTCATGTATTGCACTTTAACCAATAAGCACAAACCAACAGAATGTGGACTCGTGCACATGGTTTATTTTACCAAATCTAGTATACTGATTTATTACATGCTATTTAATATATAAATTATTATCAAAGACTTGGATATTATAGGTTAATGCATAAATAATATAAAAGATATGGATATGTACTTTGTAGATATGCATAAAACAAACAAAAATAAATATATATGTATATAAATAAAAAAAAATAAAAAGAGTAAATTCCGAATAGTAATTCCAACAATTACAAATTGCAATAATGTTTCTAATTTAAAACAACAGCAGTTGAGTAAGTGCATTAATTCAGGAACCAATCACAAAACAAAAATAGTTGAGATCTCATGACAGAATACAGAAAGGGTTAATGACACTTTCGTTTAAGCCGAACGTCTCACATGGAGATGAGTGAGTGTGTGCACCTGGTTGCCAGATTGCAAAAATTAAGCAAAACACCGAACAGAAAATGTATCCTTTTAACAGAGAAGTAGGGCTGCACAATTAATCGCATGTGATTGTAATGCGCATCTCGTCAGTAAAGCCGGTTCTGTGATTAGTAGTTAATCTCCTTCACGTGCTTTCAGATGGAGCAGCATTTAATACACAGAGCTGTAGATCGCTGACAAGCTACGCAATATCGCGTTCATAATCGCAGATGAATCGCCATTCGATTATGAACGCGACATTGCGTAGCTTGTCAGCGATCTACAGCTCTGTGTATTAAATTAGGGTGACCATACATACCATTTTTCCCAGACACATCCTTGCCAGGACTTGCTTTGGTGTGTTTGACTTAAAGCGGCGTGGCTCAGAGCGATCAGTGGTTGACATCAAAGTACCTCGGGAGCGTTTTGAAAGCATAAGCAACTTTGATGTCATACACCGATCGGTCTGCACATGCAAACTAAGCCAAAACCTAGATATTTTAGGCAATAAAGAAATCCTGGCCAGGACGCGTCCGGGAAAAATGGCAATATGGTCACCCTAATTAAATGAAAGATTGTGAAGGAGATTAACTACTAAACACAGAACCGGCTTTACTGATGAGATGCGCCTGACAATCGCATGCATAATCGTGCATCCCTACAGAGAAGCTCTGATTTGGGGATTTGAATTCTTGATATCTGGCAACCGCATACATGAAAGCTCACATAGTAGAGGGCTGGACAGCAGTCTGCAATAATATTTTGCCTCTATTTTTTCGATGAACATTTTTGTATAGTTTTTTTTTTTTTTTTAAATGCATTTGAATCTCATCTTTTATCGTCAACGATATTGCATGTTGATATAGTCACACTTATCATTTATTGACTTTATTGTCGTCTCATCATAGTCTCATTTTAGTCATGGGAAAAAAACTTGTCAATGAACATTTTCTCATCTTAATTTTCGTTAGTTTTCATAAAAAAAATTAGCATTAATAAGCAGTAAAGTTTCGAGCGACTGCCCCTAGGGGGCGAAATGCAAGTATCGTATGCAAATGTTGGCAATACTGAAAAGACAAAAAAAAATAGTGAAAATTATGCTGGCAATGATAATATTTATTGGTTATCAGTCAAAACCTAAAGTAATGTTAATCGGAAAGCCACATTGCAAGACTGTGGTAATTAGGGTTGGGCGATGTCTACAAAACTGGCATCGGACGATGTCTGCAGTGAAACATTGCGATGGACGATGACATCGGGGGCTGGGGGGGTGGAGTTAGGGGGTGTGCCCGAAGTGTAAATCTGTATTCAGAACGGCAAGGAAAACAAATAACGATTGTCAATGTTTGTCTTTTACAGTACATAAAATTTCACTTACCACATAAATTAAGTAAGGAGAGATGACTAAAGCTGGTCGTACACTGGACGCGAAAAGCCGCGTCACACCACATCTTTAAAATTCAAACATTTTCTATGAGCGTACGCACACCGGCGGCGCCATTTGGCGTCTATTTGTGGCGCCTAGCAACGATTCAAAGCAATGTGGAATAACGATGCCGGCTCAACGTCGTGATGTCTATCAGTCATCGGCGATGGACGATGGCATCGTCTATCGGCCCAACCCTAGTGGTAATGCTGCAACAAAATCTGCAATGTTGCTTGTGGAGAGTCACCAGTTTATTTTTTTATTTTTTTCATTTAATGCCTGTAATTTATTCCATTTTCTGTGAGAAACGAGTATCTCTGGACCTAAATCTGGGTTGGCCGGCCATCTTCAAAAGTAAAGAAGGAGTTTAGATCAAATCAGCACTTGGGAGGGAGACTTGCAATTGTGGAAATTCAGATGGAGTTCAGGTCACACCTCCTCCAGACAGATGACATTTAAATTCCATTTATTTTCTTGGCAAACGCCGCCTCACCAGAGCAACTTACAAGAAAATGCATATACTGTATCGTGACGATTGTTTCAACACACAGTAAAGGACACAAAGCAGTACCACCCAGCTGGTGATCAGGCATAGCTATGTGAAACTTGACGAAACAAGTCTTAGAAGCTAGGTGGGGACACTAGCATGCTAATATCTCATGCTGGGGACCAGCATCCAAAATACAACATATGCTTCTCTCCTGGTGTTTTTCAGCTGGGAAATCAACAAAGAGGAAGATGAAGGTGAACAACGACAAAGCCTTTGAGTGAAAACGTGTGTGAGTCATTGTTAATTCCTTTAAGGTTTATTCCTTTTTGTCATCTTTCAAAACACTGATAATTCTCAATGAGAGCAAGAGAATGGGATGCATTTTGAAAGATTTAAAATGAAAAAGGGCAGAAACTGAGCATACGAAAGGGGAAAAACAGACAGGTGAACGCTTGGCCAGATGATGCGGCGAGGACAGCTCAGATTGAGAGGAGAAAAGAGGCACGTAGCTCACATTCAAAATCACAGTCACACATTAGTCATCAGGACCACCTGGAAGCGCATGAAATAAGAAAGACGAAGACAATGACCAATGCTTATTCACTTTCCACTTTTGAAACGCTCGGATATATTAAACCACCTGTTCCTCCACTTGTCTTTTCAATGACGCAGAACACTGCCAAAAGATGCCGCAACGAAAAACATGTTCGTCTGTCACCCTTCCGTCCTCTCCAAGTTTTCCGCCTCGCAAGTGTGTCATTGAGGAACGCTCATGTCTGTCGTGTAGGCATATGTGACGGCTGAAATCGGTGTTAGTTATGTTCCAATTTAAACGGTGTAACAGAGTGTCAAGAGTGCTGAGGGTCAAGAAAAGGGCCTCCATTATGTACTTGCAATGTTTCTGTCAGTACGTGATGGGATGGGGAAAGCCATCTTTCAAAGCATGACACTTGATGTCGCAGACAGGATGTCCAAAAGTGTCTTTTCAAAATGGACTAGTCAGTAGGTCACTTGAAGTATTAATTAGTCTTAAAAACCCAAGTGATACTTTGCCCAAAAAGGTTTTTCCAAAGGTGCATGACTGTCCATAGAATTCAAGTCAATGGGGTTTTAGACACCCTGACTTATCTTCTGAACATAAAAAGACAGAAACTTACACATTTGGAAAGACAAGAGGCTGAATAAATGATCAAAATAAATTTTTTTGGCTGAATTATCAATCTAAGGAGGCCTTGAATATTTAGGCTGGTTTTGGGTTCGCCTGACCCGGTTCTTTGGGGAATTTACAATAGACAGGTTCTTGCTGGTGATGCTTAATAATATATTGGTACCATTCTGCTTATTAACTGATTAGTATATATCTGTCCATTCTAAATATATAACCAATACTGTATAATTAATTAAATTATCATTTATATTTTAATATAGGCTATTAATATTATCTTAAAGTAAGCATTATGAGACAGCAAAAATTGAAATGTAAATATAGCACATTTACAATAAAATAAATATCCAATGCCAGCATATATACAATTAGAGATGCACCGATCGAACGGCCAGGGACTGGAATTAGCCGGTTTTCTGCGTGATCGGCCCGGACCGGTGACCGGCCGGTCAGTCTGCCGATTCCGAGCCGGTCTGTTTTGACGTCACACTTACAGCGACTAATAATGTATTTATGTTATGCCAGACGAGGCTTGCGCAGCCTGAGTGAGTGTGAGACACATGCAGAAATCAAAACAAATGAGCGCAACCGCACTCATAGAAACTTACAGATGCATACTGCGGTAGTAAAAATAAGAAATGTATAATATATGATTTAGCTACATACGCAACATTACACGACCAAAATGTTTCTACACGATTGCAATGTGATTTTAGACTAGGGATGTGCGCTACGACTAATTTGACTGTCGTTTAAACAGAAGTTTTGTATCCAACTAGTCGACTAGTCTAAAAGCTAGAAACCCCCAAAAAATTACAAAAAAAAAAGTGAGTGTGTCTATATAACAGCCTAAACTTGAAATACTTAAATCTTTGAATCACACTGTCAAATCCCTCAATTAATTCTGCTAAAAATAGGTCATGATTATGCCTTATGCTTGCCTCGCGTTATCATCATTTAATATTAGGCGGTCGTTAAACAGAAAAAAAATAAAGAGCATACACTCAACAGAGCCCTGCACGGCCCTCAAATTTAGGCCCTAGCCCGGCCCTGGCCCGAGACGCTCAGGCTAGGCCCGGCCCACGTCCGACAGCTTATCAGAATTTCCGACCCGAGCCCTTTTTTTCCCCCTTCTCCTAAAACAGTTTATACTACTGTTTCGGCTATTAAAATAGTTCAGTTTTGTGTGTAATGGCAAAATTATTATATTTCGTTTTGTTTTTTTATTAAGCTAATTTAGAAAAACGTTGGGAGCATTTTTGTTCGTTAAATAGCCTATAAGTTTTTTTTTTTGTTTTTTTTTTTAAGTAACGACCAATCGGCCAGCAGCATGAACTGATCATAGCCTATGTTTGATCAATTTAGCCTTCTCATATCATCACGACTTGCCTAAAATAAAATCTATAGATATACTAAAACAGTTCAAGTATATAACAATGTTTAAACGTTAAACCTGCGCTATAATAATAATAATATGCGCTAGCCTATATCTAGTTTGTGCGGAGAGAGGAAGCTAAAGCGCGCTCTGCAGGACATGGAGGCACCAGCAAACACTTGCATTGCTTTCAGTGGAAACAAATTAAAATAGCCTACGCCGTTATTTTTTTATTTGTTTGTTTTTTTGATAAAGGTAAGAATAATACATCATTCGGACCTGTAAAGGGTCTACTTGTATTTGTGCGCACTCACAATACCAACAAAAGGTAGTTCTTTTATAAAACAATAAAACAAACATGATGTGCTTTCTGCCGTCTTGAACAGGAGTGCTTCAGCTGAGCGAATACATGCCTCACAGACATGATAAATATATCTATAGAAAGGTTTAAATTATCACTTAACGAAATAAAAAAATTGAAAACAAAAACTCTTTTATTATAATCTTAATCATAATCAATAAAGATGCATATTTCTCTCTAAAGGCGCGTCTAATGAGGAGACGGCGAGTCAGGATCAGTAACTTCATCCTTGCGACACGGACAGAAAACATTAGTTTATTAGTAAATAGTTCAAATATCTCCTTACTATTTCCCGCAGACACATTCATGGTTATGTTTGCTGGGGTTTTGCAGCAAGCTTTAGCCTATTGTGTGCATTTGAACGCAGAACTATTCGGCTGCGCTGAAGTCACCTGCTGCTGCTGCGGGACACTAAACACCATCGAGCTGCTCTCAGTCGTGTGGTCTCCTGTTGTTTCCACCAGCGCGGGGATTTTTTTTTCCATCACTAATCGATAGATGTCTACAATATAAAAAATTCTTTGCAGGGCTCTAACACTCAACATAAACCGGTGCATAGCTTATTTATTCAGATCGGCTGGAGCAATGCAGAAATGGAAAATCAATCAATAGACTGACAGAATTCTTAATTTTCATATAAAGTTAGCCAACATATTAAAACAAAAGTAAAAAAAAGGAACGTTTATCAAGGAATAGCATTAAAAGGCTTTAAAAAATTTACTTCATGTTGGCTATATTGTCTAAAAACAAAAGAATGCTAGTTTTACTTACTCCATGCACATTTGTTAACGTGGTCTGGCGAAAGACTGGACGATTCTGCACTTGAAAAAAAATAAATCGCTCGGCAGGAACTGAAGTCACAGGCACGCAGAGAGTTTCGAAAAGAGCCTGGAAATCCCGCAGCACCACCGAAGTGGGTCTTCGTTTAGAAGAATAGATCGCGTGGATGGGATCACGGACCGCAGCGACGAAGATGAAAGATTGGCATTGCTGGCTTTGGCTAGCCTCCAAGCTAACGCATAGGTCTTTCGTGTGGTCATTCTAAGCTCGCCGCAACTGACGTGAAGACAAGGCATGAGAGGTCTGAGGTAAAAATGTAGTTTCTGCCCAGATATGCGTTTAAAAATATTTAAATATATTGATATGTATTCTTTAACGTTAAATGTAACGTTAAAATGATGGTAATTTTAATGATAAAATGTTTTTTTTGGGGGGGGGGGGGGTTCTCTCGTGTAATCGACTATTGTTTTCAGTGTCGACTAGTAGGAGCTGTACCGTTTAGTCGACTAGTCCCGCACATCCCTGTTTAAGACAATAGTAGTTCAATAAACAAGTAGTTAAAATTAAGTGACTTTACATTTTAGACACAATATTGACTGCTTTTGCTCAATTTCGCTGATGAAACTAGCTCCAATCAAAGCCACAGCAGAACTGTTTTGTGTCTCCGAGCAACACAGCGGTGTTTCGTTACTGAATGAATCCGCGTTTTTGAATTAATCAAGTCTTGATTCAATAACCAATTCTTGGCTTGTTTCCGAATGAATCATTTGAACGAATCTGTTAAATAAGGGACTATTGACTCACTCATTCAAACAGTCGTTTGCCGCCACCTACTGGTTTGTTCTCATATTTAAAACTATCATTGCATTTTTCCCAACAGATTTTATTTGTATGTTTAAAAAATATTTAAAATGTTAATCTTATCAAATTCTTTTTGCATTCAAAATTTTGCAGTGTAAATGCATTTATGGCACATCAGCTTCATCAAACAGTCTGTGTAAATACATCTAATCACACTTCAGATGCAGCTTCTGTTTCCTGCAGTGGAAAGATCGAGTTTGTTGATACTGATTTCATTTGAACGGTAACAGCTCTACAGTTTCAATGTAAGAATTTGATGTGAAAGATTACATTTAATAAGGTTAGGGGAAAAATTACTATTTAAGAAACATATTGGGAAATGATATCTGTATTGTTATATACAGCAAATCCTTTTGAGTTAATTGTTATTTCTACCTCTTTTGTAGTCAAAGAGCCCTTTATTTTGAGAGTTGTTTAAGTGAGAGAACATCTGTAACTTTGTCCAGATTGGGGGAATTGTAATGTTTAATAATTTATGTAAATTATTTTTGTTTGCATTAAAAAAAAAGGATAGATTTTTGTTTGTATATAGTTTTAGTTTTTAGAAAGAAAATCGGAATCTGCATAAATCTGTATCGGCAGGTCACACTTACCTGAAAAAAATAAAAAAATAAAAATCGGAATCGGCCAAGAAAATTGCAATCGGTGCATCTCTATATACAATATCAATAACATACATACATACATACAATATCAACCGATATAGATCAATTTATGATAAAGCTTGTTTTGTGAAATTCCTTGTGGTGGAGTTCCTGAAGATCTCCAAATTAATAATGTGCAATTATCACATGAACATCTCTAGACTTTTCACAGAACCAGGATTACCATCTAGATCAAACTGGAAAAGGAACCATCTGAACAAAAAAAACTACTAGGCCGCAGCTCTGACGGCAATCAAAAAATAAAGGATAAGATCTTTCAAATCACTCGCCAGAACAATATTGCTATGAACTCATCTGTTTACAAGCAATTCCACGAGCAAAATAACAAGTATGCAAACCATTCTGCTGGTGTAACTTAATACGGAGGTTTAGACTAAGGCTCTGACGGGAGACAGGCTTCTGTGGGAGTTTTACGAAGTTTTCAGTGAGCAGGTACCACTATATCCTGCTTTCCCTTCCTTTCCTCAATGTTTCTTCTCTTTCTATTCAGTGAGCGACCCCAATGTTGGGCTAAATGCTGATTTCAGATCCTCTATAACAGAGTAGCAATCAATAGCTTGTCTATAAGTAGACTGAAGTACTCCCAGATGACCCCGTCTGTTTAAAAGGGGGGGATGGGTGGTAAAGATGTGGTATTGAGGGTTTCTTGGTGGCACTAGTGGCTGCCTGGTTTTGGGGAACTGGCTCTCCACTTCTGGGAGCCCAGCCAGAGTCACAATCCTATAGCAATCCACGGATTAGTTATGAACCAGATTCCACAGATCTCAAGATTTGCATGTTATATCCCATTATCTTTCCTCCCAACTAGAGGACTTACTCGCACAAAGTGCATCACTGGCCACTTGAGGAAAAAAAGAGAAAAGAAGGGTAGACAAAAAGTAGTCAGTCAGTCAGATTTTCCCCAAATTCCACCACCAGGAAATTTACGAAGAAAAATATAATGGTTTAATTCTACGACTGCAAAAACCTAGTCACCGTTGAAGTCCTGACTTGGAGAAGCCAATATAACTTCAGCGCTGACAGTGAGGAGGATTTGACTCATGGGAACCCGCTTGTTTTTCTGCCCCTGATCCACTGACACGCTAGGGAATGGGCACTGTTATCAGCCTTGCCTGAGATAGCAGGCTTGATGGGGCAGCCGGTCCACGGGGATCCCAGAGCTGAAGTTAATCAGACGGAGACAGGTCTGGAGCGACCCATGGGACCGCTGCCGCCGCCTCCTCGTCCTCCATCTCTACCACCCCCATCACCACCAAAACTCGTCACGACCTCCACCGTAAGACTCTTCACACAACATTAGCCTGGTGTCTACAAAAGCCTCAAAAATAGACAAAAGGTAGCCTCAGGTCTTCCAAGAAGTGGCCAGCCATTAGCTAGAGAGTTGACAGCTGGGGAAATCGCTCAACGGTGCCGAGTAACCCTCGAGGAACAAACTTGACGTGTTCACTTTATCCTAGCCCAATTAATAAAAACCCCAAACCCAAAATTAGTCCACTGGACACAACATTCTGAAGGCAAATGGAGATTAATAGCCTGATGAAAAGATTTGGGAAAACATTCGGAACGGGACACAACACAGGCCGGATATGCTCTGACCTCCTGAACTTTGCCGAGGGTTAAAGGTCAGGGGAAACCGGTCATTAATCCTCAGACTAGAACTCGGGGGCAGGACATCTGAGCTTTTCAAACTCGCTGAGTCCCTGAGGTCCAGTAGCAAAGCCTAGAAACTGATCTGGAGTTTACTTAGAAAAGGCCACCGAGCATTTCAAACAGTCATTCGGAGCAGACAGCCTGTTTCACAACAGCCGCATCAACTTCGAACACGGGTGGTCAGTGGTGCGGAGGAGGGGGTCGTCAGAACACTCATTTCGACAATCCCAGGTGTCCATTGGGTGTTAGAAATGATTAGGCGTATAGATTAATTGAACACACGTCAGACTTAATTAAGCATGGCGTTTAATTAACCATGTAATTAATCTTATAGAGGCCGTACACAGGCGCGCAGATTCCAATTGGTTGAAACTTCAGCAGGCAGCTGACACAAACTTGTAACTGTTCTCTGCTAGCAAGTCCAGAAAATTAAATGTCTGAGGCAAGAATAGACGCATAATCCCTTTCATGACTCAAGCCCCGAAATCTGGCCCAGGTGAGATTCCGGCGCTAGCAGTTAGCAGTAAATCATAGTTACTTTCATATAATCTTTTTACATATTATCCTCCTCTGGAGCGTATTCAAGAGGTTTTAACACTGCTAATGTGGCGGGTAAAAGATATTTGCACAATTTATATTTGATGCAAAATGTCTGCCAAAGAAAACATGCAGAGTGGGAAAGAGGTCCCAGTGTACTCTGCAAATTGTGGATAAAGGCGCAAACACTCAAACTCTTCAAGACTGAGCCCAAGGGTTGGACAAGGGTCAGTGTTTGTGGTAACATTAACATGGCCATTTGCGGTTGGAAAGCCACGTCAACAGAGAACTACCCTTTTTGTTGGAGCTCAAGGGTTGTCCACACATGCTACTCCAGTTCTCCATTACTAACTTAAAGGTCTTCCACAGATCAAGGGGTCAAAAGGGTCATGGTGCAGACCTTCAAGATAGCCCAGCCTACTCTTAATCCTGCAGCCTTAAAAGGATAGATCACCCAAAATTTTTAATTGTGTCCATCACCTTCTTGTTGTTCCAAACTTGTATGACTTATTTCCATTCCAGAACACAAAACCGGAAATCTTGACGTTGACATCCAATTGACTTTCTTTTTATGGACCGAAAAGACATTTCTCAAAATATCTTCTTTTGTGTTCCACAGCAGAATGCAAGTCTTACTGGTTTGGAACAACGTGAAGGTAAGTAAATTATACCAGAATTTTATTTTTGGGTAAACTCTCTCTTTAAGCATCTGGGCTATTGTGCCAGAACTTTATTAGAACCAAAGGTGTATCCTGGTACGTAGACAATGAAGCTACCACAGATTTATGATGATATTTATAGATATTATGAAATTTTCTTTGATAAATGTCACAACCTGGGTGAACATATTTATAGCACATGCGTTCTATCAAAAATGACCCGAAGCTTAAGATAACCGCACCGGTAACTGCAAATAGACAGTAAACCTGATCATTTGGGTTAACAAAGTCACCAACAGCAGAACTTCAGGTTCAACCCAACCCCACGGCGTATAGAAAAGGAACTCACATAGTCGTGGAAAGCCTTGGCCTCGCTGGAATGTTCACATGTCTCCCGTCGATCTGGAGCTGCACAGTACAGATCCCAGAATACACTGCAAAATAAGGCAGAATAAACAAAGCTGAGTATCAAATACATGGGTGAACTTCACCGAACTAAACAGCTGCCGAACTAAACACCAATACTAAAACACGTGGTACACTTAACACCTCAAGGCCATGTGAAAAATAGTACTGAATGGCATGGTTTGTTCCAGGCCTTGTTGTTCTAATTTCTCCAATTAGCCTAGTCTTTACCGAAAACGTTTTTAAAGAAAAGCTTGAGCTCAGCTGTGATGCAACTACTCACCTGCTCACAAATAAAAACACAACATTGGAGTTGCCATTTACAACCCTTAAGGGTTTATTTTAACATTCAATAAAATTCAATTCAGTGGCTTTTCACCATTCTGAGCTTTTTTGATGGAACCACCAAAACTACTAAGAAACAAAATTCAAAGCAATGAATTTATAACAATGATACAATGCATTTTCAACATCCAAGCTAATTTAATTTAGATTTTGCCAGATTGAGTTATGAAAACTTCTGATAACTTTCAAGTTATTGATGAAAGATGTGAGACCCGCAGGGTTTAGGGGGCAATGCAGATTAGATTTTTCTGTAGTGTAAACGAGCAAAATGGTTTCAGATCAGGCTTTGGTTCCAGCACACTGTAAAAGGCATGTCAAAGTAAGAACAGAAGAGTATCACACTCAGAAGAACTTGACAGCTTCCATCAAAGCTGGGTCACTACAATCATAACCCCTGGATAGCTTCCCACTTCATGAGGCGTGACCTGCAAGTGGCTAATCAATTAGGCTTGATATTTGTTAATTAAGGAAATACGGTCCTTAAGGGCTGCTAGGGGGAGTGGGTTGCACTCCAAATGGTCCCTTAATTACTTCATTGAAAATAAGTACCTGTTAAACAGGTCGGCATTAAACTGCTCTCACTCTTTAGATATTGATTTAATGGACGCTTCATAAAAGCTGCTGAAGCAGGGCTTAAGAAAACGAACGCAAGTTGTTCCATCTTCCGAGGCAGCACTTTTTACTGCTGTGCATTATTTCTGCTGATGTAACAAAATTAGACTTCTGTTCTGAATGTGGGAAAAAGCTTACGTTAGATGTGACAGATTGCAAAAAGGACAAAATAGGCCGCTCACGGCACGGCGACAGGTCAATGGGGCTAATCAGTTTCCACCCATTTCATATATCTTGCCGTGGAGTGGAAACCATTTGACGGATTTGTGTTTGTGAGCATAACGCAAAGGATAGCATATGACAGCTTTCATAAATCACTCACAGTTTATGGGTGGAATAAGAGAGCACGGTTAAACAACATTCAGCTCATCAGACTAAAAAAAGTAGAGGAACTGTAGCAAAAATCAAGTGTTTAGATTTAAATGCAGATTGAATTCATACTTCTTACAGGGAATAGGTCAGCCAAAAATTAAAATGATTTCATCACTTGCTCAAAATTACATGGATTTGGAACAAAATGAGGGTATCTTCCGTGAAACACAAAAATATACATTTTAAAGACCACACTGGTCGCCCTTCTCTATGAAGTTACAATAAATTAAGACCTTTCAAAAAGGACACAAAAGTATCAAAGATAGTTCATATGAAAAATCTGTGATTTCATGAATTAATCATTCAGACCATTTCTGAGAAATGGATGAAGATTCTCAGACTCTAAATGATTTACTCACAAATCAAACTTCTCTCATGAACATCAAAAACAGCTAGGGCATATAGGCCTAAATTTCAATCTGATCTTCACACAAAGCCATTGTAAAGCTCCAAAAACTGGTATAGCATTCTGGACCAATGTTGCTTTCTGTCATTTTGGAGAAATAGCCTTAGTCCTCATTCATGTCAAGATGTTCTTCAAAAATTCACCTTTTGTGTTTCACAGAAGAAATTAAGTCACGTATTTGTACAAATTTTTGGGTCAACTATTCCTTTATAACAATGGTGGGGATGATCTACTCCATATAAATGAGAGAAGTAAGGAGAAAAAATAAAAGGAAAAAAAAGACAAGATGCATTACAAGAACCATACATAAGTGCATAAATGAGTGCTCAGTAGGAGGTACCATACATTAACTCCTCACATCCTATAGAAGCCATAAACCAGGAAACAAATAACAGGTGAAAGGAAGGGAAAAGAAAAAGCGAGAGAGGCACTTTGACAGAGGAACGTCATGCCTGTTCTTCGCCCTTCAGTCAGTGCACAATAAAGACAGGCGGCATTATCATATCTATCAGCTGCCGTTAAAGAGATTGCAGCTTTGTCGGAAAGCTGCTGAAGGGAGACAGCAGGACCATCTCAAATCCAATCAGGGTGCAGGGGAAATGAAATAAGACGCCAGTTACACTTTGTTACTGAAAAGCCGCAACTAGACACACATCAAGGTGGGGAGAAATGGAGAACACAAACAAGTCACGTGTTTTTTTTTTTTTTTTTTGAAAAGGTGAGTTTGGTTACCTTGATTGCAACAGAAAAACTCGTTTAATGCTTTGAAGTTTGTCTTTAAAAAGCTGGTGTGATGACTAGGGGTCGACCGATTATCGGCCTGGCCGATTATTGGCACCGATATTAAGCAATTTTATGATAATCGGTATCGGTCATTTTCAAGACCAATGTGCCTATAAAATTATTTAATTTTGAAACGCACTATTTGGCTCTGATGCAGCCTGTCGGAACTCATCACTCTGTGGCCTAGAGCAGTCTCCGCCCACCGCACATCTGATTTGTTGAGAGTCAGGAGTCCGACCAATCAACGTGGAAGACTAAAGGCACTCTCACACCGAAAGCGCTTGCTAACTGGTGCTGCTTCATCACGCATCAGTTATCTCTCAAAGGCAGCAGCAGACGTTGCTCAAGTTGCAATAAATTACAATCCACTACACTGAAGTTGTAAAAACCTCAATATTATCTATTTATGGTTTCCGAGATGGGGGAAACGCAGGGGGAAATCGCGGAATCCAGTCATATAAATGGAATTTACTGTATAACGCGGAGTCACGAAATTTGTTTGGATAGTTTGGATAAATTAATCAAAAGTAGGTCAGTACACTTAAATCGACTCATGATATGGACTATCTGTAAACATTAAGCTGCAAAAAGACTATTTAAATATGAATTATGCATGTTCGGCGTGTCTCTGTATATGTTAATGGCACAGACGCGCGGTTTTGACACACACACACACACACACACACACACACTGGAGTGCGCGACGCTCGCGGTGTATTCCGCATCTGCCATGTCACTAAATGAGGACATAAATATATGAACATCATCCCCAGAACTGCTCTGAGAGTTATTTCATGAGCATTTGACTGTTTTGTTTGAGTAAAACGATCGTCATATCATAAATAGGCTACAGAAACTCAAGAGGTCCTCATGGCAACCCGTCAAAATAAATGTTCGGTTTATTTACTAATGCTACTACAATTATTACAACTTTTGTTTAAAAGAACAATCACACAATACGGTATTTCTTACATGTTTTAATTTTAATAGTAAACACATTTGTTTGCCAAAAAATAGTTTAACTCATTTGATTAAAAGATCAATTAAATTAATGTTTTATGCCTTCATTTGCACTGCTCTGTAAATGAAAACTAATGGAAATTACTGTCACATAGGCCAAGACTAAGATACTGTCACATAGGCCAAGATTAAGTTACTGTCACATAGGCCAAGATTAGGATGACGGAAATTGGGACATTTCAATAGGCTATTGAACCAAGTGAGCCTATAACAGGCTATTAGTGTTATAGTTTCATTAAAATAGTTGCGGTCTTCTTCGCAATGGAGCTATGAAGACAATTAAATTATTTACACTTATTATATACATTGCGCTTTTTAAATGAATCAACTGATGTGCATTAGATGATGAATTGAATAGTCACCTCTTGTAGGTTATGATTTAGTCAACCGAAAATAATTAATGAAGAATTATGAGAGGTTATGCTATTACACACATTTCTAACATGTAAATTATTGAAGCCAAATACTTCCCCAAGCTGTTTAGCTGTAGTATTTAGTATTCATAGGCTTAATCATGAAGCATGCAGTGGCCCCACTTTTAACTCTCTCTGTATATATTACCCTTATTGTAGATGGATGCATGGGGGAAGACAAGAGTAAGAAGTGCAACCAAAACTAGGGAAGGCCGTTTTTGTCAGAGCCCTTGTTATTCTTAATTTTGACATTCATTTTCATTTTTACACCAGACATATATATCGGTTATCGGTCTACTTGGTCTGTAATAATCGGTATCGGCCCTGAAAAACACATATCGGTCGACCCCTAGTGATGACACCATGACATACCTGAGTGGCTTTTAAAATACAAAAGAAGTGTGATACTTATATTAGTCTACGAAGCGTCAAATTATCCAAAATCTTGTTATGTAAAATAATAAAACAATACTTAAAATAAAAACTGAATTGTTTTTTTTGTTTTTTTTTTAAGTAATAAAACTTAAAATACATACAGGAAAAACTAGAGGTATTTTTTAATATTAAAGCAAACGATCGGGGAAACATGGGTTATTGGGATTGGGCAATGACCTAAACAACTGGATTCGAACACTGGTTGCCCGCACATGCAACAGGTCTGTACATGTACACTTCCCACCATACCATGTCTCCAACATTTTTCCTTTTGATAATAGATAATATAAGACATTATACACCCAGAGAAACAACTTAAAATACCTCAATATGACGTATTTTTAAATATTCAGCAAGAAACAAATATGTAGGAGGAAGTAATTAGATGGCATGGGAGTTTACCTATTAAAATATAAAAAGACTGAACAAGAATTTGCTAAAACAATGCCTAAAGAGCCATTTGGCAGTGTTAGACAAATTATTTACTTTAAGACAAGAAAAATTAATCCATTACTGGGCTATTATTTTGATTTTAAAAACATGCTGCAATACATCAGAAGTACTACACAGAAAACACTTGTTAGAAAATTATACAACGCTCATGCAACAAAAAGACGTAACCAAACTACATAAAAGAAATGTTTTATGTCCATTTGTTAACCCACATGCTTCTTTTGCTCTCAGCATCAAAGCGATATTGTAAAACATGACCTGACCTAAGAGTTTATCAGTGTAAGATGTAAATCAGCTGCCTTTTCATTTGCAGACTGTGTTATTTCAGAGAAGAAAACATTATGCAGTATGATTGATTATTTAAAAACATGTTGTGTTCTACCTGTTTTCATTTACACCCAGGTCAACTTTAAATGCACACGCAACCACAACAGCCGTTCTTTTTTAGTTTGTTTCCTCCGTTACACGGTTGCATTTAAATTAATGTACTTGAGTGTTCACCTCAAGTACATTTTCACACTTCTTTGTGGCTTTTCTGTCATCTCTACCAATCACAAAGAAGGATGTCAGCTTTAGGTCATCTGAAAGTAAATCCATATAACATTTTTGTCGCTCGACTTTCTCCTTTCTTACCAGACATCGATTAAACAAATCTATGCACAAGATAAATCGCATAAGGTCATTCTTTTTTTTTGCGATCCACACCTGCACCCCAACTAAAACCTCCACCCCCAACCCCTTGCTTGCCTTACAACAGATGTGGATGACTGCCCATCTCACCAAACTTTGCCTCCAACCCCTTCTCACCCACCCCAGAGCCTGGTGCTACCATTCAAACCCCCTTACAACAGGAAACTGCCTTAGACAGAAAGGAAGAAAATGCAAAAGGGGGGTGGGGGGCAGTGGAGAAGGAGATTTGGCTGTTTAACACAAAGAAGACTGGAATGCAAGGAGTTAATCCGTTTGAGGGTTCTTCCGCAAACAAAGGACAGGCCTCCAGACAAAGGTTGGTGGGGGTACGCACATGGGGGAGGGGTTGGCTTTCCCTTACCATCTGGCCCTTTTGTTTGGGGGAGGGGGGTTGGTGAAGAGGGCGGTACTCCGTGGCCCCTCCGAGTCCCTAAAACCCCGACACGACCCCCCTCCTCTACGTGTTACAGCTCCAGACAGACGCTCCTCCAATAGTGTCAACACCATACAGGGACCCTCCAAAACCTACTAGACTCCAAATAATCTCACAGAGGGGAGCCAGTAATCCAAGATGGAGAATAAGTTGAGTGTGATAAATGAACACACTGCTCTGTGTGAACCTGATCTACACACACTGATCTTATTTTTGAGTAAGCTAAGAACATAACGTGAATTCCAGACAAACATGAGAGTCTCCAATGGACCCAAGTCAGGATACATGCCATATTTCATTTGGATCCATTGAAATAAGGCCGTAATGGATAGGTGTACAATCTTTTTGATTGGTTCTACTGTTGTGTACTTTGGGCTCGATAGTTTGACTGACAAAACTTTGAAAATGAATGTTTCCGAAAAATTACCAGAAGACAAAAAACTCCTGGATACTAGGATTCCCTGGTGTAAACACTAGCTCTTAGATAAGCATGATTTTCCAAGCCATGTTTTTACTAGCAAAAAAGCTGGTTAAAGGACTAGCCTAGTTCACTTCCTGACTGAAAATTTCCTGGTAATTTACTCACCCCCATGTCATCCAAGATGTTCCAAGTCTTTTGTCGCAAAGAAATGATTTTTTTTAAGGAAAACATTCCAGGATTGACGGGTTGAAGGTCCAAACTACACCATCAGTCCAGGGTCGTACAAAAAACTCATTTTCTCCTCCAACTTCAAATCACCCGACATTGTTGTTTTTTTTGAAAGGGGAGTTTGACTTTCTTTGGGCGTTCGCTTTGTAAACACTGGGTCGTGACTTCCGCCTACATCACGGATGACCTTTCCCATTTGACTACATAATGCATGAAGTCGAGCTTGTGCAAGACAAGCATGTGGTTAAAAAGTATATAAATTTGTATTTTGTTTTAGAAAATGACTGGGATCGCGTAGAGCCCTTTGAAGTTGCAATTTGGACCCTGTTGAAGTCCACTAAATGGAGAAAAATCCTGGAATGTTTTCCTCAAAATCTTTAATTTCTTTTTGACTGAAGAAAAAAAAACATGAAAATCTTGTATGACATGGGGGTGAGTAAATTATCAGGAAATTATCATTCTGGAAGTGAACTACTCCTTTAACTATCAGAGTCTGGGTTCTCTGTTGGTTGACCAAGGGAAACTTGCTATTTAAGTAAGCTGAGAAGCCTTGTACGCACAATCCTGGTCTTTTCAACAGGGTTGTGAATATTGGATCTTACTGAGTGGACTGTATGTCAACCCCTCGCAGCCTAATTTTAATTCACAATTATTTCAAATTAAATATGCCCTCTATCCTGGCTAAGGTTCACAGAGAAAAAGACCAATACAAGAACCTGTCTTGAAATCAACCAACAGTCATACATTAAGATCTTTCACATGCTTCCACAGCATTTTACTCTAACATCTGTGTATAAAACCTAAAGCTACAGGCCTACAGCTGTATGGCAACATACAGATATCTACTTCCAAGAATAATGAACCAGCGTTCATTTAGGCTCCTCTACTGCTGCTAACAGCTAGCATGGCCATACCGTCAGAGAATGTTAGGGGTTTTCAGTTACAAGATCGATACATACCACCACCATGAGTGCAGGAATCCAGGAGGCTCTCCTAATGTGATATTCTTCTCCCATCGGATCTAAAAAAGGTAGAAACAGACAAAGAGAGAGAAAAAGAGGTCAAGTACGAATAGACCAGGTTCACAAGGCATGAACTACAGTTAAAAAGCTCCTAATAAAGTTTAACTTACCTTACCTTAACAATATTAAAACAATGAAAAACAAATAAAACATCTAGTGTTCTTTTGGTTAAGCAGACCAATCGCTACAGTCTAGGGATCTAGTGTTGTCACGATACTGGAATTTCTAACTTCGATACGATACCTTGAAAAATATCGATACTCGATACCATTTTCGATACCACGGTGAAAAAAACTGCCACAATATTAAGGGGGTAATTTTTTTTAATTTAAAGATAAATGTAACAAGTCGAGAACATGCGGTATATTTTACATGAACAAAAAAATGTCTTGAGGTACTGCATTTGTTGATTTATTTATTAATCTTTTATTAATCTTAGTTAAATGTTAATTGAAACTAAAGTTTACTAATACATGTACTAATTAAAATCCAAAGTTCTATTTGTTGATATTCTCATTTGCTTCATAACCAAAATATTTCCCGATATAGGGCCCTATGAAATCCGTTTTATTTTTCCCCAAATTCCGTTTTATTTTTTTCTACATTCAATTTTTTCCATTTTAATTGTTCTGGATTCCGTTTTTTTCCGTTTGAATTTTTCTGGACTCTTTTTTTTTTAATGGTCAAATTAAATGCTATTAATCTAAAAGCATGTCTAATTCATTAAAATCATGAAAATTATACAATTTAACATTTAATTTATTAAAAGTGTAACAAAAATGACACGCTTAGGGCCGTATGAAGTGTTTTATTTTTTTCTCACCTTATGTTTTATTGTTACCAGATTCTGTGTTTTAGCATGTCTATTATTTGAATGCATACAAACATTTTTTATTTATTCTTACAGTAGCCTTATGAAATGTTTTCCCCCTCAGAAATTCTGTGTTGTGTATTTAAATTTTACTGGATATCAGATGAAGGCATAAAACAATTTAAATTAATTTATATTTGAATTAATGAAAATTAAACATTTACATTTTTGGCAAATGAAGGGGATTTACTATTAAAATTAAAATATTTTGTGATTATTTCTTTAAAAAAATTAACAGTAGTAGTAAGCAGTAGTATTATGTACATTCTACTAAATAATAGTAATATAGCCTATTTCTGGCACACGGTCTTTAATAGGCTGTTAAACTGAACTTTTATTTTGACGGGTTGCCGTGAATACTTCTAAAGTTCTGTGGGTGTATGATATGACGCTAGTTTTACTCAAATTAAATGGTAAAAAGCTCTTAAAGTGCCTTTCAGATCAGTTCTGGAGATATTGTTGATGTATTTATGTCCTCATTGAGACGGCAGACGCTGAAATCACCGCGAGCGCCACATTAGTAAACAAAACCACACATTCACACATAGACGCGCAGAACATGCAGGATTCATATTTAAATCGACTTTTGCAGCTTAATATTTACAGATACTAGTCCATATCGCGATTTGATTTAAGTGTAATGACCTACTTTTGATTAATTCATCCAAACTTTGACAAATCCGTGACATTCCGCGTTAAACTGTAAATTCTGTTTTTATGACTGGATTCCGTGCGCGTTCTCTGCATCGCGGAGATCATAGATCCCTACAGATAGCGCTCCTGCTGTGTTCTTTAACAACCAGAGCAGTCATCTTTCTATTCACTTCACTTTTGCTATTTAACCAGAGCGAAGGAGACGAGTGCGGTCACGTGTGGTGCTTGTCCATGCGCCTTTGGAGAGAAGTGAAAGTGACAGCTCGGCTAGTATCGGTGTATCGATACTTCGGGAAATTAATATTGGTACCGTTCAGATATTTCAGTATCGAT
Source organism: Barbus barbus (assembly GCF_936440315.1). Classification (NCBI taxonomy): domain Eukaryota; kingdom Metazoa; phylum Chordata; class Actinopteri; order Cypriniformes; family Cyprinidae; genus Barbus; species Barbus barbus. The sequence continues at coordinate 12,222,656 of NC_136727.1, forward strand.
ATTTATCGAAATATCGATATTTTTGACAACACTATAGGGACCTACAAAAACCATTTAGCTGTTGTGTTATCCAAACGGTTAGCTAAATAGGTGGTCCTAAAGAAGCCCTATAATTAGATCTCATTGGTTTCGGGTCACACTGATATATGAAGTGATATATGGACACCTCAATACATTAAGACAGATACTAAAAGTTTTTGTAGCTTAAACAGATGCTCAAAAACATAATGCAATTGTGATGTAATGGCCAAAACACTTGTCTAAATGTATTGTTGCACTGGTGCTTTTGAGTGCATAAATTACAGACAAAATAGACATTCAACCCTAACTGTGATGCACACCGAGACCAACCACTAAAGTACAATATATATATGTCCAATACACTTTCTAACACACCATTTCAAGTATTACCTAATGGTGATTTTCCACACCAAATCAGGTCACGTTCTCTCTCTTTACAGATTACACCTACTCAGCCTACCACTGTAACGGATGGTACTTTTCCAAGCAGACATATCGATTTTATAACATGCCCTGTCCATAACTATGCACCCAAAAAGCTGATGTGCATTATTCTGCGTCTCCCTGATGTAAGGGACTGATTAACAATGTTTTAAAGTGCGTGTGTGTTTGTGCTGATCAGTGCAGAGCTGTGTAGCCCCTTGAGGTCCAAGGTGTAAGTAGAGGGAGTTTCAGCAGTAATTGTGAGGTGGCAAAGGGAACAAGCAGGTGACTGCTCCCTCATTAAGCTTCAATGCACAGGTGCGTCCTCCTGCTGTGTACCTGCCTGGGCCGAAAGACCTCCCCTGTGGTGTACAAGTGTGCCTACGCTAAGGTCTTGAGATCTGACGAGCGTTCGCCTAATTGAATAGCAACGGCGATAATGACGACTGTCGACGGCACACATGTTGACGCCCTACTGCCGTTACAAAAACACTAAAACGTTGGTAAACACAGCCATCTGTTTACTTGTTGACTCTTTAATATTTACTTGCGGTGTACAGTTTAATTTTGCATGCATATATGGTCTAAGCTGCAGAATTCGCCTTTCTAAAACTATGCTATTGGGTTGGATTGATAACCAAATTTTATGGTCAATACCTAATGCAACAAATAAACATCCAATGAAACTATGACTGCCAATAGTAATTATCGATAAATTACTTCGCACTTACAGTCAGTATATTCCAGTATTCTTCAAGAAAAAAAAAAAACTGTCTAAATGTAGGGTTCAACTGTTCATTAGAATGACGCACGTAGCTAAATATATTGACATTTTTATTTAATTTTTGCTCAAATGTATTACTTTTCATTTCAACAATGCACAGGAATTACAATTTAAACTATGAAGATACAACCTGCAATAAATAATATGAAACCTTATCAATTTTTGTTTTTTTTTATAAATGTAACCAAGATGTTTTACAGCTTCTTCTGAAAAATATTTGACCATTAATTATGATTTCATCATAAAAATTAGAAGTCGACCAATTTATCAATAATACTTTATGGACACTTTACAAGAGTATTGTTGTAGGAGTATTGTTCATTGTTAGATTATGTCATCGTCATTTACTAAAACATTTTTTAATTAAGTTGCATACTATTATTAGTTCATGCACTATGAACTAACATGAATGATCAAGTTATAATTAATATTAATATTTATTTAAAAAATACAGTACAGTATATTTTCATGGCTCAGTGGTGTTATTTTTGTAATAAAGTTCATCACTATTTTACTTGGAGTGTTATGTTTGTTTTCATTTCATGAATCTCACTCAACATATTGAGTTGTCTAAGTACTGGATTTTGAGTGAAATTATGATATTGTACTGTAGTACACAGGTATTTAATAATAATAAAAAAGTACTGCCTTAAAATTTTACCATAGTACTTTTTTTTTTTAATTAAATAGCTGTGTATTGTGGCCTGGAGATTCTCACAAGCACAAGGCCAGACTTTGGCACAGTGCTTTATCTTTGTCAAACTTTGTCTGAGCAAAACATTTAAAAACACAGGGTGCATTTGGAAGTCCACTGTGAGCGCTTAATAATAGCCACATAAACAAACACAGCAGGTACCGGAGGACCACAGCAAATGCAATAAGATAGATGATAACATTTAAAAAGTTCACAATCTGTAAAGGTCCTGAAGCACTAAAGAAGAGGTACACAATCTTGTTAATGTCTTATAATGTCAAACAATTAACATTTACACATCTTTATAACTACAAACAAAATCTTGTCAAAAACGCCTCCCGTAGTCATTCAAAAAAAGAACTGAAAACTTGAACAGCCGTCACCTGCTTCTTACAATACGGCCCTACGATTTCAGTAATGAGGAAAACGCAGACAGAATCGTGGAATCCAGACATAAAAACTTAATTTATTGTATAACGCGGAATGTCATGGAATTTGCCTAATTTTGGATGGATACAACAAAGTAGGCCAGTACACTTAAATCAAACCGGACTAATGTCTGTAAATACTAAGCTGCAAAAATACTATATGAATCCTGCATGTTCTATACTATCCTGAATCCACGAACGGTATCGTTTGCTACACACTTACTGTAGCAAACTTACTTTTTCTGCCTCTGCCGTCTCAATACGAGTACACGAACACATAAATACAATCTCCACAACTGCTCTGAGAGTCACTTCATGAGAATTTTACCATTCCATTTGAGAAAAACTATTGTCATATCATAATCGATCAGAAACTTATAGGTCTTCACAGCAACCCACCAAAATAAAAGTTTGGTATAACTTGAAGAAACTGTGACAGAAAGACTACTTAAAGGTGGGGTATGTATTTTTTTCAAAAGCGCTTTAGAAAACTGAGTCGGGCCCAGTACCAAAACAAACTTGTAGCCAATCAGCAGTAAGGGGCGTGTCTACACGACCGTTAAATTATTTGAAATGTGTGTCAATGTCATAAGTTGAACGCGGCAGCAGTTTACTGTCGGGGATTTGTCGTGTCCCATCCAGTGTAGACAGCATCACTGATTATAATGAGTTCTATAGTATTTTGTCGCGCCGTGCCGCTCGCGTCCGGTGTAGACATGGTGTTACGATAAAGCAAGAAGTAGGACCCGTGTAAATATTGGATCAGCTTTCCAGCACTGGAGAGAACTCAAGGAGCGGAAAGGCCTGCGATCGGACGCTGAGGTTGTTTTGTTTCTTCTCGATAGGTGAGTAACATTGGTTTTGCTTTGTTTCACAGAACTAATCGTTGCCTGATATGCGTATGTGTGAGGCGGAGCTATCAAAATAGGGGCGAGACCCTTTTGGGGTAGGGGCGTGTTTGTTTTGGTGATTTCAAATATCAACATTGGCTACCAGAAATCACTTACTCCACCTTTAATGTAATGATAGTACTACTACTAATAATAAAATTATGATTAAAACATTTTGCTTTGATTATTCATATTTAATGAAACCATTAAAATGGAATAGGCCAACAGAAAATTAATAGAAAATAGAATGAGAAAAATAAAACTGAATTTAAGAAAAAAAATAAAACATTTCATAGGGCCTTAATTTTATTTGTTACACTTAGGGGTGGGCGATATGGGAAAAATATCATATCACGATTCATGATTTTATCACGATTCTTTGTCATGTTGGTTTTACTATTTTGGTTTTACAAGTTGTCTGAGCATTACAGCCAAACTAGAAAGACAAAGCTTTTCAAGGTAACAAAAAACAAAACAAAAAAAGACACGGCAGATATGTAGGCCAAAGTGGGCGAAGATAAAAATCTGTCATCATTTTATTTTTCTTATTAAAAAATAAGAACAAAGATACACATTACAAATACACATAATATACAAATAAAACAAACAGTGCTTTATTTTCAGGTACAATAGGTGTATTTAGCAGGAGCATTCAATGAAACTGAGTGAACAAATATAAGAAGAAAACGCTAGATAGACTGATTCCTAAAGCAAATGTATTAAAGTTTTTCAGTCAAGAATAGTGAGTGATTTTTCTCTTTGCGTTTTGTTGTTTTGTTAACGTTAAAGGAATAGTTCCCCCCAAAACTAAATAGTCATCTGTCTGTCAATTCTGTCTTAATGTTTTATTTTTATACCATCATTTACTCAAAAGTTGTTTTAAGCCTGAATGAGTTTCTTTCTTCTGCTGAACATAAATGCTATTTTGAAGAAGGTGCAAAACCAAACAGTTGCTGCTCCACAGTGACTTCCATAGGATTTTTCTTTCATACTATCAAAGTCAATGTGGACCAGCAACTGTTTGGTTACCCTCATTCTTCAAAATATCTTATTTTGGGTTCAGCACAAGAAATTAATAGAGGTTTGGGACAACATGTGAGTGAGTAAATAATGACAAATGAAATTTTAGGGTGAACTATCCCTTTAATGACAGTCGACAGCATGTTTAGTGTCCTGTCCCTTTAAGAGCTGCACACATCTAATATATAGGCACGCATCTGTTTCTCTCTTAACTATTTACTTTCATTTTAGAGATAACCAACTGAGACTGTATGTAAACCTTGTGTGTTTTGACAGTATTAGAGCAAAAAATAAGTTAGTTGAGTAATGAGGCGCTGTTAGACAGGCTTTTTAGTGCGCGCGCTTCTGGTGCAAGAGCTGATAAAAATGTGTAAAAAAACAAAAAACAAACAAAAAAAAACTAACTTGAATGCAATGTAAGTCGCTTTGGATAAAAGCGTCTGCTAAATGCATAAATGTAAATGTACCATGACTGAGGTGCCCTTGAGCAAGGCACCAAACCCCCAACTGCTCCCCGGGTGCCGCAGCATAAATGGCTACCCACTGCTCCGGGTGTGTGTTCACGGTGTGTGTGTGTTCACAGCTGTGTGTGTGCACGTTGGATGGGTTAAATGCAGAGCACGAATTCTGAGTATGGGTCACCATACTTGGCAGTATGTCACTTCACTTCAAAATAGGGCCTAGACAAATTACAATGGAAAAAAATTTTATCCACCGAATTTGGAAAAATAAAATATAATGGAATTTGGGGAAAAAATTAAACAGATAGGGCCCTATAACAACTAGGGGTGTAAGAAAATATCTATTCACGTGAGTATCGCGATATTTTGTTTGGCGATACTGTATCGATTCTCCAAAACGGAATATCAATATTTAAAAAAAAAAAATCATACAAGATTCATAGCAGTTGTTTCGTTTTGAGTTCATATCCCGACCGCTAGATATCAGTCTTCATCTCTGAACTTAAACAGTGACAGGAAATACTAGCATCAGGGCACTCCACTAATGTTAGCGTTAATATAGTTCGCTGCCAGTAATGGAGGATGAAAGAATTGTTCCAGTTCTCGTTACGATGTACAAAGCTGAAGAGTGGCGCCATTTGGGCTTTTGTGGTAATGTCCGCCACAGGACCGCGGCGCGAGCGCAACCTCGGTTCTGCGTCCCGTGTTGAAGAGACTTTGCGAGGGGCGCAGCGGGCGGTAGAGTTGCCGTGCAGCTGCAGCTTTCTCTCATAATTCGGGGAAGTTTTGTGCAGTTGGGCAGTGGTTTTTTTTTTGCAATTGTTTATTTTCTTTAGGAATCCTGCGAGCACTTTATTTTTCATTGATATTAAACAGATGTAATTTTTTTTCAGATCAGATGTTATGACATTGTATGTCACAATTGTAAACTTAAACTGTGAACCTTTAAAGTAGAGTCTATAAATATACATTTTTATAAAATATATTTTATACATTTAAAGAATCATGCAAGCACTTGAATATTTCCCGCTTTACTCGTGCTGCACAAAAAGTGGTTCAATAATGTTGCATGTTATAGGGACTGATTATTGCAAATGCAAATTCCAGTGTATTCTGGTTAAACTATTTTTATTTATTTTTTGTTAAGGTTTGCATATGGTGGTGTGTTCTTAATGACAGCTTTCCTAAAAAAATATATATCCTATTCCTAAAATTAGAAATGTCCCAATATATCGCCTTGCTTACAGTATCGCAATGTATCGTATCGCCAGATTCTTGCCAATACACAGCCCTAATAACAACTATGAATGACTTTCAACAAAGCACAATAAAAGCATTTTGCGATAACTTTTAAGCCTGCAGGTTGGCAAAATCTTTAAAAATGCAACTAAATCAAGGTCCACATAAACTGGCTTCTTTATTCCTTCAAGTACAGGCTAACAAACTTTGTAGAACTTCTTAAAAAGACAACAAACCAACACAAGTCTTTGATCGGCCTTAAAAGACTATTACAGCAGATCAGGAGATCGAGAGTAGGCTATATTACAAACCAATTGCTCCTATTCCCACCGAGGCCAACGTTAAATCAGACTTTTAACACGCAGTCATGTTTAAGAGCGGTTCTAAACACAAGTGGTGGCATCACCTCCACTCCAGACATGTAGTGTACTCAAGCTCTATATAGCATGCATATAGTGAGAACAGCACTGACACATCTACAGCAGAAGCTCCACCGCTTCAGAAAACCGTAACGACAGTCCACTTTATCATGCTAGTAGCTGCACAAATGTTAATGCTGTGATTGCGCCCCCTCATTAGAAACACTGGTGGTACATTATGTAATATCATAGCAATGACACTTCCACTTATTAATCAAGAACTTTCAATGTTTTAGCAGATAAATACAGGATGCTTTGGAGAAACAATATCAGATATCAGACTTTAAGAGTGTTGCAACGAGAAACTAAATTCTCTCTATGTTACAAAAAGTAACAGTTCATATTTGCTGAAACAAAGCAATTGGAATTAATCAAATCAATATGAATAAAACGCGCAAACAAATCTAGTCTCAACCAAAAAGTATTAATTTCAGACCTCAAACCTGGCTTGAATTAGTATTTGTTTTTCCTGAGCAAACAAGAACAACCGTTTACTTGGGAAAGTAGATTGTACGAGACCACTTACCTCTGACAGGAAGGTCTGTGCCGATTTCTGCGCGCCAACATGCAGCAAGTACTCATACACATATAAAGCTAACCTGCAAGACAAAAGAGGAAAAAGGCATTGTAAATCTCAGTTCGTTCTATAAATCTGTCTGTTTTGGGTTGTTCCCAAACTTCAAGTGAGAAAAATGCAGTTCCACAGGCTCTCCCATTCTAGATGGACAAGCAAACACATTGCAGCATTGTAAAGCATTTTTGGAAATGCATGCTGGTAAAAATTGGTTGAGGTAAGGAGCACTCATTTCTGACACTAAAGTCTGGCCAAGTTTATGAAGTCATTGTTAATACAAGTAAAATGTATTTACACAGATTGATACCACAACAAAAATATATACACTACCATTCAAAATTTTTTGCTCAGTAAGATTTTTTTATTAATACCTTAATTCAGCAAGTATGCATTTAAATTGATCATAAGTGACAGTAAATACTTTTATAATGCAAAAAAGATTTTTCTTTTCAAATAAATGCTGTTCTGTTGAATGTTCCATTCATCGATAAATCCGGGGGGGGGGGGGGGGATAAAATAAATAATACAAATTACAAAATATTAAGCAGCAAAAAAAATTTCAACATTGAGAAGAAATAGAAATATGCTGATTTGGTGCTAATATGACAGTGGAGTAAAATCTATTACAATAGAAACAAATATTTTGAATGCTAGTATGCATGTATTTAATGGCATATTAATATTAGCATTCATATTAATAAACATAATACCATATAGCTGGTAAATACATTTTTTAATGAAATAAAAATTGCTTTTCATTTTTGACTGGTGTAATTATTAAAGTAAATATCAGTAAAGAACATGCATACACTCATGGCTTCCTCATAGCGCATTTCGAAATTTAGCTGCTAAATTAAAAGTAGCCTTCATTAAACAAATAAAAATTAGGGCTTTCAATTAATCAAGATTAAATTAATCCAGACGCAGTTATTAAAAAAATATATATAATGTGATTTAGTTAATTAAATAAACATAAATTACAAAAATAACCAAAAGAAAATCTCATAATTACTCTGACACATAAATCAATTAATATGGAGTTTTCCAACCATCAGAGCTATTCAATCAATGTTTCTAAGAGCCACTTTGTAATGAATATTTAACTCATCTAAATGTAATCAAGTGTAAAAGTCTTCATATTTTTCAGCAAATACTGATCTGATTAATTTAATTACAGTGACTAATTTAATCAAAACTTGTAAAACTAACAAAAATGCATTATCTATCAACAATGAACACTCCTCATTACTATTTAAAGAGCATCTCCAGAAGAACAGCTTCAAGGACCAAATACCAAGGACTCATTTTTCCCTCAAACGTCGGAATTATTTCTTGGCGTTTCATCAGACGTACTCGTTTAAGGAGCTACCCTCAAGTATATATACAGCTGTCAACAAAGTTGTACTTTTGTGCAATGCAGGAAAAGATTTCAGAGTTTTGCTTCTAATTTAATTACACTCATTTTTAACATTTAGAAAAATGGAAATTCATAATCTTAAGTATGGTGCGGAACTCATGGCACACTTCATTTTCTCAAAAACACAGAACATCTGCGCAGGTTCTTCCAGCAATGTGACGGAAGCACACAGTGATGTGATGAGTTCATGAACACCCACGTCCATCAACTGCCTGACAGACTGACCTCAGAAGATCATTAACACCCACCCTCTCACATCTTTCCCAAAATGATGGACTTCCTCAACACCTAGATGAACAAATCAAAATCTTTTTTAATTCCGACATTTTTAGAGCATTTAGCTGCAAGCGTCAAAAAACTCAATCTGTCGCGCAAAATCCATTTTACATGAACATCCCATCGGGATCCCGAGTTAAAGGCCCATTCACACCAAGAACGATAACTACAATGATAACTATATTGGCATCCACTTCAAAGAACAATAACACTTTGTTTATTATAAGCACATGCTGCAGTTTGTGGTTAAAAAGTATTATTTTATTTGTCTTAGAAAATGACCGATCGTTTCGCTAGATAAGACCCTTATTCCTCTGCTGGGATCGTGTAGAGCCCTTTGAAGCTGCATTGAAACTGTAATTTGGACTTTCAACCCGTTGGTCCCTGTTGAAGTCCAAATATGGAGAAAAACCCTGGAATGTTTTCATCAAAAACCTTAATTTAATTTTCGAAGTGAACTAATCCTTTAAATGCTCAAGCTTTTTAAGAACAATAACTACATCTATGACTACATTAGCGTCCACACCAACGGATGATAGCGTTCTGTTTATTATAACAATAAGCTGCAGTTTTGTCGCCTAATGCTTTAAAAGCTCAGGCTTTTTAAAGGTTAGTTCACCCAAAAATGAAAATTCTGTCACACTGTAAAACCTGATAAGTATACTCAAAACATTTGAGGAAACGTTTTGCCTCAAAATATTTGAATAAACTCAATTTTTTTAAGTTAGTAGAGCTTAAAATTCTTATAACAAGTGGGGTGGGGCTGAGAGCCATGGGATCCAAGCCAAGCCTCTCTTCCATGATCCCACCCCACTCTTCACAATGATATTTGCAAACAACTTGCTTCCATGAACAGCTCATTCATTCTGATCTTTATAGTTAAGTGATAGTTAGCTAAATCACACTAGCACATGCTAATGTAGTTATAACCGAAACCTATGTAAATCCTAACATAACACAACATTTAAGTACTAACTTATGTCTCCCTATGTTAATCTTGTGCAAAACAACACTTAATTTCAACATTTATTTTTCCTTGTTGTCTGATGCAAAGCATGCTGGGAATTAGAAAACTCAATCATTTTAAGTTCAGCTTACTACAATGACATTTTGAGTTTACGGAACTTATTTCAATTAAGTCCAATGAGCCTTTCATTATTATTTGAGTGAAATTAACTCATTCATTTTACTTCACTGTTCGGTTTTATAGCGCATTAATTACTCACCATAATGTCGTTTCAAACCCGTGAGACCTCCGTTCATCTTCGGAACACAAATTATGATATTTTTGATGGAATTTGAGAGCGCTCAGACCCTCCCATAGACAACAAGGCTCCTTACACGATCAAGGTCCAGAAACGTAGCAAGGAGATCGAAGCTACGAGAATACTTTTTGTATGCAAAGAAAACAAAAATAACTTTATTCAACAGTTCGTCTACGTCAGCGTAGCGCCATTGTGGAGAATATCCACTGGACGGAAACTGCGTACGCTCTTGTGTGTCAGCAGCACCGCGCGGATACGTCTTCTACGTATTTTACGTTTTGATTTGAGCGAAAACAGCATATCCGGTGTGAGGCTAACACAGAAGAGCGTAAGCAGTTTCCATCCAGCGGATATTCTCCAAAATGGCACTAGAGTGACAGAGAAGACGAATTTTAATAAAGTATTGAATTTATTTATTTTTTTTCTTTAAGAGCGATAACAAGAAAGAATATAGCTGCAAGCAGCAATGACGGGGCCAAGCACATGAGCTAAGCATAGCACGGAGCATCAGAACAACTGCAGAAATTAGTAATTGAAGGCATTTTAAGATTATTGCAGTCCAAATGAGTGAAAAATCACTTAAAACTACCAGTAATATGATTGAATCACTTTTCGCTGTTGACCAAGAGGTGGCACCGTCATCAAATTGATGTGATGTGTTCTGTGTGACGTGACAATGGCACACACACAGTTTGGTGTCAATATGCCAAAGCATTGTAGAGATACGGCCTCAAGTGTCATTTTGGCATCATGCCTCAAATTCGTTATTGTGGTATGTGAAAACCAGCTAAGCATAGCAAGGAGCATCAGACCAACTGCAGAAATGAGTAATTGAAGCCATTTTAAGATTATTGTAGTCCAAATGGCTGAAAAATCATTTAAAACTACTAGTAATAAGATTGAATGACTTTTCACCTTTGACCAATAGGTGGCACCGTAATCAAATTGATGTGGTGTGTTCTGTGTGAGGTGACAATGGCACACACACAATTTGGTGTCAATATGCCAAAGCATTGCAGAGATATAGCCTCAAGTGTCACTTTGGCATCATGTCTCAAATTCGTTGTTGTGGTATGTGAAAACGGTTTTGTCTATCAACACAAAATCCATAAATTTTTGTCAGCTTGGTCTGAAGATGATATGTTTCGATTTTGGTGAAAATCGGACCAAAGGTCTAGGAGGAGTTTGAAAAAGTAGGTTTTGAACAGAAATCAAAATGGCGGACAGGAAGTTCGACTTACTATGACATAATTGCTATGTGTGTTGTCAGCATGACCCAAGGAATAATTTGAGACCAGTTTCATTACGATAGGCTAATGCAATGAAACGTTATTAGCATTTTTGTAAACTTCATTATTAATCATTAATGAATGGCTTATTACTTTTGACCAATAGGGGGCGCTGATACCAATCTGATGTGGCGTGGTCAGTGTGAGGTCACAATGTCACATACAAATTTTGGTGTGAATATGTCAAAGTTTCGCTGAGATACAGCCTTAGATGCAGTTTGGCATCTTACCAGCAAATTCGTTGACGCGCTAAACGATAACTGTTTCGTATATCGACACAAAATCCATAACTTTTTGTCAGCATGGTCTGAAGATGATCCGAGTCAAATTTGGTGAAAATTGGACTAACGGTCTAGGAGGAGTTTGAAAAAGTAGGTTTTAGACATGAATCAAAATGGCGGACAAGAAGTTCATCCAATTATAGCAAAATTGGTATCGATGTTCTCGGCATTAACCAAGGAATCAATCAATATGAGTTTTATTACAATAGGCTAATATAAGCCAACGTTATTAGCACTTTTAGAAATTTCATTATAACTTTTGACCACAAGGTGGCGCTGCCTCCAAACTTTTTGAGTACCATCAGCGCATGGTGCCGAAGAAGCATACCAAGTTTCGTAACAATATGTCAATGCGTTCGTAAAATAGAGCATTTTACAACAAAATGCAACATGACCGACGCCCAAAATGGCTGACATGTGAAAATTGGACATGGTTGGACTTGGCATGATCCATCGAATCTAAAGAGACCATTTCTATGATTTTTGGCCAAACCTTTCACAAGTTATAAGCAAAAATATGCATTTTTCATATCTCCTGACCACTAGGTGGCACAGTGCCGAAACACTGCCGGTAGCCTCAGGTCATGCTTGTTATAACACTCAACAAGTTTTGTGTCAATATGCCAAACCCTTGCGGAGATATAGCCTCAGATCTATTTTTTGTGTGCTTTTCGGCGAATTCGTTAGTGTGGTATTTGAGAACACTTGGACGAATTGACTTGAATTCCATAACTTTTGGCCTCCATGGTCTGTAGATGATCTGAGCCAATTTTGGTCAGAATCGGACAAATAGTCTAGGACGAGTTCGACAAAGTAGGTTTTACGAACAATTGAAGATAGCGAAAAAACTAAACCTTACGATTTTTTAATTTTGGACTTTATTCGACCTGGCTTGAGCCAAGTATTCAGAGGAAAAGATAATTTTCATTTTGTGGCTTACGGTTCAAAGGTTATTAGCATTTCAAAATTGAATTTTTGGACAAGTGGTGGCGCTAGAGAGTTTGATTTAGAGACTCCAAATTTGGTGTGGTTACTATTTACAGTATCATCTATGAGTGTGCCAAATTTTACAACTTTCCCGCAATCGGGTCTATGGGCTGCCATTCATTTGCCGTGGAAGAAGAATAATAATAATAGGAAATCTAACAATAACAATAGGTGCCTAAGCACCTTCGGTGCTTGGCCCCTAATAACTATATTAGTGTCCACACCAATGGATGATAACATTCTGTTTATTACAAGCGTGCACTGCAGTTTTGCTTTTTTTAGCGTCCACATCCTTAGACGATTAGCAGTGTTTATTATAAATGCAAGTTTTTTTCAGTTACCAATTTAAATGCTCTGGGTGTTTAATAACGATAACCATGACGATAACTATATTAGCATCCTCACCATCAGACCATAATGTTCTGTTTACTATAAGCACTATAAACTACTATAAGCTTTTTAAAGTCGAGTGGATTCTGATTGTCTGTCAATGTTTTAATCGTTCATCAGCTAAAAAAAAATTATTCTGAAAGTGATTCCAACAATATTGTTCCTCAATGCCGTTATCATTATAGATATGGTGTGAACTTCTCTATTCTCAAAGAATCTGAAAAAAAATTATCATCTTGGTGTGAATCAATGGGCCTTAAGACTAGTCAACTACTTTTTCAGGCATTCCACTGGCGATCCAATTTCAAAGATGTAGTTTGCATGCAAAGACCTACGATAGTTGTTTTGTTGAAAACCTGACCTCTAGACGGAGTCATGTACTTGATAGCACAAGTGAGCTTGTATGAACCCAACTGGCGTTGAGATGGATCAAACGGAGATTCCCACGAGTGGCTGGATGAAATTTTCATCGTAAGCTCTGGATGATCCAAGGAGCTTCTGCAGATTGATGATGGGTTCCTGCTCTCAGCCTGATGCATTATTGAGAAGGACTTCATCTACACTGGGCTTCGGGGAATGCTTTTTGTCATACTGACAGAGGAACATATCGGTATTCCGACTAATAGCGAGACCGCAGGTGGAGGATCAACAGGCTGAGAAGCTCAGTGTGCATTCTACTAATCCTCATGCAATACAACAGCTCAGTGTGCAATAGGAAGGCGGACCTATTGACTTAATATTTAGATTAATGACTCCATAAGACCGGTCGAGGGCTATCGTTTTCACGGGCCTGCTTGTGAGAGCCGCGCAGCAGGGATAATTTAGACCTTGACAGCGGCGTACGAACGGCTGCGTGGATGTCGATACGCCGATGATGGACAGGCATATCTGACGAGGTTCTGCTTTTGCTCTGCCGTTCAGGCATGGCAGCTCACTGTGTGTCCGGTCTCATCATGATGAGCTCTCCTGACTTAACCTGAGAACACATCTTGACATCTCGCCCGAGGCTCCCAGTCAAGACTCCGTTTATACATAAAAGAGGCAGAGCCAAGTTTAGCTAGCTTTTTAGCTAGCGCAGACAGTTAACAAATGAACTTTGCTGTCTCCATTTCAATAACTTAGCTGCAGGGTCTCGTGTGAAGACGAACAGCATGTGAGGAGAGCTAAAAAGGTGGATGAAGTTTAGAAGTGAAGTTTTAAGGCATATTATGCATCAGGGAGTCTTTAGTTTCACCTCAGGACCCAACTTTGACATAACAGCCAATCAGAAATCTGTATTACACAGTCTGGGTTGTATTTTCTTTTACCTGGAGTTGTTCTTGAGGACTATTGCACACTATACCACAAAAATAATGAAGTTGTAAACAAAAACAAAGATTATTGGAGTAGCCTATGATTTATAACAAAATACAATATCAGTCTTTATCCTTAAAATTTTCAATTTAATTCAATGTGCTATTTGCTGTTTCTTTGTAATTAATTAGAAATAAGTTTAAAATGGTTTCTACATTATTTTTTTCAGTGAATGTCAAGAAAACATCCATGCTGACATTTGCAAAACTGCCAAATTTTAGGGACGCACCAATTTTATAATTCCGGCCGATACCAATAAGCTGGAAATTATTTATTGGTCAATAAATGGCTGATATTAAATTTTATACAATTTTGTATTTAAAGAAAATAAACAGTACAACCAAAAACAATGATTTTAAGCTAACTTGAACATGAAAATGACATGAAATTTTTTTTTGTCATTTACTAAAGATTACAATTAACAATATTATTAAATTATAAATTATTAGTGTTATTTAACATTGACAATAAGTGACTGTTAAGATGACAAAAAAAAGGTAATCTAAATGTAAATATACAATGCACACACAAAAAAACAAAAAAAACAAAGTGCATCCCTACTGTTTTGAACAAATAATTTGTTGAAAGCAATAACTTAACCAGAAATTTATCAGAAAAACTATGGAACGTAAGTGCCTTATATGCAACTTTATAGGCAAACCAAGCAACACAATGGATGTTTTTTTTTTTTTTATCAATAAATGATTTGCCAACTAATCACAAGTGGCCTGGCATTCCACTGACATCATGAAAAGTGCTGTCATAATATTGTTGGTGTGGCCTTGTTCCACATCCTTGTACTTTTTGACCCAACTTAGCTGATCTTTCATTCATAATAACCAAAGATTGACAGAAAAATTCAGCAAAGCAATAGTGCTAAATAAAAAATGTTGATAAACTTTCATGAGGCAATCCATCTCAATTATTCTGATGAAAGCCGAGCGAGCGCTCTTTTAGAAAAGATTTCCAAACACGCGCGCACAAAACAGACATTTCCGCGTTACAACTGAGAGCGATCATTAAATATGCCCCTAAATAATTACAGAGAACATCTCTCTTCAAAGTAAACTTAAAAAGCCATACATCCAGCTATCCAAGACGGAAAATTAATTTATTCTCATCCACGTCTGAGAGCAACGTTTATCCAAAACAGAGCAAATCAGACGCTCTTCATAAGAACAACGTCCTGTTTCTGTGTGCATGCTTGATTCCCTTTATATGTTGCTGAAAACACCTCTATGATGGAGGCTGAACCATCTGGATGAAATCAAAACCATGCATTCAGACCTACTTGCTGCCTCTTAGACACACCAATAAACTCAGGGAACCCAGAGAAGTGCTCAAGATGTTGGGGGAAAACAGGAGATGGAGACCTAGATCAGAATCTATTTTCATTCATTTCTTGTGGCATTCCAACTGATTCACGGAATTAGATCAAACCTGTGGACGCTAAACTTTGATGAACTCAAGCTTTGAAAAACTAATCAAAATCAACAATGCTGCAATAAACTTGACATTATTGATTCGTAGAGTCCTCCAAGGTTTCTCCAACGCAAACTTGCAAAGGACGCCAATGAATGATGTTTAAACTTCATTTGGTGCATAAGAAACCTAAATCAGTTCCTTGAGAAGTTTAATGGCACCTTTGTTTGACTAGTGCTGACAAATTGATTAACCTCCAACGACAGAACAAAGCCTGTGTGGTCACAACACCTCATCTTTGAATACAACACGTGAAACAGTAGTAACCAACACTTGAGGAGCCGTCTACATCCTTGCATATCCTGTGAGACCAACACACACAACTTCATGTTCATTAGTAACAGTCGAAATGGTCATTTTAGTCCCTTAACTGCACGTTTCTTGGAAACAGCACCTAGTTTATATGCAAACTTTTGCATACACCTGGTACAACACAAACTTTTGGGAAGCTTTTTATGCAAAAACTACCAGAAAAAAACTGAAAAGACTGGTTTCAAAGTGATAAACAACATCTGAATGATAAAATAACTCCAACCGAGTTTGAAAACTCAAAAGAAGGTCTTGTAGGCAACTTCTCTTGGATGCTGATCTTCTATACATCATCTTCTCAATCAGTTGAATTACCACCACCAATATTCCTTTACATTCTTCCTTTCTAAGGGTGTTAGATCTCCAAAACAGCTGCAAATCATCTCAGACTCCCATACTAAACGTCCTATCATAGTCTCCAAGTCTGACACAGTAACCTTCGACCCCATATGACAGATTTATGAATATTACAGGTCACTTTATTACATTTAAGATTTGTAAGGTTGTTTCTATGGCAACTGATTATACACAACAGTGGAAAAAAAATCACATGGTGATGAACTATCATAAAAATATTACAATACACAGTGTGGAAAAGTCAGGGAAACTTGAAGCAACATGAGTGTTCGTAAAAACCGGTACTTTGCGCTACAAAAAAACACAAAATATCGGGAATATTTACGCATTAATGTGTCTGAATTACTTATTTATCGGTTAGCTTCAAAGCCAAACATGCAAATACACACGCGATGGGATACAAATAGCATTAAATAAGAAATAAACCAGCTCAAATAGACAAGAACGGCTACTAACACCTCCACAACTTTAAAACATGTCTGAAAACCGGGAGAAAAAGACTCGGATGCGTTTGTCCAGCAATGTAACTCTTAAACAACAGATGCACGGCGTGTAATGTTGATGCAAAAGATGCACAAGCTTCAGCATGCAACATCACTCGGACTGGATGCGTTGGACAGTTCAAGTGTTCACGTGCGCACCCAAACTTAAATAAAATCGAAAATGCACGGACAACTCAACGCATTAAAGTGCTACAAGCGGCTGTAAAGTTAAGAAGACTCGGGGACGATCACTCCGGAGCACAAGTTCGCACTAAATACACCTTCAAACAATAGCACGCACAGTTTTAGAAAGTTGCGAGTCCGTAATAAGCAAGGCGAGACTCTTTAAAGCGCGAGCGATTCACTTACTTTTCTCTCGCTTGACTATCAGAAGGGACCACAGCTCCTTTACCTTTGGCGTACATGCTGGATTCTGTTTTAAGACTTTTACCCCACTCAACACCTGTCAAAGAAAGCAGCCAGGAAAACGTTCTATCTCCATAGCTACCCCCTTTAGTGTTTTCCCTCCCCCTCGTCCTCCTCCTCCTCCTCTTCTCTACCTCTTTTTTTTTTTTTCTACATCTCCAACATTGGCCACAAATCAGGCACAGTTTCTATTGGGGGGACTTGAAACAGGTCGCTGGTGATTTTTTTCCCTCTCTCGCGCTGTTCCAGGAATGTGTTCTGCCTCCCGCCTCGTCGGGAAGGGTGGGGGCCTCTTAAAGGGGAACGCACACTCTCTTCCAGTGTTTACTAGGCTCAGGGACTGATATGGAAAAGACGCTATAAGATTGCCTCGGGCCTTCGTGTATGACTTTGAGGTTTTGAAAGTAAGAATTTACACTTGTGTTCCAAGATTGGGAATCTGAGGCGTTTTATTGCTACATTTTTTGTATGTCCAGTCATCTAATTGAAGGTTTGTTTGACAATTTGAAATATGATGCGGTTTGGTTTGTATTATTGCTATCTGATATCTATTTTGTCATTTGGATTGTGTTTGTGTGCAAACTACACACAATATTTAAAGGAACAGGACACCTTTTTAAGAGCTGTAGCCAGTGCTGGAGAGTAACTGATTACATGTAATCTGTATGTAATCAGATTCCAAAACTTGAGTAGCCTACTGGAAATTACATTATGTTATGCTTTAAAAAGCATAATTAGAATGCAGTTACTTTTTTATGGATTACATGGTTACATATGCACATAATTCAATGACACATTCGCATGTTATCAGTTCTCTGATGTCAGTTAATGTTTGCCTACAGAACCACCACTGGCTCTCCACCCCTTTACCTAAATGTATTACTTCAGACTTATATGCCCTCTAGAAGCTTGCGTTCTTCAAGTGAACGACGCATTATTGTACCATCCCAAAGACGCACAAAAACACTTTCACAGACTTTTTCATTAACTGTTCCCATCTGGTGGAATGACCTGCCCAACTCAATCCGAGCAGCCGAATCCTTACCCATCTTCAAGAAACGGCTAAAAACTCATCTGTTCCATCTTTACTTCACCCTCTAACTCTAGCACTCTTTATTCTAATTTTATTTTATCTATGTCTTTTCATTTAAAAAAAAAAAAAAGTATAATAATAATAATTATCTGTACTGCGTTAAGCTAACCAAGACTTGTAATAGCACTTGCACGTTGTTGCTCTTTTGTTGGTTTTGATTGCTTCTTATGTCCTCATTTGTAAGTCGCTTTGGATAAAAGCGTCTGCTAAATGACTAAATAAATAAATAAAATAAACATTCATATGTAACCATTAACACATTCATAAGTAAACAAACAAAAGATTTCTTCTTGATTGTTTTTATTTTCAAATCATTTGTTTTAATTTTACATTTATGATTTAATTAATCATTAGCTTTTAGAAAATAAGTAAATTAAGTTATTATTGTTTTCTTTGCGCACAAAATGTATTCTCGAAGCTTCGTAAAATCACAGTTGAACCCCTGATGTCACATGGACTATTTTAATGATGTCCTTGCTGCGTTTCTGTGCGTTGATCGTGTTAGGATCCTTGCTGTCTATGGAGGGTCAGAGAGCTCTCGGATTCCATCAACAACATCTTCATTTATGTTCCGAAGATGAACGAAGGTCTTATGGGTTTGTAACGACATGAGGGTGAGTAATTCATGACAGAATTTTCATTTTTGGGTGAACTATCCCTTTAATCAGGTTAGTCACCATATTGAATTTAACACCGATGAAAACGAGGCTGTGAAGAATGAGACTGCAGTCTTTACAATGCAACATACTGTATAAAGCTCCTAGATCATGTGATTTTCATAACTCTTCAACAACTGTTTTATGGCGTTTTTGTCTGCTGAAAGTTATTTCTTCCGTCAGCTAAACAACTATGTTGTAAAATAACAGTATAATCCAATGAACACACTGTATTTCTGCTCACAGCCTTGTTTTCATTTCTGTAAAAAATTAAATGTGCAAAGATCTATTAATTGTTTCAAGTTAAAGGGATAGTTCACCCAAAAATCCATATGAATCAAGCGGTTTAATCCAAATACTGTGACGAGATACGATTGTGTAATATGACGGTTTAATTTGAGCTTTCATTCACATGTAAACAAACATTCATTAAATATCTAAACACGGTAATTAAAACCTAAATGAAATCCATTCATCATAGAAAGTAATTGTATCTCTTCACAAGCTCAGTTCATAGGGATTTGTTTTGGTTCAATGGATGGACAGTCTGAATTTGTGTTTCGAAGATTAACCAAAGTCTTATTTTTGGATTTTTGGACAGCCAAAAGATTAAATGGAGAGCAAATGGAGACTTTTCCTATACCCAAGTGTCTTCTCCAATCCAGATCTCAACAGTGTCTCCAACTGCTCTTAAATATGCCAATATAGCGAAGTCAGACATTTCAATACAAAGATCTTTCTAAAGATTTTATGCCAATTTTTGGGGTTTCCAGGTTCTTATAAAACAGAACATGTCCTCTAATTAAAAGTTTTTACATACACTAATGTAGGCCTATAGGCTAGCATATGTATACTTTGGGCTTTAGGGGTAAAATATTGGGAATTGTGGAAAAAGACTATGTATCATTAGCCTTGGGACTCATAATAAAGCTTTATGGTTACAAACATATGGAAAGAGTCAAATAGGTTTTGTCTGAATGCTCATACTTCCTGCATATTGTACGTTTTAGGAACATACATAGGATATTGTGGCTAACACAATTAGTGAATCATTTTCAATAAAAAGCAAATAAGAGTCTAATACATCATCTGAAAGTTATGCCTCTCTGTTTTATCATCTTCATAAAGTCTCATTTGCTAAAAGAGCATGACTGGGGTAATGACATCAGCGGGTGAACCAAGGCATAAAGTATGATTATATGCTGTCTGTAATCGCTAGTGTTTAGTGTTCATGCTAGCTGATGTTTCACTATTCTTGAAATTTTACTGTAAATATTCAAATGATGACACTTAATGAGAACTGACACGTCCAAAAATGTGATTTCCATGAGACTATGGAACATCTCCTGGCAGAAAATACTTTAGCGTCTAGTCATGCTGGATCTCTAGCAAAAGGCTAAATGTGCTTCAGAGTCCTTCAGCTTTCCTCAATAATTATTTGTGTGTGTGTGTGTGTGTGTGTGTGTGTGTTTAAACTCAATGTTGATATGGGTACCTAAATTTGGCCACAGTTATTTAGCTGGGTATTTAGCCTTAATTTTCTTTAAAAATTAAACTAAAATGTTATTAACGGAAAATTTATGTTCTTCTCCGTCATTTCTTTCCCCCAGAAATTAACATTCTGTCATCAATTATTACTCCCCTCAAGTTGTTCAAAAACTGTATGAGGTTTCTTCTGTTGAGCACAGTTGACGATAGCATTGACTTCCACAGTGTGGAAAAAAAATACTATGGAAGTCAATGGCTACCGTCAACTGTTTGGTTACCAACATTCTTCAAAATATTTTTTTTTGTTTGTGTGTTCAACAGAAGAAAGAAAGTCATACAGGTTTGAAATAACTTGAGGGTGAGTAAATGATGACTGAATTTTTGGGTGAACTATCCCTTTAAATACGCAGACCCGCACATAATATGCAGAAAAAGAAATAAATATTGTGGCCAGATTTTAGTCATTTGTTTCCTCGTTTTAGTTCATTTGTGTCCACATTAATTTGTTAAACTGTCAAATTTGAAAATTCAAAACTGAGTGTTGAATGTCTGTTGCGATGTTTAATATTAAACTAAACATAATTTGATTATACATGTGTATTTTACCTTATTTAACCATGTTCTTGGTAGTTGCACTATGTGATGTTTCGCACACTTTATGAGGCAATTATATCACAAACCAAAGTTTTTAAAAAACAGATGAAAGAGTGAATTATCAACTATCATATGGACCAAAAATCATACATTTATTTAAATCTACAATAATCTTGTAAAAATTGATTATCTTAAATTGTAAATAGGCTATTTATTTTATGCACATTTTGCAATTTTACATTACATTAAAAAATGAACATAGAAACATTACATGAACACAAACAATCACGTACAAAAAATCGTATGCATTTATGCATGCGTAAATTAATTACATTATAATATAAAATATATAAATTAACTGCAACTTAATTGCAGTATAATAAATTCACAATTTACAATGAATAATATCCAAGTACTGTTTCTGAGTGAAAACTAGAAGCTGTGGATCCATGAGAACGGCGAGTCTGGCGTGTGAGGCCCCCAGAGAAGAAAAGACAACCCAAAACACCCACAGAACTGACCGCTCCTGTGATCTTTCACACTCCTTCACTCGGCCCCTCAGAAGTCTGACAGATGTTATTTATTGCCGTGGAATAAGGCGCTTAAATGAGGATCTTTAAGAGAGACCATGCGACTAAACACAGGGATTCAGTCAACAGCCCCGGGTGACTGAGTTACTGTTGTTGTTACTGTGAAGAGCCAAGGACTGGCTTTCCTTTATGTAACACACACATTTCACAATCTGATTTTTATTGCATAACTTTAAAATAATTAGAAATAAATCATTCACAAATGATTTCTAACAAATAATGACATTTTATATTTATAGCTTTTTTGAATCACATTAAATTAGTGTCTTAAATTGAGATAAGTCAACTGCAAAAAATAGTTTTTAAACTAAAACCTTTGAACCGCATTTCAATTTTATATATGTTCACATTAAATAAGTCTTAAATTGACTTTCGTAAAACTGGATAATTCAAAGTTTTTAAAGTAAAAATATAAGATTTTTTTTTTAATAATTGTAAATAAATTATTTACAGTTGATTTTTAAATTAAAAACATGACATTTTTTATCACATTTATATTTACAATTGTATCATTTTTTTATAAATCATTTAGTGCTGTCAAACGATTAATCACTTTCACCTATCTTTCACCCATATTCATATAATTCATATCATGTATAAATATATTTAATATATAAATGTAACATATTTTTCTTAAATATATACATGCATGTGTGTGTATTAATATAGATATACAAAGAATCTAACATTATGTAAACAAAAACCTTTTTTGGATGCGATTAATCGCGATTAATCGTTTGACAGCACTACAATCATAACATTGAATTAGATTCATAATTGAGATAAGTGACAAATTTTAGATTTTTTTTAAATTGCATTTTGTATTTATAATTTTCAACAAATAAACTTATTTACATTAAATTAGTGTCTTTAATTGAGATAAATGACATTTGTAAAAGACGTAAAAATTTACAAAAGATTTTTTTGTTAAGTAATTATAAATCATTCATTTATAAATTGTCTTTTAAAGTAGAAGTATTAAGTCTTTTTTAAGAATTACATTTTCTAATTATAATTTCATCGTTTTTAAATCATAAGTTAACATTAAATTAGTGTCTTAAATTACATTTCCAAATGTAATTAGTCCTAAACTACATTTTAAAGACAAAAACAGTAAAAACAGAACAATTTTTTAAAACTAATATTTTTTTAATATAATTTTTTTTTTTATATATACATTTTATATTTATAATTGCATGATATTGTTTTAAAAATGCAATCGCATTAGTTAAATTGAGCGGCGTAGTAAATTTTTATGTGCTTAATTGTCTTGAAAACATGCAAAACACTTTTTTTAATATTCAATACATGTTTTTGTAAATAAAGTATTTTTTCATTGCTAAGGATGTTTCTTGTTAGATTAAGTGCAGGTTACTTTTCTTAGCCAGATGTAAATATCTGTCAGATTTAGCAGAGGAAGCCACAGTCTTCTTGTTGTTTGCCAGTCGTGTTCTTGGGGCTCTAATGAAGGGTGAAACAGCGGCCTATCCCTTTAAGAGCCGAGCTCGAGCTTGTGTGTGTGTGTGTGTGTCTGTGGGCTGATGTACAGTCCCATCACAGCACACTGCATGTGTGGGTGAACACATAGGTGTGTGTGTGTGTGTGTGTGAGAGAGAGAGAGGTAGAGCAAAAGAAAAAATAAAAAATAAAAGAGAGATGGATGGGTTTCACTTTTCTCCTGAAAAGTAAGTGGGTGAACCTCAAAAAAAAAAAAAAAACGACTGTATTTAAAACTGTAATATAAAATAAAATAAAAATTATTACCGTTATAACATTTCTTTGCATTATGGTAATGAGAATTTAGGTTAAAATGTGCTTAATGCTGACATGCCTTCAAACTAAATTAACACTAACAATAAAAATAACTCAATCTTAATCAAATGACTTATAAAATATGCAGATTAATTAAATAGATTAGTGTATTTAACAAATATTTTCTCAGAAAATCCGATAAAGATAATTCAATACATTAAATATATATTTTTATAATACTATAATAATTTCTTAAATAATTCATCACACTAAATTACAATCTTAAATTGATAGGCCTAACCTTTTATTTGTATAACATATTTTCTTCCATTACAGTAATAAGAGTTTGGGAAGGAAAATGTTCATCAAACGAATTACAAAATGTGCAGATTAATTAATCGCATTAGTGATTTAACCATTATATTGTATTAGATGCTACAATATGTTCAAATAATTAATAAAATTTAATTAGCATGTTAAATTAATAGCTACCTATTTATTTAGTCAATAAAGCTAATTATTTAAAACATTTTAATAATTATAATAGCCTATTATTATTTTATAATTACTCACACTGAATGCTAAATTTACAGACCTTGTATTTCTTTCTTTTCTTTCATTTTTATTATAGAAATAAAAAATTTGGTTGACAAAATGTACTCAATTGACAATGATCCACTTATTTTTAGCTTATTTATATTATTATTATAATTATTTTTAGTTGTTATTTTTTATCTTTTTTTGTGGTATGATTTTGAGGTGAAATATGACCTGGCCATGTTCGTGACTGGTTTTGTGAGACTGACAAAGTGAATGAAAGCTAACTGACACGTTATTGACATTACAGCTCACAACAGAGTGATGTACATCGTCTCCAGCATCAGTCCTCCCCGATTCACCGTTCACTAGTGCACAAAAATCTGAATGGTTCCCATTATTTCTCTCTCTCTTTCTTCTCTCGCTCCCTATTTCTGTCTTGCACAAATCCACCCACGTGTGTGCGCTTGCCAAACCTGCTTGCCCACACAGACGTGTGTTAAGTCTGAACCCCCCTAACAATCCCATGATCCTGTGTACTTACAACCCTCTAGCAATGCTGCTGCCTGACCTCACTGTGCCTAGAGGGATGCGCAAGTGTGTGTGTGTGTGTGTGAGAGAGAGTGTGTGTGTGTGTGTGTGAGAGAGAGTGTGTGTGTGTGTGTGTGAGAGAGAGTGTGTGTGGGCATTCGGAGTGGGAAGGGATTTAAGCAGACGGGTAATGGAGGCTGTCACATCAGGGATCAGTCAGTCTGGTCTGATATGGATGGAGCTACGGCCGAAAGTGGAACAGAACCCGTCCGGTTCAGAACCACGTGTTTTGAATATTCATTTATTTAAAAAAAAAAAAAAAAGTACATTATAATGAATACAACTGAATACACTTGAATACATGAATACAACTGTTATGTATAGCAAGTTCACACATAATAGCAATTTTATAAGCCCTCCACAAAGAGTCAAAGCCATGTATATATATATATATATATATATATATATATATATATATATATATATATATATATAGCTGATTTCGAATGGCTTTCAATGAAGACAGGATTTTCATAGTTAACTAAAACTAAAATTGAAACAAAAATTCTATTTTTTTTACTTGAAATAAAATCAAATACAAAATACTTTTTTATTTCAGCTAACTGAAAAGGCAAAGTTTCTCATGTACTTGATGTAGAAAAAATAACTAAAACTAAAATTGAAATAAAAACTATATAGACATATACGCGGTAAAACAAATCTACTTGCTTTAACTTTAACAAAGAAGTTCAATTGCTGCCTTAAATTTTTAAGTTTCATTCATTTAATTGGCAGTACAAGTCATTTCAACTTAATTATAATTTTTTTTTTAATCTTGTAAACTTAAAAAATTAAGTTGAAATTGGTTAAATTATTTTAATGACTTAATGGAAAAAAAACATTATGTTACGATGATTTACTGATCTCGTCATTTTACAGTTTAAGCAACCCTAAAAACTATTAAAAATGACAAAAACACACAAGAAAATTACAAAAACTTTAACTGAAATTAAAATAAAATGATAACACTTTAGTATATGTACCAATTCTCACTATTAACTATAGTTCGCTGAAACAAGATGGCGCCGTGCATGGCAGCCATTGTGCTTGGCTCTCCAGTGGTTTTAGTGTTTTTGTTCGTTTTTCCTGTTTTTTTGTTATCTAACATGATCAGTTTCACCAAGGAAGAACTGCTGAACATTCGGCAGAACACACCACAAAATCTCCAACCGGTTTTCGATTATTCGGATGTTTTGCTTAACATAGTAGTCGGCGGAGCTGCAGCACTGTTTAGACGCTTCAGGAAGCGCAGACAGGGGAAGCGAGCTGGTGTTCTGGCGATTTGTGCTACTCTGTCAGATTTTCCTATCTACCTCCCATTAAAACAGTAGGTAGTACAATTCGACAACGAAAAATGCTACTTGTTAAATTCTGATTTATTAATGTCTACACCTACCACAACTCTAAACTTACCCTTACAGTAATGCAAATACAGTAATTATGTGTTATATTCGCGGTGGGATACAGCTACCGGAAACCAACAATAAAAAAAAATTCTACCTATTAGATTGTGTTTTATTAATGTCTACACCTACCCCAAACCTAAACCTACCCTTACAATAATACAGATACATTAAATATTGTTGTTCAGCGTGAGAAAAAGGACGAAATATTGATGTGCGCATGCGCAGTAAACCCCGGTAGGAAAATCTGACGGGTAGGATAAAGAGGGGAAATAAAATGTCAGGACACCGGCGCGCTTGTGAAGCTCAGACAGCGTGGATTTCAAATGCCGTTGCCTAGCATCCATCTGGCGAATCTCCACTCTCTACCCAACAAAACGGACAAACTCCTTCTGCTTTCCCGGTTTAACAAGGACTTTTCAAACTCTGCTGCTCTGTGTTTCACGGAAACCTGGCTGAACGACACCATTCCAGACAGCGCGATTCATCTGCCTAATTACCAGCTGATCAGAGCAGATCGGGACGCGGAATCAACAGGGAAATCGCGCGGCGGCGGGACGTGCTTTTACATCAATGAGAGGTGGTGTTCAGATGTAACTGTATTAAAGAAGATGTGCTGTTTAGATCTAGAAACGCTCTTCATTAACTGCAAGCCGTTCTATTCGCTGCGGGAGTTCTGCTCGTTCATTCTCGTGAGTATTTACATTCCACCGTAAGTGCACGTGAGCACAGCTTTACAGAAACTCGCTGATATGATCACAGAGAGTGAGCAACAACACCCGGACTCTGTTTTAATCATTCTTGGGGTCTTTAATATAGCAAATCTCTCCCGTGAACTGCCAAAATACAGTCAGCACAGCACATGTCCCACCAGAAACAGTAATATATTGGATCACTGTTACACAGCGATAAAGGACGCATATCACTCGGTTCCAAGAGCAGCTTTAGGACTCTCTGATCACTGTTTGGTTCATCTTATTCCAACCTACAGGCAGAAACTTAAGTCTGCAAAGCCTGTATTAAGATCTGTTAAAAAATGGACTAATGAGACAGAGCGGGTTGTACAAGCCTGTCTCGACCTCACTGATTGGAGTGTTTTTGAAGCTGCTGATGATCTGGACAAGCTCAGAGACTGTAACATCTTATATCAGTTTCTGTTAGGATATCTGCATTCCTACCAGGACTCATCTAACTTATAACAACGACAAACCGTGGTTCACTGCAAAACTCAGACAGCTCCGTCAGGCCAAAGAAGATGCTTACAAGAATGGGGACAGAGTCTTGTATAAACAGGCCAAATACACACTGGAAAAAGAGATCAGAGTGGCAAAGAGGAAATATTTCCGATAAGTTAAGGATCCAATTCTCTTCCAGTGACACTGCTTCAGTGTGGAAAAGTCTGAAAGACATCACCAATTACAAGACACCATCCCCCAGCACTGTGGAGAATCAACACCTGGCAGACGATCTTAATGAGTTCTATTGTAGGTTTGAAAAAACACCATTCACACCTCTTGCAACCCCCCTCTCCCCTACACCTGAACTGCAGATAAGAGAAGATGACGTGCGCCAGGTCTTCAAAAAGAACAAGAGAAGGAAGGCACCAGGCCCCGACGGTGTGACACCAGCCTGTCTGAAATCCTGCGCTGACCAGCTGGCCCCCATCTTCACACAGATCTTCAACAGATCACTGGAGCTGTGTGAAGTCCCCTCATCCTTCAAACGCTCCACCATCATCCCCGTCCCAAAGAAACCCCAAGATAACAGGACTTAACGACTACAGACCTGTGGCTCTAACATCTGTGGTTATGAAGTCATTTGAAAAACTGGTTTTGGCTTATCTGAAGGACATCACTGGACCCTTACTGGACCCCCTGCAGTTTGCCAACAGAGCAAACAGGTCTGTGGATGATGCAGTCAACATGGGACTGCATTACACACTGCAACACATGGACAGACCAGGGACTTATGTGAGGATTCTGTTTGTGGACTTCAGCTCGGCCTTTAACTAGGGATGCATCGATCCGATACTCAGGATTGGTATCGGTTCCGATAAGGTCATTTTCTGCGGATCGGGTATCGGTCAGACGAGACCGATCCAAATCCGATATTGTGCGTATACTATTCTGTTATTGAGTCCCACGAAAGGCACAAAAACATTGTAAAGCACCATAAAGTTTCCGTGCACTATATTTCAAGTGTTCTGAAGCTGTTCCATAGTTTAATCTGAGGTACAGATGAATATTTAAGTCGTTAAATTAAAGTTCAGATAAACTCTTCTCTCCGCCGCGGCTGTCTGTCATCCTCCATTCAGCGTTCAAACTGCGTGTCGCGTTCGGTTACTACAGTCAAACTCTCTTCAAGAGCGCACAGTTACTGAGATTTAAAACTGTTAAAAGAAAAGACTTAAAAAACTAACGCACAGATTTAACTACACATCAATATCTCTTCCCTTTGTACTTTGAACGTTTCTATGCGGACTCAGAGAGCTGCACGCTGTGACTCCGTGTCGATTCAAGCGCATCATTCAGCGCACGAGATGCGCATAACCGCTTTGTGCCGCTCTGTATTGGAGCCTTACTTATTATAATACTTTTGCGCAATGAAAGATTATTAACAGTCTTTCTTGTTCTGTCCTATCTATCAAATGTTGCTGCCTTCATTACTGTGCTATAGATTTAAAAGAAAAGTCTTTTAATTTTATAGAAGCCTATATATCTATATATAAATGTATTTGCTTGTTTTTTCATGAATGTATTTTACAACAATTCAAAGAGCAATGTGTATAATTTCACCAGATTTAGTCCTACACTTATTCACTTTTAATTGTAAATAAAAATGTTTCAGTAGGTTTTATAAAATGATTGTGCACGCATGATTTTTCTAGAGTATCTTTTGCTGTATTATAAACCTAGTTTATAATAGTATTTTTGTCATAGATTATGATTATATATTTTTTCATTTGTTATTTTTCATTAAAATTAAGTTATCTATATGTAGTAGATTGTGTTTAACACACAAAAGAGTAACACAAACAGACACAGAAGTATAGAAATTCTACATCGATTTAAAAAAAAAACTGTGCTGGTATCGGATTGGATCGGTATCGGCAGATACTCAGAATTTTCAGGATTGGATCGGTTCAGAAAAAATGGTATTGTTGCATCCCTACCTTTAACACTATCATTCCAGACCTCCTCCTGCCCAAACTAACTCAGCTCTCCGTGCCCACCTCCGTCTGTCAGTGGATCAACAGCTTCCTGACAGACAGGCAGCAGCTAGTAAAGCTGGGAAAATACACATCCAACACACGCACCATCAGTACTTGGAGCTCCTCAGGGCTGTGTTCTCTCCCACTGCTCTTCTCCCTCTACACCAACGACTGCACATCTAAAGACCCCTCTGTCAAGCTCCTGAAGTTTGCAGACGACAGACGACACCACACTGATTGGCCTCATTCAGGACGGTGACGAGTCTGCTTACAGACAGGAGGTTAAGGAGCTGGCTGTCTGGTGCAGTCTTAATAACCTGGAGCTCAACACGCTCAAAATTGTGGAGATGATTGTGGACTTCAGGAGAAACCCCCCTGCTCTCCCCCCACTCACCATCATGAACAGCACTGTGACTGCAGTGGAGTCATTCAGGTTCCTGGGCACCACTATTTCTCAGGACCTGAAGTGGGACAATCACACTGACTCTATTGTGAAAAAGCCCCAGCAGAGGTTGTACTTCCTTCGCCAGCTGAGGAAGTTCAACCTACCACAGGAGCTGCTGAAACAGTTCTACTCCGCCATCACTGAATCCGTCCTCTGCACTTCAATGACTGTCTGGTTAAGCTAAGCTACCAAATCTGACCTCAGAAGACTACGGAGGGTAGTCCGGATTGCTGAGCGAATCATTGGTACAACCCTCCCCACTCTCCAAGAACTGTACTTATCCAGAGTGAGCAAAAGGGCTGGTAAAATCACTCTGGACCCCTCACATCCAGCACACTCCCTCTTTGAACTGTTACCGTCTGGTCGACGCTACAGAGCTCTGAGCACCACAACGACCAGACACAGGAACAGTTTATTCCCTCAGGCAATCCATCTCATGAACACTTGAACTCTTAACAATAAACATCAGACACACAACACTATCATACTTTTTTATTTTACACACATACTTATTACATTTGAAATTTGCACCTAACATACCTGTACATACCGAATTGTCTATTTTGTATATTCTTTTTGTGCTATTTGGCACATTGTCCATTTTTGTATATTTGTACATTATTTTATTTTTTATTATCTGTGTCCTGTCCTTTCGGTGTCATTCTGTTGCACTGTGGAGCTACTGTCACTAAAACAAATTCCTCGTATGTGCAAACATAGCTGGCAATAAAGCTAATTCTGATTCTGATTGTGATAGTTGTGCATATTATTAACATATTGGCTGTTTATTAGTGCTTATAAAGCACATATTCTACATCCCTAATCCTGCCCAATGCCTAAACTTAACAACCATAAATGCAGTTATGCCCTAAAATTCAAGATATTGGGGCAAAAATCCCCCTGTATGAGTTTTTGTCTCATATTTATATCATACAATAAGCGATAGGCCTATCACACAAGCAGCAAAGGCAATATCACACGAGTGCTGATTTTGTCCTGAATATCACGAGTTTAAATGTGATTTTATACAACAGTTCAGTAAATAAAGTTGATATTGTGTTATATAATACAATATTATGTGTTTTTGCTCTATTTTGAAGAGAACATATTACCTTTAAAGACATAGCAGAGCTACACAGCATTGTTTAGTTTCTGAATGAATCTGTGTTTTGAACGAATCTAATAAATGATTCATAAAGATATGTTTCTCAAATTATCTTCTTTTATGTTCCATAGTTTATGTTAGGCCGTTGTAGCCTAAATGTTTACGTGCAATAAATTTTATGTTGAACCAAATCAAATATTTATTTCTAAAGCTACAATTTGTAATGTCTACTTGATACTTTCTCATTTAACACAAAAATAGCTTTAAATAATCTTTTGTGGTTATTTTCACAGTCAAATTTATTTAGCAATTAATTAGATTAATTGACGCATCATGTAATTAATTAGATTAAATGTATTGTGGTGATATGAAGGAATTTTCTGTATTGATATTTCACAGATGCTTTCTGCATTGAATTTTGTGTTTTAAGTGGTAAAGGAAAAGTATGTAAACATAATGGAAAATGTCCTGGCAGAAAACTACCAGAACCTATTTCTCTTTCCACATTTAGCCCTATTTGGGCATAATGGTTTTACTCGTTGATGTATTTTCAGTATTCAGAGATGCTAGCCAGTGATTTTATCGCAATTCCGGTCAGAAATGCATTTTTGCATACATTTCTTAAGAAGAAAATTCTCAGCAGAATTGGAAACATCATTGAACTCTCGTCCAAATCATATTCGATTACATGAAGCAGTAGGCCCAAAATCTAATTTCAAAAACGTTTTTTTGACCACTGATAATTTGGGAATTTGACGCAAACAGAATTGTAATGAATAGGTTTGCTAACAGATAGCTTTTTCTACTGAGCTTAATTGACATCCAAATGCGTGAGGTTTTTCACAGAGAAGACATGCAAATGTTCTTTTGCAGACATCACCCTGAGAAACAAATCCCATCCGAATAGGGCTTTTGTCAGCTGTATTCTAGTGAAAGGAGCTCAACTTAGCAAAGGACTATGCAGTGTTTCTGCAAAACACTGGGGTCAACAAAGGGACAGAGTGAAGGAGAGAAAGAGAAAAACAGAGCTGGGCGGTAGATGGGCAGCATTGTGTTCCGCCCCCTGGCTCTCAGAAAATGACTAATGCTCCAGAAAGCAAACAGTAGTTCTTCTCCAACACCTACGCCAGCAGATGACAGATGACAATACTCAAGAAAATGAAAAACGTATATAAATATAGTTCATGGGCACGACTAGCTGTTTCGACATGGCATGCCTGGTAAGAATGACTAAATTTAGTGGTTAGGGCAGATTATATCTCATTCTCTGATAGGGGATGGATATGTGTGGAAAACACATAGGAATAGTTAATCTCATCCAAGATGTAGATTAATTTTGCATCCATCAGAACAGATTTGGAGAAATTTAGCATTACTTAACTTGCTCACCAGTTGATCCTCTACACAGTGAATGGCAAACAGCTGGTAAAGACGTCATAATTATCCACAAGTAATTCACAAGACTCCAGCCATCAATTAATGTATTGTAAAGTGAAAATCTGCATGTTTATATGTTCTAAATACATGAGTCCCCAATAAAATATGAGTTCTCCATAATATTTCTTTCTGTAGTGAAATAGTCATCTCGTCTGAATCAGGAGAGAAATCTGCACAGATCAAGTACCGTTCACATAAGAAAACAGTCCAAAATCAGTTCTAAACAAATATCTTTTTCACTGGTGGAAGCGTTATTATAGACTCATATTTTAGGCATAAACAACAGTTTAAAGTTAAAATTCCTTAGTGATGGATTTGGTTATTACAAACACACATTCATTGATGGACTGTAGTGGTGTGGATTGCTCGTGGACTATTATGATGTTTTTATCAGCTGTTTGGACTCTCATTCTGACGGCACCCATTCACTGCAGAGGATCCACTGGTGAGCAAGTGATGCGATGCAAAATTCTCCAAACTTGTTCTGATGAAGAAACAAACTTATATCTTGGATGCACTGAGGGCGAGTACATTTTCAACAAATTTTCATTTTTGGCTGAATTATTCCTTTAACTTGATTTTTATATTTTCTGGAGAAAATGCGAGTGGTGGTTGCTCGTGCAAAACTAGTCATGATGTCTTGTGGGTGTTTTAGCGCATTGCTACACTGGTCGCTAGTGCAATTTGGGTGGCTGCTAGGAGGTTGCTAACTTCTATTATTTAAAAGAGTCTTATGAGTCGATTCTTTTAAGTGAATCAAAAACCTACAGCACAACCAGTGAAGTCTGATTCCCAAGTGAAAGACACACCAATGCCTATGAAAACATCACACATTTTTACTTTACAGTTTATCAGTTGAAGTATATGTGTGAATGTGACTGTCATCATTAATCCAATGATTGGCTTGTCAAAATGTCTGTCTGTCTGTGTTTGGAAGGGTGTTAGTGGGAGGATGATATGACCTACATATATGCACATGACTACTCATTAGCATAGACCCCATAAACCTCCATCACATAATAAATAGTGACTTGAGTCACGCAGACAGGTCAGTGAGAGAAGGCCATTTACATTATTTACTCTGGCTCTTTTGTTTGTCGTCAACTGCCTTACTTGCGTCCATACCAGATGTCTGTCTGTTGCTCTGTCTCTTTCTTTATCCTTCCTTTGACTTTAGTAATCTCTGTCAGAAGATAAAATATTGTCTGATTTATTCTTCTTACAGTCCAAAAGAGTGAGATGTTTATGTTAATGAAATACACTATAGGCAGTGTTTTTTTTTTTAAGTTATTGGATAATGCCTTCTCAGATTATGCTGAATATATTTGTTTTCACATAATGGAGCTATATTAAATGTAAATTAGTATAATACCAGTAGAAATATTAAGTCAGTTCTACTAAAAAGAGTCTTTAATTACCATCTGTTTAAATAATGGAAACAAATGCATATATTTCTGATAAAATCATTCATTTAGTACCCAAACTAGATGAGTGTAAGAGAACCGATGGATGGATGGATGGATGGATGGATGGATGGATGGACGGATGGACGGATAGATAGATAGATAGATAGATAGATAGATAGATAGATAGATAGATAGATAGATAGATAGATAGATAGATAGATAGATAGATAGATAGATAGATTTTTTTTACAGTGTAGATAGATAATTGATAATCCAATATTGATACTATAAAATATTCTAATGTAACATATTAATATATTAGAAGTTCTTGGCTTACAACCCCATGCATGATGTCACTACGTGTGGACAGGGCCCATCAGAGGGCCCCAAAATTTACGGTTCGCCACTGCTCGGGGGTCTTTAGTGTTTTTAGGTCACTTGACCGAGATTGGTCCAGTGTTAATCTATTTCCTCCCTTTTTTTCTCTCTGCAGTCCTTCCCAGTACACTCATTAATCACAGACAGAAATGATAGATGTTGTGCACACCAGCAATACCATCTATTACTATGCATATCTCTCGCACTCTCTCTCTCTCTCTCTCTCTTACACACACACACACACACACACATACACATTCTCCTTTGCAATGATGCACCACTAGAAAGATGCTGTGCTTGACATTAAACGCAAGAATGACTGTCCTAGCATAATGGTGCATTGCTGATCCTTCACAGTTGCTTCTCCAAACAGGGATAAGAAATCCTTGTCACTGGCACAGAATGTCATTTTCACACAGCGTTCAGCATTTAAAGAACCGCTGAAATCAAAATGCTAGTTTTGTGTCTATTAGCTTTGAGGCCATCTGTATGCTTGCATATTATTTAAAAGTTGACAGAATCATCTTACAAATCTAAAAATGTACAGTCTTTCTTGTACAGGAAAATGGACCAAGAGTATTCACATTATATACTATACTTTTGTCAAATCAAATTCTCCCTATAATGAGAATGTCTCTTGCCGCTAATGCTCCTCATTTCTGATTAGCAATAACAATTACAGAAATAAAACTAAAAAGGTAATAAGAATTTGAATGTAAGCATAATCTAATGGAAACTAAATGGAATGGAGTTCTAATGGAATAATGGTACATAAATGTAGTTTATTTTTACTACAAGTAGTTTTTCAGTTGAGAGATATTACATTTAGCTTTAGCGTGTTAGCTAACCAAATCCAATAACGTTACAAGTACTCCAAAATGGCTTTTTAACTATTGTAAATATTATATGTCGGTTCATTCTTATCCTTAACATGTGCTTTGTCTATTTTTCCAGTTTAAGTATTTAAAAATCATTGAAGATCAATTTAAAAGCAACACTACAGTGTTGAGATAATGCTTAAGCATTAGGGTAACATTTTATTTTAGGGTCTCTTAACTAGTTGCTTATTACCATGCATATTACTAGAATATTAGCCATTTATTAATAATGAATAAGTTGTCGTAGTTAATAGTGAATAAGTGTGTTCCCTATTCTAAAATGTTACCAGCATTAGTTTAAATTTTTTTAAATCTGCCAGTGCAGTAATACTTAATACGTTCATATTCAAGATACAATCTATGAAAAAGTCTTTTTTAGATATTACCAGAAACAAGTGAAAACAAATTATTAAAAGCTCATTTACAAGCCATTTTTGCAGTGCACAAATATTGAAATATAAATCACATAACATTGGGCTGTAAAGCATTTAATATTTGTAATGTATTGTTTTCACCAATGTTTTGTAGTTTTCACATCCACCATCTTAAGGTTTTTTCTTATTTTTCTGTTATATCTGTGTTAGTAACCATGATGTGTCCCACATACTTTATCCATTTGAAAAAGTGCACCATCTGTACATCATTCATCCGGTACACACAGTACACAAGCGCTTTCATGAGGTCTTTAACATATTAAGATTGGTGTAGGGTTTATATTCCACCAATGATCCTCTATTTTTCCTTCAGAGTTCAGCTGAATTGGAACACCTGGATGCTTATACGGGGAGTTTTCTGGGTTGGCTAACACGTTTCGAAACGATACACACTGACTGATAGGTAATGTGGAGACTCTACTCTCAGGGTGTGATTGCGTGTTGTGTTCACTTAATGGCTTAATAGCTCCAGGGTAACTGAGCTGCCTTGTTGGCAGTAGAGATGTGTGGAAATAACCTTAATAAAATACAGAGGGATTTGTGTGTGTGTCTGTACTAGATGGGGACTAGGACTAGAGACTTTATAAAGAGGAAGGGATGGGCCACTCGTGGATAAATGATCAAATTGTAATGCTCAAAACGGCAGATGTAGGACTGGAAATATGGCGTATGTA
Organism: Barbus barbus; assembly: GCF_936440315.1. NCBI lineage: Eukaryota > Metazoa > Chordata > Actinopteri > Cypriniformes > Cyprinidae > Barbus > Barbus barbus. The sequence goes on from NC_136727.1 coordinate 12,258,595, forward strand.
GTACAACCAGCTTTCATTCATACTACCCACATTCATACAATGTCAAATACTTTTTAATGATTACATACTGGATTTTGGACACAGCTCATTTTAGAGTACTATTTGAGCAATAAAAAACGAATCTCCATTTATTATACCATTGCTAATTGAAAGGACAGTTCACTCAAAAATGAAAATTCTGTCATGAATGACTCACCCTCATGTCGTTCCAAGGCCGTAGGACCTTCGTTCATATTCAGAACACAAATTAAGATATCTTTTATGAAATCCGAGAGCTCTCTGACCCTCCCATATACAGCAAGGGAACTACCATGATCAAGGCCCAGAAAGGTAGTAAGGACATTGGAAATAGTCACGAGTGGTACTCTCGTGAATGGCGACAAACTGACTCAGAAGAGAAAAAATCTTTGAATAAAGTTATTTTTGTTTTCTTTGTGCACAAAAACTTCATAAAATTAAGGTTGAACCACTGATGTCACATGGACTATTTTATCGATGTCCTTACTAATTTTCTGGGCCTAGAACATGGTAGTTGCGTTGCTCTCTATGGAGGGTCAGAAAGCTCTCGGATTTGATAAAAAATATCTTAATTTGTGTTCCGAAGTTGAACGAAGGCCTTATGGGTTTGGAACGACATGAGGGTGAATAATTAATAACCAAATTTTCATTTTTGGGTGAACTATTACTTTAATCTTGATATAGTGAGTCGTTTATGCCGACCTACAAGAAAATAGCTACACAATAGTTGCATTTCCAAGATGGACACCAAGTGAACTGATGACTGATGTGCATCAAAGGGACTATGCTAAGAGCAAAATTATTGTGGGGTCTTCAGACATTGCACCAGCACCAAGTATAAAATCAACCCTAACACAACACCTCTTTTTCTGCATCCCTCCCTTTCTCTTCTTTCATATTCTCCAGAGAGTGCCTCTCTTTTAATTCAGTGTGCTTGCCATGCTAAAACAAAAAAAAAGACGTGCTCCCTGTGCTGAAGCTGTGTCCAATTACTCCGGTGGGGGGATGGGCACTGCAGGAGCGGAGAAGGATTGTGACCCGCAGAGATCGCTCCGGAGAAGTCAGAGATACGGAATCATGTAGAGTAGAAGCAGTCTGTGAGGATTACATACCACTGGCCTATTCCGTCTGGCCATAGAGCCTGAGACAAGACAAGGAAATGTTAGGAAGTTAGGAAGAGTCTAACGTTGTCCATACTGTCTGTACGTCCTTCATCATATCCATTTACACTTTGTGTTATGGGCAAGCCTGACCAATAGCCCTAAAGTAGCTATCTATGAGTCAGTTTCATGGCATACATCTTTCCCAATGCTGGAACATCATATTTCTCGTCTACACCCATTGCTGTGACAACAATACAGAACGGATCGCAAATTAAAAATGTTTGTCATTTAATAAGAAACAATACCCAAATAGAGGATGTCCCAGGGAATTCTTCAGATGAAAGCATGTCAATAACGAGACCGCAACTTGCATCAGAATCTGGAGCGTGCATAACAATAATCATCTCAATATGTTGGGTTATGTCCAAAGAGATAAATCAAAAATAATTGTGCACCCTCTTCCCATTTTCCAAAGCTGAAGCTGGCAATTTAGGCCAACAATGCAAGACAAGAGGATGCAACATTCCTATTAGGATGTGAAGATTTACAGCATCATGATCCACGTAAAATGATGGGCAAAGGGCACAGAGTCCAAACTAACCCAAAGACGGAAGGACTGGTAGGGATGTGTCAACATTCAGTATTTACAGTCAACATTGCATTCAGAGATAAGCCAAGAAGTAGCTCCCATGTCACCCACATGCTCACCTCTTAATAATTTGTGGATGATTCCAAGCAGAAGATTAACTTGTCCATTATTTTTAAAGAAAATGAAGTCTGTTAGAAAAGTTGTATGTGTTGTACTTGGCGGAGATTCTGGGTTAGATCTGCCTTCTCCATCGTTGCAGAACTTCGCAAAATTACATGTTCGAATCAGTTTCTGCACAATTTTGGGTGTAAAGGTTCACGAGTTTTTATCAGTGTGCCTGGAAAGTCGTGTTTACAAGTTCCCAGGCACACCAGAGCTTCCGGGGAAGAACTTGTTTTTGGATTAGTCAAAGTTTGCATGGTTCACGGCACTGAATCGTTCAAAGATATTTTGTTTGAGACACTTAGTAGCAAGCAAACAAGATATTTTTGACCTCAAGTCTTGTTGAGTCAAGTCCGATTTCTGAAGGTCCCTCCCTTAAATGTCATGTAAACAAGCAAACTCTGATTAGTCATTTTACTTGTCAGTCAGAGAGCTTTTTCCTGTCAAAATGGGCGGTTCTTGGCTAGAATAAGATGTTATGCTGATACTCAAGTGTCTGGCTGCATGTCTGAGGAACATGCTTCTGCTGGAAGTGATCACTTATCAAATTCATCAAACGCTAAACTTGCGGTTAGCCATCCTCTCTCCACAAACACACAGACATACACACAAACAGCTTTGCATATATAAGCTCTATTCTGAAGCGATTTTCCCTGTGGATACATACATTTGTGTTTGATGCATATACAATGTGATTTTCAAATCACGTTTCACCTAATATATTTGTCGAACACTGCTAATCTGCCTGGTGTACCTTAAATGCTGTCCTACTTTTTTGCAGTCCTCCAGAGGAGTCTACAATTTGGAGTCGTAATGATGCATAGACTGTCAGGTTGAAGTCTTTATTAGGATGGGCTAGGCAAAAGGCATTGAGATTTATATACACAGTTATAATTAGTCTTGTTTAATTTAACAGGTTTTGTGACATTCGTTTCCGAGCACATGACTCTCCAGACAGAGTGTCCAATCCTAATACATAATACTTTTCAGTACATGAAATCACAGGCATCCTATGTCAATAACTGTAACTTAGATATTGTTTATGTTGGTATATATAATGAAAATCATCTGATTATTGCTATAGGCAGGTCAGAGACAAATCTCAGTGTAATTGCAGTTCTCTCATAAGTATTTGCAGAGATTTTTTCTTATGTTGTACCTGTTGAAAGAAACATATCAATATGAGTGCTTCGGTGGGGAAAGCTTTGCCACTGATGAAATGAGACACTTGACTTTGACACTGTAAGATCCAACGATGGACCTTGTACTTGGTGAATGTTCTTATTCCAGTTCAACCTGTTCACGAGTCATTGCACAGAAAGTTAAGCTCTGAATGGTCTGTTTGCCCTTGTCACAACATGCAAGTGAGACATCAAGAAAGTTACTTGGCTTATATGGCTGTGAGACCCACAATACAGAGACATTGTTTAGTCACAACAACAAGCTGTTGTGACCTAATCTTCAGTGTTTATGTCAGATTTTTTTTTTTTTACTTTTATTCATTATTTTATATTAATTATGTATAGCATTTTATATATTTATGATTATTATTATTAAAATAACAATTAATTTGACATTTTCTGAAGAAAATACGAGTGGCGTTTGAGTGATGGTTGCTAAGGTGTTCTGGGTGGTGCGTGGGTGTTTTGGGTGGATACCAGACATTACTATGTAGGTGTTAGAGTATTGTGGGTAGTTGTTAAGGCATTGCTAGGTGGTTGTTAGGACACTTTGGCTGAGTGCCAGATGAGTTACATGCTAAATGTTTACAGTTAAAGGGATAGTTCACCCAAAAATTAAAATTCTGTCATTAATTACTCACCCTCATTTTGTTCATAGACCCCCGTTCATCTTCGGAACACAAATTAAGATATTTTTTATGGAATCTGAGAGCTCTCTGACCCACCCATAGACAGCAAGTGTCCTTGCACGATCAAGGTCCAGAAACATAGCAAGGAGATCGGTAAAATAATCCATGTGACATTAGGGGTTCAACAGTAATTTTGCGAAGCTATGAGAATACTTTTTGTGCGAAAAAAAAAATTCAACAATTCGTCTCCTCCGCGTTACCCTGGCACTAATTTGGAGAGTACTGAACGTAAACAGTGTATGCTGTTCTGTGTCAGCTGCGCCACACGGATACGTTGTTTTCGTTCAGATCAAAGTGTAAACAGCTGACACAGAACAGCATACACTGTTTTGTGTTCTGAAGATGAACGGGTTTGGAACGACATGAGGGTGAGTAATGAATGACAGAATTTTCATTTTTGGGTGAACTATCCCTTTAAGTTCTAATATATTTTTTATTGTGGTCAGTGTAGTTTACATATTGCGTACACATTAACCCAACTAATTGTTTTAGTTTACAAAAATCTTTCCAATTAATTGACACAATGTCTTTGATCATGCTACATTTGAGAAATAATACTAAATAATATCTAAAGTATACTGAAGTACAATTATTTATTTTTTTTTCAGTTGCGCTTTTGAAAAGTTTTGCATACAGCTGACAACATTGTCAAAACGATCCCCGTTCTCACAGATCTGCAAAAACAAGTAAAAAAACTAGGGCCGGGACTTTAACGCGTTAATTTAGATTAATTAATTACACAAAAATAACGCGTTAATTTTTTTTAACGCATTTTAATCGCACTTATTTTTGCACCGCGGAACGTTTCTCACTGGATGAGTTTCGGCGGACCGATTATACTGGAGCACCAACTAGCGTCAGAACGGACTTGCGTTCGTGGAGACCGGTCTTGGCTAGGGCTGGGTATCGAGTTCGATACTTTTTAGGCACCGACCGAATTGCCTCGATACCACCGAGTATCGAAAAACGTCTTGTCGTTCGGTACCAAATTTCGATACCTAAGGGGTTAATCTCATCACATCAGTGAGCCAATAAGCCTGCATCACTAGCTGTGTTTGACTAGAAACGGCGACGTGCAGATTGATCAGTGTTTGACCTCCGCGAGAGCGTTTCGAAAGCGCACGGAGCAGTCAGCTCTTTAAATCGCGCGGTTTGTTCATTACACAGACTGAAGCTCGAGTGACGTTCGCGGTCATTTCAGCGTCTGCGGCCTCACTAAATGAGGACATGAACAACATCTCCAGACCTGCTCTGAAAGTCACTTCATGAGCATTTTACCGTTTGATTCGAGTAAAACTAACTCATCTCATATACACACAGAACTGTAAAGGTATTCCAGGCAACCCGTCAAAATAAAAGTTCGGTTTTAATATTAACGGTATTAGTATTGTTCAGCAGACAGTACATACTGCTAATACTAGGCTACTATTAAAATTATTAAAACTTTTTTTTTTTTTTAGTAATGATCACTCAACAGTTATTCCATGTTTTAATTTTAATAGTAACCTCCCTTTGTTTGCCAAAATAAATAAACTTTGATTTTCAATAATTTAAAGAGAAATTAAATTAATGTTTTATGTCTTGATTTGAAAACCAGATACAGAACACAGAATTTCTGAGGAAAAATAAAACATTTCATTAGGCTATTTTAAGAATAAATTTAAATAAACTAAGTTGTTTTTATGCATTCAAATAATTAGACATACTACACCAGAATTTAATAACAATAAAACATATGGTGAAAGAAAATAAAACACCCACTTATGAAAGTGGATGAAGGTTTTACATTTCTTGAAGTCTTTAACATCCTAGAAATGATGATTCTGTCTGAGCTATGTGTTTTAAAATGAACATGCACAAATGTAAACGTAGCCTAACAGATGTGTAAACTGAAAACAATTTGAACTTTATTAAAATTATTTATTTATTTATTGTGTTGGATATATTTTGTTCCTTTGTGCAGTGGCTCAGGAGATGAGGCTTTGAGTCTGTATAAATATCAACAAGCTAAAAAAAATAGTTTTTTCAGATAATGTAATCTTATTAAAACTGATTTTATAAAACTGGTATCGAAAAAAGTACCGTTCAGGAACCGGTATCGAACTCAAGGTATCGGTATCAATATCGAAATTTTTTGAACGATACCCAGCCCTAGTCTTGGCAAGCTTCCTTGGAAGAACGAACTCGGAAGGACGCGAGAACACAGAACGCACACTTATGAGAACTGAGATGTACTGCATTCCTGCTTAACTGACCGCATAGTCTCAGCATAAGAAACGGCCAATGAACAATAAATATTACAAAATGTCATATCATAACTTATTAAAACATTTCATACTATTATAGATATTACTTTCATATAATTGTATTGTTTTATTTTACAGCGTTATATGTTTTACTGTTAAGATTCATTTTAATATGCCAATAAAAATGCAGACTTTCTCCGGGTCTTATAACTTTATTAAAATTAACCAAAACAAAACGATAAATGTTTACTTTCAACTTGAAGAGCCGTTAAGTATTTGTGAGAGCGACTTTAAAGCTTACAGGCTTCCGTACACCGGCCGCCCACAGCGTTTTCTGCGATTTCTAACGGCTCGATTCTCTTAAGTCTGCACTCGATGCATCCTCAGTTTCAAGAACATATCCGGGCACTTTCATGCATCCTCTGTACTTGCGTTCTTGAGAATTGGAACTGAACTTCGACGGTTAATGATGACGTAGAACGAGAACACAAGGACGCAAGATCGCTGAAGAACGCATATTGAGAAACAGCCAAAAACAAACCACAGTGAACATGGACAAAGAAGCTGATGAGACCGCTTTGGTTGGCCCTGTGGATGGGAAATTTAAAAATCCATATAAAAAAAACTTACTTCTCACTGTTCTCAGGTCAAATATTTATATGCGATTAAAATGCGATTAATTTCGATTAATTAATTACAAAGCTTCTAATTAATTAGATTAATTTTTTTAATCGAGTCCCGGCCCTAAAAAAACATATTAATCATGCCAGGCCAGTAGATGGCGATGTCTCTTTGAAAAATAAAAACACTACTCGCCTCCACACATATAAACTGTGTCCCAATTCAAAGGCTGGACATGGAAGGACTTGGACTTCAAAGGGCACAAAGGTTGGACTGAGCATTGTTAAATGGGACGGTCTAGCTTACGGAGGACTGTTCTTGTCAACTGTGACAGCTGCCATTGATGAGTGGCAGTAACGTTTGTTGTGTAAATGAATGGCCAAAACACATCTGTTTTTAGTTGAAAACTATGATGTGTAGATGCCCTACGGTAAAATGAATGAATGAATGATGCATTGAAATAGCGCTTTATTGTATATTGCTGTACACCCAAAGCGCTTTACAATCATGTGGGGGGGGGATCTCTCCTCAACCAGCATCCACTTGGATGATGCGACTGCAGCCACACTACAACGGCGCCAGTGCGCTCACCACACACCAGCTACAGGTGGAGAGGAGAGAGAGTCATAGAGCCAATCAAGTGTATGGGGATTATTAGGAGGCCATGATAGACAAGGGCTAGTAGAGGGAATTTGGCCAGGACACCGGGGTTACACCCCTACTCTTTACGAGAAGTGCCATGGGATTTTTAATGACCACAGAGAGTCAGGACCTCGGTTTAACGTCTCATCCGAAAAGACGGTGCTTTTTGGCAATATATTGTCCCCGTCACTATACTGGGGTGTTAGGACCCACACAGACCACAGGGTGAGCACCCCTGCTGGCCTCACTAACACCTCTTCCAACAGCAACCTAGTTTTCACCGGAGGTCTCCCATCCACGTACTGACCAGGCTCAACCCTGCTTAGCTTCAGTGGGCAACCAGTCTTGGGCAGCAGGGTGATATGGCTGTGGCTAAAAATCTCCACAACACAATGAAATCTCCACAACACAACGCATAGGTCTAACTTTGTTGTGTTGTGTTGTGTTTATTTTGCTGTGTTGCGGCATGTTTCTTTTGTGTTGTGCTATGTTCGTTGTGTTGTGCTAATTTCGTTGTGTTGTGGAGATTTCATTGTGCTGTGGAGATTTTGTTGTGTTGTGCACTACTTGGACACCGTAACGCTCTTAAGGCCGTGACACACCGAGAGCCAATGAGAGCCGACCGTTGGTGAGCATCTGTCAGGCTTCAAAATATTTAAAATAGTAAGCAAGCGCTGCTTTGTTTATATATCATATATCTGTGTATATCTCGTATATCATTGTTTCGGTTTTTGGTTTCTATACTATTGTTAGTTGCTGATATAGACGGCTAATTCCTCTCACACAGGCACAGAACGTGTTAGTTTGCAGTCGGTTGTAGTCTGTGCGGTGTGTTCAAGTGCAGCTTTTTGGTCCAGACGCCGCCAATGAGAGGAGGCTTTCGTCATCGCTAGTTCTTTGAAGTCGGCTTGGTGTGTCCCGGCCTTTAGTCTCACCCTCCAGTCTAGATCTCCAATGGTTTGTAAACTTGTCCAAAGACCAGTCTTTCATGAGAAGGCAGTGGAAAAGTGTATATTTCTACTGCTGACTTTCACAGCATCAGGAGACAAGGGTGGAGGTGGTTATGCATTAGCGTGCTTCTAATTAATGCAGAATTTGAAGGTGGGGGAGGACCTAGGGTAATTAGGGATTAAACAGGGGTTGTTATGTTGTTCTTATTTGATGGGATTATTTACACACCAGGTTTTAATCACCGCCGTCCAGATGTCATTGAAGACACAACCTTTAGCCATAGCTGAGTGGTTGTTGGGAGTAGACCTCTCAACCAAACCCTTCCTAATTACCTCATTTGGCCTTTCCTCTCCGGAGCTGTTCTCAGGTTTTAGTGCGTATGTGGTTCAGTGAGTTGGCTCCATTTCTCCTTTTTTAACACCTGCATGTTGTCTCAAAGGAGTGATCGCAGAACACTGATTGCTGTTGGATCGGTCTTGTAAGATGGACTACACTACAATGGCTTTCCTATTTATAAAAGCTCGAGAAACATTGCAATGACGTTTGTTGGCATGCTGTGACATGCTTGTGACCAAATGTCAACACTGCCTCGTAATCGATCAAAACTGACAATCATCTACAGTATTTAACATATCTCTCTGGCGAATACCATTCATACGTAATAGGGTTGCCAGACGTACTGGTACTTCAGTAAGTTGATACCAAAATAAAAAAGTAACAATACCAGTCTTGTTGTACTGAATACTGACTCCATTCAGCATCTGATTGATATTCGGCTGTTTTTTAACACTCAGCAGTATATGTTGCAGTAAGAACGGACGATGGGTGGTCCGTGGCGTCTACAGTCCCGCCCAACCTATCCAATGTGCTGAGATTGTTTTCTAGGAGTCCATTGTATTTCAATCCCATGCTGTCGAACCTGTCTGTAGCCGCTGCTGTTTGTCAATATTTGCATGTAGGATGATGTTGCCAACAACGCCCCCCCCACTCCCCTACATCCCATCCCCCGCCCTCCTTCTTTCTCTCCACTGTATCGCATGTGTCAGTAAGGAGCTAATCCGTACAGTCTTTTTGCCCCTTGTTTTGTTTGGTTTCTAATTTCGCCGCTGTTGGAAAATTACACATAATTGCAGCCTACAAATGCTAATGCCCCCCCCCCCCCCATCCACCCTATATCTCCACTGCTTAAAGACCCCCCCACCCCCCACCCATTGCTTGTCTCTTCTCCTCTTCTCCTCTGCAGCCAGTAATTGTTAGTGTTGAAGAAATTCTTCATCCTCAATAGAGGCTATCCAAACACACTCGAAACAGAACACCATATTACACTGATTGACAGTGGACAGTGTAGGTTTGCTTTGGTATTGACACAGCAAAACAATGTATTCACTGTAAGAGACACTGTGGGGACTTATGCACCTCACTGTACACAGGTGTGAAATATCAAATTTAAATGGATAGTTCATCTAAAAATAAAAGTTCTGTCATCATTTACCTTATTTTCATCCATAGAATAAAAAAGGAGATATTTAGCAAAAGTGTGTGCTGCTCTTGAACATACATGTCAAGCCTACAAAAAACAAAAGCACACCTATTTTTTGAGTTTAATTTTTAGTAATTTTGTTGTACTTTTGGCATTTCCGTTTTAGTGTGAGTAGTTTTTGTACTTAGTTAGTTAGTTGCCAAGGCAACATTTCTAATTTCTGAAAACATGTTTCCAAAATAGATTTTTTTTAAGTTTTTTTTGTTTAATATGAATTTATTATATTTCATCATTATTTCAGTTCTATCAAGACAACTCTCAGAAGATTTTAGCATGGTAATGGATATTGACCCTTATGACTGGTTTTGTGGTCCAGGGTCACATATAGTAACCCGTAGCAGATCTATGTAGGTGGAGCTGGGGAAGGTGGAGGGTTTAAGAGGAACTCTGAAAGCACACTGCGAACGAATGCTAACCAGTCATTTAAAGTAGCACACTCATTGGCTCCATATGCAACATGAACCAACCAGCTTGTGCCAAGTAGTTTAACGCTGTGAATATAATCAATTTGTGTTAACGAGCCATCAGCCTGCGCCATCAGAACTTGTCATTTACAAAAAAACAATTTATAATATTTTTATTATTTTGTTTAGTTAACAATAACAATACTGGTCCATACTTGTGCACTATATTCCACGTTTTCTGAAGCCGTATCTTAAAAATCAAAGTCACTGACACTTCCTAAATTTGTTATTTGATGAAAATCTTTCATAGTTCTCACTGGTACATGTACATATTCAAAACGTAAATTTGACTTTTAATAGATTTTAATGTGAACCAGTCGAAAATTTGTCTTGTTAACTTTAGCTTAATGCATTTTTTTTCCTCACAAAAATTAGTATGAGATCATAGAGTAATTGATGCACCCCCTGCAGTATCCCAGCAGACCCCCTATGGGTTGGACCCCCTGTTGAAGACCCTTGGTCTATGATATTCTGGCCCCTCACTGACACATGCACATTTTTAACTTGGCATCATACCAGCTTTGATGTCAATGATGCCAAACGTTTTTGGTTCTTGCATGTTGCCTAACTCATTTTCCCCCATTAAGTTTGGATATATTGAACTAGTACTAATACTCTATGATTTCAAAAAAGCGCAGTCCAAACATTCTTTAAAGCTTCTCCTTTTTTGTATATTAAAATGTTTTATAAATAATAATTCTAAAATTAAGAGCAGGACACATGGAAACTTGACCTTGCAAAAGAGTGGCTTTTAAAAGTAAGGTGCTGTGGGAGTACAGTGAGACTGAGAGACAGAGCGAGACAGTGAGGGAGGGCGTAAAGAGGTCATGAAAGTGGTTATGAAAGCTGTTGTGACCTAATCTTCAGTGTTTATGGCTTTTTGCAGTCGCAGAGATGCAGGCTGAAATTAGAGTGGGTGATGCCACAGAAGCACAGCAGAGACAACAGCAGACAAGAAGTAACTACAGTTCACCATCCCTCTTACACCCACTGAATTAAATCAAAAAACTTATTTTAAACAACAACAGATGCATAACGTTTCATTGTCTGCCTATTTAAACACTGTAATTTAGGCAGAATCATTTTTTTTTTTTTTTTTTTTACAACTTTATTGAATTTTATTTTGTGGAACAGTAGTACAAAACAAAAAGCAGCTGTACAAATTTAGAACCCACCCCAACCCCTGGTAGACTTAAAAAATAAATAAATAAATAAATAAAATAAAATAAATAATAATAATAATAATAATATATTAATTAATATTCATAGATAAACAAATGACAATAAAATAATTGATTTTAGAAAAGATTTTAGAAAAGAAGACACAACATTAAAAGCTGAATGCCATGAATTAACAGTTTTCATGTTAGATCCATGTATACTAGAAGTAGAGAGTTCCATTGAGATAATGTCCAACAAATACGCCGTCCAGGTTCATCTGTCCATTGTGTGAGGAGGATTCCAGCGGTTGACCAGCAATTTTTAGCTAACAGTAAAGATCTTTGTTGGACGGACAAGATGAAGTCCCAAAAGTCATTCATGAAAAATTGGCGCAGAGTCAAACATATCTCAGTACCCAACAAATATGATAGATCCTGTGAGAGCTGAGTCCAAAAAGGTGAGAGAGAGGGGCACTCCCAAAAAAAACGCAAAAACTTGCCTTAAACTTCTTGGGAACAGAGATTACACTTAGAAGACGACAGATTCATATAAAAACGTTTCATTGGAGTCACGTAAACCCTATGCAGCAATTTCCAATGAATCATTTGGTGATTAGGGTTTTTAGAAGACAATTTAAACATACCCCATACCTGATCGGAAAAAAAAACATGCACATCCTCATTAAGATCTTTAGCCCAAACTGTTGTAATAGATAAAGGTTTGTATGAATGCTCAAGAAGAAAGAGATAGATGACTGAAGCAGAGGAGGGAGATTCCTCAGAAGGAAGGATTAGTTTGAGCAAAGGGTGAACAGGCAGTTGAGAGCGCCAAGGCACCCCATATGCCCGTAGGGCCGATCTAATGCGCAAATACATAAAAAAGGAGGTGCCTGGCAGATTATATTGAGTTTTAAGATTCTGGAAGGATTTTAAACCACTATCATCATAGATATCTCTCAGAGTGTTTACTATGAGTCCATTGCGGACAATGAAATGGAGTACTGCCTGACAAAAGGTTATTATTGTGGAAAGTAGGCGACTGCCTATGCCATTTTGTAGCTAGTTGTGAACGTCTTTCAACATCCCTCCATGTGGAGAGGAGGTGGGTTACAATGGGACCAAACCGAGATTTACACTGCCTAAGCAGAACTCCAGAAAAAACAAGATGCTTCAATTTATACGGATAAACAATAGATTCCTCAATTGCTCTCCAAGACACAGAAGCGTCAGGATCAAACCAAACTGATAAAGGGCGGAGGGAGAAGGCTTGAGCATACAGTCTAAAATTAGGGAAAGAAAGACCTCCATGTAATCTACATCGTTGTAAGGTAGTCAGTTTAATATGAGGATGTTTCCCATCCCATATATACCGTGAAACACATGCATCTAGTTTATTCCAGTAGCCAGCCGGTGGAGCGAGAGGAATCATGGAAGAAAAGAAATGAATACGTGGGAGAACATTCATTTTAATCACCGATATACGGGCCTGAGAAAAAGTAGGAATCTGAGGATACTTTGGCCAGAATACCATTATAGTTTTTTTAGACGATTTCCTGCAGGGAAGGAGAAACATCTATCCCCAAGTACTGAAAGTTTTGAACCAATGGAATAGATATAGAAAGGGACATGGAATCAATTTTAGAATTGAGGGGAAGTAAACATGACTTACTCCAATTAATTTTAAACCCTGAGAGAGATCTAAAATGGTCAAATAAATTCAACACATGAGGAATAGAATGTGACGGCTTCTCCAAAAACAGATATCATCAGCAAACAAAGAAATATGATGATGAGTATTCCGTATATTTATGAGAGAAATAGTTTCAGATTGTCGGACCGCTTGAGCTAAGGGTTCCAAGGATAGGGCAAATATCAGAGGAGACAGCGGGCAACCCTGACGAGTACCTCGATGTATAAAGAATGGGTGAGAGCGAACAGCACCTGTGAGAACACTGGCTGCTGGATTGGCGTACAGAACTTTTATCATATTTATGAAACTCGATCCTAGACCCAGATGCTGTAGAACCGCCCATAAATAGTTCCATTCTATCTGGTCAAAAGCTTTCATCGCAACTAGAGATAATACTGCGCAAGGAGAGGACAAACTATTCTTTGAATTAATAATATGATATAACCTGCGTAAGTTATCCGAAGCTGAGCGAGATTTAATGAATCCCGTTTGGTCATGATGAACTAGCCTATTCATAAATTTCTCTAGACGACGAGATAGTACTTTAGCATATAATTTAACATCAGTCCCTAAAGAAAGTGGCCGGTAACTAGAACAGGAAGTTGGATCTTTATCTTTTTTTAACAAGAGAGAAATAACACATATATTAATAGATGGGTGAAATGAGCCTTGAGTAACTGAAAAAATTAATCATATCTAACATGAGGGGGCCTAAATCCGACCAAAAAGTAGTATAGAATTTGATTGGAATGCCATCTATGCCTGGGGATTTCCCCTTGTTCATAGATCGAATTACTGACTCCAGCTCCTGAAGAGAGATCGGTTCGGCCAGGTATTCCGAATCTGAATCTGACAGCCGGTAAATCAAGGTTGGACAGAAAAGATGCAAAAGAGTCAGGGTCAACATCAGCGGAAGTAGTATAGAGGTTAGAGTAAAAAGAGTGAAAGGCAATATTAATGTCTTTTGGGTCTGTCATAATGAGCCCAGATTGGTATTTCACAGCTGAAATATTAGCAAACTTTTCATTGTTGCGTAATCTTAGGGCTAAAAGGTGGCTTGGTCTACTCCCTTAAAAATAAGAATTCTGCCTGGATCTTTGAATAGGCAGAATAATTTTAGCAAAAGCTTGACTTTCAGATTGACACTGATAAGATTTTTTTAGATTGGGCATTTCTTTGTAGCCCCCATGAAATCAGTAGATCAGTACAGCCAATAGGTTATATGGTGCATTATAAAGTCCTCCTGGGAAGATCGTATTTATATGTTGAGAAGTCGTAATTATGACGTCAAGTGTGTCCAAGCACTTTTGCCAGAGAAAGACGGTGTTGTACCTTTTCTACAACAAATACAGCAATGTTTTTTTTTTAACTCTGCTTATACAAAATGATGAATAAAGAATGCATTGTTACATAATCATATTTTGTTACATTTATACAGTTCAACAAATTTGACACTGCATCCATCTTGTCTACCAAATTTTACTAAGGAAAATCTGAGTTACCCACTCATAATTACTATATTGGTTTGGCACACCATGGGGGAGGGGCAGTCTCATTCCTTATAGGCCTCTGATTGGACAAAAACTGTTGTAGTGCAACGTGAGTCATCAATGTTTTTGGTCCATTTTCTGGAAGAGAAATAAAGGTGTATTTTTGCTAAACAGTCATTTTGTTGTACACTAGCATATGGACATGTTTTAATGTGTGTTTGTTGACTGTTTCCCAGTAAAAATATATACAAATCCTTAAAACTACACAAAACTTACTTGAAAAGACAAGCATCTTATATTCACCAAGTCTGCATTTATTTGAACAAAAATACAGTAAAAACAGTAATATTGGGAAATATTATTGCAGTTTAAACTTTTTTCTGTTTTAATATATTTTAAAATGTAATTTATTTCTGTGATGCAAAGCTGATTTTTCTGCATCATTACTCCAGTCTTCAGAATCACATGATCCTTCAGAAATCATTCTAATATACTGATTTGCTGCTCAAGCAACATTATTATTATCAGTTTTGAAAAATATTCTGTAACATTATAAATGCCTTTACTGTCACTTTTGATCAATTTAATGCAAACTTGCTGATAAATAAAATGATCAATTTCTGATTTTTAAAAAAGTTTTTTTTTTTTAAATATGGTAACTGGTAAATACACCAAAAAATGCTATTTGTCTCTTAGTTAATATTGTTCAACACTTCACATGGCTAAGTTGAGGTCAGCCAAAAAAAATTATTGGAGTGCAATAAAACTGAGAACATGCATTTACAACAGTGCCATATATATTGATGTATCTTGTGTTTCCACAAAGAAAATACCATCCATTCTTTCAAATTAAGCATAAAGATTATGAATGGGAGTAGCAGAATCACATCTGCCTGTCTGGGGTTTCACTCAGCACTCGAATGCACCGTCGTTCCGAACTAATCAAAAGCAGGTATTGCTAAGAGCAACAAGAAAAAGCCTATCCGTGCATGAAAAAAGTCCCACCACATTGTGGCGGACCACGCATGCCATTTCGGTGATGTAGGTAGATGGAAGCGGGCCTCTCCGACTCTCTGGGGAAGCAGAAAAAGTAGCGATATTCTGTCTAGAGATGGCGACGCATCTGGTTTTCTCGCATCAAACTGTCGATTTTTGAGCATTCCGAATGGGGACAAAGGAACGAGACTGCGCGGCTTTATGGCGAATATACGGTAGATGACATTTGTGGTTTGATTGCACGCTGAGAAATGCCAGCGGAGGAATTTTCTGTCCCTTTCCGTTCCGTACTGTCATCTCATCTCGTCTTAGCGTGTCGCATTGTTGACTGTGTTTCCGTGGGTCAGGCCAGCTAACAAGATCTGCCTGTTCCCTTCCAAGGGCCTCAACACCCCTAAAACTGCGCATACAAACACACACACAACCCTCCCCCACTGCGAGGAGAAGAGGCATGTGGACAAACCGCAGGCAGGGAGAGGTACACAGGGCCAGGGCTATACTCTCCCTGATTACTGCAGGAAAAACACCATTGCCAAGCCGTTTCTCTTGCTTTCTCGCTCACACACACACACAAACGTGCTCGCAAACTGCTGTCTTGCACAGATACGTGCGCATTCAGCCTGTCGTTTTCACGCAAAACACACAACAACACTGGCAGACACGTAATTGGACGCATACATATGCTTACCCAACAGGCTACCGGCATACACATACACATACACACACACAGACGCACCCACACAGAGATGTTCATTATTTCACCAGAAACACGCACACACAAACATTCGCTCGCACATAGTTCTTCAGTGACGTCCGCCGCACACACCCTCCTCTCTGACATACTACTGCGGCTCTCCCACACATTCACACACTCTTAAACCCATAATAGTCTACACTCAGACTCCTGAGATTCCCTCACACACTCCTGGAAATGAGCTTCTTTTGTCAAATACTCACTCTTGCACGTTCACACTCAAACAGATACACACCCTGACCTTTTTAATGACCTGGCTTGTTTTTATTTTTATTTTTTTACATACAACTGGGGTCATTTACAATGCACTATAATGTAATTGTAAGAGGCGGCATAAATAGTAGCGTGTTAGAAGTGCAAATTATGCATACACATGGACCCTATATAGAAAATGTTATTTTATTTTTTTGAGGAAAATCTATAGAAGCTTGTTTCTGTCATGTAAGAAAAAAATAAGGTAATTGCATCTATTTATCTAACAATTTTTATCAACTTGCAATTGCGAGTTTATATCTCGCAATTCAGAATTTTTTCCTCAAAAGTCTTGAAATTCAAACTTTTTTCTTAGAATTCTGAGTAAAAAATTGTTCTCAGAATGCAGTGTTTACATCTTGCAGATCTTCTATTGCTACAGAATTTAAAAAAAGATAACTGACTTTTTAATCTCACAATTATTACTTTTTTGATGAAAAATTACGAGTTTATTACTTTCAAATTGCTAATTTCTGCAAATGTCTCGCAGTTTTGACCTTTTTTTTCTCAGAATTGCGAGTTTACATCTCACAATTATTTTTTCCTGCCTTTTTTCCAAATGGAAAAAAAAGCGACTTTTTACCTCACAATTTTGACTTTTTTCTCAGGTGAGTTTATGTAAACTCACAATTCTGAGGAAAAAAATTCACAATTGCAGCATATAAACTCTGAACAGATTTCCAAGTTTACATCTCACAATTTTGACTTTTTTCCCTCAAAATTTTTAAGTTTGCATCTCGCAATTGTGTTTTTGTTTCTTCCATGGACTAAAAAAAAAAAAAAAAAGGAATTGCGACTTTATAATTCTGATTCTTATCATTCTCTTCATCTCAGAAATTCAAAAATTAACATCTTGCAATTCAGACTTTTTTTTTCAGAACTGCGAGAAGAAGTCTGAACTATCAGATATAAACTCAGAATGCGAGACAAAAACTTTTTTTTTACGTGGCGGAAATAATATTTGTAGAATGAATGCAGACACGTATTGTATTAAATGTAGCTGAAAGCATTAGGCTAAACGTGTATTAATATGTTGCATTAGCAGTGCTTGCTCATTGCCACAATACATCTTTGTAAAGCATTATGTCCTCCTCAACGTGCTGCACACGTACATATTCATGCCTGTTTGCATATGCATGTCAATATGTAAATGAGGATGTGTGTATATGCACAAGGTCCGTTACGTTGGTAATTACTGTCTGCTGAGTTTTCGGCCCTTAATAGCCATAATCGTTTTCTTTCCCAAGACTTTTTATATATTCAGACTTGTTTTGCTTAGGCTAAATGAAGATGATGAACCTCCTTTTAGATTTTTGGATTCCAAAATATTCTTGTCCTCCTGAAAGCTTCATGAAGCCTTGTTCTTCAATTTTTTTTCAAGGCTTCATTTATTTTCAGAGAGGAAGGAAAGTCCCAAATTCATACAGTGGTCTTAAAAAAAAGACGTCTTGGTTTATCACAGCTGAGCAAATGAATTGTGGCTCAAAGCATTAAGTGCTATCAAAGCTCATTTAACACATAAAAATGTATAAATTGCATTCCCTTCAAAAATGACAGTGCACTCATAAAGAATGCGGCCAAGACAGCCTGCAAGCACTTTCCATGAATAGGATAAATGTTTCACTTTTCTTAAACCATTAGAGACACAAATCCCATGTGAGAATTATGTTTGATAACTACTATCTAGCATACGATTAACTCTTAGCCAGTTTTAAACACACTGAATGACTGCATCCTCCCTTAAAATGGTCATTTTGACGAGTCCCACACCAGAGGTCATTATTATGACATAATTTGTTGAATTGATATTTGGTTCATTGTAGTAATTTTCCCCAAATTTTTCCAATGTTTTCCCCCTAACTTTAGATTAAATTCTTATCCTGTTCTGGTGTTTACTTATTTATTTAAATAAACAATAATACTATTTAAATTTCGACAAGAAAAACTGAATTTTTAGGAGCTGCAGGCCTCTATAATTTGCACACATATTACAGAAAGTGCCATTAAACGCTCATTTAACTCATAAACATTATAAATGATATTGATTTCAGAAGTGACACCCTCAAAGACCCATAAAAATGATTGCCTTCATTGAACAACAAATCCGTTTTCCTCCTCCTCCCATCCATTTCATGCAATCAACACACCAGAACAAACTGTGGCTATGACAGTATGATCCATTTAAAGACAACCAGGGCCCAATTGATTATCATCTCAGTGTCCAGGTCCCAAATAATGAGATTTGGCTCAATTAGGCTCCTTTCAATGTGCGAAAGCAGAGTGAAGAGGCTAGTAGAGCCGGAGGCAGCTAATCCACACAGCTCTCGGACTGAGCACAGTGGATTATACCTACTGCTGCTGTTTATCCTGTTCATACAGCACCCATCCGCACCACAGACACCTCCTCAAGAGATAACATCTGATCTGGGCAGAGCCCATGTGTGTGTGTGTGCGTGTGTGTGTGAGGAGAGGCTGACAAACAGCAGGACTCAGGTTTCTTCTAGGGCTCAACGCAGCCCAAGTGTCTGGATCCTGGATGTTTTTGTTTTAGTGTTCATGTAGCACAACTGGTAGAGTTATAGCACTAGCGATACCAAGGCCATGGGAACAATTCCCAAAGAAAACACATACTGACTGGATGCATTGTAAGGCCACGCACTCACTATTGGATTTTTGCTTGGATTTTGCTGCCACAGATGAAATTCTGGTTCAAGATGTGAAACGAACCCTAGAGCCAAATCTGAGCATTAACAGTTCACAATCTACCATTTATCTACTCTATTTTATTTATAAAATTTTATTTTTCTATACTGTATTCTATGCAATAATGCATATAATCTAAGTTTAGTCAAGTCTATATTTGTATAGTGCCTTTGACAATACACATTATTATACAATATACATACCTAAGCAGCTTTTCAGAAAATCATGATGTTAATGTCTTAATATCTTAATGCCTTATAGTTACATTTAGCAGATTAGAGCATTTTGCGATATAAGCAATTTTGCGATATAAGTTTATAATACAAGCAATCAAGCAATTGAGATTTATATAACTCTTGAACTCTTTTCAGTTGGTTCAACTAAGAAAATTACACCTACGTCAAGGTTCATGTGGACAATTACAACGTGTGTTCTTGTTCCAGAACAAAGCCTACAAATATACTCAACTAACTTCCTTGTAGGGATTTTTGTCCAGTTAATTGCAACTAAACTAGCCTTGATGGCTAAACACGTTTAAATACTTGTACTTCCGCAAACATACAAACAACTGTAGGCATATTTAAAACCTCATATATAATGTGGTTAAGTAACTTTGTATTGTCAGCCAAATTAAAAGACTAACTATGTCATATCAGTCACTGATCTCATCCCTGTCGTTGAAATTAACAAAAAACATCCGGCACATTTCAATCATCAGCTGGAAAACTGCAATGTTGGATGTCCAAATTACACCAGTATACAAAGACAAGAGGGTATATGGAAGAAAAAATACAGTTCTCACAAGAGCATTCTTCTGTACACAATGCAGTACTAAATTACTATGACTTTTGTGCTCCAATAGTACTACAACAGCCCTGCAATTGACCTTAGTCGGGTTATACCAGGTTCACATTGCCCGATTTTCAAAGTCTTTGGATCGCTGTTCTTCTCAAACTGTACAACTTGGTAAAATCTAGTTGCTTTTGTGTGCACATGACGGATCAGAGACAAGAGATTACGCATAACACAACTTTTCAAAAGGAAGAATCGCTGACAACAATTTGTCTACAATCTATGTTTCACAAACAAGCACACTCGAGAATTGATACGGTAAATAATGTAAGGTCGCACAAGACACAGGTGTTCTTGTGCGAGAATGGATTTATTCCTGTAAAAAACAATATCATGCAAAAAGCTCACAATCCAAGCTGTCTGTACACTGATTTGCAGTGAAAAATAAAACAAAGAAGAGTATGATGGAGAAATGGTTACTTGCAGAAGTCATGCATGCTAATGTTTTGTTGCAGGTCTATTATGACACCTCCCACTAAACTTTCCTTTGCCCTGTATCATGCGCTCTCATTAGCTGCATTTACATTACCCTTCAAATTGCGCAAATTAAAATTTTGAATTGAAAATACGGCTAATGAAAACATGTCAATTTTGCAAAAACTCCCATATGTTGCAAAAAAAATTTACGCTCACATGAGGTGGTTTTTCAGGCAATTCGAAAAAGAAATATATCACAAAACTGCAATTTTTTCGCCTTTACAGGATACCTGGCGTACCCGCTGTTAAAAATCACATGATCATTCTTTAATGTACTATAACCTCCAAGAAACACCTCATACATGGCCGCTCTCAAGTGTAAGGGGCTTTCCTTGTCATTAATGCTTGGATGGATAACCCCTTATTTACACTGCAATGTCTGTGGCGCATTTCAATTAAAAATAATGGCAAGTGCGGTGGCTGCGATATACTGTACGTAAACCTGACAACATCCGTTGCCATGACTTATCACGAGAGGAAAAAATTAAGTTTTCGACGCATAACATCGGTTAATGGAAACCCCACCATTTCACAATAGGTTTTTATTGACATTTATAAAATATCGCAAATGTCTTGCGCAAATCTGTAATAGACATGTACCTATAGGTCACCGCTGATGTCATTTCCAATCAAAGTCTTTGATAACACACACTACATAATTGCCACTCGCGCAAACAAGATTTGCCTCCGATTTCAGGCATTTGTCTGCGATTTCCACAAAACTGTCGGAGCTAAAATGGTGCAGTGTGTGCCCGGCATTAGATGCCATTTTGAATTTTACATGGATGAAAATTAAAATGTGAGGGATATGCTTGCAGTTTTTACAATGGCACGCACAGTATAAAGCTCCTTAAATCATGCAATTTTCACAACTCAACTTTCAAAACCATTTAAGTCCATTTCATCAGCTTAACAATCATTATGTTGTTAAACCTTGTACTTTGCCGAAAATCTCTTACCTATTTTGACCAGCTTTTTAAAAATTGTTAGTAAATCTCTCATTATGCTATATTATCACCAAATTATCACCAGGCTGAAAAAAGTATTGTTTGTAGATCATTTTGGTAATATTCACTCAAAACCTGAGGTGCATAAGCTCATATGATTGACCATACGATCAGTCAGTTCTATATATATATATAGAAATACAAAACTTGTGCTAATTGAAAGAAAACAAGTTGATAAAAAGATTTCACAAATGAAAGAAGGTTGGGGGGGGGGGGGGTACAAAAATACCCCAAAAGGTACAAAAATTATTAAATTTCTTGGGAAGTTGCTAAACCAATGTGAGCGAAGTCAGTCATTTTTAGACCTAGCATTTTTGAATGCACTGTACTTCTATCTCTTATAGGCTTGTTTTAATTTAATTGACAGCGAGACTGGTGTATGATTCTTGAACAAATTACTCCTATAAGCTGGTTGAATCAAATACACAGTGCCACCTGTTTAGTCCAACTCCCATATGGACTCTTCAAAGGCCTCTTTGTACATTGACGGCCATTCAAAAATTGTTGGCATTTGCGGGATATTCTTCTATGCAAAAATGTCAAAATGTCATAGGACCTCTTGTCCAAACCTCCACTTTTGACAAAGCAAAAGTGAACTCATCCCAGCCTGGTTGGATTGGGGTTTTTCGTGGGGACAGGGGCCCTCTTTACTTTTTACGGCCTGTGTTGCAGGCCTATAGAGATATGGTTTCATTCTCCCGGAGCGGGACAGATCCTGCAGGCCCCACTGCTGGCAGCAGCGTTTATTTGATGTGGATGTCTCGTGTTGGGTTTCAGCAACAGCTAAACATATGATCTTCATTACAGGCTGGAGCATGAACGGATGGTGCTTGCTGACTGGTGATGCTGGACAGACAGAGTTGGAGCGAGGCGTTAATACAGACCATGCTGACATCCACTGCCAAACTGGGGGTAAAATTCAGCAGCTAAATCTGACATCAAACGCATATAGTATCTTCAGCGAAATCTGAGATGCGGTTTTATCTATGTGCTGAATTGTACTGTGAGATATCTGACGGGGTCTTGTAAAGACGAGGCACGTGGCGTATAGGTAAACTAAATCTCACCGTGTATCACCACTGTACGTGGGGCTGTAGATTTTACAAAATAAAAAAAATTAAAAAACGCAGTTATACGATAAATAAGAACATAATAGCATTTCCATGAGAAATGTAACTCTATATAAATCTCACTGAATTACTCATGAATCTTTGTCTTTGAGCATTACAGACCGCACGGGATATTCAAGATTCAGGTATCGGCAGATTTATCCAGATTAACCTTGATTTGTAAGAGATGCTGTGCACAGAGATTACCAACGCCACAACAAGTGCAACCGAACAACTTGTGTGAACTAACATACAGTTCAAGTATCATGACTCTAATGATGTGCTGGTCTAATTCATGCTTGTCAAATATATGTTAAATACTGTGGTGTCTGGTGGCTTTCTGAAATGAGACCGTTTATATTTTTTTATCCAATATAAATTCATGTCTTGATGTTCATATGGTTTCCACGTAAAAGGCATATGCATAAGATGTATAGATATATATAGAAATGTCTATAGACAAATATATTTTATTATTATTTAAATGTATTACACACGTGGTCAGAATTGTTGGTACCCTTAGTAAATATGATCAAAGAAGGCTGTGAAAATAAATGTGCATTGTTAATCCTTTTGATCTTTCATTTTTTTAAATCACAAAAATCTAAGCTTTCATTGGAGAATAAGAATCTAAAATGGGGGAAATATCATTGTGAAATATCTCAAATATTTCTCAAATACATGTTGGACACAATTACTGGTACCCCTAGAAATCTGAAGTATATTCCCATTCATATTCACAATTTTGAGCACACCGGCGTGATTATGAACATGAAATTATCCAGCCATGGCTTCCTGTTTCACAGAAATATGAATAGGAGGGAAAACAAAGGCCAAATTCCAAATTAATCATCCATCACAATGAGAAAAACCAAAGAATATATTTCTGATGTGCAGCAAAAGATAACTGAGCTTCTCAAATTAGAAAGTGGCTTTAAGAAAAGAGCTAGAGCAGTGAAAATTCCCATTTCCACCATCAGGGCAATAAATAATTAATTAATAATTAATTAATTGGGGGCAGTCGTGGCCTAATGGATAGAGAGTCGGACTTGTAACCCAAAGGTCGTGGGTTCGAGTCTGAGGTCCGTCAGGGATTGTAGGTGGGGGGGAGTGATTAACCAACACTCTCTCCACCCTCAATACCACGACTGAGGTGAGACCCTTGAGCAAGGCACCAAACCCCCAACTACTCCCCGGGCGCCGCAGCATTGGCTGCCCACTGCTCCTAGAGGACGTGTATCTATATCGTCCTAATGCACGGTGAGGAGGAGAATTTGAGTGGCTAAAGACTCTTCAAGGATCATTCATGTGTACAATGAAATATACTGCTGTATTTTTGATGTTGTGGGCCTATATTTCTGCTGGAGGTCCTGGACATCTTGTTTAGACACATGGCATCATGGATTATATCAAATACCAACAGATAAAAAATCAATAAGTGACTGACTCTGTTAGAAATCTTATAATGGGCCATGTTTGGATCTTCCAACCGTACAATAGTTCAAACACAAACCTAAAAAACAACACAAAAATAGGTCACTGAGCACAAAACCAAGCTTCTGCTGGCCATTCCAGTCCTCTGACCTGAACCCTGTAGAAAATGAGTGAGGTGAACTGAAGAGAAGAAGCACCGTCATGGAGCCGGGAATCTGAAGGGTCTGGAGTGATTCTGGATGAAGGAATGGTCTCCGATCTCTTGTCAGGTGTTCTCTAACCTCATCAGGCATTATAGGAGAACATTTTGAGCTGTCAAACTGGCAAATGGAGGTTTCAAAAAGCATTGAATAAAAGTGTGCCGTTAATTGTGGCCAGTGTGTATTAGAAAAAAACATTTATTTCATAATGATATCTTCCCCCATTTTAAATTCTTATTATCCAATGAAAGGTTAGATTTTTGTGAATTTTTTTAATAATAGATCAAAAGGATTAACAATGCAGATTTATTTCCACGGCCTTCTTTGATCATATTTACCAAGGGTGCCAACAATTCTGACCATGTGTGTATTTGTGCATGTTTATTTGTATGACAGAATTATATTAACAGTTTTTATTTATAGTCTTTAGTGCAAAACTACATGATTTTTTTCACATATTTTTTGTCTGCTGTTTATATAAACGTAATTTTTAATTTAATAAATTTTTCTATGTGTGTGTGTGTGTATGTGTGCGCTTTGACAGCGTGATCAGCCAATTGTGAAAATTTTGGTCTCCTAACATGATTTTTCAATATCTGTACTGTATATCCTGTAATTGCAAGTAGCGCTCTATGAAAGGACAATGAGAGATGCTGCCTTCGTCCACTGGTGTCGCTGTTGGACAGTTTTACTTCATAAACATGAGTTATTCATACACTAGTCAATCTCATATTGAGTTTTTGTTTTATTTTTGTACCATCAATTATTTTATCGTTTTATTTCTTCTCATTTTTTGAGCCGTGCCTCCTCTGAGAAAAGCCCAGGTTAAATGAAAGTCATCGGAGTTAAAGATGATGGAATTCACAAATACATGGCACCTCAAATGTTATTACATGCGAAAGAACTTAATAGCATCCAAAAGATCAACAATTCAGCAAATTATAGGAATTCTTAGGTCAACCACCTTTAAAATCTGTCATATGCAGAAGGTTTGTTTGATTGAGCTGATGACAGTCTAACTCTCTATTTCATTGTCCAGGCCTTAGCATCTATTGTTCCCCTCCGTTTATGATCCAAAATATTTAGATCTCACATTTCCATAATATGATGGGACAGGAACATTCACATTTATTGCGTCTTTATCCTAAGTCCATTCTCTCCGTGAAATCAGAAGGGCACAGTATTTTATAACGCTCCCTTATCAGCTTCAGGGTTTAGTTATTTACTTTAAAATGGACTAATTTCTTATTCTAGCGGAGGGGGGAACGGCTGCTGACTTGAACAGCTGCTTCATGACCCAAAAAACTGTCAGTCTTTCCCTGGAATAAATTGTGGACTGTTCCATTTTCGACGGAGGGGGAACGACAGTGTGGAGAAAGACATGCGGAGGGAAAACCGGCAGTAGGATTTGTTTGTGAGACAAATTACGCATGAATTATATTCTTAAATACACATCTGATCGATCAGAGTGAGTGTAAGGGCGATGTTTGTGCGATTAAAAGTTTATGTTTGTGTGTGTGTACCTCCGTGTTTTCTCGCTCCGATTCGGATAGGCTCATAGTAGAATCAATTCACAGAGAGGGGAGCTTGAGACCGTCCCCTCGTGCCCGCGCGCCGAGTTTGGTGAGCGGCGTGTTGGGTATCTCAGAGCTGAACTCTGGGTGTAAGATGTATGATAAGCTGTCCATCTCCAGGAGACATATTCATTTATGTTTAAATATTTCTAACATGAACGCACGTTTCAGAATGTTTGCGCGCGCATTCGTTTTGTTGCGGAAATTAAAACATTCTTCGCGTTCCATCTTAAAGTTCTGCTGGCGGGGGTTTAAAACGTAGGTCTGTCTTTACCGCGCGGAGGTTCACGTGGGTTTGATGCACCTGGTTCATTTGATTGACAGGCTTCAAGTATTACTCATGCAACTCCTTTGTGACGTCACACGTCGTTAAACTCATGAATTATGTATATTATGCATATTTATGAAAAGGAAAGGATGATATTTGATGTGTACTTTTATATATTTAAGTCATACTATATATATATATATAGTACACAAAATTTGCTCCTTGTTAAAGAGAGATTATTTCTTTATTTACTCATGTTTTAATTCATATGGAGTGGAGTGGATTGATTATTACACAAAAATGTGAAATGTGAGCTGGCAATTCTCACATATAGATGTTCATATTGTTTTGAGTTTATTATTATTATTGCTCTGTAATCCATGTACAGTACATAACCTAACAGTGATGTCAAACAAATGACATCTAATATTTTAGTGTCATACCTTATGCATGTTTGGTGGTCCATAAATGACCACATTATTAAAACCTCCAGAAAGCACCTACTTATGCATACATGAGATGATTATGGAAAATAGGCGATCTCACATTCATACCACTTCGTTTCTGCTACTGTTTTTCTCTCTCACTCTCTTTCATCATTCTGTTCATTTCTACAGGGCTCTGTGTGGCGGCGGGTTTGGCTCTTCAATGCACTGCAGGCTGACTTTACCAGCAGGCTGGGACTGATAAGGAAGTCGTATATGGTTGAAGCGGAGCTCTAGCCCAAAGACGGTCTCCACAAGCGGCAATGAAACTCCACTGCGCCCCCTGTGGCAGCACATTGGACGTGCAGGCACAGCTTTAAACTGTGACACAACATGATTGATATGTTGGTCTCACTATACTTATTTCCAGGTATTATGAATAAGCACGTCACACCGGCGTCAATTTCAAGTGAAAAGTCATAAAATGATTTCCATATGAACAAACAACTGTGCTTCTACAGAAAATTCTCCATTTGTGTGACATGAGGGTGAGTAAATAAGGCCAGTATTTTCATTTCGCCTGAACTATTGCTTTAATGCTACAAACCCCTGTAATCCCTCCAGTGTAAAAATCCTCATCTAGATTTATTCTCATCAGGTGTGGTGAGCCGCTGTTATTCAGAAACCAGCGCAGGTCTTCATCAAGTGCAGTGCACTGTGGGATAGGGCTCGGGCTGTGCGTGGGGGGGGGACAAACAGAGCAGAACATGGGTTCATGTAGGGTTGTTATTAGCTTTGTGCGTTAGCATTGAGTCAGATGCTTCGGGAACTGACTGTGTGAGTCATACGCAAACAATTCTATCTTTAGTTGGGTTTCTGTAGTCCCCCAGCAATCCTATTGTGTGGCATCGCAGTCCTGTCGACTATGTTAATGTTTGCACAGCAGCACAATGGTCTCTATCTGATATCCTCATCTGCTACCTATCAGGTTAATACTAAACCGAGGTGACTAGATGGACCAGATAATGAGTAAAAGAACAAGACTGAGGTAAAAAGAGTCATATGAATAATCAAATGCGCATTGAAGGAGTAGTTCACCTCAAAATGATAATTTGTCAATAGGCCTACTTACATAAAACACATTTGGAAAGCAGCTTAGATGTGCGAAATATTGAAAATATAACAACAAGTTTAGAATGAAGGCCAGTAGACGACGGTTGAATTGGGTAAAATTTGCCTTCAAATATATACTCACTATCACCAAGAAGAAAAAAAAGTTGGCTTAAACAGGAGGACGTGACCTTTAACTTTCCCACCAGCTCATTTGCATGTTCTAAACAACAATGACATATTGTGTTTATATGATGTCTGTCCACCTTAAGTAAGAGCGAATGTGTCCATTTATTTGGGCTGTTTGAATTTTTGGAATTGATTCCAATTCCTTGTTCTGGAATTGATGGAATTCAAGAATTCTGAGAATCGATTTTTCACTTCTATTTTTTTCCTTTTTATTATTATTATTATTAAGGGAAGCTTGGAGGAACATGTTTACCTACTCTTACCATGACTACAAAATAAAGTTTGTAGAAAGTAGCCTTTAAGTAAAATGAAGCTTTACTTGGTAAATATAAAGATATATTTCTATAGCTGTGATTGATTTTAAATGTTGCCAATCACAATTAGCAAGGGAGAGGTGAATTAATGATCAGTTCTGAAAATTTTAAAAACTTTAGGAATCGACTCTTAATTCCCAAAGTCTCAGAATCGAGAAAATAATCCTTTTGGAAACGATTCCCAGTCCTACCATTGTCATTCGCTTCCAGTTCTTTTAGCTGCCAAAAACAGACCGTTGCTGCTTGACAGAAACTGGTATTTATCATAGGCCTATTATTTTAATTCATTATCCTAATCCTAATCATAGGCTTGTAGTTTAAATGGTTTTACCGATTACTCCTCGTATTCTTCAAGCTATTTAGGCTACCATATATAGGCGAATCGGAAGTCTCGCACATTCACTGAAAATAGTTTACTGCCACTTTGCAAAACAAAGCAGATAAAACACGGCTCTCTGGAATACTTGATTCTGATTGGTCAATCGCGGTATTTGTCGGTCTGATATTTGGCAAGTCTGCATTTCAAAATCCAGCCTACTTTCGCGCCTCTCGTGTCACGTGCAGCCTCGTGCTTGTTTCATAAAACCGCAAGGGTTGTAAAAATTACTTCAGATTCAGAGTTGGTCTGTCTGTATTAATATTCCTGTATTGTTTTTGTCGCTGAGGAAGCTTTAAGACAATGCAAAGGTAAGATTATAATTTGAAATTCATGTATGTGCGAGTATAGCTATACAAAAAACGGGATAATGTGAAATCAGCTGGTCATTATCGCAAAATAAACCCTGACAGGGTGATACAAATCCCTCTGCAGTACTTTAAATTATTCCATAGCCTACTTAATATATGTGATGCAATTTTTCACACCTGTTGTAATTCATCGATTGTATTAAGTAGGTCCATAGCGCCAGGTGGGAAATTTTCTATCACAGCCGATGGGCACATGTGTGTGACAGGGTGTTAAGTCTGAGGGAAGCTATTTTTGAAGAACAGTCTGCTGGACGTTTCGCCTAAAATGTGCCGCTGACCTTCACAGGTTCGCACTTGCTTCACAGCACAGGTGGTTTGTTTTTGGAAAATACCTGTAAAGGGTAAGAGATGCAATGCCTTTCTGGGCTGTACAAGTCAAGGAGTTCTGAGAAGCAGAAATAAATGGGGTTTTGACACACTGTATGTAATGCCAGGGTTAAATTGAGGGTATATAACCTGTGATACATTTAAATTACATCTGTGTGCATGTAATAAAATAACCTCCAGGTGTCTACTGTAATCTGTGAAAGTGCGCTATCTAGTGGCTATAGTGTGAATGTACACGTTTGCACTGACATATACCTCACACCATCAAGCATTGTAGGTTCTACTATAGGCTAACAAAAAATCACATTAAAAAAATTAAATTATATAAAAAAGCCATGTAATGCCAGTTGTCCACGTCCATTCATTTCTCTATCGCCCCCTTGTGGTTAATGAGTACAATTACAATTTTCTGGCCTGTAATAATAATTACTGATGTATAGTCATATACATAATATTTTACTTTACCACATTTGACCATAAAACAGTTTGTTGAACTTTAGCTTTTTTTACTTTAGGTTTTGTTATTTTGATAGTCAGAATTTATTTGAACAGGAACTTGACCCACACCAGCTTAATTACAACATGAAAACACTTTATTCATTTGATATTACGGAGTATCTTATGGGAAACTGTTCAAAAGAGAGAAAAAAAAAGATATTACTGACTTGTATTTCATACAGTAATGATGAACCAGTAGATATTAAATGGCTTATTAAGGTATCCCACCTCTCGACTTCTTAGTAATCTATGGTCATAATTACAATGCCTACTAAACATTAAGCAAAAACACAAAGATCACGAGCGTACAGCAGTTTGTTTCCAAAATAGATGGGACGATATATATTCATCGTCTTGTAGCGTACTAGCATGCACTGTGGCTGGGCTTAAATGGGGAAAAATAGCAGCACAAGACAAATAGTGCCATGAAAGCCTGTCAATTCTAGAGTCTAGTTACAAAAGATATTTGTCAAAGCTTGGTGCTAGGCGTTCAAATCCCGCCCCATCTCCACCCCATCACTTTTTTGGGCAGAGACAAAGAATATAAGGGCAAAGGCTTTGGAATAATACAACAATTCGCATTCGGTCTGAACAGAAAGCAGTTTTCCTCTCTATAACGGTTTACTTTGGGAATAAATTTACATTTACGTATCATAAAATCTAAAGGATCTAAATGAGAGATGAATGACTACAGGCATATGCTTTAAGCTTCGAATAAATACATGAATAAATAAATAAATACACATCATGCTTCCTTGACATGAATGCGAGTAGTTTAGTCAGGCTTATTATGGATGCATAATTATGCATATGAAAATCTCCCTCAATACCTGCTTGCATACAAAACATCCTAAAGCCTATAAAGACTCTTTTTTAAATTGATCTATACAATTGAACAAAATCCTTATTTAACTCTTCAACCTACCGGCATTCACAATCTGTAAAGTAATTAAGAGTCCTTGTCAGTTTGATTACATATCAGTTCAAAGGACGTATTCATGTTTTGTAAACATTGTTACGAAAGCAGGTCTTTTGCTAATTGGCTGCGTTTGATTTTTCCGTTGCTCGTTTCACATCAAAGTGAGAATCTAGAGTGCTACTCTCTCTGACAGATTACCTTCAAAGCTTATCTTCCAGTTCAAATGTGATGCTAATTAATAGCAGGGAGGGGCGCTTTGAAAGCATTCATCATAAAACTAAATGTTCACTGTAGTATCTAAACGCCGAAGCTTGACAAATAACCCTGCTCTTCTTCTGAGGTTGTGGGGCAATCTACCATCTGAGCCCCTGTGTTTATGCAGTGTGTTTTTTTAGGAATTCTGTAAGAACATATCACAACAGCGATAAGAAACTTGTTGCTGAGTTGTTCATGAGCTCTAGTGTATGTATATATTATAGTCAAAAATGCATGTTAGTACATTATGTGAACAAGCACCTATACTACAATTCCATGAGGTTTTGCGAATTCAGTGAGGAGACTAGTATTCAGACAGGACGTACGTCGTAACCGATATAATAAATGCCATCATGCATGTTTTTTGGGGTTTTTTTATATAGAAAAACAAATGTAACTTCCCCTTAAATTGCGAGAAATAGCTCTGGAGATGAGTTGAACCCTAGTCGTCAAAAGCATCGACCTCTTCATTGCTTTTACAGAGATGTTTTGCTGAGGTCAACCTTGACTGGAAGCGGCCCCGCCTCCTTGCTCTCCTCCGATTGGCCGATTGTCATTGCGATCACTGGCGTCAAGTGGTAGGGGTTGACCTTCTGGGCGTCATCCATGTACTCTTTATCTCCGTTGATGCTAAGCTGTAGATACAACATTGATTATCAATATTTAACTTGCCAAATTATGTATTCAAATCTATATTAGAGCTTCTTTCAAGTAGTCACATTTTTAAAGAAGTTCATATACATACATATACACATACATATATATATATATATATATATATATATATATATATATATATATATACACACACACACACACACACACACACACACACACACACACACACACACACACAGTGGGGCAAATAAGTTTTTCATACACTGCCGATTTTTCAAGTTTTCCCACTTACAAAGAATGGAGAGATCTGTAATTTTCATCATAGGTACACCTCAACTGTGAGAGACAGAATATAAAAAAAAATCCAGAAAATCACATTGTATGATTTTTGAATAATTAATTTGATACAATAGAAAAATAGAACTTAATATTTGGTACAGAAACCGTTGTTTATAAATTACAGAGGTCAGACGTTTCCTGTAGTTCTTGACCAGGTTTGCACACACTGCAGCAGGGATTTTGGCCCACTCCTCCATACACGTCTTCTCCAGATCTTTCAGGTTTTGGGGATGTCGCTGGGCAACACGCAGTTTCAGCTCCCTCCATAGATTTTCTATTGGGTTCAGGTCTGGAGACTGGCTAGGCCACTCAAGGACCTTGAAATGCTTCTTACGGAGCCACTCCTTAGTTGCCCTTGCTGTGTGTTTGGGGTCATTGTCATGCTGGAAGACCCAGCCACGACCCATCTTCAATGCTCTTACTGAGGGAAGGAGGTCGTTGCCCAAAATCTCACGATACATGGCCTCATCCATCCTCCCCTCAATACGGTGCAGTCGTCCTGTCCCCTTTGCAGAAAAGCACCCCTAAAGCATGTTTCCACCCCCATGCTTCACAGCTGGGATGGTGTTCTTGGGATTGTACTCATCCTTCTTCCTCCAAACACGGAGAGTGGAGTTATATTTTGGTCTCATCTGACCACATGACCTTCTCCCATGCCTCCTCTGGATCATCCAGATGGTCTTTGGCAAACTTCAGACGGGCCTGGACATGTGTTGGTTTGAGCAGGGGGACCTTGCGTGTGCTGCAGGATTTTAATCCATGATGGTGTAGTGTGTTACTAATGGTAACCATTGAGACTGTGGTCCCGGCTCTCTTCAGGTCATTGACCAGGTCCTCCCGTGTAGTTCTAGGCTGATCCCTCACCTTTCTCAGGATCATTGATACTCCACGAGGCGAGATCTTGCATGGAGCCCCAGTCCGAGGGAGATTGACAGTCATCTTGAATTTCTTCCATTTTCTAATAATTGCGCCAACAGTTGTTGCCTTCTCACCAAGCTGTTTGCCTATTGTCCTGTAGCACATCCCAGCCTTGTGCAGGTCTACAATTTTGTCCCTAGTGTCCTTATACAGCTCTTTGGTCTTGCCCATAGTAGAGAGGTTGGAGTCTGATTGATTGAGTGTGTGAACAGGTGTCTTTTATACAGGTAACAAGTTCAAATAGGTGCAATTAATACAGGTAATGAGTAGAGGATATGAGGGCTTCTTAAAGACAAGCTAACAGGTCTGTGAGAGCCAGAATTCTTGCTGGTTGGTAGGTGATCAAATACTTATTTCATGCAATAAAATGGAAGTTAATTATTTAAAAATCATACAATGTGATTTTCTGGATTTTTTTTAATATTCTGTCTCTCACAGTTGAGGTGAACCTACGATGAAAATGACAGATCTCTCCACTCTTTGTAAGTGGGAAAACTTGAAAAATCGGCAGTTTTTTTTTATTTAATTTTGATGATAAGAGCTTACAGCTCATGAAAGTCAAAAATCAGTGTCTCAAAATATTATTTACATTTGAGTTTCAATTAATGACCATCCATACAGTATAAATTCTGGGTATCTCTTTTTTTTTTTGAAACCACAATAATGAAGAAGACTGCTGACTTGGCAATGATCCAGAAGACTAACATTGATGCCCTCCACAAAGAGGGTAAGTCACAGAGGGTCATTACTGAAAGGTGTGGCTGTTTACAGAGTGCTGTATCAAAACATATTAAATGCAAAGTTGACTGGAAGGAAGAATTTGGGTAGGAAAAGGTGCACGAGCAACAGGGATGACCGCAAGCTTGAGAATACTGTCAAGCAAAGCTGATTCAGACACTTGTGAGAGCTTCACAAGGAGTGGACTGAAGCTGGAGTCAGTGCATCAAGAGTCACCACGCTCAGACGTCTTCAGGAAAAGGGCTACCAAGCCACTTCTGAACCAGAGACAACGTCAGAAGCGTCTTAGTCAAGTCAAGTCAGCTTTATTGACAATTCTTCCACATGTACAGCACATACATACAGAGAATTGAAATTGCGTTACTCTCAGACCCTTGGTGCATACAGTTAACATTAAACACGTTCAGATACAGATAAATACAGTTTAAACATATGTACATACAACTATACAAATATACAAATGAGGATATTGTAGAAAAAAAAAAGAATTAGATCGATAAAGTGGCATAAGGCGCATGGCAGATAGAGTACAAAACCAGTTAAATAAAAACAACACTGTGTAGATATATTTGTAGTGCAAAAGAGCTAATCAGTCTGAGGACATTGTAGAAAAATAAAAAAGAGATAGATAAAGTGCATAAGGCACATGGCAGAATAGATGGAGTGCAAACCAGTTGAATGTACAAAAACAAAACTGTGCAGATTTGTTTTGTTTTGTTATGAGTGTAGTGCAAGAAGAGCTTATCAGTCTGTTAAAGTGACAAGTTGAAGTGACTGTTCGGATAGTTTTTGTCAGACTATCCGAAGAGGTAATTTGCAGTCAATGTTGGATGGGTAGTGATCAGCCAATGCTGCACAAGTGACAGGTGCCGGTCACAGTTTGTTGGTCGGTGGGGTGTGGGGGGGGCGTCACAGAGTCAGAGTTCCTAGTGTGTTGCTGTGTTAAATGGGGGTGAAAGAGGGGAGGGGGGGCAAGGACGGGAGGGAGTTCAACTTCCTGACAGCCTGATGTATGAAGCTGTCCTTCAGTCTGCTGGTCCTCGCCTGGAGACTCCGCAGTCTCCTCCCTGATGGCAGCAGACTGAAGAAGCTGTGTGTCGGGTGGGTGGGATCACCTGCAATGCGGAGGGCTCTGCGGGTGAGACGGGTGCTTTAGATGTCCTGGAGGGAGGGGAGAGAGACACCAACGATCTTCTCAGCTGCTCTCACTACGCGTTGAAGTGACTTGCGGCAGGATGCGTTGCAAGCGCCATACCACACAGTGATGCAGCTGGTTAGGATGCTCTCGATGGTGCCTCTGTAGAAGGTGCACATGATGGGGGCCGGGGCTCTGGCTCTTCTGAGTTTGCGGAGGAAGTAGAGACGCTGCTGTGCTTTCTTGGCCAGTGCTACAGTGTTGTTAGTCCAGGAGAGGTCCTCTGTGATGTGCACACCCAGGAACTTGGTGCTGCTCACTCTCTCCACAGTCGCACCGTTGATGGTCAGAGGGGCATGCTGAGTGTGTACTCTCCTGAAGTCAACAACAATCTCCTTCGTCTTCACATTCAGAGAGAGATTGTTGTCACTGCACCACCCGGCCAGGCGGCTCACCTTGCTCCTGTAGTTTGTCTCATCTCTGTTGCTGATGAGACCCACCACAGTCGTGTCATCCGCAAACTTAATGAAAATGTTGGAGTCTTACCTGGGCTACAGAGAAAAAGAACTGGACTGTTGCTCAGTGGTCCAAAGTGTCATGATACGTGCAGTGAAATGAAGCGAGAACTCAAGTGCAGGGAAATGGTGGTTTAATTATAAAAGAAACAAAAACACAACATAAATTCCCCCGAGGGGAAAAACAGGCAGACTAAGCAATACAACGATCAGGATCTAGAAACACACAGGACTTACTGCACATCACATTAGACAACGTGGCCGAACAGGACTGCAAACACCAGGATCATTTAAAGGAGACAAACAAGGAGGAACCAGGTGTACACACTGAGACAATTAGGGAATAACAAGGAGGGCGGGGTCAAACAATCAACCGGGGAACACATGGAACAATCACAACACAACCCCATGTGCTCAGACAAGACAGTGACATCTGGTGGCCAACCAGGGCACACCCACAGGATACGTGACACTACCCCCCAACAAAGGAGCAGCTCCCAGATGCTCCATCTGCAACACTAAGACGACACAAAAACATGAAAAATGAAAATACAAAATGTCAAGAAGGGAGGTGGGCAAGAGACGGATCAGGGGGAGGGATGGTGGGCCAGGCCCGTGCAGAGGCAGGGGGCCCGCAGACCAAGGCAGAGCAGGAGACCAGAACAGATCCGGAGGGACGGACCAGGGGGTTTCCGGCCCAACAGGAACCCCAGCGCACGGCCAGGGTGGGGCCGGAGGGACAAGCCAGGCAGTGAGTTTACGAACGGCCTCTGTGGCCGTGACAGGGCAGACAGTCAGTTCAGAAACGGCCTCTGTGGCCGTGACAGGGCAGACAGTGAGCTCAGGAACGGCCTCTGGCAGGGTAGGGAGCTCGAGTGGAGCCTGCAGGGCGAGAAGTTCGGGTAGAGCCGGCAAGGCGAGGAGCTCGTGTGGCGCCGGCAGGGCAAGGCGCTCGGGTGGCGCCGGCAGGGCAAGGAGTCTGGGTGGCGCCGGCAGGGCAAGGCGCTTGGGTGGCGCCGGCAGGCCGAGGAGTCTGGGTGGCGCCGGCAGGGCGAGGAGCTTGGGTGGCGCCGGCAGGGCGAGGAGCTTGGGTGGCGCCGGCAGGGCGAGGAGCTTGGGTGGCGCCGGCAGGGCGAGGAGCTTGGGTGGCGCCGGCAGGGCGAGGAGCTTGGGTGGCTCTGGCACGACCTCCTGGCCAGCAGTGAGCTCCTGGGTAGCCTCCTGGCCTTGTGGGACGGAGAAGGCCTTCCTTCGCCTCTTCCTCCGTCTCCGGGAGCGGGGCGCCGCTGCGGCATCCTCGGCCACCTCTGGTGAATTGAGAGCGGGCACCGCCGCTTCGGGAACGCTGTGAGCGGGCACCGCCGCCTCGGGAGCGCTGTGAGCGGGCATCGCCGCCTCGGGAGCGCTGTGAGCGGGCATCGCCGCCTCGGGAGCGCTGTGAGCGGGCACCGCCGCCTCGGGAGCGCTGTGAGCGGGCACCGCCGCCTCGGGAGCGCTGTGAGCGGGCACCGCCGCCTCGGGAGCGATGTGAGCGGGCACCGCCGCTTGGAGAAGCGACAAAAACTCCACCAATTCCCCAAAAGTCAAGCGGTCTAGCTCCCTCATCCACTCCTCATCGAGGGGCTCATCAAGGGCAAAGTTAAAGAAGTCCTTGAGAGCCGCCTCGTTGTATCCCAAACCCTCTGCTGCCTCGCAAAACGTCCAGGCAAACATCCTGACGTCAGTGCCCCTCTGACGGAGAGAGTGCAGCGTCCTGACCTGGAGGATCCGTAAAAAGGAAGGGTTCCTCACGTTAGGGGCTGGAGGATGGGAAGAATCCATTCCCCGCTGAGTTCTCTGATGTCGGTCACGTTCTGTCATGATACGAACAGAGAGAAGAGGCGAGAACTCAAGCGCAGGGAAATGAAGATAGTTTAATTATAACAGGAACAAAACAGAAACAAACTACCCCGAGGGGGAAAACAAAGCATGGCAAAAACAGGAATCAGCAAACACACACGACTGACCGTACACAACATGTAACAACGTGGCCGAACAGGACTGCAAACACCAGGATCATTTAAAGGAGACAAACAAGGAGGAACCAGGTGTACACACTGAGACAATTAGGGAATAACAAGGAGGGCGGGGTCAAACAATCAACCGGGGAACACATGGAACAATCACAACACAACCCCATGTGCTCAGACAAGACAGTGACATCTGGTGGCCAACCAGGGCACACCCACAGGATACGTGACACAAAGTCCTCTTTTCAGATGAAAGTCAATTTTACATTTCATTTGGAAATCAAGGTCCCAGAGTCTGGAGGAAGAGTGGAGAGGCACAGAATCCATGTTGCTTGAAGTCCAGTGTGAAGTTTCCACAGTCAGTGATGATTTGGGCTGCCATGTCATCTGCTGGTGTTGGTCCACTGTGTTTTCTGAAGTCCACAGTCAACGCAGCCATCTACCAGGACATTTTAGAGCACTTCATGCTTCCTTCTGCTGACAAGCTTTATGGAGATGCTGATTTCATTTTCCAGCAGGACTTGGCACCTGCCCACACTGCCAAAGGTACCAAAAGCTGGTTCAGTGACCATGGTGTTACTGTGCTTGATTGGCCAGCAAACTCGCCTGACCTGAACCCCATATAAAATTGTCAAGAGGAAGATGAGAGACACCAGACCCAACAATGCAGATGACCTGAAGGCCGCTATCAAAGCAACCTGGGCTTCCATTACACCTGAGCAGTGCCACAGGCTGATTGCCTCCATGCCACGCCGCATTGATGCAGTAATTCATGCAAAAGGAGGCCCAACCAAGTATTGAGTGCATAGAAATGAACATACTTTTCAGAAGCCTGACATTTCTGTTTAAAATATCCTTTTTTTATTGATCTTATGTAATATTCAAATTTTCTGAGACACTGAATTTTGGGTTTTCATTATCTGTAAGCCATAATCATCAAAATTTCAAGAAATAAAGGCTTGAAATATTTCACTCTGTGTGTAATGAATCTATATAATATATAGGTTTCACTTTCTGAAATGAGTGACAAAAAATATTGACCTTTTTCATGATATTAAATTTTTTTTAGATGCACCTGCATGTATGTGTATGTGTGTGTATATATATATATATATATATATATGTATATATGCTGGATACTTGTTGGCTGCTTCTCCTCTGCTCCAACTCATCCATTTAAAGAAATATTCTCTCCTTGTCTGGCTTGTATTTCTTTGGTAGTGTTTGTTTGATGAATGAAGGAGTACCTGAGTCTTGATGTGCTGCTCGGGTGCCGTGACCAGACTGGCACAGCTCAGCCACAGCATCACCATGATAGACAGGAAGAGACAAGCTGCTAAAATCCATCGCGGCAGCCCTGAGCGCCTAGGAGATATATACATTAAGACATTATGATACTTTAAAAAGAAAAAAAAAAAAGTGTATATACAGGTGCATCTCAATAAATTAGAATGTCATGGAAAAGTTCATTTCAGTAATTCAACTCATTGTGAAACTCGTGTATTAAATAAACTCAATGCACACAGACTGAAGTAGTTTAAGTCTTTGGTTCTTTTAATTGTGATGATTTAGACTCACATTTAATAAAAACCCACCAATTCACTATC
Source organism: Barbus barbus (assembly GCF_936440315.1). Classification (NCBI taxonomy): domain Eukaryota; kingdom Metazoa; phylum Chordata; class Actinopteri; order Cypriniformes; family Cyprinidae; genus Barbus; species Barbus barbus. The sequence continues at coordinate 12,297,430 of NC_136727.1, forward strand.
TCAACAAATTAGAATACTTCATAAGACCAATAAAAAAACATTTTTTGTGAATTGTTGGCCTTCTGGAAAGTATGTTCATTTACTGTATATGTACTCAATACTTGGTTGGGGCTCCTTTTGCTTTAATTACTGCCTCAATTCGGCGTGGCATGGAGGTGATCAGTTTGTGGCCCTGCTGAGGTGGTATGGAAGCTCAGGTTGCTTTGATAGCGGCATATGTATGTATATATATATATATATATATATATATATATATATATATATATATATTTTTTTTTTTTTTTACAATTTGTATTTATATTTATATATTTAAACAATTTCTTCAAACTACATAAAAAAACTTTTTTTTAAATAACTAAACCTAAACATTACATAAAAAAGCTTGTGACATTATTGCACCTGAACTTTTCATATATATATATATATATATATATATATATATATTATATAGAATATTTATATAAAAAAAGGGGTTTACTTTTTAAGATTACAATGTTTTTATAACATTTTACTGTGACATAACCACACTAAAATACTAATTAAATATTTTTATGTAAATGATCAATGGACCATCAAGCTGTTTGAACGTTTAAACTTGCCCTGGCTGAAAAAAAAAAAAAAAGTCCCTTTCACCTTGACATGCAGCCCAGGAAGTCGTGCTCAGCAGCTGGGTCCTCGGCATGTTGGCTGACATGCTTTGCTTTCGCCCCAGGTTTTGCCGCATTCCTCTCCCCATGTGACCGCCCACCTGGAAGGATGCAGAGGCAGCACTTTCAGCATGTGGACATTGATTTTATGACCCTCCAGCTTCGGACAAACTACAGCAGCGCGGCGCCGGATGTGTCGCAAATGAAAGTCAAAGCTCAAGCTCTGGTCCTTGGCTCCACTTAAATGAGCTTTCAGAGGACAAAAGAAAGCCGTCAGCAGTCATCTGGGGTGAAAGAGGTCACTCTTACCAGTATGTGGCCGCTGTGTGTGGGAGTTGACTTGGGGCCAGGGTTTGTCGACCACGTTGGAGCGCGGGGCTTGTAACTCAGGCAAGGAGTACTCAATCTCTGGCTGGCTCTGAGAGAATCAACAAACACAATGTCAAGGGCAGGAAACATCATTATGGGATTTACTCAGCAGAAAGGCTTCTGAATGAAATGGTTCAGTATGTGACCGTTTTGTTGTGGTGAGGATTTCAACACAATCATGCATAGAGCGGCAAAGCAGAAATACAATTTGCAGAGTGACATAAAAATGCCCTGATTCTTACAAACATACAGATGACGAATAGCAGTTAAATATGACAACGTCGAGGGCACATTAAAAAAATTATGAGCAAAAACTAGCTGCTAATGCAGCGCCTGCATCATGTACAGCTAGAAGGAGCAGAAACAGATTTCCAAGAGTAATACCTGATTTGATGTCATTTGCAATATTTTATGAAACTGGGTCATCACTGCCTATTTGTTTATATGGTAACAGTGACGTTGTTTAGTCGATCTGAAATAGCTGGGGTCATGATAAAAAGTTAAAAATTTCATTTGTTAAAATAAAATCTGAGGTGTAAACACTGCGGTTTCTTTTTTCCTAAAGAAATTAGAATATTAGATATTAGAATGATTTCTGAAGGTTCAAGTGCAAGTCTTTTATTTGATTTATTTTGACATTTTATATTATAATAATCAAGTATTTTTGGGCAAAAAAATATCTTAGATTAACTAATTTTATAACCTACAACGGTGTTCTCAACAACCTTGACAAGCAGCATACAGTAATATATTTTTGCTTATTTTTTTGTTTGCGTTTCATTTGGTAGCCACGCCCACAGAGGAATCTCATTGGTCCAGATCCTGCTCAACATATAATGTCTGTTTAAACACCAAATATTGTCTAACTGGCTGTGATTTTGCCACTTCGCACAGCCTTAGTGCTCTAACAGACATACTACTACTACTACTACCTACAATTGTTGCCAAGCTGCACCCGATAAGGACATGGCACAAGAAGGATAAGTCAACATTTCGGTTTACCCCATCAAGAATCCTTAAAAGCTACATTCAGCTGCTTCCAGCTTGAGAAACCATGCAGGAACACCGTGTTAACAGAGTCCCTCTTTCCACTCTCGATTACATGGCTGCCTGGCGGAGATAAGCCACGCTGGTCAAACCGAGCGCTAGACGCCACCTCTGACGAGAGCAAGGGGAATACTTGACTTGAATAAGAGCTTTTAAGCAGCAACTTTCAAACAGGATCCAAAGGATGTGATTTGAAATCTGTCTCAGTCTACGACTAGATGTGTCCCGTTCTGCCCCTCCATCTCGTCCTGTATGTGTAAATTAGTACATGTTTTTTCAGACTATGTTTCTTTAGTTCCCCCTTGAGATCTTATTAAAGAGAGATTTTTGCTCTCTTCCACGGAGTTCTTCTAAATCGGGCTCAGCAGAGCGGACCTCTGAGATAACCTCTCTAGGGAGGCTCATATGAACCTCCGAAATGACCACAGAGAGGCAAAGACACATGGTTTTTCATGTCAAGTCATGGTAGATGAGAGCGCAAGGAACTGTTTGGAGTGTCATGTTATTCCTACGGTCTAATAGTCTGTAACTGGACACATACGGAGTACATTGGGATTGTACTTTTTACATATGTATAACTGACTGGTGTGTCCAATCTTAATTTCTAAAGATTAAAGGAATAGTTCAGGCAAAATGAAAATCCTGTCATCATTTACTCACCCTCATCATGTTCTAAACCCATATGACTTTCTTCCGCGGGGAGAAAATCTGAAGTCTGTTTTCTGTGCGCTTTATGCAATTACAGTGAATTACAGCAATTACAGGGAGTGAAGCTTTCAAGCTTCAAAAAGGGTAAAAGTATCATAAAAGTTTTTCGTATGACGTGCACTATATTGATCTTGAGAACTAAATAAGTCAGATTAATAAACAAATCATTCAAGGGTGCTTTTCATGCACAACAGCGCAACTTGCTGCTAAAAGGGATAGTTCATCCAAAAATGAAAATTACCCCATAATTTACTCACCCTCAAACCATCCCAGGTGTATAAGACTTTCTTTCAGACAAACACAATCAAACACAAGTTATATTTAAAAAAATGTCCTGGCTCTTTCAAGATTTATAATGGCAGTGAATGGCGGTCCAGATTTAAGACCAAAAAAGTGCATCCATCCATCATAATGTATGCTCCATACGGCTCCCGGGGTTAATAAAGGCCTTCTAAAAGTGAAGCGATGCATTTGTGTAAGAAAAATATTAATATTTAAAACTTTATAAACCGTAATCTCTAGCTTCCGCTAACTGTCATACCCACGTTCACGAGAGTGGCGTTCCAGCAGATGAAGTAGGAGTAACGTAAGCTCTGGTGAAAATATGCTAGTCTCGAGAAAAACAAGTTTTGTTTAACACAAAGTCTCCTCTTGGCTTATATCGAAATCCTCAGACATTTTCATTTACAAATCCTCATTTTGTACTTCTAATTTGTGACTGGTGTTTTCTTTTGCTCTCTCCTCTGCATTTACGCGTAACTCACTTCTCACCGGAGATTAACTTCTGGTTTGAGATAAAATTCATGTCAGATTCAGAACTACATTGCTAATGACTTGCAAACATAGTTTTGGGAGAGGCAACCCAGATTGGTTTTGCGAACAGGAATAACCTGAGTTTTGATTTCAAGACTTGCAAAAAATATAGCGAAATAACCACTTTTATGGTGTTTTTGCATCCTTTCTGAATGGTATTTACATTGTGTGGACAAGAAAAGTCACGTCAAAAAATTTTGTTTGTGTTCCATTGAGAAAAGAACGTCATATGGGTTTTTAACAACACGAGGATGAGTACAGAATTCAAATTTTTGGATGAACTAATTCTTTACATAAACAAACATGGGAAAACATGAAGTAATGAAATGCAACATAGTATGGGCAATTTAGCTCTGCGAAAAGCTCGAATCTCGCAGTTGCGTTAATTGAAAGGGATGCTGTCAAAAATATTGAATCCAGATGTCCACAAGGGATGAGAATCAAAGGGGGAAAAATGAACATCTGAGGATGTTAATGTTGACTGGCCACAGACCAATGGAATCTTGCCATTAGTGAAAGCGGTCTGATGTGCATCTGTCACGCATTACCGCAGAACTCGCCAAAGGTGATCAATGCAGCTTTCGAGACTGCCAAGAAGACGAGGCAGAGATTGTTGACTTCATAGTAAACAATCCCATTTCCCTTATTAGAAATTTGCTTGCTTTCTCCAAACTCGTCTTTTCACATGTAGCGACCATCCACATTGAACTAGTCCAGAATTTAAACAAGATGGCCGACCTCCTTCCAAACAAAAATCCATCGCACCAATCAGTGGCTATTCAGCAACAGAGTCGTGTTTACCCTTCAGCTCGGAGGAAATAGTCTGATTCCTGTTGATTACCTCTGAGGGACTCATCAAAACCCTGGACAGAACGGACAAACATTAAGCCCAGACTGCAGTGTAACCAATGTCAAATGTCCGCCTGGTACTGATGTGAAACTAGGCTGCAGATCATAGCGTTTATCTGGGGGATTTTTATATGCCTTTTTTTATTTTAATAAAAAAAATATTTATATATATCTGGGTTACAGAGGTACAGACGTGTAAAACAGTTTCACTAGTACAACCACAAGACGTAAACAATGTCAACGTGATTTTAGTGTGGAAGAACACTTACTAACCTTTTGTGTAAAGTTATATCCAATTTTACAACAAACTTAAACAGCTTTACAGCTCAAAAAATATACAGACAAATTAGTGTAATTGCTTATAAAATTCTAAGAGGCTTTTAAATTTTCTAAAAATTGGCCACATTCGCCTCAAGAAAACAAGGGACGAGTCAAAATAATTTTTTGGTAATCACTATTTTGCCACAAAAGGTTTTGATTAAGCTAAACTTGTACATAACCAAAATATTCCACCTGCAAAAGCAAACCAGATTTAACATTTAAGCCTAAAAAATGAGCATAGTGCTACTCCTATTCACAAACAAATTACCTGAATAATTTGGTATAAAAGATGTCTAAAAATACCTGTTTTATGGTTTTATTTGGATGTCTACATAGCATCAATTAAAGAGCCGAACAAGCTGGTTCATAAAGAATTTTACATTTGGTTTCTACCAATACTACTTGCTATTTATTGGATTTTTTTTCAACATGCAACTTCAGGGAATTTTGTGCAGTGCTATGGAAAGCACTTGGGGAAGGTCTTTCTGAAGTGCAAGAATTCCCTCCAGACTTTCCTCCGAAGATACGTTTCATTAGTTCCTCACAAAAATCAAACGGATAACAAATCACATTTATGGAGGAAACTTCAGCTCACACCCCGTCAAGTCTAAAGTTCCATATTCTGTTTTTTTATGCCGTGCCATTTATATCGCAGTTGTGCAGAGGTGGATGCACACCACAGCAGATCTGTTGAAAAACAATTTGTTTTCCTTTCTCCGTTTAGACGCCCGAGGCAAAAAGCCCATCATTAGTGCTCCACTTCCCCCAGAAATTGAGTCTTGCTATTTCGACAAAGTTCTAATTTCATATGCTCGATTTAGCACATAGGTAGCGCAATGCTACCGCTAAACCTTGGGTTTTCACTGCCTGTACAATCTCTGGCCCGTGTAAGTCCTTCGATAGCGCTGGCCATCTTCCAGCTGACCTCTAAATACAGGCTAGGCCTGCCGCAGGACGGCTGTGGAGGTTTTTTCTCGCCTCTTCTCCTGTCACAGCCGTTAAACACACATTCATCAGGGCTGCGACTAAACTGAGAAATCATGGATGGGTTTGTAATCATGAATTTCTACAATTCTATTTGTTTTGGTTTATTTAAGTCACGCTTTGTGAAGTGAATTTTTTACATAACTATCTTTATTCACAAGATGTTTTTGCAGTCGTCTAATGATTGTAGTTGGTTTAGAAACAGCAGGAATCTCACAAAAACATGTCAGTGTATGGATACAGTTGGATGACCTCCAGGGAGAATAAGGTTTCTGATTTAACATCACTGGTTGTTCTTTGAATAACCAGCCCCATGCGCTCATATGATCCCAATAGTGCAGTGATGTGACCGCAACCTTCGTAAAACATACCAGATCTTGAAACCAAGAGCATATGAGAGTCACAGTGGAATCTTCTACACCAGTGATTCTCAACTGGTGGGTTGCGACCCAAAAATGGGTCACAGGTCTGATCTGATAGGGGAAAAACAATGCTAAATGCAAATAATAAAAACATTTGAAACGGAGGAGAAAATGCTTCCCATATATTTTGGTTGCAGACATCAGAGGTTGAGAGGCTTGTTTATCCTTAATTTATTATGCCAAGAGCATGGAACCCTTGAAATTTAGAAAGCATTTTATGAAAGAATTTGGTCTATGTCAGGTTAATAATTAAATATTTAATGTGTAAAAATAAATGAATTTAAATATTACATGTTTTTCATTAAATATTGTACATTTTATTAAATATTTATTATTAAAATATTTGTTTTTAAATCATGTTAATAAAATTGTTGAATAGAAGAGTAAAAAAGAAATGTAAAAGTCTAAATATTAATAAACACTGTAGTATATAAATAATACTAAAATAACACAGGAGGCCATTTTGTGCAGGTCATGGTAGAACTATAAATGTTTTAAGGATATTAGGTAACAAAATTGTTTATTTAACAAAACTGAACAAAAGTTTATTTTTGTTAAACACTAAACTAGTTGAGAACCACAGTTGAGGTTTACTCGGAACGCAGAGACGCCGATGGACAAACCTGAAACACAACAACCTTCCCATCATCAGCCTGCAGGTAGAAAGTCCAGGTGGAAGAAATGAAGCTCTGGGCGGAACTGACGATGTCATTGCACCAGCTAGACACGGCATCCATAACAGACATGGGCTTGGGCCGGTTGGTCAGGGCCTTGAGCTGCAGATCAAGCCGAGAGCAATTTAATGGAGTTTGATAGAGATGTCAAAACATCACTGCAATCCCAAAAGGAAACAACCGAGAGTTGTACCTTCCTCCGTTTGATCTCCGGCTCAGCGGGTTGGCTGGCACACCCCGTGCTGCACGCCTCCTGCTCCAGCAGTTTACTGTAGGCCTCCTGGCACGCTGCACACACACACATAAACAATACCTGTCAAGCGGCTCCATCTCCATTCAATCCTCCCCACAGTCAAGCAGTCATCAATATCAACAAACATCTGAGCAGCAGTCTCCTGCACCAGAAAGCGCAGGATTGATTTTCAATAAAACAGCTTCCCTCATGCCTAGCAGCTTCCCACAGACAGCTCTGTTTGCCACTAGCACACAATACCATCTCTAGATAAAAATGAGCGCTATCAGCTTGTCTGCACACTCTATAGTATATGTCCTTGGGCTATGTGCACTTCATTCCAAAACATTAGCGTCGTCAAACACATTTTGACAGGCAAAAATATAGTTTTTCCTCACTTTGAATTTATACTAGCGCACCAATTCGATATATTTTAGTGGTTCTTAAGCTGCAATTGAGTCCTCCTGGGAAGTTTGTACTTATAAGTGCTGGAATCATAATTACGGCATGCGTTTAAGAGATTTCGGATAACAAAATAGGACTTTAGGTATGGTCAAAACTTTCCTTATTCTGCTCATTTTTAGCAAAATAGTCTATGATTGGGAATTCCGCAATAGGGTGAAAGATAAGGTGTGGTCACATTTACTGTTGTTTGCCGAATTTTTGCTGAAGAAATCCAGGCATTTCAATAGAAATGTAGAATTTTTTGAGAAGGCGAATCATTTTCACACCTGTTGATTTTACAACAGGTTCAAGTTGGTCACACTGATTTACTACGTTGACCAACAAAAAGCAGCTTACTTTGAAAGTGACTTTTTTGTGAGCTGTGTTTCATACATGATTACACTGTTGATGATAGACAGGAAAACTTTTGCAAATGTGACCAAGCCATTAAACTGTGATCAAGTCCTCATTGTAAGTTTGTTTCTTACAATGCGCTGAAATCAGAGTTGTGACATTAGCTCGAGATTTTGGGGCAGAAAAACAGGACTTAAAAGGATAGTTCACTCTCAAGCCATCCTAGGTGTATATGACCTTATTCTTTCAGACTAATACAATCAGTGTTACATTAAAAATGTCCTAACTCTTCCAGGCTTTATAATAGCACTGAATGGTGGCCGAGATTTTGAATCCCAAAAAAAGTGCATCCATCCAACATAAAGTGTTCCACACGGCTCCAGGGGTTAATAATGCCTTCTGAAGTGAATCAATGCATTTGTGTAAGAAAAATATCCATATTTAAAACTTCGTAAACCGTAATGTCTAGCATATTACTAGCATGTTCTCACCAGAGCTTACGCTACGCCTACATCATCCGCTGGAACGCACTCTCATGATTACGGTTTATAAAAGGTTTAAATATGGATATTTTTCTGACACAACCACATCAATTCGCTTCAGAAGGCCTTTATTAACCCCCATGTGGAGAACTTTTTATGATGGATGGATGCACTTTATTAGATTTTAAAATCTCAACAGCCATTCACTGCCATTATAAAGCTTGGAAAAGCCAGGAAATTTTTCATATAACACCGATTGTATTCATCTGAAAGAAGATAGATATATACTCCCAGGATGAGGAGGAGTCAATCATGGAGTAATTTTCATTTTTGGGTGAACTATCCCTTCAAGATGCGGTCACATTTACTGTTACTGTATCAAATTTTTGTGGGTGAAATGCAGTGAAATACGGGACATTTTAACATGAAGGTGAAAAACTGAAACTGTAAACAAGCTACAAGCTAATCATAATTTGAAGAAGTTAGCCACAAGCTGCTAACAAAAACTAGAAAAAGATACTGAATTTTTCCTAACACAAAAATGTAAAGGATTTTGAATGAATCTCAATTAGACTCAATCATTGTGCTGGGAAAAACAAATCTGTTCATTTACATTAACTATCTGAACAAACCGTTTCACAAGAATGAATCTGGACGCTACATATGAGTAAGAGGATCATTTAGGACAAACTGATCACTAAAAGTTAGTAGTGTTGGCACTTTTAGTTAGCTACTTCCCAAAACTGGTAAAAAAAATAGTTCATACCTCCCTGGCACTCTTCCTTGCTGGTATTGATGCCTGTATTTCCATTCACAAACTGGCAGATGGAGTAGAGCCGACAGCCACGGTGACAGGCATTCATGACGGAGTCCTGTAGGAACAAGGTAAAGGCTTCATTCACGATTAATCTTTTTGTAGAGTGATGAGACCCAGCTCTGGAGTTTTTGCCTCTGTATTGGACATTCTATTTCAGTGGATTTCTCTGAGACCTCACATGTCATGTAAGTCTGGTTGTCCTGTACAGAGCACATTCAGGGCTTTATAGAGCTACTAAATGATTGGACGTTTTACCCTCACCTAGGTCTTTAAATGACCACACCCTCTCCTAGGTCTTTAAATGACCACACCCTCTCCTAGGTCTTTAAATGACCACACCCTCTCCTAGGTCTTTAAATGACCACACCCTCTCCTAGGTCTTTAAATGACCACACCCTCTCCTAGGTCTTTAAATGACCACATCCTCTCCTAGGTCTTTAAATGACCACACCCTCTCCTAGGTCTTTAAATGACCACACCCTCTCCTAGGTCTTTAAATGACCACATCCTCTCCTAGGTCTTTAAATGACCACATCCTCTCCTAGGTCTTTAAATGACCACACCCTCTCCTAGGTCTTTAAATGACCACACCCTCTCCTAGGTCTTTAAATGACCACATCCTCACCTAGGTCTTTAAATGACCACACCCTCTCCTAGGTCTTTAAATGACCACATCCTCTCCTAGGTCTTTAAATGACCACACCCTCTCCTAGGTCTTTAAAGATGGCTAAATTTAATTTAGTGAAACATTTTACATCCTTATGGAAATATGATTATATTTTGTAATTGTCATTTAAATCTGAATAATTTTCAAATTGTTTGTCATAAAGCAACATCTCAGGAAAATGTTATGGGTTTTCAAATTCAAATATGACTTCCTGTTATGAAACCGGACATCATTTCATACATGTCCACTGTAGAGGACACCAGGACTAAAAGCATGTTTATTATGCATTTTGGGAGACATAACAATTGAATAGGAAAATAAATTATATATCTATTTTGTTATGAAATATTAGATCTTATTATAAAAATCTGGCCAATTATTACTCCCATTATGACAATTCTTTTTTCAACATGCTGTCCCAACAGCAACACATTAATATGCAAATTAGATACAGTATAGATACACTGTGTTTAATGGGAACCAGTTTATGGAAATTTTTACACACATATTGCATAAAACAAAATGGTATATCAAATCATTGTTATATATTTTATAACATAGTTGAGAATCATCCTTAAAGTTTAGTATAAAAAAATCCTGAAAGCTAAAAATGTATTGGTGATTTAAAAAAAAATCCATTGTTTTTGCCATTTTGATGTCTATTCATGCCATTTTATTTTTAGGAAAAAAGAGGACATAGAATAAAACATGAATGAAAAAAAAAATTATTTTCCATTGTTTTCTAATGCTCTAAACAATGTAATGACATGAAAAAATACTAAATTCACAAAGCTTTTTTTTGGTGGGGGGGGATTCTCAGGAGGATATGTAACTCCAAGAATAACTTTTTCACATGGAGGTTTTCTCAAAGGATGTTATATGCAATATCCAAGATGAGTTCCTGAAAATCATTATGCAAGATGTGACATGCACACGGTTTTTCTAATGGCACATCAGAATCGAGGATTGATTGTGGGTAGAGACAGCAGAGCACTGGATGGCTTTTGAAGATGGAAGGGCAAAGTGTGGCGATTCAAACCCATAGAAAGTCGATTCATAACCTTCAGAGTACCAGAAGTCACCTGACCCTGCAATGACCTTCAGTATCACCTTCAGAATTGACAGGAAACAATAAAATGTATATGTTTACATCACATTTTTTGAGGTGGGAAGTTTCTTCAGTTCTATTTTTTCAAATACTGGACAAATGACTTCTATGAGCCGGTTCTTTTTAGCAAATTAAAAATATACAGCACAACCAATGTAGTCTGATTTTCTAATGAATTAGGATTCACAAAAGCCAGTTATCTTTAGTTAATCAAATTCAAAACCACTTATGATTTAGTTGGAGCCGTTATTGAATTGCAAGAACTTTACTACTTTCATTATGTTCCATACTTCAAATAAAATTACGATTCGTTTCATTATGAGCTTTGGTGGTATTCTATAAAAATGAATGAAAGTTACATTTTAAAGTCACTATAAAGTATGTGAGAAGTCATTTAAACATACCTTTTGCAATACTTAAATGAAACCTATCATAAATGTAATATCTGTTCTGTTGATATCAAATTAACTCATTGTTTTAAGGGCAGTTAAAGCTAGAATTGATAAGAATAAGACTCGTTCAAATCAATTCTCATCCCAACAGATGAACCACCTCTAGTGCAAAGTGATATAAGAAAAATAAAGGATCTCAGTTTCCAAATATATTTTTAACAAACAATTCCTTCACACGATACAAGCTAAACGACCGTAATTAAACGGCGTCGCCCTCGGATATGGAGCAAATTTCAACCCACGTCTTTATAAGCGTTTATGGGCCAACATCAAACAATAGAGATGCGCTCGCGTGCTTGTATCGCCGCGCTCAATTTTGCGCATTTAGAACGTTCGTTGCGGTTTAAACACATCCGAATGACAGATACGGCCAGACAGGTCTACATATTGACCGCTACATTCATGCGTCATAATGCATCGTTCTCGGCCTGCTCTTGGTGGATACAAAGTAACGTTAACGTTTCCATGCGGTGCCAGAAACCGGGACACAGAAATCCATGAATCGATTAAGAATTGGCTCGAGGCGCTGCCAAATAATGCTCCCATCTTTGCGCAGTGTCTTTGCGCTGAAGAGTTTTGTGTCAAAACGAGCCCCGCTCGTTCCCTGTAGCGATATTCAATTGCAGAACGACTTTATTTAATCACATCTGCAAATGGCTGCGACTCTGCTGAACCAGTAGTAAACGCAAAATCCTATTAAACGCATTTTTCCACAGGCCGTTACAATATATACTGCAAAAGCATCTGGTACGTGGCACTTACTTTGGCTGGGCTTTTGTTTTTGATGGACATCTGGCATTGTTTTTTGCAGTAATTGATATCGCCCAGTTGGTTGTCAAACAGATCAGATGATGCCGCCGCCAACGCCACCAGAATCAGAGGGACGAGCGCGAGAACGCCGCGCACCCTGCCACCGAACTGGAGCATCTTTTTCCGCAGGATTCGGTGTACTGGCGCGTCTGCGGGGTTCGGTGCGTCTCGACCGGTCCCTGCCGTAGCTGCTTCGGATCGGCTCTATCAGCCTCGTGCATTTGATGCGCCGTATCGTCACTCCCCACATCATCACGCACGCGCTGCGCGTCTCCAGCCAGTGCATTGCATTGCAGCAGATCGGGTATAAAGCAGTGGATAGAAACAACAGGGGAAAATGTGTCTTTAATGTAAAGAAAAAACTACACAGATGTTTAATTTCTACCACATGAAATAAAGTTCTAATGAGAATGAATGTAAAGATCTTATTCGGCCAGCAATTAAACTCAAATAATAATGAACAACAATTAAAAATTAATAATAATGATTAACTCCTTAAAATAGTGTTTTATATGTATACTTTGTATATACTATCTACTATTCCTAATAATGTAGGAATTTAACACCTTAAAAAGTATTTTGCACTATACTACTACTTTCTATAAACTATACTACTACTTTCTATATAGCCTATATATATATATATATATATATATATACATATATATATAACAATAATGTAGGAATTCAACTCCTTAAACAGTATTTTATATTCGTTATAATATATATAGGCCTATATATATATATATATACACACACACACACACACACACACACTGTAGATTTCAATTCAAAAGTAAAACAAAATACTCGTATTTTCCTCATAATTGCCTCATTTAAATATACATACAGCTACATCTAAAAAAAAATGAATATCGTGAAAAAAAAATTATTGTAACTTATTTCAAAAAGTGAAACTTTCATATATTTTAGATTCATTACATGTAAACTAAAACATTTCAAAAGTTTTTGTTTTAATTTTGATGATTAGAGCTTACAGCTCATGAATGTCAAAAATCAGTATCTCAAAATATTAGAATATTTACATTTGAGTTTCAATTAATGACCATCCCTACAGTATAAATTCAGGGTATCTCTTGTTCTTTGAAACCACAATAATGGGGAAGACTGCTGACTTGGCAATGATCCAGAAGACGAACATTGACACCCTCCACAAAGAGGGTAAGTCACAGAGGGTCATTACTGAAAGGTGTGGCTGTTCACAGAGTGCTGTATCAAAGCATATTAAATGCAAAGTTGACTGGAAGGAAGAATTTGGGTAGGAAAAGGTGCACAAGCAACAGGGATGACCGCAAGCTTGAGAATACTGTCAAGCAAAGCTGATTCAGACACTTGTGAGAGATTCACAAGGAGTGGACTGAAGCTGGAGTCAGTGCATCAAGAGTCACCACGCTCAGACGTCTTCAGGAAAAGGGCTACCAAGCCACTTCTGAACCAGAGACAACGTCAGAAGCGTCTTAGTCAAGTCAAGTCTGCTTTATTGTCAATTCTTCCACATGTACAGCACATACATAGAGAATTGAAGTTGCGTTACTCTCAGACCCTTGGTGCATACAGTTAACATTAAACACGTTCAGATACAGATAAATACAGTTTAAACATATGTACATACAACTATACAAATATACAAATGAGGATATTGTAGAAAAAAAAAAGAATTAGATCGATAAAGTGGCATAAGGCGCATGGCAGATAGAGTGCAAAACCAGTTAAATAAAAACAACACTGTGTAGATATATTTGTAGTGCAAAAGAGCTAATCAGTCTGAGGACATTGTAGAAAAATAAAAAAGAGATAGATAAAGTGCATAAGGCACATGGCAGAATAGATGGAGTGCAAACCAGTTGAATGTACAAAAACAAAACTGCAGATTTGTTTTGTTTTGTTATGAGTGTAGTGCAAGAAGAGCTTATCAGTCTGTTAAAGTGACAAGTTGAAGTGACTGTTCGGATAGTTTTTGTCAGACTATCCGAAGAGGTAATTTGCAGTCAATGTTGGATGGGTAGTGATCAGCCAATGCTGCACAAGTGACAGGTGCCGGTCACAGTTTGGTGGTCGGTGGGGGGGGGGGTCCTATGGGTGTGGGGGGCGTCACAGAGTCAGAGTTCCTAGTGTGTTGCTGTGTTAAATGGGGATGAAAGAGGGGAGGGGGGGCAAGGACGGGAGGGAGTTCAGCTTCCTGACAGCCTGATGTATGAAGCTGTCCTTCAGTCTGCTGGTCCTCGCCTGGAGACTCCGCAGTCTCCTCCCTGATGGCAGCAGACTGAAGAAGCTGTGTGTCGGGTGGGTGGGATCACCTGCAATGCGGAGGGCTCTGCGGGTGAGACGGGTGTTGTAAATGTCCTGGAGGGAGGGGAGAGAGACACCAATGATCTTCTCAGCTGCTCTCACTATGCGTTGAAGTGACTTGCGGCAGGATGCGTTGCAAGCGCCATACCACACAGTGATGCAGCTGGTTAGGATGCTCTCGATGGTGCCTCTGTAGAAGGTGCACATGATGGGGGCCGGGGCTCTGGCTCTTCTGAGTTTGCGGAGGAAGTAGAGACGCTGCTGTGCTTTCTTGGCCAGTGCTACAGTGTTGTTAGTCCAGGAGAGGTCCTCTGTGATGTGCACACCCAGGAACTTGGTGCTGCTCACTCTCTCCACAGTCGCACCGTTGATGGTCAGAGGGGCATGCTGAGTGTGTACTCTCCTGAAGTCAACAACAATCTCCTTCGTCTTCACATTCAGAGAGAGATTGTTGTCACTGCACCACCCGGCCAGGCGGCTCACCTTGCTCCTGTAGTTTGTCTCATCTCTGTTGCTGATGAGACCCACCACAGTCGTGTCATCCGCAAACTTAATGAAAATGTTGGAGTCTTACCTGGGCTACAGAGAAAAAGAACTGGACTGTTGCTCAGTGGTCCAAAGTCCTCTTTTCAGATGAAAGTCAATTTTACATTTCATTTGTAAATCAAGGTCCCAGAGTCTGGAGGAAGAGTGGAGAGGCACAGAATCCATGTTGCTTGTGAAAGTCCAGTGTGAAGTTTCCACAGTCAGTGATGATTTGGGCTGCCATGTCATCTGCTGGTGTTGGTCCACTGTGTTTTCTGAAGTCCACAGTCAACGCAGCCATCTACCAGGAAATTTTAGAGCACTTCATGCTTCCTTCTGCTGACAAGTTTTATGAAGATGCTGATTTCATTTTCCAGCAGGACTTGACACCTGCCCACACTGCCAAAGGTACCAAAAGCTGGTTCAGTGACCATGGTGTTACTGTGCTTGATTGGCCAGCAAACTCGCCTGACCTGAACCCCATAGAGAATCTATAGGGTATTGTTAAGAGGAAGATGAGAGACACCAGACCCAACAATGCAGATGACCTGAAGGCCGCTATCAAAGCAACCTGGGCTTCCATTACACCTGAGCAGTGCCACAGGCTGATTGCCTCCATGCCACGCCGCATTGATGCAGTAATTCATGCAAAAGGAGGCCCAACGAAGTATTGAGTGCATAGAAATGAACACACTTTTCAGAAGCCTGACATTTCTGTTTAAAATATCCTTTTTTTATTGATCTTATGTAATATTCTAATTTTCTGAGACACTGAATTTTGGATTTTCATTATCTGTATGCCATAATCATCTATGAGTAATGAATCTATATAATATATGGGTTTCACTCTCTGAAGTGAGTGACAAAAAATATTGACCTTTTCACGATATTCAAATTTTTTCAGATGTACCTGTATATATATATATAAATATATATATATATATACAGTGGCATGCAAAAGTTTGGGAACCCTTTGCAGAATCTGTGAAAATGTGAATAATTTTAACAAAATAAGAGAGATCATACAAAATGCATGTTATTTTTTATTTAGTACTGTCCTGAGTAAGATATTTTACATAAAAGATGTTTACATATAGTCCACAAGATAAACAAACAGCTGAAATTATTAAAATAACCCCCTTCAAAAGTTTGGGAACCCTTGGTTCTTAATACTGTGTGTGGTTACCTGGATGATCTACGACTGTTTTTTTGTTTTGTGATGGTTGTGTTTGAGTCCCTTGTTTGTTCTGAACAGTTAAACTGAGCACTGTTCTTCAGAAAAATCCTCCATGTCCTGCAGATTCCTCAGTTTTCCAGCATCTTTTGCATATTTGAACCCTTTCCAGCAGTGACTATGATTTTGAGATCCATCTTTTCACGCTGAGGACAATTGAGGGACTCAAACACAACAATTAAAAAAGGTTCAAACATTCACTGATACTCCAGAAGGAAACACAATGCCTTAAGAGCCCGGGGGTGAAAACTTTTGAACAGGATGAAGATGTCCAATTTTTTCTTATTTTGTTGAAATATCATTTTTTTTCCATTTAGTGCTGCCCTTCTGAAGCAACAAAAGATACTTGCATGTTTCCCGGAAGACAAATTAAGTACAATTTACCTTGATCTTCAAATTCAAAAAGTTTTCACCCCCCGGCTCTTAATGTCTTTTTTTTTTTTTTTGTCTTGTGGACTATATGTAAACATCTTTTATGTAAAATATCTTACTCAGGACAGTACTAAATAAGAAATAACAAGCATTTTGTATGACCTCTCTTATTTTGTTAAAATTATTCACATTTTCACAGATTATGCAAGGAGTTCCCAAACTTTCCCATGCCACTGTGTGTGTGTATATATATATATATATATATATATATATATATGTGTGTGTGTGTGTGTACTTTAATGTTTGAAACTGAATAATACAACTGTGACCAGGAATAAAACACATACCCTAACTTTTATAGATAAAAGCACCTTTTGCTTTAAAGTCCAATACACATTCATAGGTAAAAATTTAATTATGGTTATGAGAAATGAATGAAATAATCTCTAAATTATAGTGTGTTCTAACTATTCAGGCATTACACAATTCGTTGTAAAGTAGCACTGGGTGTGGAGCTGCATTGCACAAAACAGACCATTATAAACTATGCGATGTAGACAAAAATTAATCGTGTGTTATTGGCTGTAGAACAAACTTTAGATGTAGCCTACATCTGTTTCTACGTGAGGAACAGCAGACAAATACAAAAAGGAAGGATTTTGGGAAGGGCTTGTTTCATTATTTTCTGTTGTGGCCAACTCAGTATACAAAAAAAAGAAAGAAAAGAAAACACTGGCTGCAGATGCGCTACTAATAATGACTTGTGGCTGTGTGGTAAGACATGGGAGGAGCTTCAGAAGAATCAACTTTTTCAGCTTTTGAGGCGTGCGCTATATTGATTCTTCTCCAAAATTGAGTGTGAAGGTGAATCTGAGCGTCCTCTCCGCATAATGGTGCTTTCCAGAACCAGCAATGATTTTTACGAAGCTTTCTGGTGATTGAGGCTTTTCATTTTCAGCAATTTATGTGAAGGAGAATGGATTATGCGTGCGCGCGCTCCCATCAGCATGACAAGAATCGAGTCGAGAGCGCGCGCGGCAGACAAATGACAATTTTAGTCATTATGTTGTTGTTTTTTGCGCTTCTTCCATATGCGCTCACAGCACGTAAGTACAATTTCAAGTGTATTTGAAGTTTACTTTGAAGTAAAGTTATTTGAGAAGACGTCTACAAACTTCTTATCTTCATTTAAAGGTCTTGTTGGAGGTGTTTATGTTTTCATTTTCATCTCTACTCACGTTTGTCAATTTAGAGGTCATATTCGTTTTAGTTTACGGTAAATTCAATAGTTAAGAAAGATTGATTAATTTTAACAGTGGTAACTTGCCATTAGCAATGACTTTCTTCAAAAGAAAAAAACAATGACAGAAATGTTCTGAAAACTTCTCATATTGTTTAAAGGCGACCTTATAATCGCTTACAGCACTAATAATAACTTGCATTTGGAAGAAACTAATGGAAATTAATGCAAAAGTGTGTAAAGACATCCTATTAAGATGTAAATATATCTACAATAGGATAATAACTGTGTATTAACAAACAGAAAAACCTAAAGTAAAAGTCGTGTTACTGACAAACATAGCCCGTCTTGGAGTGCATTGCTTTTATGAAACAGTCACATGATAAGATTATCAAGGATACAAATTTATTTATTTAAAAAGCAAATTCATTAAGTAACACATCCTTCCACTAGAAGAGATGAAAACTGTGTACATAATTGAAAATTATTGTGAATAGAATTTTTCATTCACTGGTCAGTTTTTCCAGACAATGCTAAAGGAGGAAAAGCGTCCAATAAGGTAAGTCTTTCCTAACAAGTACAGTACCATAGTTAATACATTAATTATTCAGTCTTGTTTCCCAACTCTTCAGTGTTCCTTAGTGTCCAATGGCACATGTTAAAGAGTTTGTCCGCCTCCCACCAGGAGCAGAAATGATCTGCATCAACACTCGGTTTCCCCCGAAGGCCAGTAGTAGCTCTTCAAATCCAGTCATCGTTCCCTCTGTCCATTTGGCTTAAACATGAATAAATATGAGCTCTGCGGACACACAGGACAAATATTTACAAGATGGAAAACCACTTAAGTTGCTGAAATATGACCTTGTGCGACCTTTCCAACTGCAGTCATAAATCCAGTTATAAAATTGCTGGAATCATGAAGTCTCCTCTTCTTCTGACCCCCAGACTTGGCTGTCATATCCCCCCAGGATCCAGTGCTTCAGATCGGCTCGAGCTTGACTGCGGTGTGCACCATTAGCGCTGAGCTGGAAATAACAGCTAGATCCTTGTACTGGACGCTGAATGGAAAACGCTTGGCTAGAAACTCTTATAAGGTCCTTAGCCTGACCGAATCCAGTGTCACACTTCATCAACTCAATGGCTCCTTGCAGCGGTCAGGAGACAACCTGGTTTGCCACCGAAGCAATGGAGAAGTGTTGGCTGGATCATGTCTTTATGTTGGCTGTGAGTTTGTGAACACCTCCAGCTTGATTTTTTTGCCATGTGTTTTTGAATATTCATGCTGTCCTCTTCTTTTTATTTTAATTTGACATATAGCGCCCCCTGAGAAACCCGTCAACCTGACATGTTGGTCACGAAACACCAAGGATCTCAGCTGCAGATGGAGTCCGGGAAGTCAAGGAGAGACATTCATCAACACCAAATACATCCTCAAGTACAAACTAAAGTGAGATTTTGACACCAAAAACGTTATACTGACATCTGTTTTGCAACAATCCCTTTTAATATGCAACTCTTCCATTTTAATAACCATCTAGATGGTACGGTAAAGAGAAAGACTGTTTGGACTACACAGGACAACCGTATACATGCTACGTTCCTCGCGACCTTGCCATTTTTACACCATATGAAGTTTGGGTGGAGGCGTCCAATCAGCTCAGCTCTGCCACTTCTGATGTCATCACCTTAGACATTTTAGATGTAGGTAAGTAAGTCTAAAATATGCAAGTTTGGTGGAAAAACTGAGATTGAGATCAAGGTGACTTGGGATAACTTCGCGCTTACTAACTTGCACATAAATGCACAAAACCATCTGAGCGTCTCGCATATGGTGCGCACACATTCGTCTGCGAGAAAAGATTTTTACAGACTGTAAAAACACTTTCCAACAGCTGAAATGTTTCCAAAAGGCAACTCGTGAAAATAGTACTTTAAAGGTCAATGGGCAGCTGAAAGCCTGTTGGCAATTGGTTAAAATTTTTAATCAAATGACTTATTTGACATACCAATGCATTAATCGAATTAATCACAATTAAACTACATCCATCAATCAGCACTTTTTGCTGAGAAAAGCGAAGATATTACATTACTACATCTTTAAGGCCTCATTTCCTCATCTTCTGAAACAATAAGCTCTGGAATGCTCCATGATTGGCTTTGCCCTAAAGGCAAGCTTGATTAAAAAACGTAGCAGTGGAGCACGTCCATTTCAAACAACAATGGAAACGGGAGATTGCCGTAGTTACGGCAAAATATAATCTAGCTAATGAGCGTTGATGAAGGTTTATTGGGAGATTCAATTACAAGCAGCTAGTCTTTGAAGTCAAAGGAAGAATCATTTAACGGTTACCAACTTTTATTGGGTTTAATCAACAGTTCTGAAAATGACTTTTGTACATGTTTGATGTTGTGAAATATTCCTTTCAGTAACTACAGATCCGCCTCCTGATATCCTTGTGAGCCGCGTTGGAGATCTGGAAGATCAATTAAGTGTACGTTGGGGCAGTCCTCCTGCCCTGAAAGACTACCTGTTTCAGGCCACGTATCAGATACGATACCGTGTGGAGGAGAGCGACGAATGGAAGGTATGGCTGGAATGGTTTAGTCCAGGCGAGTGCAAATCCTGCTCCTTGAGGGCCAATGTCCTTTAGAATTTGGCTACAATCTGCCCCGACACACCTGTCTGGAAATCTTAAAGACCTTAATTAGCTGGTTCAGGTGTTTAATTGGTTTTGGAGCTAAACACTGTTAAAAATAAAGGTTCCAAAAAAGGGTCTTCACAGCAATGACAGAAGAACCATTTTGGGTTTCCAAAGAACCTTTCAGTGAACAGTTCTTTGGAAACCCAAAATGGTTCTTCTGTCATTGCACAAAGGTTGTTTTTTTTTAATGTAAAATGGCTTGTTAGATTTTTAAAAATGTTCTTCACACTAAGAAAACAAAATGTACTGCTCACTGAAAGGTTCTTTGGGAAACCAAAAACGGTTCATCAATGGCTTCACTGTAAACATCACTAGATGTTAAAGGTTCTTCATGGAACCAGAGATACCAATAAATAACCTTTATTTTCAAGAGTACAGAGCAGGATTTGCCACCCCTGGTTTAGTCCAAAAGAGCAGGGGTGCCCAATCCTGATCCTGGAGGACCACCATTCAGCAGAGTTTAGCTCCAGTCCTAATTAAATACATCTGAACCAGTTAATCAAGGTCTTCAAGATCACTAGAAACTTCCAAGCAGGTACTGTGTTTTGGAGCTAAATTCTAAGATAATGAAGGAAAGTGGTCCGCAGGAGCAAAATTTAAAGGAATAGTTCACCCCAAAATGAACATTTATGAACTGTTAATGTTCAATCAGCCTCGTGTGTTTCTACGCAAGTAGAAAAAATAGATAAAATGAGAATTTTAAAGGAATCTCCTGGCCACTCCTTTCTTAACTTAACCCCAAAATGATGTCCTGCCTCATGAAGGTAGTCCATACGACTTGTGTGCTATATTCTAAGTCTTTTGAACACATTTGATAGCTTTTTTTGATTGACTGAATGATTTATTTATTAACTGACTAATCCAGTTCTCACATTAAACTCACTGACGCTAGGATCCAGCAGTTAACATCTCACTGGAGGGGAAGATTATCAGCTATAATTTCACTCTTTTTTTTCAGAAACCTGTCGTATGGTTTCAGAATGGTTGGAATATAGTGCACTATAGTCCTATGGACCACTATTACGATATTGTTCCAAACCTGTTTAACTTTTACAGGTCTGGAGTGACATGAAGGTGGGAAAAAAAGACAGAGTTTACATTTTTGGGTGAACAGCTTTCCCCTATATAATGTCTGGTGCACATACTTTAGTTTTTATTTTCTATTTCTCATGAGGTCATAGATGATGCTGGGAACCAGACGTCTTGTCGGTTAGCGGGTCTCAGGGCCGGTACAGTGTATTTTGTCCAGGTACGCTGCAACCCGATAGGTATCTACGGCTCGAAGAAAGCAGGTATTTGGAGCGACTGGAGCCACTCGACCGCCGCGTCGACACCTGGCATTGGTGAGTTACATCAAAACGTAATAATGCAGTGTCCCTTTACTTCACATTAGGCTTCTGCAGGGGAAGGGGAAGTCGTGGCTTAATGGTTAGAGAGTTGGACTTGTGATCCAAAGGTTGCGGGTTCGAGTCTCCGGCCGGCAGGAATTGTAGGTGGGGGGAGTGAATGTCCAGCGCTCTCTCCACCCTCAATACCACGACTGAGGTGCCCTTGAGCAAGGCACCGAACCCCCAACTGCTCCCCGGGCGCTGCAGCATAAAATGGCTGCCCACTGCTCCGGGTGTATGTTCACTGTGTGTGTGTGTTCACAGTGTGTGTGTGCACGTTGGATGGGTTAAATGCAGAGCAGGAATTCCGAGTATGGGTCACCATACTTGGCTGAATGTCACTTCACTTCACATCACAAGCTAATTAGATTCAAACCATATGCAAAGACTGAAAAAACATCGAGCTACTTGATAGAGATCTCTCACAAGTAGATTCAAAAGACTTTAGCAAAATGTCAGAGCGCTTAAGGGGGCAATTGATGAATTCTTTGGGCTTTTTTTAGATTGATAAATTAAAAAAGTCTTTAGAGCATGTTCAGATTAAAGAAGCGGTCGATCTGAAACTTAGTGGAAACAGATTCGGTTCATAAGAAATGATGTTACATGTCTTGCATTAAAGAGAGGATGTTATTAAGCTCTGTTTTACGCCAAGCAATATGAGTTATGGCAAGTCTGAGCTCCCCCTCCTGCATTCTGTGTTTAATGCTTTGGAGCTCATTAGCATGGAGCTGGTAAATAGCCTATTATTCATGGGTATGTGAACATCGCTCAGGGCAACACTGTACAATCGACAGCATTTAAGCAACTGTCGTCAACTGGGGTTGAATTTAACAAATGTCTTACAAATGTATTTATCTGATGATTCGTGTTTAAAATGTAGACACTAATTTAATGAAATCAAATAATGGGGACTGCAAAGAGCTGGGTGATAGAATCAAAATGGAAGAATCACGATGTACTTACACATTATACACAATATTGCTAGTGACTTAAAATTAAGCAATGTTGTGGATATTGCCTTTAAATGTCCTATAAACAGTGTGTCATTAGACTAGTTTCACATTCCTTGTATGAAAGCGTTAGAATAGTTATTTTTTGTTGGTAATTTCAATTTATTTTCGTGAATCAGTTCAATGAATGAATCAATTCCAAACGATATTGTCAGGGATCTTCAAGAAATAGGACCCAGATGCAAATGAGCGGACAATGGTGGTTTATTGACAAGACGTTGACTAGAAACAGCAGGGAGAGTGAGACGTGAATCAGTCCAAACAGAGGGGCAGGGCAGACAACATGATACAGGCAGGAGGGATGACCACTGAGCCTGTCCAAGGTGGCAGCAGACTTGAACACGTAGCTTGAAGTGAATCTCAGAAATCGCACCAGTCTAGCTGCCAGGTAGTGACTCACAGAACCAAAGACCTGGCTCTTGAGAGTGGAGAGCTGCTTCCAGGTAGTAGGGGTCAGAGGCCAGGGAATCTGGGTAAAGGGCAGGACAGGGCAAAACCCGACAACAAACAAGACAAGACTCAAGACAACACAACGACACAAGACAGACAAAAGAAAATCTAAATCCAAAGAGAAAACAAAACTAGATAATGCACAATGAAAAAACAAGAACTAGACAGAACTAGAGAAAACAAAAAGGAACTGAGGATATAGCATAACAAGATATGAGATCAAAAAATCACTTGAGCAAGAGCTAAGGATATACTCTAGGACCAAGAAACAGGTAAACACCAAAACGAACCAGCAAAGACACAAGGGAAAGGAACACAATATAAAGCAGCAGAGCACACGAGGATCAGGTGAACACAATCAAGCAAACGAGGACTAGACAGGGACTAAACAAGGGGGCGTGACCATGGGAAACAGGGAGGTTGGACAAGAGGAGCACGTGGCAAACACAAACAGAGACAGAGCCATGTGCTCAGACACAAAACAAACAAAGAAACATTGAACAGGGACAAGACAGACAAGACTGTCAGGGTAGGATCCTGACAGATATTCTTGTTATTGCTAACTAAAACTAAAACAATTAAATATCATTTTCTTTATTGACGTACAGCTGAAGTAAAATAAAATAAAATGTAAATATTAGTTGAAAAACAAAAAATAAATAAATTTAGTACTAAAATTACTAAAACTAAGGCTAAATAGAAATATTAAAAACAAAAACTAATAAAATGACAGCACATAACCAAAAGTTTTAAATCTTAAATTAAAAAGTAAAAAGAAAAAAAAATGAAAAAAGTTAATTAAAATGTTATTAAGCTATAATAATATATAATATAAAAAACTCTTCCAAACTTAATTCACTTGCGTCACTTGTTAATTCAGTCAAAGATGTGTTATTTTTCATATAATACATTGTTAAAATACAAATTTATGTAGGTAAATACTGATATTTTTTTATTTAAAAATATTAACATTTTTCAAAAAGAATTGGCAGAATAAATATTGAGATTAAGGATTCGCCAATACAAAAATTCAGACTGTTACTGATAGGATGATGATTATTTTCTTGTTTTTGGAAAAACACTAAAATCTAAAACAATTAAAGTGAATTCATACATATTAGATTATATATAGTAAATTATATATATTAATTTTGATAACAGACATGTTCCTGCTATATCATGAACCCATATTGAATACTGTCAAAAGGCTGCAAAATAGAAAAATAAATAAACACATTTTTATAATTGCCCAGTCCTAGTATATATATATATATATATATATATATATATATATATATATATATATATATATATATACTGAGTATTTTAAGTTTGAATTTGCCACCAATATTTAAGATTTTTGTAATTTCTCACCAAAAACTAATCACATTAATGCATTGTCATTTCCCAAACAGACAGGTCACATATTGGCTCGTGCGATTCGAAGCCCAGCGAGCACAACTCAACGCTACGAAAGGAGCTTAAGCAGTTTTTCGGCTGGATGCGCAAACACTCTTACGGCTGTACGGACGTCAGCATCAAACTCTACGACCAATGGCGCGTCTGGCTGCAGAAAGCCCAAAAAACACACGACCAGGTCAGTAAGGACAAAACGTACCTCCTTATGCAACACATATCAAGACAACAAATCATTACTGTTGGCACACAAGATATAGGGCCTGTGTGAAAAAAATAAGCATTTTGCGGTTTTATGTGACCCACAAAAAAGAGAACCAAAAGATCTGTTTATTCTTTTGATCAATAGGCTCACATTTGATTGCGTTTACTAATAGCGAAGCATCATATAATCTTCAGACGTTACCACAACAGAGAGGAAACAGCCACTCAAAGTAATCAGGCGGAATGCTAATAAATTCCTTTTAGGTTAGACTGCAGCAGCAAAGCTTCAGCTGCGAACCAACCGAGCCCGAGAAGTCTTGTGTGGCGTTCTCGAACGCTAACCGACATCCGCTGCACGCTCTCTGAACCGATTCAGTGGTTACTGTTGCTTTGGCATCGACGACTGTTGGGAAACTTAGGTCGCTTCATTAGTCACACTATCCTTTGAAGAACACGATGTAACTGCCACAAGAATGGCTGGTACCAATTACGCTTCTCTGTCCCCATATATCAACTCATCACATTCACTTGTAAATGCCATTGTCTTCCCTTTCAGGTACTACAAAGCGGTAAATCATAGTGAAACTGTAAAGAAGGCTTGGGAGAGTTTGCGAGGGCCTGCGACGACAAGGTTTTTATCACTCTCCAGTGCTTGGGACTTGAATCTGAAAGGAGCCTGTCGTTTGGCGACATGATCTACTGTTTGCCTCCTGCTGTAGTCCTCATCAAATACGTCAAAGGAAGTGCACTTTTGTCTCAGACATGTAATTTACAAGGGCATTAAAACATAAAGAAAGACTCCAAATTACGAGAGAGAGTATAAAATGTTTAAAAAAAAGGAAATAATGGGGGATTCTCTCATTGACCTTTCATCCAAAAAAAAGGACCTTTGCAACTCAACAACAAGTGGATTTGAAAATGACAAAACCTGACAGATTTTGCAAACTAAATTTAATTTGCTAAGAGTGAGAATTCATAAGCAACAACAAAAAACGAGCATTTAAATATGAATCTCTTAAAGGGATAGTTACTAAAAAAGTAAACGAGGATTGATGCTGCCAAGCTCCAGAATGAACAAAAGCACTGTAAAAGTATCATAAAAGTATCCACTTGACACTATATTCCAAATCTTCTGAAGCCATATTTTTTTTTTGTGGTACAAACAGATTGAAATTAAAATATAAAGGGACGGTTCACCCAAAAATGAAAATTCTGTCATTAATTACTTGTGTCGTTCCGAACCTGTAAGACCTTTGTTCTTTTTCAGAACACAAATTAAGATATTTTTGATGAATTCCGACAGCTCTCTGACCCTCCCATACACAGCAAGGCTCCTAACACGATCAAGGCTCAGAAACGTAGTAAGGACATCGTTAAAATAGTCCATGTGACATCAGTGGTTCAACCGTAATGTTACGAAGCTACGAGAATACTTTTTTGTGCACAAAGAAAACAAAAATAACGACTTTATTCAACAATTCGTCTCCTCCGTGTGACCCTATGGCGCCATTTTGGAGAGTATCACATAGGTAAATAACGTACGCAAAGTATGTATGCGGACATGCTGTTTATGCTTTGATCTGAATATAAACATCATATCCACATACATACGTTGCATATGTTGTTTATGTATGTGATACTCTCCAAAATGGAGTCACACAGAGGAGGGTCACACGGAGGAGACGAATTGTTGAATAAAGTCGTTATTTTTGTTTTCTTTGCACACAAAAAGTATTCTCATAGCTTCGTAAAATTACAGTTGAACCACTGATGTCACATGGACTATTTTAACGTCTTCCCTGCTACGTATCTGAGCCTTGATCGTGTAAGGGTACTTGCTGTCTATCTTAATTTGTGTTCAGAAGATGACGAAGGTCTTGCGGGTTTGGAACAACATGAGGGTGAGTAATTAATGACAGAATTTCCATTTTTGTGTGAACTATCCCTTTAAGTCATTGTTCACTGAAAAACATGTCATCTCCCCTAAATCTAGTTCATGAGAGAACTAGTGATGTTATAAATAAATTTAACTTATCTGAATCCTGAGTTCTATTGACTACACTGATTAACTATTTCCGACACAAAACTATCGTATGGCTTCAGAAGACTTGGAATATTTAAATATATATATAAAAAAAAACCTATCATCCAAAACAAGGACATTTGCAACTCACTGACGTTTCAGACAAAATGAGTGAATTGAAAATGGCCAGTGTTGGGGAAAGTTACTTTCAAAAGTAATGTATCACAATATTACGCTACTCCTTAAAAAAGTACTTAGTTACTTTTTATGAAAACTAATGCCAAGCTCCAAAATGAACAAAAGCATTGTAAAATCATCATAAAATTGATCCATCTGACACTCTTCACTTCGTTTATGAGAGAATTAGCAATGTTATAAATAATTTTCTTTTGTGCCAGCTGATCCAGTTTGCGAAACCTATCAGAGCGATTCGTCTCAAGTTATGTTTTGTTAATGTTTTTTACACAAAACTGTCATTTGGCTTCAGAAGATTTGGAATGTTTTATTAATTCCAATAAAGGAGATAATAGGAGACTTTCAAATTCTCATTGACATTTACATCTCGCTGACATTCGCAGACACACGACGAGAGGATTGAAAATGACAAAAACTGACAGATTAAACATAGATTTTGCGAACAAATTTGAATGTATTTCCTAAAAGTGAGAATTCAGAAGCAACAAAATTAGATCATTTAAATATTTGTCTCTTAAAGGGATAGTTCACTAATAAAGTGAATGAGAACTGGGGCTGCCGAGCTTTAAAATGAACAAAAGCACAATAAAAGTATCGTAAATCTGACTGGTGCTTAATATTCCAAGTCTTTTGAAGTCGTATGATAGTTTCATGTGACAAAGTTGAGTTGTTATTTACTGAAAACCATGATATCAGTCCTAAAGCTCATCTTTTGAATGAGCTGTTTCAGTTAATGAGCCGATCTGAATAATTCATTCACATATCTTGAGTTCATTTAACTAAATGATCCAAAACTATCATATGGCTTCAGAAGACTGAATAAAGTCACATGGACCACTTTATAGTCCTTTTTGAAGCTTTCACATAAGAAATAAACTCACACAGGTTTAGGATGAAATGAGGGAATAATGACAAACTTTTCATTTTAGTGTACTGTCCCTTTAATTGTTAGACGCACAAGTTTAAATAGGTATTTGAAAAGCAATTTGCAATTCGTTTGTCCTCTGTGTTCAAAAACATCATGTAAATACTGTATCATTATGTATAAATAGTTTTGTCTGTATAAATGTCCTCAAAATATTTAAGGAATGTTCATATACTTTCTAACACATTAGCTTTAGCTGAATATTATTATTTTGCACATAATAATGACTGCTATTACATTCAGAATGAACAGATCTATCTAAATGAACATTGTGTTGGTTTAGCAAACAAAACGTCATAAGCTATTCTAAATGTATAAAAAAATAATGAAATAAAAGATGCCAAACTCTCTTTAATAAAAAATATGCATTGCAAAGCCTGCATCAGCAGCAGCAATGCACTCTGTCTATGCAACGCCTGAGACAGCGATCGATAGCTTAGATGACTCTTCATTAGAAAGGAAAGTTCATAGAGGATCTGAATCCATCTCTGTCTCCTGAGACTGACTGAATCTCACTCCGGCTCCTCTGAGTCATACTTGAAGTCTTGCAGAATCTCACTTAAAGTGGCTGTATTCTTTATGATACTGAGAGAGATAGAAAGAAACAGAAAGAGTTTTGTCATTCGGAGGTTTAGAAGAACAATAGGTTTTAACCATTAACATGATATACCAAGTACTGTACATCAAAACCGGGATGAAACATTACACCAGTGATAGATATATAGCGATAAATATAGAGCATAGCCTAATTAATAAATACTTTCTATATATATATATATATATATATATATATTTAAATTTAATTTTACACATGATTACTAATCAATATAATATATAAAATAATGCATTTAATTAAATATAAATTACAAGCTAATATTAAATAAAACTGTTTTAAAAATATGCAAAATATATATATATATAGTTGCACTTACTCCTGTTTGATCTCACGGACTTTCTCTTGGAAATCCTCATCTTCTGGGTGATCCTGGGCATTCTGCTTGGCCAACTGCAACTTAGCTGTCTGCAAGGTCATAAATATAGATAAACATTAAGAATATAGAAACCAATTACAGAACATATACATATGGTTCAATACTGTTTCAGTCTTATACATAAAGAAGGGAGCAGCAAAGTCATTTAACAAGATAATTTAAGTTATGCAGGACTGAAATGTTTAACTAATCACCTTTCTAACTAAATATACTTGACAGTGCACATCCTAACATTTCTTTAAAATATCTTAATGACCCAGCACACTGCCTCCCAAATGCTGCATCCCATAATGCAATGCACTCAACTTTTAATTTCCAACCTGATGAATCAACAAAGTATTTGTAGCTTCAATGTTTAATCTCATGGTTCACTCATTTTATCTAATTTGGAATAAAAAGCTAATTGGAATTATTTATTTTTGATTAAATCCGTGTGCAGTGCATATTGTGTCGTATTAGGCAAACATTTTTAAAAACAATACAGTGCCCACCAGCTCTAGTTTCTCCTTCTCTTTAATCTGCAGTTTGTCAATGTGTTCGGAGAGGTCGGGCCGGTCGAAGTCTTGGTGCAGTTGCTCTTTAATCTGCAGAACCTCTTTGGAAATGCCGCAGAATGCTTTCGTTATCTCATGTACCAGCTGTTTGTAGTGCTCGAAGTCATAGTGGGGCCCCGTCCTCAAGTACGCCTCATGACCCCTGAGAAAAACAACAACAACTGTATTACCTCAAATAACCTCTTACTGACAGATGATGGATAGATAGATGGATAGACAGACAGACAGATAGATATATAAAAAAAATAAACTGACTCCTCAAATAGCTTGTATGCCT
The DNA here is from genome assembly GCF_936440315.1 of Barbus barbus. Lineage (NCBI taxonomy): Eukaryota > Metazoa > Chordata > Actinopteri > Cypriniformes > Cyprinidae > Barbus > Barbus barbus. The sequence goes on from NC_136727.1 coordinate 12,327,447, forward strand.
CCACACGCTCAGCTTGAAGTACATAAAATCTTCTGACCAAATTTTTTAAATCTGTAGGTGCCTTTAAAAAAAGAAAAAAATAGAATTGACACAGAAGTTACAAAGATCTAAAAGATTAAGAACACACACACACACACACATGATGTATACACACACACACACACATGATGGTTTTTGTGGTTTATGGGGACTCTCCATAGGCGTAATGGTTTTTATACTGAACAAACTGTGTGTGCTATTGCCCTCCACCAACCCTACACCTAAACTTAGCCCTCACAGGAGACTTTGTGCATTTTTAGATTTTCAAAAAAACACCATTTAGTATGTTTTTAAGCCTTTTGAATTACGGGGACATAGGCAGTGTCTTCATAAACCACCTTCATATTGTAATATCTCTGTCATACCCATGTCATTATACAAATTTGTGTCCTCATAAACCACATAAACATGCACACACACACACACACACACACACACACACATATTATCTACAACATTATTTAAACAGTCAAAAACATGTAATTGTAAATGTATTTATTATTATTTTGTTGATATGTCACTTTATTACTATTAAGTTATGTAATAAATGTTAATATGTAACTTTATGGTCACACTTTATTTTAAGGTACAATTCTCGCTATTAACAAACCATTATGACTTTTTCCACAATAAACTCCTAGTTTGCTGCTTATTAATAGTTAGTAAGGTAGTTATTGGGCAGGATTAGGGATGTAGTATATGGTCAGGCAGAATGTGCTTTATAAGCACTAATAAACAGTCAATATTTTAATAATAGGCATGCTAATATGCAACTAGCTAGTATTGAGAATTGGTCCGTATACTAAAGTGTTACCAAATTTATTCTATTAGAATTCTACTTCTGTATAGACTAGCTTTAGCAAATATTTATATTCATGTAATATTCCTAAATGTGATTATATCAAACTAACTTACCATGTTGCTCTAATTGTGTTTTCGGTCTTTTCGTAGCTTGGCAGCAACATGTGTACGTTTAGTGCAGTCACGCAGCACGCGCACGCGCACGCACTCACTTCCTGATTGGGTTCGCGACGTATCTCAACGTCATGTGACGTCACCTAAATGTTTACGTGATGTGACAAAACTCAGAGGTCTTTTTTTTTTTTTTTTTGATGCATACAATTCAAATACAAACTTTCAATAACCAAACACATATTACTAGTGTTGATACAGGAAATTGAAGAAAAAAAACAAAGAAGAATAAAACAAGAAAGAAAAAAGAAAGATATTTCGGTTGTGAAAATAGCCACTTATTAAATTATAAAAAAAATCTTTGTCATTCTAATATTCCCATTTGTTTCCCCTAAAGAATGTGTAATTGTTTTTGATGCCATACCATCTGGAGTTATAAGACCCCCTATCCTTTATTTGACCTCAGTGGTGGGAAAACAGTGCTTTCTGCCTCTTCTTCTAATATATCAATACATTTGTTATTTCTTAATGATTTTGTATCAGTTCCAAATGTTATGGTTTATTGTAATGTTTTTGTCTCTGATATTGTCTGGAGGAACGTTTGGGTGATTCCAAATAGATACTTAATTACTAATAAGATGAAAGAAATTTCCTTTCCAATTATCCATCGTATATATCCTGTTAATAAGAAATATACATCGATAAGATATTGATGCAAACTGTTCTTTTTGCAAACAGCACCCAGAGACTATAGTGCATTTATTTTGGCACGGCCATTACCCTAAATTGCTGTGGAAAGATCTCTCCTTATTTGTTATTGAAAATATTGACATGGGAAAATGTTTTGTTTGGATTTGTTAATTCAAAAAAAGTGCTTTTACAGAAAAACTCAATGTACTTACTCTTGATAACAAAATGTTATATACATAAATGTAATTTCTCATGTCAGAAGCCACTGTTATGTTTTGCTTGCTGAAATACAGCATTGGGACTATTTCTAATTCATGTCATTTGTAAGCTGTTTAATCTTTTCCTTTAACGTAATGTGTTTTGTGCAATTTTATACCCGTCTAGTAATTTATTTTTGTCATTATAATTTTTTTAATTTAATTTTCTTTTTATTATTATTATTTTGTATTTTTGTATTGTAACTGCTTTTTATTGGTTGATATAATGTTCGTAATAAAAACAAAAAACAAAACTCAGAGGTCTTCCATTTTTACGTATTATAACTTTACGTATTATAATTTCTTAAAATCATATAAAATATGAATATTTATAGTATTATTATTTATATTCTTATTTGCAATATGTAGGCTATAGTTTCTCTATAATGAAGCAATGTGATATATTTTCTAAAATAGTAACGTAAATAGCGCTTTTAATCCATTTAGTATCTTAAAAACATTATAAAATTATCATTTATTATAAAACGTTCTTTTATCATTTTATGAACACAACGCTAAATGTGTCGTGCTAAAGGACCACTAGGGGGCGCAATAAAACCATTATTGCGCTTCCATATCAAAATGAATTCACATTAGGTAGAAGTTTTATATTCTACCATACTTTTTATCATGCCAATATGTCAGAAACGCCTCAGTTAAATAATATTTAGGTTACATTGTTAAAATGAATTATATTTATCACATGCATTAAATTAGTGCATGTAGTTAAACATTAACCGACTAAAGCATTTGGATCTTTTCGGTCTCATTCAACCGGACCTGTAGAGCTTCCAGGCGGCGTTGCGGGGACAGTCTCGTCTCTACTAGCTCAGAGGGGCTCTGTAGACTTGTTCTGACACACCACTGAATGAGACAAAAGCCTGGAGAGTTCAAAGGGGCAAAAGCAGACTGCCCCGGCTACATTACAGCCTGTGGAGCTCAGCTCACTGGATCTGATGTGCATTAAATACCGTGCTACACAAGGGGTGGGGTGGATGGAGATAAGTTTTAATGCTGAAATATGAGCAATCGGAACTAAGGCGGATAAATACGGCACGAGAGGGGATTGTCTTTACGTGTGGAGAGGAGTTCAAATAATCTGTTGCACGGACGCAACATTGGCAATTGGGATAAAAAACGGTGCACGCGCTGCACCGGAGGCTCGTGCGTTTCCCTCGTGGATACTTGAGTTTGCACTAGAAGTTGTAAGAATATTTGTGGAATACACCCCGGAGAAACTCAAACGAGGGACAAAATGAGAGTGTTACACGTGCACCACAAATCCTGGACTCTGTGGACTGTGTTCATGTGTGTAATGAGTGGAGTTCATTCACAAGAAAGACAGTAAGTATGTTTGTAGCGCTCTTTTATGAATGATACCGAACCGCTTTTTCATTTCAAGCATGGATCTTGGAAAGACTTCATTCAGGAGATAACGGCATCCTCAGTAGTTTGGCGCTCGCCTGTGGAAATGTTTCCTTGTGCAACAACAAATAAACTCATGTGCGTGGGTGTTACTAACAAATAATATGCAATCCATTACAAATGTTTATGGTAACTATAATTGCTACCAAAAAGTCAATGCATTTACTAGTGTAACACACCATGGTTAACTAATATGAGATCCTCTTTTTCATGTACTTCCCAAGATGCTACAGTTTTGTTGTATCAGTAACTGTAGTGTCTGTTATTTTGATAGAAACTATGGTTACCATGGTACATTTTTGTAAAGGGTGGTACAGCTGACATTATGAACAAACTCCCAAGAGATGGTCTTTCAAAACTGGTCATTGTTATGTTTCATAAATAAAAAGCATTTAAAGTTTATGTCATTGTTTTAGGGACAGATTTCCCACTGTTGGTATATGATCAAAAACTCAATTTTTCAGGTTTTATGCTGCTATTGTAGTGAGATGCATGTGCTGAACCCAATTTATTCTCCTCGTGTTCTTAAGAATACAATTCAGTTCACTTTCCTAAGGGTATATTAGAAGACTGTGGTCTTTATAAAGGTTCTTCAGTGATTCTTTTGTAGGACACTGGGTTCATTTTTCTTATCAAGTACCATTCACTTTAGGGTTCTTTGAGAAAGTTATTGATGTTACATTGATAACTATGTTGTTGCCCAAGTTTGTTTAAAAAAAATAATAATTTTTATTGTTGCTGGAACCAGATTTCTTTAATTATCTCCAACATCAAACAATAAGTTGATAAGAACCTTGTTCAAACTCCTTAAAGATTGGTTGACAGGAATCTTGTTGGGTTGATTGACCCAAGAACTGTAGAAGTCCATGAATTTCATCCTTCATACCAGGGCTGGGCAGAGCTCAGTGCCAGTGTCCGTACCTGTTACATGTGGTTGTGCCAAGTATTTCGAGCACCAGAGAAAGAGGTCAATAACTAGCTTGCCCTCTCCGACAAAGAGCTACATTCTCTTGAGTCAGCCAGTAGCTGTTCTTTCCTTCAAGATAGTGCTATCATGTAAACACTGAATAGTTTTATGCCCACCGCACACATGAGAGTATTGTAAGATCGGGAGGTGAGGATCAAATGCAGTCAATTCCACGTAGATGCCTTGGAAGGGATTTTCTCATGCCTTGAGACTTAAATTGCTTCTGGCATCGCTGAACCGTAATACCAACCACCTGATATCTCACACTCAGGCATGCTATTAAACTCAAGGACACTGAGCTGCCTGGGTTTATATGGGAATGTAATGGGTCAGAGAGTCACCTTCCAAACTTTTCTCATCGTTTAAGGTCACAGGAACCAAATTTGTTACTGGATTTGTGCAAGTAGTCTAGACAACTTAGATTAAAAAGAGGTGAAAAACACTTACAGAATTAGGTTAGTGTTGTTAATTGTATAACAACATTGCCTTGACAAGTCTTTGAGAAAGTACTGTTAGTTTTAATTGCATTGACCCCCAAAATTGGGATTATGCAGCCCTGTCTCTTTCTTTTAAGAGTAAAGGCCAACACGCCAAACATTTAAACAAATCACCAACGAATGGTCTAAACACTACAGAGATCAAAACTAATATTTGTCAGTTTGAACTAAAATCAATTACTCCAGAACTGTATGTGGTGCACTCCACCTTTCAAATGTTGCTGTTCAGTATCTTTTATTTGCAGCAAAACAAGCGTGTCCAAAATACCCCCCATACGCTCATTCACTGTTCCCTACATTAAATGAGTAAGTGAATTTGAACACTTGAGTGCACCAGAAATACTGCTGCTTTTGCATTGTTTGTGCTTTGTTTAACCTTTAAGGGATAGTTCACCCAAAAATGAAAATTCTGTCATTAATTACTCACCCTCATGTTGTTCCAAACCCGTAAGACCCCCGTTCATCTTCTGACACAAATGAAGATATTTTTGATGGAATCTGAGCGCTCTCCGACCCTCCCATAGACAGCAAGGGTCCTTACACGGTCAAGGCTCAGAAATGTAGCAAGGATATTAATACAATCCACCTGACATTAGTGGTTCGTGTGTACTCGGATACGCTGTTTACGTCGTTTACATTTTGATCTGAACGTAAACAAAGTATCTGCATACATATGTTGCTGTTTTTGATATAAAATAAAAAAAATTTTACAGTAAATTTAAACTTCTATAAAATGTTCATACTTTCAATTTTTTTTATTTTTCTGTATTCCAAAGCGTTAATGAAGTGGTCCTGCAAAGTGCCTTTGGATCCCCTTTTCAAAGTGGTCAACCCTTCATTGTAAATTAAGCTACAAGAGCAATTTGTTATATTAAAAGATGTTTTGGTAGGCTAAATTGAGGAGTCGGGGCCGTGGTGATCAGCCTTGGCGCTGAATATTCACCTTGCTCCCTAATTTACAAACTGACTATTGGTCGGAAATTTGAAATTTGAACTTCTGATATTTGTTTTCTGTTTTCCCAAGTGGTTATGTTGGGCACCCTTGTTTGTTTGATTTGTGAGTCCTATGATGTGAGATTCAGATGTATGCTCTAGCCAAAACAAAGTGTTAGCGTAATTGGTACCTGTAGTCTTGTGATGTAAACACACACAGCTGTTGCTCTCCGTCCTTTGATTCACAGAGGTTACCTGATTGCCGCGCCATCTGTGTTCCGTGCCGGTGTGGAAGAGGCCGTGAGTGTGACCATCTTCAATGCGGTAGAGGACACACTAGTACAACTGCAGCTCAGCGTCAAGGGCGAGATTGTGGCTCATAGCCGTGGCACTGTACGAGGTGAGAATTATGTTGGGTATTCACATAAATTGACGTTTCTATAGCTAAAATTTAAAATAGAAACTAAATAAGATAAAACACAATAATTACAGATGTAAAATAGTTTTTAATCAAGTTAATTTTTACATCTGTAATTATTGTTTTATCTTATTTAGTTTCTATTTTAAATTTTAATAACTATAGTTTTTGCCATGTTAATAGCTATAGAAACTGGCATGGCATTAACAACAAACCAACCAATATTGCTCCTTTTGCAATATCTTGACCCACCAAAGATCACTGTCCATGGTTTACATGTTAAATATCAATACTAATATTTAAGCTTCTTTTCCATAAATTGTGTCAAATTAAATGACACCAATCATAAATGATCATAATTTCTGGTTTGTGCAATAAAGCCCTTTATTTCACTATAAATTCACGCTTTGATGCAGAAATCTTGGCGCTTGTGCAGGTTTAACTTAACCGGTCATCTTTTTCATTTCAGATAAAGGCACCATCAAAATAAAGGTGAGCCAGTCATAAGCCAGTTTTAGCCCATAGTCCTTAAAGAGATAGTTCACCCAAAAATTAAGATTATGTCATTAATTACTGACCCTCATGTCGTTCCAAACCTGTAAGACCTTTGTTCATCTTCAGAACACAAATTAAGATATTTTTGATGAAATCCGAGAGCTCTCTGACCCTCCATAGACTTAAACACAACTGACACGTTCAAGGCCCAGAAAAGTAGTATGGACATCAATAAAATAGTCCATGTGATATCAGTGGTTCAATCTTAATTTTATGATTTTATTTTTTGTGCGCAAAGAAAATGCAAAACACGCATGTGTCGTGAACGTGTCGAAGTCTGACATTTGTGCACAAAAAGTATTCTCCTTGGACTATTTTAACAATGTCCTTACTAACTTTCTGGGCCTTGAACGTGTTGGTTACATTGCTGTCTATGCAGGGTCAGAAATCTCTCGGATTTCATCAAAAATATCTTAATTTGTGTTCCAAAGATGAATGAAGGTCTTACGGGTGTGGAACGACATGAGGGTGAGTAATTAATGACAGAACTTTCATTTTTGGTTGAACTAACCCTTAGCATCTGCACTGAGCTCAATGAGACCTTTATGCCTAATAACCACAATGTTCCCAGGTGCCGTCAGATCTCAGAGGCCAGGCACATCTGAAGGTTTGGGGGAACCGCCAGCTCAATGAGGGTGGCTACATCTTCCACAACCACACTACTGTGACGGTGGACAGTAAAGGCACAACTGTTTTCATCCAGACCGACAAGCCAGTCTATAAGCCCCGACAGAAAGGTCTCTCTCCTTTTACCAAATAGGAATGGGTTGCTGATGATGCTAACTGTGTTTGTATTGCTTAATGTCTCAATGCTGTTGATGTTGGCTATGTTTAGAGTCCTGCATACTACATACACACTGTATACTTCCTAATGTTTTAAAAAATGCCAAAAATAATGCAACACTAAACATTCCAAACAATAGATTGTTACATTGCTGTCACATGACCTCCATACAATTCCAGTTATTATCTTTTAAATTAATACAGTTATTTGGCATATGCCAAAACTCTTACCATTCTGGTTAAAGATGTTTTAAAAAACTTGGCCGATATCACTTCTGATTCATTCCTCACACTAGAAATGAAAGGCTATTTTAAGTGCATTGCACTGTGGGACACAATATTTTATGTTGCATGGTCTGTTACAAATTGTAGAATTTGGCAGATGTCATCTGAGTATTCTGTGCATACAGAAAATGTGCTTATTTTGCACACTGTACCTCCTGCATGCTATTCCAAACATAGCCAAATAGTGTTATGAATAGCTTTGCGAAATAAGTTTAATTTGAATTAATTACTGTTTTTTTTTTCTCTCCCTTCTAGTTCTTATAAATGTATATGCTGTCACACCAGACCTAAGGCCAACCAGTGAAAAGGTGAGGTCCTGAAATTACAAGCTAAAATATTAAATGATGCTTTGTATTAGAGAAGCATTGTCCTATTTAGCATCGGCAGTGTTTATTTAGTCTAAAATCTTCTTGCAAACACTTTTAGAAAGGCGCAATAGGTAGTTTAGCTCTATTACCCTCATGCAACAACGCAAATTAAAGAAACACGTTCACCAGAGATACTTAGAGACAAGCTTTTTTCTAAAAGGGGCTACAGCTATACCGTGTGGACAATGCTTACTGAAAACTGGGCTGCTGAAGATTGCACGCTGGCAAAATTCTACAAAACTTCTCTCAGATGCAGGATTGATTCAAATCTTGAGGAGGCTAAAGTAGCTGTAGTTATACAGTTTGTCGTCCTCATCCCTCTAATCAATTCTTTGTTTTGTTTTACAGATTGAAGCTTACATAGTGGTGAGTGGAGGCCGTGGGGTGGACACTGTTCTGGTTGGGAAGCATGGTTGGAGTGTTTCTATCCCAGCAGGGTCCATGTTGCACAGCTATAGAGCTTGACAACTGGTCGCCGGTGTTGGGTTCGACCCTAGAGCAGACGCTAGCGGGCGACTAGGGAGATAAAAGTCTTCCTGGGGCCTTGCCCCCCACTGCTCTGTGCTCAGCTTCCATCTCTTTCCCACATGCTGCTTGGTCTTTGAAGCGTCTCTGGGGCAAACACTGTTGCTCAGTTCCAGAAAATTCTTCTGAAAGCTGTGCAAATGGCCAGAGGGGGACCAGAAAAAAAACTTTGCTATGTATGCGATGTTTCATGTTTATGTTTGTTTGGCACCGTCGGCCTCTGGCTCTCGCCAGAGGAAGTGTCAGTTGGGGTGTGTGTAGTTTTGCCCTGATTGACAGGCTCCTGGAGTGTTGGCCCTTTGAGTCAGGGCAAGGTCAGTTTGTTTGAAAGCATCATTGGATTTGAGACATGATTGCTTAAGCTTGATTCTTTGCCTTCTTTTTAAAGTGGCCTCTGGATGGATTTAAGGCAAGCAAATAAACAATAATGTGAGTATTTTTACCACATACTGTTTAAGATTACCACTTTGTTTACCTAGGACCCCAGAGGATCCCGCATAGTCCATTGGAAAGATCTGAAGTCTGTATGCTGTGGTAAGAATTGTTACTATTGTGTTCCTTTGACTGTAATCAGGCTTTTGTATACTTTAAAAATGTTGCAATCATTGCATAATCACACTGTGCAACTTTAGTTTGTGTGACAGTCACCGAGATATGTAATAAGCTTTGATCACCATAATATTTTCTCTGTTAGGAATTGTCAATATGAGCTTTCCGCTGTCAGACCAACCAGTCTTTGGTGAATGGTTAGTCTTTGTGGAGATGCAAGGCCACACGTACAACAAGTCGTTTGAAGTGCAGACGTATGGTAAGGAGTGTTTATCCTTTTTAAAGAACTGATTCAAATAAATGTAACAACACAATGTAGTAAATCGTCTCTAAAAGATGGAAAATTAATAACACTCTTCAAAGAATGAATCCATAATATGCTATCATTTCACGAACACAGATTTTCACAACAAGGACAGTTTCAAAACAAAGGAAATTATTTTTTTGCATATTATCAACTAAAATGTTATTGTTGACTAAAACTTCCATCTCAGTAAGAGTGAAATGGGCAGAAACCAATAAATAAGATTGATTTTGGTCTGTATTTGTCTTGAACAGTCATGCCCAGGTTTGAGCTCATCATTGAGCCCCCTCCCTACATTCGAGACCTCAATTCATGTGAACAGGTCACAGTCAAGGCAAGGTACTAGGACAAAAACCTGCCTGACACCTTAAGCTAGTCATTTTACAATTGCCTCCGATTTCTTACTCGCCCTGCCTTATTCCAGGTACACCTTTGGAAAGCCAGTGTCGGGCAAATTAACAGTTAATATGACAGTCAATGGTGTAGGCTACTACAGACATGAAGTCGGCCACTCGGTGGTGAAATCAACGGAGGTGAGTTCATGAAAGTATTTATCTGCTGAAAAGTCAAATCAAGTCACCTTTATTTATATAGCGCTTTTAACAATACAGATTGTGTCAAAGCACTTAACAGTATCAAATTGGAGTCTTGCATATGTTCTGCTTTGCATGCTGTCTTCTCCATGAGGTTCCTTAACTTGCTTAACCAGTGAAACTTCTTTAGTTGACTGTCTTCACCAGCAAAGATTTGCAAGCATGGCTGCACTGGTCTGCTAGGGCTCTATCCCAAATGCCAGCCTCACCCTTTGCGGTCCACCTCTAATTTCACACTTGTAACGACATGTAGACTGTTGAGTAGTAGTCCACTGTAATGTCAAGACCAGTGCAAGCTCCGCAAAAGGAGACATTGCTGGCATGTGGTTTCCACAAAGGTGTAGTCCGTAGCCACTCCTTGCAGTCTGCATGGACAAAACTGCAAGTCCACATAAAAAATTGCCAATTTGGACAGGGGGCAAGATTGATCAGTAACTAACCAGTGTTAATCAACTAGTCCAAGTTAGTCTTTTTAGCACGCTATGCCCTTGTAACATCAAAAGTAAGTAGCAATTCTCTGCAACAAGTTTCTTTTCTTCTACATAGATTAAAGGCTCAGCCACTTTCAGCCTCTGTGTGAAGGACATGATGCCCTTAGAGGTTACAGACCATTTCCGAGGTGCAGTGCACATGTGGGTGACAGTGAGCAGCGTGGATGGTGGACAGCAGACCATGTTTGATGATTCAACGCCCGTCCACAAGCAGCTCATTGACATCAAGTATTCCAAAGATACTCGCAAGCAGTTCAAACCTGGTCTGCCCTACAAAGGGATGGTGAGAGGAGGATCAGTCTTCTGGTAGAAAACGGATGATGTTTCCTTTTATGCTTTCTACTAATCAATGCTAATTTGGAATGATCGTTTTTCACCACTGACCCCAGATTGAGGTGAATTATCCGGACGGGAGTCCAGCGGAAGGAGTACAAGTGCGGGTTAAGGCCGAACTTACCCCGAAGGACAACATCTACACTAGTGAGCTGGTCTCACGCAATGGCAAGGCCACTTTTGAGATTCCCTCCATCCCTACAGCTGCGCAGTACGTCTGGCTGGAGGTCAGTGGGAGGGATTTGGAGATTTGGTGGACGCTTTTTTTAGGGGTGGTGCAGGGTAGCCAAACTTCTTGCAGATTTGTGTTCTGCTCCAACACACTTGCCTGTAATTTACAAGTAATCTTTACACCTTTATTACCTGGTAAGGGTATTAGGAAGGTATGTTTGTTCAGGATTGGAGCCAAACTCTGCAAACCTCCAGCAGCAGGATTGGTTACCCTGACCTAGTGCTTAAGAGGCTAGGTTAGTAGGTTCAAATCCTGAAAAGTTATAGTTTCAAACACTAGTGTTGCATGAAGTAGTACCATTGTTCAGCAAGGCACATGACTCCCAGGTTGCTCAAGTGCCATTGGGATGGTTCCTCTAATGTAGGGGTGTCCAAACCAGTTCCCGGAGGGTCACTATCCTGCAGAGTTTAGCCCAACACATCTGAACTAATCAAGGTCATAAGACTCACAAGAAACCTCCAAGCAAACGTGTTGGATCTGGTTGGATCTGCTGGACACTGGCCTTCCAGGATCAGGATTGCATACCCTGCTCTAATGTCACTTTCACACTAGAAGTTTTGATGTAAACCTGAATTTTATTGACTATGAAGTTTGGTTTGTTTGATCATTGAGAAGGACATCTTTCAGGTAAACACTAAGGATCCACGTTTGCATCTGTGTAAATCTGGAGTATGGTTCAATATGCTTTGTGAAAGATAGTAATATAGTCTGAAAGATAACTACTATTAATTGTTTTTGTATAGCTTTTCACCAATATTTTGGGAGTAGTAGCACCAAATACAGTCCAAGTCACAGTACCTTCTATTTCTAACTTTCAGATTCAGTTAATTTGTTTTCTTTTTGCTTGCAGTCAAAAGTGACTGCCATTGATGGTAGGCCTGCAGGAGACCAGTACCTTCCCAACTATCTGTCCATCAGTAGCTGGTATTCTCCTAGCAAGTGCCACATCCAGCTCCTAAATCCCAGTGCTCCTCTTGTGGTAAGAGACACTGCCAATATAATTAGCGATACTTGATAAGACAAACAACCTTTAATCATGGAAGCACCTGTTTGTGCCTAGATTGGACAAGAAGCAGAGATCTCCTTGAAGTCCACGTGTCCCTGTAACTTCACTTTGCACTACGAGATCGCCTCTCGTGGGAATATCGTGCAGTCGGGTCAGAGACATGCCAAGAGCATGGCCCACCGTGAAAAGAGAGCTACAGTCACCTTTGACACGAACATTCACACCACTGCCAAACCGCCTCGAGACTCCGGTCAGTTATATTGCAATAACAGCAATATGCCTTTTTCAATTTAGTGACTCATTTATGGGCACTTTTGGTCATAAAATACATTGTATTTAAAATACTGTTTTTGTACTTTTTAAAACTTTTTTTTTTTTTTTTTAAATCCCTGAGTCTTTTAAGGCTGATTTTACAGATAAAATTTTATATATCCTAAATACAATTAAATTATATTTCCACTTTTCTTTTGGCATACTGTGACAAAATGACAAAAAATATTTACCTTGATTTTCTTTGTTTTTGTCTTTAATCTAATGGCCCTTACTTACACTGTTGTCTGCTAGGTAATTCATAAAATTGTAGTGGATTTTGTTACTTTTAATTTAAATACTTCATGCTTTATTTTTCCTTATTTCTAATTCATCAGTTTTATGTACTGTGCATTGTTCTAAGAATAATATTGCTTTTTTCATGACACAATGTTTTGAAACATTAATTAAATAATGAAGCTTACCATTAGCTCATAAAGGCACTATTCTTCCTCTTTTTTTCCTCCCCATTTTGTGTGTGTCCATCTTTATGTCCTCTGTCTGCCCAGACTCTGGTGTGTCCTCTACTCAGGCTGAAACAGACAGCTGCGTTTCTGTTCTCCATTTCAACGTGACTCCTGCCATGGCCCCCCTCAGTCGCTTACTGGTTTACTATGTTCGGGAAAATGGAGAGGGGGTGACTGACAGTCTGCAGCTTCCTGTGCAGCCCCGTTTTGAAAATGAGGTGAGTTAGGTTGAAGCTCACTACTTAATTATCTGGTTTATAATTTATTAAAGGCACAGTTCACCAACAGTTCTTTCATTGTTCACACCTTCTTCTTGTTCCAAACTCATGAGTTTCTTGTCCTTAGGTCTCTGTGTCTTTGTCCTCAAACGAGTCGATGCCGGGCAGTCCAGTGAACATGAAGGTCCGAGCAGAGAGTGGCTCATGTGTATGTGTAGCTTCTGTGGACAAAAGCATGTACCTTCTCAAACCAGGCTTCCAGCTCACTCCTGAGAAGGTTGGTTCCCATATGAACTTCAAACATGTCACCAATAGCTCAGAAATTGTCTTAACAGTTTCTTGGGTTTGCAGGTGTTTAAGGAACTGGCTGAATTTGATGTGTCTGATGCCTTTGGGGTACCCAAAGATGAGGGACATTTTTGGTGGCCTGGCTTGTCATCGCGAAGACGACGTTCCTCTGTGTTTCCATGGCACTGGGACATCACTAAAGATGCCCGTTTTGCTTTTACGGTGAGAACATCACCGTCTCCCATTTAAAAAAAAAAAATAAACCTCTAGTTTAGATATTAAAGGCTAATATGTTTATGTAAAATTGTTGTAGGAGACAGGGCTGGTGGTGATGACAGATATGGTGAGTCTGAATCACAGGCAGAGTGGAGGGATGTACACAGACGAGGCCGTGCCCGCTTTTCAACCGCACTCCTCCACCTTAGTGGCAGCTATGCACTCCAGATCTGGGACACGGTACACATGCTCGCAGTGTCTGAAATTATAAGGTTAATCTCACAGGTGGTTGTCTCTAAGGTCAGTAAGAGAGTTGTTTCTTATATCAGTGTGTGTTTTTCAGGGCAGAGAACCGCAGGCGTACGTTCTTCCCAGAAACATGGATATGGCATTGCTTTAACGTCAGGTAGTAAAATATTACTTTGGTTAACTAAAATTATATGAATTTAAGATTTTTTTAAAAGAAATGATAACTTTTATTAAGCATTAAATTGATCAAAAGTGACTGCAAAGGCTAAAAGATTTGTATTTCAAATAAATGCTGTGTGTTTGAACTTTCTTTTCAAAGTATCATGAAAAATATTATTCCCATTTGCACCCCAATTGTTTCAACACTGATGAGAAAATCTTTCTTGAGCAGCAAATCTGCATATTAGAATAATTTCTGAAGGATCATGTGACACCGAAGACTGCAGTAAAAATTAAAATACAGCTTTGCCATCATAGGAATAAATTATACTTTAAAATATATATATATATATATGCGTGCATGTACAGTTGTAGTCAAAAGTTTACATACACCTTGCAGAAGGAAAAGCCATGCATTATCTTTTTGAATTTGAAGATCGGGTAAATTTAACTTAATTTGTCTTCTGGAAAACATGTAAGTATCTTCTGTAGCTTCTGAAGGGCAGTACTAAATGAAAAAATAAGATATTTAGGCAAAACAAGAAAAATGCACTCATCTTCATTCTGTTGAAAAGTTATATATATGTATGTAACTTTGATTGACAGCAGTGTTACTGGAGAGGCTGAGTTACGCTTGGACGTCCCTGATTCCATCACCACATGGGTGACGGAGGCTATTGTTCTGTCTGCTGAAAAGGGTCTGGGCCTAGCTCAGATCACAGAGCTGCGCACATTCAAGCCCTTCTTCGTTGACTTCACCCTGCCATACAGCGTTGTCCGTGGTGAACAAACCAAAGTCCCATTGACAGTGTATAACTACCTTCCTACGTGTGCAGAGGTATGTGCATGTGCTTTTACACAGAAAAATACATCAACGTTTGCCACAATCTTAAAAGGGTCATGAACTCTTTTTTTATTTATTTTTTTATTTTGTACTGTTCTGTGAGGTCCACTTATAATGTTATCAAGATTTTTTACATCAAAATACATCCGAATTTAGAAGCAATAGGCTATTTTCTGTCCTGTTTTAACCCCCTGATCAGAATTGCTCTATCAATAGACGTGACGGATTGTAGACTTGGAAGTAAACAGCCACTGCTATGATTGGCTAACAGTTGTGTGTGTTTGACAGTTTACATCCTTCAGAGATGGACGCGGCAGTGATTTAGGTTTAAAATGCATAAATACTCAGTACATATCAAACAATCTGTTTAACAGATAATAGTGACCACATAATGAAAACAGTTACTAGGTTACATTTACAATATAGTTGGCACAGCATCGTCTTTTAGTTTCAATCTTTCTGAAAATGTTGTCGAATTGTGCCTTGTTTGTAAATGAATCCATGGTAAAATTAAGTGATCAAAAGAGCAAGTTCTTACTGACGCGTCTGGCATTTCATAAAAAATAAAGGTCATCAAATAAAGTCTATAGTTTGGTTTATGCGTAGACCTGCGTTTGCCTGTCTCGATATTTACACTACATGCATGAATCGGTGGGCGGGGTTAAGCAGTGATGTAGAAGCAGGCGTTGATATTCTGCGGAGGCGGTGTTTAGCCACACTATTACATAATACAATGGTACATTCCACAACCGATCATTTTAATAGATTGGCTTCAATATAAGCTGTTTTGGACTAACAAGAAAGTTTTGAATTCTGAAATGGGATGTTTTTATAGCACAATGACCTCTTATATATCACAGTGTTATCATAGAGAATTGGGGCCAATAAGCAATCACCCAAGACACCCTAGCAACCGCCAAGCAAACTCAGAACATCTTAGTAACTAAATAGCAGCACTTTGGCACCATGGGAATGAATTTTGCACAGATAAGCACCATTTACAAGACACGTGCATGTCTTTGACTACCATAGATGCTATGCAAACCAGTTTCTGCCATCATATCATGTGGACTCAAATGTTATTTAGTATCAGCTTATTTTTTACTTGAGGTATGTGCAGAGAAAAGATTTGCAGCAGTGTTGGCGCTGAGGGGTTTAGAGTTGAATCTTCGAGGAACGATGGGAGGCAATGAGTTAAGCTGCATGGAAAATGTGCAATGCACCTCAAAAATTCCCCAGAATACTTTGGGAGCCCTTGGGAGTTCATGCCTTATAAGCTTGAAAATGCAGATCGCATGTGTTTGTATGATACGGAGAAACTCCATGACTTCTTTTTACACTCATTCTCTGCAGGTCCATGTGAAAGTGTCAGTGCCCAAAGGGATCAAGTTTGTGGGTCACCCAGGAAAACACCATCTTACCCGGAAAAAGTGTGTGGTGCCTGGGGAGGCCACGCCCACTTTTATAGTACTGCTCTTTTCTGAACTGGTATCTGCCAACATCACAGGTTAGGCCACTGAATACTTAATCAATGGGTAAACCAAATCTTTCACGGAAACAGTATAATAAATCAGAAAAACTTCAGGAGATGCATCTTACTTTAAACAGTATTGAAGGAGTTAACCTGTATGCTGGATAGTTAGATCAAAAGGTTTTTTGGATCATGAGATACAAATTCAGTTGTCTGGTAGTTTATAAATCTTCTGCTTGCTTCATGTTTGACAAGAATTGTGTGTTTGTTCTCACTGTTGTTTACAGAAGGTTTATTATTACAAGACATTGCAAACATTCCTGAGAATATTAATCAACCACTGTCGCATATTTTGACTCTTTGACTTGTATCAGCCTGCAGTTTCTTATATGTACTGCCATTATGGCCTTAGCAAAGCACAGCTGCCAAATGAAACCCATGTCATTGACTTATGTAATGACCCATGCTGGACAACAACGATGTTCTTTTTAAGTTATCAGACATTGAAAAGTACATAAGGGCATAGAGGTGGGGGTCTTTTCTATGCATCTTTGTGGCTTGTCAATGAATTTGCAGGTCAGTGCTGGCCAATGGGCCCCCCATGGCTCTGTCCTAGTCCCCCTGGCTCCAAGTCCTTCCTTCTCACTACACACATACAAAGGGGCTTTACTGGCAAGCAGCCATTCTGCTGCGAAGCCATGTGTGTATCCTATTATCCCCAGGCCATCTGGGTCTCGGAAGACATTAGGGGGTTTATTAAAAAAAGGCTGCCAGAAGTCTCCCATGTGTGCACTTGTACATGTATACTTTTCCAAACACCAACTCGTCCCCTCATATGCACCCATAATGCAAATAAATCATTATTAGTGTCACTGAGTTGTGATCTTTAATGTCTCATATTTGTTTCCATGGCAGCTCGCGCCGTGGCCTATAATGAGCCAAGTTGCTGCTCTGATGGGCTGCAGTCCATCAAACCAGGCAAAGTGGGTGAGGAACAGGAGGACAGGAGAAGCCCTGCAGGAATGGACTATGTGCGCAGGAGTGTGCTGGTAGAGGTGGGAACCCTGGATCTTATTGTCGCTATATGTTGTGCTGCAAACTGGTGTATTATGTAACCATTCAGATAGTTTTTTAATGTACCGGTTGATTGGCTGAGCACTGTATAGTTAGCACTGGGAATCTGTTGTTGCTGTGTTCCAGACCAGAGTATGTGAGTGCTACAAAGTTAAAGGATTAGTTCACTTCCAGAATAAAAATTCAAGCATTTGTGGTTGAAAAGTAATTAATTTTTTATTTTCTTTAGAAAATGACTGATCGTTTCACTAGATAAAACCCTTATTAATCAACTGGTATCATTTAGAACCCTTTGAAGCTGCATTGAAACTGCAATTTGGACCTTCAACCCATTGGCCACCATTGAAGTCTCGTATATGGAGAAAAATCCTGTAATGTTTTCCTCAAAAATCTTAATTTCTTTTTGACTGAAGTAAGAAAGACATGAACATCTTGGATGGCATGGGAGTTAGTAAATTATCAGGATTTTTTTATTCTGGAAGTGAACTAATCCTTTAAAGATCGTGCAGAGGAGTTATGTGATTTTGCCTGGAGCAAGGTGTTTGTTTTTTAGTAGTTCAGTTGCTTAAACATCCCTTATTCCTGCTTTTCCATAGCCTGAAGGTTTACCTAGAGAGTACACATACAGCGTCTTTTTCTGTCCGAATGGTAAGATCTTTCCTGTTGTTTATTAATTCTCTAATAAGTTCAAACTGATAGTAATAACTTCTAGTTTCATGTTAGAATCCAAAGAGTGGGGAGTTTATTCTCCAATATTTCTTCACTGACATTTCGCAGAACGAATCCATATCTCCACACCCAACAAATATGAGTATCAATACGTCAAGAAGCCAGCGAAGGTCACGCACGTACAAGTCTCCATCAAAAGTCATAATGACGCCCACATTGCCCTCTCGCCCAGTGCACATGACAGCACGGAAATGGTGGAAATTGTCTTGGGTGGGCGGCAAAACTCACGCTCCTGGATCTCACGGGGTAAGATGGGAGAGCCTGTTGCCAGCGCCCCAACGCCAGGAATCCTATCCTGGGATGAGTTCCGAAGCTTTTGGATCAGCTGGAGAGGAGGGGGAGTGCAGGTAAGTTAGATATGAAAACATTAGGAAATGCGGTTTTTAATTTGATAGCTAAAGGTGTACTCACACTAGGCAATCTTAACCATGCCCAAGTGCGTTTGACCCCCAAAGCCCGGTTCGTTTGACTAGTGTGATTACTCCGTACTGTGCGGTTCGTTTAGCCATCCCTGGCTCAGTTGGAAGAGGAGGGCCAGCCAGAGCACAGTTAAGTTGGGCCTCAGGTGTGGTACACATGTAGTGTGAGCGCTAACCCAACCCGAGTTCGGAACTTGAAATGATATATCTGCCATATATTGTGTCACCAAGTCCCAAATGACTCAAAATAATAAACGTTTACATTACATTTACATTTAGTCATTTAGCTGATGCTTTTATCCAAAGCGACTTACAAATGAATAACTTTGTTAACCACAAAGTTAAGAAAACGATGGATTCCACTGTGAAGTTTCCCACTTATGAAGTTGTTCACGAGCTTGTCGCATTCAATGATTTGTTGTCAGAAAGAATAAAATGTAATATTCCATTGGTTGATAACCAATGGAATATATATGATAACCAATGGAATAGTTGATAACCACTTACATTTCACTGCTGGTTATACTTTGTATAATTGTGTATGTGACGAATAAAAATCTTGAATCTTGAATCTTGAACCATAAACATTCACCGCGCTAGATAGTCAGCTTGCTCATGATTCTGGAATTTTAGTCAAATACATGCTTATCTTACTGTTTATAATACATACAATATGCTTAAAATGATTGTTCATATATAAATAGGCACCACTTTAACGACAAGACAAAGTGATGTAGTTGTAGTTAACTAATAAAAAATAGCATTGACAGCAGTTGTCCCCTCCCCATGTTTAAAGTTTATGTCCCGTCTAACTCGCATACTCGAGTATCAAATCTTTGTGTTTCCCAGTAGTAAATACGACTTGAGAGGCCGTTCATGTCCAATGTCTTATTAGGAAGCTCGTATTTATGATAATTCCAGTAGCACTTGAAGGCAGCATAAAGCATGCTCCGGCCTGGAAAGTAAAGTGCAATGTGAGTGCAGGCCAGCGGGGGAGTTGGGAGGGGGCACGTTCGGGTTTGGTACACAGTTTGGCAACTGTGTCTAGTGTGAGTACACCCTAAGATATAGATGGCATTTCAGGATGGGACGTTAGGTCAAACTATAGGATGTAAAATAGCGATTTAACTCATTTTAAGACCACAAGGTAGAGCTGCACGATTAATCATTAAAAGATTGCGATCTCGATTCAAACACCCACACAATCTTATTTCTACACTGAACAAAATTATAAACGCGACACTTGTTTTTGCCCCCATTTTTTATGAGCTGAACTCAAAGATCTAAGGCTTTTTCTATGTACACAAAAGGCCTATTTCTCTCAAACATTGTTCACAAATCTGTCTAAATCTGTGTTAGTGAGCACTTCTCCTTTGCCGATATAATCCATCCATCTCACAGGTGTGGCATATCAACATGCTGATTAGACAGCATGATTATTGCACAGGTGTGCCTTAGGCTGGCCACAATAAAAGGCCACTCTAAAATGTGCAGTTTTATCACACAGCACAATGCCACAGAAGTGTTGCGTTTATAATTTTGTTCAGTATAAAGGTTTGATAGACACAGATGAATAGTTGCCATTTACAAAGTCATTTCAGAACATTCAAATCAGTGTTCGCGCTGCCGCTGACACAGAAAGAGTAGTTCTCATGATTGGATATGAAACAGCTTCACAAGCAGTCTTTTCAACCACACAGTATTATTTCTGTCTTACAATAATTTATATTATCACAGAAGTATTTGGATAAAAGTTTATAGTTCGGATATAAATACTGATGTCTGTGGTTGCGATCAAAATGGAAAATATCATCTTTTGAAAGCAATTTTCGCTTCAAATTGCTGCTTCAAATAAAATTAGTTGATTACAATATTTATTACATTGTTTTGCCAGTAGGTGGCGACCAGATGATTGTTAAAAAAATGCATTTGTCATTGAATCATTAATTCAAGAGATTTATAAAAAAAAATGCTGATTCATTCAGCAATGGAACAAGTGAAGTATATATGAGTGAGTCATTGAATCATTCACTCAAACATTTTTAAATAATTCATTCAAATTAATTAAACATTTTTTAATAGAATGGGGTAATTATGTTTTTTGTCACAGCCTCTAGTAAATTACATGTTATTTTGCTTAGTTCAGAATCGTGGGAGAACTGTGATCTCTGTTTGAAACAAAAAAAATCATGATTCTCAATTTATCCAGAGTCGTGCAGCCCTACCACAAGGGGTCGCTGTCATCAAACTCAGCAAGTTTGTTCAGACCGTGGAGGCAGTGGCGCTTACCAAGTTTCGCTTTGGTAGGGAAAAAGTTTCGCTGAGTTACAGTTCACTTTGGTACAGTGCAATTTCGCAACATTTTGTGAATATCAAAAATCCATTCGGTACATTTTGTGAGTCTTGTCCATTTAGTAAATATCTGCGATGATAGTGAAAAATTTAATACGACTTGTAGGAGGAGTTATTTTGTGCTACATTTCTAGCTTGTTACTAGAAAACTGGCTACACCAGGGCTGTCCAAACTCCGGGCAGGTGTCCTGCAGAGTTTAGCTCCAACCTTAATTAAACACACCTGAAGCTGCTAATCAAGGTCTTACTAGTCATACTAGAAGCTTCCATGCAGGTGTGTTGAGGCAAGTTGGAGCTAAACTCTGCAGGACACCGGCCCTCCAGGACCGAGTTTGGACAGCCCTGGGCCACACCATTTTCAGAACCGCTCAGCAACTGTCATGCTATCAAAAAATTTAGTTCTGTTAGTAGTGTCGCTATGTTAAGTTAGTTGCTCCCCAACATACTACATACTAATGAGGTCATATTCTACTGGCTAATGCCACTTCAAAGACCCAGTGATTTATGATCATTGAGTTGCTCTCATTGGCACAGAAATATTCACATCCAGCACCTCTACTCTGTTGCACTGGTATAGCTACTTGCATATAACTGGGGCTACATTTGTTTTGAAAGTGACCTATTTTCATTTTTGGATGATGAGTCATGTTCCATTGTACATGATCTAATATACAATGACAAATCTTGATAATGCAGGGAGTCTGTCTATTAACGTGAGATTTCAAACTGGGTCTATGTAGGCTTAAGGTGATGTGGGTAGCTTTTGCCAAGACATAGCAATTGTTTTTATGAGACCCCTGTGCTTGTTAAATGCAGTATTTATCAAACTGCTTTTTGAGTAGAACTTAATTGGTTTCCATGTTGTTATTATTGAATTAAAGTGTGTCATACTTGCTTGGTTTTTCTCTGAATGAGCGCATGCATATCTCCACCATGTCATGCACTGATCAGTTCATCATTTTTTGGGGGGTGTTTACGAAAAATAAAAATTTGGAAAGACGCTTCTATTTTCACAAGCTCTAAAAGCAAATACAAAACACCTGCACAGTGCTTTTCAGTTTAGATGCTTCATTGTGTTTATCTGGTCTTCCAGATGGCCCACTTGAAAAGTACCTACAACCCTTTTAAAACAATCTAAAAAGACCAGACAAATCATCTTGGCCTAGCCTGAATACCAGCTTATCACTATAGTCTGGTTTTATGGTTACATAATCTTTCTGGTGATAGGTGGGGCATGGCCTAGAGCCATCCAGTGAGACCCTGATTCTGCAGTGGGCTGGACCACTCCCTGCTCAGGTGCGGCATATTGGTTTCTCCACTGGCTGGGGTTCTGTTGGTGAGTTTAGGATCTGGCGCAAAGAAGATGCAGATGAGAACCACAATGAGGCCTTCACTCTGGGAGTCCCACACAATGTGGTGCCAGGCTCAGAGAGAGCCACCGCTGCCATGATTGGTGAGGATGAATTTATAGTGTAGCCACCCAACAGAACAAGCTACTAATGCAACTTAAAGTTTCTTTAATTTAGATGTGCAGTTGCTATTGTGACAGTCTTTTGTGTCCCAGGTGATGTTATGGGGCCTACCCTGAAAAATCTCGACAAGCTCCTCAGACTCCCCTTTGGTTGTGGGGAGCAGAACATGATCCACTTCGCTCCCAACGTCTTTGTGCTCAAGTACCTTCAGAAAACCCATCAGCTCAGCCCAGAGGTAGAGGCAGAGGCCACTGACTACCTACTGCAAGGTACAAGACAAAACATGCTTTCATTCTTAAATGCGTCTTCTTGATTTTTAATCATCTGAAGAATTATTTTAAAGTGATTGAAGGTCTGTATGAACGCAGTGCAAACAATGCCTTGGGTCTTCTAATGTACCTGGCAGGTTATCAGAGGCAACTGACATACAAGAGGCAGGATGGTTCCTACAGTGCCTTTGGGGAAAGAGATTCCTCCGGAAGCATGTGGTAAGCTTCTATTGTGTGAAGTCTGTACATGCTGTGTCTGCTAAGAAGTTGGCTTTAATTACAATAGCGTAAACCATATTTTTGTTTCTAGTATGTCCTTTATTTAACCCCCCATCTCCAGTCAGAGAAAGGTGAACTTCACAAACATCCATGTTTCATTATTTTTCTACAAATATCTTCATATATTGACACACCCTGCTACTCTGTTTGATTTATTATAGAAAGCTAAACCTCAGATTGAAAGCATGTGATGTTTGTGTTCCCTAAGAAAACCCAAAGAAAAATGTTGTCCTCATGATATATATTTGTTTAGCACAAAAAAATCGAAATGATTCATTTATTTAAGCATGGTTGTCTGACTTTTAATAGAGCCATGGATTGTAAAATGCCAAACTGACTGTACCCTGGAGCCTTATTAACAATCTTCTAATAAGCTCCCTGACTCCAGTCACTGGAGTACAGATTTATTGGTTGTTTTGGGGGATTTCTTCCCGTGGTTCAGAACAGCAATCATTAACTATGCCCTCTGTGAGGTCAACAGCCCCCTACCCCCATTATATTGCCTGCTCTGCCGTTGGACACACGGGAGTTACAGGAAAATGAAGTTAGCCTTGGCTGTTGGAGTCACAAAAAGTAGGGTGCATACTTGATCCCTGTAGCCCCTCATTCCTGTATAAACTTGCATGACTACTCATTTTAACTAGTTAACCAGTCATCCCGAAAAGTAGTTGACTAGACGGCAGGCTAAAGTTTATCTTATCCTTGGTTTTTGCTGTTTCTGGAAAGTACAATGTTGCATTGGCAGAGAGTATGTGAGTGGAGAAAATGTTTGCACAGTTAAGCACAGGTGAGAAACAAGAATGAATTGAGAAACATTGACACCACTAAGAATACTGCAATAGGTAGTGTACTTGATGGGGGATTCCATTTTAAAACTGTTGGAACATGGTCCAATGGGTATGTCAAACCCTCTCCCAGATTGTTCATTCGCCTAAGAATGCATATAAGTCCGAAACAACCCTGCTTTTGTTTCTGGTCCAGTTTCACCTATTAGCACAGATAATTTATTGCCAGGTGAACAGCAGCTCCAGAGCTGGGTTAATATGTTCCAGCTTGGGCTGAATGATAGGACAGGAAATTGTGGTTCCTAATGAAATAATGGTGCAGCAAGTATTTAATGTCCTCATCAGCGCCTTAGTGCCCTAGTAATGCCAAGGCCTTCAAACCTAATCTTCTTCAATGGAAAGAGCAGCTAATGTTCTGGAACAGTGGAAACGTTTTATTTATAAATGCCTGGAAGGTCGGTGCAGCTTTAGCAGAGTTTCATAATGTATGAGGATGCCTTCGAAAGTGGAGGAAAGATGTTTAGACCTTGGACCAGATCTGGCAACCCATCTCCTGGCATCACTCGCTGGCATTGGCATGTCTGGATCCAATGTGAGCCACATGCGGCAGTAATCTACTCTACACCCTCCAGCAATCCCACAAACTCCTGTAAGATTGCTGCAGAACTTGTTTTCCTTTAGTTCACCTAAAACTAAAAGAGTAGTTTCAAACCTGCTTGACATTCTTCTGTGAACCACTTATTGTGAAATGTTAAATATAATAGGGATCCCGGCTACTGAGGTCGACAACAAATGCTCTAGACATGGAGGAAGAAACCCAGATTAACACAATGCAGGTCAAATTCTGTTGTTGGGGTGCCTTAAAACCACATAGAAAAATGATATGCTTAAGGTTAGTAGCTCTTCACCTCAAGTTTATGCATGCTTGGAGTGGTTCACCACAGATGTTTTGGGATCATTTTAAGAGCCCTGTTTGCCTTGAGAGTCCTGGCAGAGGTTTCTAAGCATTCCAAAGCATTAGGTAAGGTGACTTCTTACAAGGGTTATATTGTGAGAAAGGCACCTTGCGCAAGCCTACCTAGAGGATTCAGGGGTGTCCCCTTCACTTTGCTGCTCTTTATATCATCCAAACACTTTCTAGAACCTTTCCCTTAGGTCTGGCAGTTAAAGTCTCTGACACATATTATTTAGCATTATAAAAATTCCTGTAGGCTCAATGCTCCAGTCTTATGATCTCTCTTGGGGAACATAACGTTCAAGGCCAGGCCTGCAAGGACTCTGTAGTGTTAGGGTGTTGTTTGGGTGTTTGTTTTGACATCCCTAAAGCACATGCTGCAGAAAAACTCCCTGATTGATTATTTGTTGACCTTTATTTTAAGTGAAGTCACTTGCATCATCATCTGGCCGCTTTGAGGAATGTCGTCATGACATGCCATGTTGCATTTAAAACAAATTAGCACATGGTTTGCATGTTTGTAGAGGCCTGGTTCAGTTGACTCACAGAGGTGAAAGCATTTACAAGACAAAGTCACTCAGCATTTCCATTAGCTGTTTCTTACATCTGTCAAAGTTCATCCTCAATGTGATGTTTCAAATAGCTTTCAGTTTATGTATGGATCCCATACTTTGAATGCAGGAACATACATGAATACTTTGAAAAAATCTACTTTGTTCGCATCCACACTATATTACGCAGCTTGGCTTCCAGGCAAGTGTTTGCGTATGTTTGACAGACTTTCCAAGACTGATTTAAAATCCTTTACAAGTTGCCTCTTGGTCCTCCAGGTTGACTGCATTCGTACTGAAATCATTTGCTCAGTCACGTGGCTTCATCTTCATTGATCCTGAAGAACTACGTGCTGCCAAATCCTGGCTGATCACTCATCAAAAGGAGGAAGGATCATTCCCAGCAGTGGGCCGGATCCTCAACAAAGACCTGCAGGTACATAAATGGAGACCTTCTTTTTGTTTAACACTGAGAGGTTTAAGTGAGATGGGTGAACTGGGAAAGGTCCATATGGAAATTTGTGTTCTGGCCCACTTAATTTGTGAAGGTTTAGACATAAGTTTCTACAAAAAGGATAGCTTAGACCAAGATACGTTTACACTTGATCCTTTTTTAGAAGTCCTAGAAGAACCGTTTCAGTTTACTTGTCTCAGAACATTGCATATTTAAGCCAACAATCCTTAGGTTTACAAGTTCTCATCAAACTGAGGAAGCTGAGATAGAGGTGTTATTTGTCATCACCCTGGTGAAAGTTGCTCTTTCCTATTCCTTTTAAGGGTGGGATTCATGGAAAGATCTCCTTGACTGCGTATGTGGTGGCAGCTCTTATGGAAACTGGGATTACAACCGAGGTGAGAGATCTACCACATCTTCCACACCTCGTTTATCCTGTGTCTCTTTAAACTACCTCTCAGCGAAGTCTCTTTTCACACAAATTTCCGGATCTGTCTTAAGAGGGCATTCCTGTTTGTAAGATGATGGATGTTCTGGCAAAGTATCAACATTATTTCTTTCAGCCTTGTGGTAGGTAATCTAATATGGAAGCTTGCTGTCTAAATCTAAAGATTTATGATAAGAACATGCAGAGACAATGGAATTCTTTTGAAATTTTCACCCTGCCTACATTCCTTTCTTCAAACTTAAGAGATTTGACAATTCCATTAAAACCACATGAAGAACAAGTCACAGTTGTATATATTGCCTAGCTAATGCATGCAGTGCATGTTCATTGCCATTAAAAATGCAACAAAAAAGAACAAAATTGTATATGAATTAGGGCTATCAAAGTTAGCATGTTTTTAAATTTGTTTGGTTTGATGATATAACTGATTGGAGCTAGACTTGCATGATGAAGCTGATCTTGATTTAAATATTTTAACTGTTTGACAGCCCTAAAATGAATGGGTTCAGTCATTTGTACAATCTGAGATTTCATTAACAAAACGGCACCCACTAATTCCCGCTAAAGTTAGCTGGGTTACGTCTTGCCTACCTGATCTTTGATGCGTTGATTTGGTAATGTGTAGCACTGCAGGCTTCAAAATACAGACAAAATGAATCACTTCAAAGATTCACTACTTTCACTCTCAAATCGACTTGATGAAAAGAATACCGGTCAGATTAGCGTGCATGGCTGCTCAGGGCTAGCGTCCAGGTTCCATGAGAAAAAGGACATATGGTACAGATAAAATTCAGTCCGTTGATGCTAAACAGATGAAAGATCATTAGTGAGGTTGTATGTTTCTTAAGAAGGAAAAGCTGAAGGATTGGAATGTATTTGTACTGAAGGTATTTGAACTTTAGCACAAGAAACACCTGCTAGCTGTGTAAAAGCTTTTTTGAAGCCTGCAGTGCTACACATTACCAAAGCAACGCATCAAAGATCAGGAAGGCAAGACTTAACCCAGCTAACTTTAGCGGGAATTAGTGGGTGCCGTTTTGTTAATGAAATCTCAGATTGTACAAATGACTGAACCCATTCACTTATTAAACTATATTTATTCTCCTCATTCTCACCTGAATGTTTTTTTTTATTCAGGAGGAGAAGGTTGCTGTGGCTAAAGCTAAAGCGTTTTTGGAGAGCAACACATACTCTGCTGACGACCCATATACTACTGCTTTGTCCGCATTTGCACTCACTTTACTCCGTAGTCCTTACGCTCCATTGGCTCTGCGGCGACTTAATCACATGGCCATCACCCAAGGTACTTTATTAACGTGTAATAAAAGATAGTTGTGGGTTGAGCTTAGCATGTTCTTGATCCCAAATGTTCTACTGAATATGCAGATGGCTTCACTCATTGGAGTCTTACTGGCAGTACAGTAACTGATGAAGACACGTTCATGGGCTTCAGCGATGGCCTCTCCCAATCAGGTATCCCTCAATTGTCAATCAGTTAATCAACTTGCCAACAGTATTCAATATATTAAACTTTTTTCTTCTTTATTAGTTGTGTCGGCTGAAGTTGAGATGACAGCTTATGGTCTACTCACCTACACACTTCTGGGTGATGTGGCATCGGCCCTACCTGTAGTTAAATGGTTGTCACAACAAAGGAATGCCCTCGGTGGTTTTTCCTCAACTCAGGTGACAAATCTGTGTTACGTTCTTTAGTCTTTGATTGTGAATAAAAGATTCATGTTAAGTTTCTATACTATATCTAATTCATGTGCAGTCCATAGTATGCAAATTGTCTGTGTGCCCCCCCAACAATCTACTACACTTGCTAAGAAGTTCAAATTCTGTTTTCCAAAATTTCCCAGATTCAACCTGACAATAGCTAAATTTGTAATAGCATACTACTTTTACTATTTCTCCCATATCCTTAGAAATAGAAAGAGCAATATGCTATTCCCAGTTAAGCCCTTCAATTGCAATTCTCACAAATAAATATGAAATAAAATCAGCTCGTTATTGAATCATTACTTGATCTAATTGGCAAGAGATTGGAACAAAAATGCTAAATTCTGTTCCATAGATAATAACGTACTGGGGACAACTTACGCATGTACATTTAAGTATGTGTTTTGTCGATGCTTTTAAGTATTAAGTGTATATTAAGTGTACACTTTGTAGTATCCACCTTATTTTTTATGCACAGATAAGCTATTTCCTTCAGCGTTAAAAAAATAGTCTTCTGATTGATTAGCCGGAATAGCCAGAATAGGTATATAACTTGTAGAATATTTAAATGCAGTTAATGTTAAAACTATTTTGTGCTACAACCAGTATTTTTATAATTACAATGATCAGAGTTGGGCTCATTACTCAAAAAATGTAATTTATTGCTCATCATTAGTAACTCCTTTCAAAAGTAATATTATTACTTTACTTATTACTTTCTGGCAACAGTAAACGGCAACATGCAACAGTACTAGTTACATTACTTTTCTTTCATGCCCCACAGTGAAGTTATAATTGCATATCTTACCTAAAAATTCTTCTGAAATGTTAGAAACAATATATTTCTGTCTCATTTGACCAAAATCCACATTAGATTGCCTTCAGAAGTTATTACAAACACTCAGTGGTGATTGATAGAGACTTCTAAGTGTTGTAGTATCCTCATTAAGTGTCATGTGTAGCTTGAAGCTAATTGTAGCTATAATTTCTCTGCTACCCATATACAATTATATTTATTTAACTAGCTGTTTTATGAATGGTAACTTTAATAATATTATTGGAATCTGATTAGTAATTCGTTACACAATTAGTTACCGCATAAAGTAATATTATTACTGTAACTAGTTACTAACACTGACGATGATCGGCATAAAGCAGCCTCAACCTTAACCTTGTACTGCTAAAAAAGTGGAAAGTGTATGATACCAAAAGCCTCACACACTCAAGTTACACGCGCCTGCTCTTTCATTAATAATAAGGTAGAGTATATTAGTGTATACAATAAGTAGAGTATATTAGTGTGTCCAAATATAGTGTAGGCTAAATATGCTTTATTAAAATTTAGTTGTTTTCTTCTTTTTTCAAAAACAGGATACTTGTGTGGCATTGCAAGCCCTGTCCGAATATGCCATCCTGTCATATGTGGGCGGGGTCAATCTCACTATATCGCTGGCTTCCACTAATCTGGATTTCCAAGAAACATTTGAGCTCCAATGGGACAATAAGAAGATTCTACAAAAAGCTGTGGTAAAAAACAAATAATCCACAAACACTATTGACATTTGTACATTCTACTGTCGGAGAGGTATTTTCAGTGAGGGCCTGAACTTGATACAGCATCTGCTTGGCACATCACTCCATTTTGTGATTAGCAGTGTCAGTTTAAATGCGTGTAATTTGGATGTTGGACAGGGGCCAGGCAGTTAATGTATTTGCTTATACTTGCGCTGTTAATCTGATTGATAAGTCTTGCATTCTCTCTCGCTTTGTTCAGATACCCAGCATTCCAACAGGACTATTTGTCAGCGCTAAAGGAGAAGGCTGCTGTCTAATGCAGGTACTATTGGTTTCTGGCAAACATAATCCCACATTTTCTCCACGGATAAACGATTGTACTCTTCGTCGTCCTCCTCATCTAAAGGCGAATCCCTCTTTGGCGACAGCCAGCTTTCTTTCCAGGGGAAATTCAGTACTAATGTTCACATTCCTGCCTTTAGAATGGAAAGATCTGGTAAAACTTAAGCAATTGTATGCCAGGGGTATGTTCTTTCTCCTGTAATCTACCCCCTAGATAGGATGGTCTAGTCTATTTTTTTATTTTTTTTTGGTAAGATGTCCCTCAGAAACAATAGACTCATTCTGGGCCACAAAAACAACCAGAACCATGTCAGCACCTTGACCTAGAACGTTCTGTTCTCAGGTTGTTTGGAGGAAGAAAGGCAAATTTTAAGAATCTTGCATCCATGTGCAAACAAAACCCCTTACACTAAACACAAAATTTTATCATGTAATTAGCACTATTTGTGCTTAAGGATGTAAATTAAAACTTTCATTTTTAGGTGACAAGTGGTACGATTTACTCCTGATAGGCAATTAAATGGACAAAAAAGTCTTTAACATTTCTTTGAATGGAAATGGGGTACTAGATGAATCCATGGTGCTCTGACCTCATGGTATCGATCATGTCCTTCTCTCCATCTTCAGATCGATGTATCCTACAATGTGCCTGATCCGGTGGCTAAGCCTGCCTTTCAGCTTAAAGTCGATCTCAAGGAACCCAGACAGGAACATCACATCCAGCTGTCCTCACGACACATGTCTCCTCGATCCCGTTCTCGTGCTGATAATCGATCAGAGCGGAGTCGCAAGCGAAGAGCTCCTGTAGACGACGAGGACCCCGCGGCCCACCAAGACCATCTGGACTACCGTGTTACTCTAGAGGTTTGCACCAGGTAACATCAACAAAAGGTTTTGATGCATTTTGAGGCCTATTTCACTTGATCTTGTTTGATATGAATGAAAAACCTTAGATTGATATTAGAAGTATTGTTTACTCTCCAAAATGTACCTCCTCAGGTGGCTGCATGCTGGCTCATCAAATATGGCTGTCCTAGAAGTCCCTCTTTTGTCTGGCTTCCGTGCAGATATCGAGAGTTTGGAGAGGGTGAGATTGCCCTTTTTTGTGTATTCTCTCTCCTAGAACTTCCCATCGTTTGCCACATTCACATTTCACAATATTCAAGGTAGACGCAAGATTGACAAGGTGTCTCTATAATAGGACAGTGCATCTCTCTCGCTCTTTCCTTTTCTATTTCTCTGCATGTGTCCTTCTGGCAGATGAACAGAGTTTACATCTGGAGGCCATTTCAAAGGAGGCAATATGGCATGGAATTTATCAGTCTCTTCACTCTCTCACGAACACACACATAAACATAAACACATAGAACACTCAACACTCGTTCTTATTTTGATTGTGTCAAATAAAATGATAACATGAAATTATATATGAAATAGATTTTTTATATATATAAAGGCAGGAGAGGCAGTGTCTACTCAAAATATTGGATGAGAAAAAAACTTAATTGTACAAAAATAAAATAACGGCAATATTACAAAATATAACATTAAAAAATGTGTAAATCACTCGTTTTTCTTAAGAAACATTGTCCAACAGCGACACCTAAAGCAGCTAAATATACAGCGGGAGACCGTGTCTCTCTCACCTCCACTGAGCCAATTGAGTTTTAGCAGACCCCCTGAAGCGTGCGTCAAGTTTGGTGGGGATAATTGAGAATGAATGGGAGAAAGTCACGTGAGAGGAGGTAATGCCTCCATCGCGATATGATTGGATGTGTTTATGGTTGGCTGTAATTGGTTCTTGTATTTGTGCGCGTTCTTAATGAACAATATAATGGCGTTAATGGGGAAAAAGTAAACTACTCACAAAATTAGATATAACCATTTTGTTACCTTTTGTTACCTCATTTCAGAACACCACCGCACACCACTTACATACATACATACATACATATACATCAATCTGGTGAGACCTAATTCTCAGGAGGTCAAGCAGCTCTAGTTGGGCTTACAGACCAATCACAGGCCCATAATGTCCACAACAGTGGCCTGGAACAGGAAATGCTCAGGGGGGTAAATCAGCCCCACCTCCCCCTCCAGCTGGGGGTATGTGTGTAAATGGAGGTTGGTTTAGGTCACTTTCGCTGTCCCCAGTCAACTGATTGTCCCTCATTATTCATGTTATAGGTCCCAGGCCTCATGTCCTCAACGCTAGTAAACCGACGCTACCACGGGAGCCGTAAAACGTGAACCGACTCCGAAGCTCACCGTGGTGGAACGTGTCTCATTAGCACCATTAGCCAGTAACGAGCTGGCTTTACACAGCCACCTCTGGCTGGCTCCATGTTTATTGCATGACCCCGGCTGTTCACATTCCTCGTTTCGCTATGGGAAGCGAGATTGCTTACACCGTCTTGTCTCATTGTTTTAATTTATAGTAAGGGGGAGGACATGCTTGGAAGATTGTTTGTTTCTCATATATTCCACAGTGAATTTCAATATTTTTTTACAATGAACAGTGAAGTCAACAGTGTTATTTATGTATAAGGCTATAAATGTCTAATTACAACAACGGTCTAAGGCAGCAAGATTCCTTTTTTAGACTTTTTATTTTGGCAACGCTAACAAGCAAGGCTTTTTTTCTGAAATCATGCTCTCTGCTGTGGCTTTTGGACAAATCAAATCACTCTTGGTCATTTATTTGGGGCTGCAGTCATACTGTGTATGTTTGTGTGTGTTTATGTTCAAATGTGTCCTTGTGGCGCCAGCTCACACTGGGCCCCTCATAAACTGTGTCCAAGCACTCGCCACCTTTCTCTCTCTCACACACACACACACACACACACACATATAGGATGTTAGGATGCTAAACAGACCCTGATTAAATATGACATCTCATGGAAGGAAGCGTGTGTACTGAGTATATGACATGAGCAAAAAAGTTGAGCAGTTGCAACTTCATGCAAATGTGCAGTGATATTGTGCATTGAATTGTTAGCATGACAGCTAGCAGGTTTGAGAAGTCAGATATACAGTATGAAAGTGAAGAGAAATTCCTGCCTTAAAGTCAAATGTACCAGTCAGATGTTTACTTATATACAACTGTTACGTACATAGAAAGTGACTTGAGGCATGTTTTTCTCTTTAACTTGCATTTCTCCCTTCTACAGAGTTAGCTAAATGCTAGCTTGGTTTTAAGAATGAAAATTTTTGTTTTAGACCCAAAACTTACCTGGCTAACCAAATTAGCCACATTCAAAAAATGGTTTACATGTGAATTGTGCTTGTAATAAATGTACTAAAAGATAAAACCCATTTATTAAATTATATTTTAGCTTCAGCATTTAAGTTAGCATTGTTGATAGTGCTAAATAATCCTCTTTGTAATCATTTTGTTCCCAGCTGTTGTTGGATAAGCGAGTAGGGCTGAAGAGGTATGAAGTAGACGGACGAAAGGTTCTCTTCTACTTCGACGAGGTGAGTTAATGTCACGTAACTACAGCTTTGTGTAGCTCTAGCAGCACTTTTACATAGCATGATTGCTGTACCTTAAAATACTTGAGGTTAAAGTCTCATATAACTCCAGGTGTTCTGTCAGGGGAGTGTATTAAGGATTTGTCATTGTAAAATCCGCTGGGATCTTGTCTTTTCCACAGATCCCAAGTCAGTGTATGACATGTGTGGCCTTCAATGCCGTGAGGGAGTATATTGTGGGCAAAACAGCTCCAGTGCCAGTGAAAGTCTATGACTATTATGAACCAGGTGAGTTTGGACCATCCTACTCCATATAAAAGAGAATTGTGGCGGCACCATAGTACAGCAGTGGTGTTTGTTTTGATGGTACTCTGGTATATGAAATATATGGTATATGGTAATCATGGCATTTACATCGTATTTCAAATAATAACAGTGTATTATCATGGTATCATCTCCAAGAAGGCAATAAAACCATGGTTGCTTTATAAGTTGAGTCAGAAATACCATAATTACGAGTTCCCAGCCCATGAATGACCAAACAATGCTGTATGTACAATTGCAGAAACTCAGAATTTTAGATGATATGTGAGTTATGAATGTCCTTAGGGTGAGTTTAAAACATAGTGATTTTGCAAACATAATCACAAGTTTGTTTTGATTGGTAATGAATGATTATGCAATGTGACATTGTAAAAACTCTTTAGTATAAGCTTCCCAGGCACACTTGAAGGCAGCATATCATGATCAGTTGTATCATTTTAAAAATCCAGTGAAAAAAAAGAAATACACGTTTTTCTGTTGAGATTACAGATTACACACAACAACAAACAGGTGGTGTACCAGTGTAGTTTGGTTTGAGTAAATTACTCTTATGAACTTTAGTGATTCAGAAAAGTGCCTTACAAATGAGTCACAAACAAACTGTCTTAATTTTCTAACTCATTACTGAAATGAGTATACAAGTTATTACTTTTAGTTATATCCAATCTCTGTCTTTTGAATGACATGAATTTTGCACAAGACTTATGTGTGTGTATATACAGCATTTGAAGCCACTCGTTTCTACAATGTGAGTGAGAGCAGTCCACTAGCACGAGAACTATGTGATGGCACCACATGCAATGAAGTGGAAAGCTCCAGCAATCACTGGACGGGTCAGTACATCTTTGTCTGCTAGTATATATACTTCTAATATGAAATACTTCATACTTAATGAAACATTCACTCTCTTACTCAAGGCATTGTGCAAGGTGGCCAGTGCAACAATATTTTTGATTGTCCGGAGGAGGAACACTACGAGCGATGTACGTGTTATCGTGACTGCGGCTATGATGGCGAGTCTGTGTGTGGTTCTGATGGCCAAATCTACCAAAACCAGTGCCAGATGGAGGTGTCCGCCTGCAGGAATGGCACACGGATCGAGCAGATGCCCTTCAGCCACTGCCCACAGAGTAAGTTCTGCGACCTCCCTGCGAATTTATAGCCTAGATGTGTTGACAAAATCCTCTTTTTTTTTCTTTTTTTTTTACGCAACTTTAAGGACCCAAGCTTTGTAAACCTGTACTGTTTCATTACAAAACTCGTTTTTGCCAAGATTTATGTCATGTGATCTTGAACCAGGTGCTACCCTTCCTAGACACTTTAAGATGAAGTCATGCTCGTTGCATAATTAGAGACACGTTTTTTCCTTCCTTTTAAAAGGTTAATGCGCAGGACTTTTGGATACACACAGGCATGGGCATGTGAGGAAGACCGCAGATGTTTCAGCCAAACAAATCTCCAACCGTAATGTGGATCAGAGCTTTCATAGGGTCGTTTTGGTCTGTTGTTGAGATTCATATCTTGCCGCTTGACATCCGGTTGCTGTTTTTTTTCATATCACAGGCAAGATTAAAGCCTCATCCACTTACGCATCAAAGAGAATCGAAGTGTTTTCAGTACTTTGCAATTATCTGTGTCCAGACAGGCCCGATATGAAGAATCAAATCCGTGTTTTCGCTACAGAGAAAGACTGAGGTGCGTGTACCTGCTCTGGTAGGAACATCTGTTCAGGTGCTGCAGTTGTAGATGATATAAACACATGCATATGCTCATACAAACACCAGTATATGGTGTATTACAGGGCTCCCCAAATGACAGAGCGCTTTTGTCCAGGGCCCTTTGACAGAGAAAAGAAAGGGGGAGGCAGAGGGTTAGAAAAATCCTGTCACATTCCTTTCCGACGAGCGGACCAACAACAAAGGGGCTTTCTTGTTTTACAGAGGACCACCATCGGGAGGGGGACACAAAAATGGTTATGCGGGACACCAGTGCCAATATGGTAAACCGCAGTAACACGTTTAGGGCTGCATGATTATTTTATTTGCAGGTGCACTGATTTAAAGGAGGGAATAATATATGCAATTCTAGGAGCTGTGCAATGCAGGTTATAGATCGTAAATTACAAGCAGTTTTGGTTTTAGTCTGCTGGTACAGTTATATATTCACAATGATTTTTCTGTAAAATGATAAATGTTGTGATTTTAATGGTTTTATTTTTAAAGTTTGCATCAAGTTTTCTACAGATTAATTTCAGAAGTGTAAGTGTCTGTGTTGGTCAGTGTGATTAATTTCTGTAAATCAGTTAAAATTGTTTCAAACAATTAGTTCAAAACTCATCAGCAATTTCGATTGTGCATCACTGAAACAAAAAGTTCCTAAAGTGTCATTAGATTAATTTCAGGATCATTGGTGCTCTTACTAAAAATTCAGAAGCAAAAATGTTGCTACTGCATAGTGTGATTCATTTTGTGAATCAGTGCAAATAGTTTTTCAAGGGATCAATTCACAACCCTTCAGTGATTCTTTTGTGCATCACCTAAAGAATTTTCCAATAAGCTTCCATCACATTTTTCTGATACTAAAATGTTTTAGTAAGAATATAAATGGGTAAATATCGATTTTTATTACCATGTGTTGTAAATTGGTCCATATAATTAAATATATTTAGTGAAAACATTGTGGAAATGGCTGTTTGAAAGAATGTCTCATAGCAATAGACAAAAAAATATAAATTGCTATCATAAGTTCAAACAAAAGAAATTAGATATGAAACACTGAGCAACTGATGTATCTGTTTCCTAGGTAAAGCACTGCATTGAACTTTAATTTTACCTGTTTATGTGTGCGTTGTCATCCTACAGTGGAGGTGGCCGTAGAAGAGCGAGAACATGCTACAGGAGAAGAACCAGAACAGGAACCTATACTCATTCCTGCAGGTATCATCTTCTCCCCTCTTCTTCTTTTCTTTGAACACATCTGTGTCAGTGCCCTGCAGGTGTGAGCGTGTGCCACACATGGGCAGGTGTTGAAGAGTTCAGTGATCAGATGCTACATGCATAGAAGCTTATACGTGCACAGACCTGCATATCAGCCCAGACTACATTAATGATCGGATAATTAGTATCCCAGCCTCCTGTCGCTCACCTCGCACCTTCCCGTATAGGGTTTGGCCTGTTCAAACACCATTAACTGTGAGAAGTTAGCTGGATTTGATACGTACAAATTTTAATGCATCAGGTTGGAAATCAATGCTGAAGTATCTTTACAAGGATTTATATTCATCATATTCTTGATTTTATTGCCCTTATTGGAGTCCTTATAATATATTGTAAAAACTATGAAGAGAATTAACAATTAATTCAAGATACATTTTCTAAAACCAAGTATTATCTCGCAGAATTTTGCTTGTTTTCATGATGTTTGGATATTTTATTGGAAAACAGGACAAAAGCAAAGATTGTATGCAGTGTATTACCCTCATTGGAATGAAGGTAATTTGATAAGGAAAAACATTACAACCCATTAAGTAGCGAAATTAGCACTTAAGGCAAGTTAGAAGCACTCATGATATCACATGCACTTTCAGCTAGGTGTGTGTGTAGGTATGTGCGTCTGTGTCCTCTGGAAAACTCCCAGACTGATTAGACAGTTTCTTGCAGAGCTGTTAAGACTTGCCTAGTGTTGTGTTTGGGCCGAGAAAATGTGTCTATAGGGCTGTGGTTGTTGGGGTTCCTCAAGGTTATGGTTTTGGACCGCTTTTATTTATTTATTTATAAGTTTCCTTTACCCAGGTGCCACCTGTTTAAATGTTTGCAGGAATTTACAGTTCTTTTTTGCTTGAGGTAATTACTAAGTTTGTTTGCACCACATTAATGATTGAGGTGACTTTCTTGGGTTTGCCAATTGAAAATCTGTTTGAAAAACGCACACTATCACCTTTGTAGCAGAAATGTGTTTTGGAAATCAGTGAGAGCATTTCCTTGACGCAAGGAAATTCAGCTTAGATCAGAAATGTTTTCGAAGCAGAATTCCCGATTTGCAGTGTCTTATTCTGACCTAAGCTATAAAAAAAAAGCTGAGAAACGTACATTTATTTATATATATATGAATGTTGTAATAATGTTGAAGGATAATATGGAAATAAGTAGATTTCAGTTTCAGGTATAATTCCAAACTGCAATAAAGATATTAAGTGGTGCTGAGCAGCTGTGTTGACAAAAGCCTATAAACTTGTCTTTTTCTCATTTATGGACATTTCTGTTAAAGCTCTGCAAACATTCTCTGTGGAAAGATAAATGAGTTAAGACACCCAAGCTGTGAATTCCTAACATGAGAGATACATTTACACACTTGGTCTATTGAAACATATGACAGTAATAGAGTCAGCTTGGTGCTGCTTTATATATGCAAGGAACGCCCCCTACAGGCCATTTTGTACATGTATTTTTTTCTATCAGTCATGTAGTCTGGCAATGGATTTATTTGCTAACTATATTAATTTAAAATGTTATTTATTATTAACAACTATGAAAATGTAACTTAAATTACACAAACATGTTTTTAGCAAAAAAAAGTGAAGCAGGCCAAAAACATACACTTGAGGGACATCGCAGCCAAAATGAAAAAAAAATATATATTTTTTT
This sequence comes from Barbus barbus, assembly GCF_936440315.1. Classification (NCBI taxonomy): domain Eukaryota; kingdom Metazoa; phylum Chordata; class Actinopteri; order Cypriniformes; family Cyprinidae; genus Barbus; species Barbus barbus. Next base: position 12,365,637 of record NC_136727.1, read on the forward strand.
CTTATCTTGATTTCCAGAAAGATTAATGTACCTGAAACAAATCAAACAATGCTTTTGACGAAGATGGCAAATTGTTTTGCAACATATGATTTATTTAATAGAAGGGGAGGAGCCAGGCTCTGTAGCTGAGGTGTCCTACTATTCTTACGAGTACGACCCGGACACTGACAGCTTTTCACCAGAGAGTGAGGAGAAGTTAATTCCTATAGGAGAAGAAGAGGAGGCGGCAGACACCAAACAACTGAGTGGACATATCCTCAAAAAGGACTCACCTGAGCGATGGTGAGATACAACCCATTTACCACAGTCACTTAAAGGACTATTTCTTCCAAAAAATGTCTTGCCATGTGAAACATTTTCTTTATCACTTACATATATAATATAAACATCAATCTTTTGTCTTTTTTTCTGCCTCTTCTACAACAGAGACCCCTGGCCATCAGCAGCAATTGCAGGAGCTCCACATTGTACATTCTCTGTTAATATGTTTGTGTGTAAGAAAGGCTGGTAAAGAGAGGTGGACCCAGTCTGTTGCTACGAGATGACAGCTCTGAGTGTGTATGTGTATGTTCGGAAAGAGAGATAATATCAGTTCTCCTCTCTTTTTATTTTTTAAATTCATTTCCATAGCTCTTTACGTTTAGTGATGGTATGACGTCTCCCTGTATTCCTCTTATGTCAATCTCTTGTAATCTAGTTTTAATAGTCCAGTATTTATGTTTGTAAGTATAATTTACCTAAAAATACCTAAAAATGTTTTTGTTTTCTATCTGTGGTATTTATTTCTGGCTAGTGCCTTTGATCGTTCGGTTGGTTTTTAATTTTCTCAATTCCTCAGTCAGCTCCTCCCTTCTTTCTGAACACAATATACTGGTGTGGTTTTACAACCCATTAAAATGTGCTGTGATGGACTTCCATAGCAGAAAAAATGCACAAAATGGTGCGTTAAGGTGTGTAGCTACTATTTTTACTTATTGACGTCTGACTTATTCATTGGAGAGGAGACTGCAACTGATAAATAAGCTTCTTTCCCAGTCACCCTATGCTTAATTAGTCTCTGCATCACAGAAAACAAACTCTGTTATATAAACTGGAATATGATTTGTACAGAATATAAGCTATTTTGACTAAACCTCCATGCTAAATGAAAATCGGTAGGCCCGGATGAAATCTGCACTTTTAAACCGAATGCTTCTAATGTGATTATTCAAGTTCATTGAATAATTTGGTTTATTTTAATTATGCGTTAAGGTACCAATAAGAGTTTATTACTCTTAAGGCCCATTTAACATACTTTACTGTATTTCCATTAAAATCAATGCATAAAAATGCAGATATGCGAAGTGGCCTATGTGAAATTTGAAAATTACTGTAAATTTTAATGAATTTAACCTTCAGCGATATCACATTTGGAAGAAAGTCAATGAGAATAAACTTTGTGTGCAATTTGTATTATGTGTGAAATCTTTGTTTTATGTTTGAATTACAATTTGCATTCGGTCCGTTCTACATAATATGCAAAATTAGTATTCATACACGTATAGCAAGTATATACAGTGCCGTGAAAATTTTTTTTTTGTTTTTTTGCATATTTTTCACACTTAAAAGATTCAGATCATCAAACTAATTTAATATTACACAAAGATAATGCAAGTAAATACAAAATGCAGTTTTTAAATTATTTCATTTATAAATGGAAAAAAGCTGTCAAAACCTACCTAACCCTACGTGAAAAATTAGTTGCCTCCTCCTGTTAAATCATGAAAGAACTGTGATTAACTACATTATTTTAGAAAGCTAAGTTACTTTTCACTAGCCAAACCCAGGCCTGATTACTGCCAGACCTGCTGAATCAAGAAATCACTTGAATAGAACCTGTCTGACAAAGTAAAGCATGCTTAAAGAGCAACACATCATGCCGCGATCTAAAGAAATTCAAGAACAGATGAGAAACAAAATAGTTGACATGTATCAGAAATGGCTTTATAACCCTTTCCAGACTAAGGCTTTGGGACTCCAGTGAACTACAGTCAGAGCCATTATCCACAAATGGAGAAAACTTGGAACAGTGGTGAACCTTCTCAGGAGTGGCCAGCCTACCAAAATTACTCTAAGAGCGCAACAACGACTCATCCAGGAGGTCATAAAAGAGCCCAGAACAACATCTAAAGAACTGCAGGCCTCACTTACCTCAATTAAGGTCAGTGTTCATGATTCAACAATAAGAAAGAGACTGGGCAAAAACGGCATTCATGGGAGAGTTCCAAGGCAAAAGCCACTGCTGAGCAAAAAGAACACAAATGAAACCCACAAAAGAAACTCACTTTCATCTGTGGCCCACCCAATGAGAATTTGGTAATTTTCCAAATGGATGTAATTTATTAAACAATACTAATAAACTTCTTATTTCACTGTAACGTTATATATTTATTAAAAAATATGAAACGCTTGTTTTCATGGTCAATTACAGGTTGTTTCTTAGTTTTCCACCTGCGGGTGCTGGATTTATCGATCTGAAACTTCTGAACCAAGTGTGTTTGAAGCAGCATATTAGCATAGGAACATGTTTGATCCGCTAAAGAGATGTGTCCTTTGTGTAAAGAAAAACGTTGTGCTAGATCCTGTTCGCCACAATAAACTGCATAATTTGCAGCTGCGCACATTTCTGCGGTCCTCGATGAGCGTGAAATGACAGAGACGCTTGATTATAGTTAATGCATTAACTAACATTAGAAATACGTTTGTTACAATGTTTATTAATCTTTGTTAACCAGCTCAGGCAAATGTTAACAGACACAACTTTTAATTTCATAATCAGAATGAGCTTTATTGGCCAGGTATGTTTACACATACAAGGAATTTGTTGTAGTGACAGAAGGTCCACAGTGCAACAGAAAGACAGCAGCAGGACAGGACACAGATAATAAAAGAATAATATCCAAATAGGCAATGTACAAAGCAGCAAAAACACAATATATAATATAGACAGCTATGTATGTACAGGTCAAGTATGTGCAAATTAGAAATGTGAAAATTTAAATAATTGAGTGTGGTGAATGGATAATGTATTATAGTTGTGTTCCACGTTTATTGTTGAGTGTTCATGAGATGGATTGCCTGAGGGAAGAAACTGTTCCTGTGTCTGGTCGTTCTGGTGCTCAGAGCTCTGTAGCGTCGACCAGACGGTAACAGTTCAAAGAGGGAGTGTGCTGGATGTGAGGGGTCCAGAGTGATTTTACCAGCCCTTTTGCTCACTCTGGATAAGTACAGTTCTTGGAGAGTTGGGAGGGTTGTGCCAATGATTCGCTCAGTAGTCCAGACTACTCTCCGTAGTCTTCTGAGGTCAGATTTGGTAGCTGAGCTGAACCAGACAGTTATTGAAGTGCAGAGGATGGATTCAATGATGGCGGAGTAGAACTGTTTCAGCAGCTCCTGTGGCAGGTTGAACTTCCTCAGCTGGCGAAGAAAGCTTTCAAAACGACAATAAAACTCGTTCAAGTCGTCTGCCAGTTGTTGATTGTGGATTTTAATAATGTCCTACATTTTGAAATGAATATTAACATAAATTACTAATGTTAATGCATGCTTTAGAAGTACTGTGTAATGACCCTTGGTGCTGTATTTTTTGTTGGCAATTTGACATGCAGTTTTCATATGCTACACACTTGGCCCACCCAGTTTTATGTAGGCCCACCCACTTGAACATTTCTGGCTACGCTAGTGATTTTAAGTGTGACAAATATGCAAAAAATGAACAAAAAAAAAAATTTTAAAAACACAGGAAGTGGGCAAAAACCTTTTCACGGCACTGTAAGAAAGTATAGTAAGTTATAGTATATTGAAAATACAGTAATTGTATTTTGGGTGGAATTAATTTAGGCTAGCATTGCTCACAGTCCGTTATACTGGTGAATTTGGTTTGTGGTGATTCTCCAGTGCGTAAAGGTATACATATGAGTTTACATCTTACAATTATTTTTTTTTTCTCCCACAGAATAAAACAATAAAAAAGGTAATTGTGACCTTTTAGCTCAACTTTTCAGATCTTGCAATTCTCAGAAAAGTCACAGTTGTGAGATATAAACTTGGAATTCCGTAAAACCTTCGTATACTTTATTATGCAGAGCAGTCGTGTGTAATCACAATATTACTTTTTGATCACAAATTCTACCTGAAATGTTAAAGTAGCATTTTTAACAGTTTTGAGAGTCTGTTGTTCCTGGTTAACTGCTTGAGCTTCTTCAAAGCTCTCTGAAACTTGTTTTAAGGTCCTGGTAAAACATTGACCCCATGTATTGCTGTCCACTGGGTCAGCTTGTGAGAGTTTGCGTATGTTGACATCCCGCTCTGGTTACCACAGCACTGTTAATGTTTAATATTTGTTTGCTGGTCAGTGCAGTGGTGAACATGTTCACCTGTCATGCCCCCAGCTTTCAGTTCCTGCTATTTTTTTTTTCTTTAATAGAAAAAATGACAATGCATTTCAGTTGGATAGATGGGAATATAGTACGTATTCATTTGTATGTCCTTCAGAAGTCTGTATCTTCTCAAATGCCGAAGGCCTTTTTATGCAGCTTTGCAGGGGGGCCCCCAGCTGCTGGTCTCCTTAGCGACCCATGCTTGATGGTCCATCTCTGCTCAGATGAACAGAGTAAAGGCATGAAAGAGAAGCGAGAGGAGGACTTATCTGATGGAGATAGTGTTACATGACAGTGAATTCAAGTGATGACACCTTTGTGCTTCTGTCTCTCAAACGCATGTGTATATTTAATGGGTTTGGCGGCCCCTGATTGAGTCAACCAGGTTGAATGAAGATTATTCCAAAAAGTGTTCAGTTTTCCACTTGGGCGGCTTTAGTTCTGAAATCATCAGATCATTAGACAGTGGAGAACTTGACTGGACTTGTAAGAGAGGTCAGAAGGCAGAACTGTGCTGCAGAGGACATCTGATCTAGGAAGATGAAAACGAAACAGTTTTACTAACCATTACCTCCGCTTTGAACATGGATGTTTTGAAGATCTACACCTACTTGGGTTTTTGCAAGTAGCTGCTTGTGTTTTTAAATTGCCTGGAAAAACCGATGCTGACGTGAATGTTAATTCCTTAATAATTGCTTGTCCTTGAGCTCTGTTTACTCCAATTCTCTGGAGAAGTCAGCATAGAGATTTGATAGTAAGTAGGCCTATGTCCAATTCTGCAGGAAACGGACAACTTAGATTTCTACAAGGGTTAATCCTCCAGTCCCAAATGCAATCTTGACTATGAGTGAAACGGAGAGGAAGCATCCAGTCATTGCTGGCAGAGAAAAAGGTGAGCTGTTTTATATTCATTTGTATATACTATGTTCTAAACAACAATCTCACCTTCAATGTAAGAAAATTGTGTTTGAGGGAAGTATCAGCAATTGGTGAACGGCGTTCGAACAATACTGATGTGCAAACGAACAGGGACTATTCACTGTTTGTATCAGTCCGCTAAGCTGTACATCATTAACGCCAGAAGGTGGCGACAAGTGACGCTCTTAATGGGTTAATTATTATATATTACTGATTCGTTCAAAAAACATTGGTTCAGAAATGAAATGTTGCTACTGCATGTTGCTCAGAGGCGCGTGGCGGTTGATTCGTTGGCAGAGCAACACACAGTATCTGGCGGACAAAATACAGGTTACTCAATAGTGACTCCTTATTTGTTGAATAGAACTATTGTTCTTGTAGAGTAGTTTCAATATGCTTTTAATAAGTAAATAAAGACACACTGTCCATGATACTAAATTTATTATCTTGGCAAACCTAAGGCTTTTTCCTCGCCACTTTTTGTAAAGCTCCTTTGGGATAGAATTTGTGAAAAGTGTTAAGTGCAATTGACCTTTTCCCAAAAAAGTTATTGTAAGCAACATACGGTAGTGTTGTATTTTGTAACAAATGCTTCCAATGTACTTACATCCACATCAAATTTTCATTTACTTTTTCCTTCAAAGGTCACGCGCTCAGCAAGGTTATGATAACTTTGTGCCCAGGCATGTCAAAACATGCTGAAGTAAATGTGAAAGAATGTTCTGTGCTCCCGGTAGCCCTCCTCATGAACACAAACATTTGTGGGCTGATGTCATGGCATTCCCCTGGTAGTATCAGAGAAGATAGCCAAAGGCATTGTCTGTCCTCCACTGCAGGAAAAACCATCACGCCACTGCGATGAGCTCACATTCCTGCTGGGCTGCATCTACAGGGTGTGGATCTCCCTAACAGATTCTGTCACAACTGCCTGCCAAAAAATGCATCACTACATATTTTTGATTCTAAGTGGACTGTGCATATGTTGTGTGTGCATGACTAAAGTATGAGGGCTGTTTTCCATTCTTGTTTACAGGGCCAGGACCTGGTCGATACATCCTTCCACCAGCTATCGGCTTTGTAGGCCACGATTTCACCAAGTCAACAAGTCCTGCCTACTCCTTCCATGGCAGGATGAGTAACAACAGTAAGTTTATATTAACTTGCAGTAAAATAAATGAGCTCGGTGGGAAATGACTCCAATATAACAGCATAAGATTTTCTAGTTAATTTAATGCCAGGAATGCACAAATCATGTTGATGCTGTGTTTTTTACTAAAATCATTTAGTTCTCAAACTTGTATTTTGCTAATGTCACCACTAGAGGGAGACAGACTGCTGTAAATTAACATTGTTGATCACTGCTGTGGAGAAAGGCTGGTGGATCATTTTCATGTTACTTTACAGAAAAGGGTACAATCACGCTTAATTTTTTGTAAGGGTTTTTAATATATATATATATATTAATTTTTTTCTTTTTACAGATATTTAAGGTAAAATATTTAAAATTATAAAAAAAAATTGAAATACTTTTTCTTTTTTGCATTATAGTACAGTATGGCGTATGCCTTGGAACTGAGATATTTTGTATTTTCATGCCTTCCCATTAGCTACAAAAATCGCAAACATTTAAAAGATTATTGAAATATTAGATTGGATTACTTAACATTTAATCTTTTTGTCATTGCATACGATAAAAAAATTAAAAAAGGCTCTTTAAACCTACAAAGTAACTTGTTTAACTCTACAGATAAATTCACATTCATGTGTCTTAAGCAGTTCACTCGAATATTCAACAAGTACTATAATGTTATGCTGTGTTTATTCTGCTTTGATTGTACAGTGCATAGCATTGACTGCAGTCCAGGGCCTAAATACCATATCGATGCCAAACTGACTCGCTTTGGAAGAGACGGCACCCCTGCCTATTCCATACATGGCAGGATGGAAAGTCGAGGTAAGTCGGTTATTTCGAAGTGTCGTTCTGTTGAAACAGTTCCTTATTTACTGGTCGATCGAACCACTTCATGTCGAAACCACCAGGACACACTTAGCTGGAATGAGCTGACTGAGTACAGTTCCTAACTCTTGTTGTATCTAATAATTGCAGCAGCAATCTTCTCCACCCCTGGACCAGGAGCATACAGTCCTGAGAAAGCCTCTCTGTGCAGCATCCATCGCAAACCGCCATCCCACACCATGGGTTATCGAACACAGTATCGCTCCGTGGACACCGTACCTGCCCCAAACAAGTACACCCTCCCTTCTCTCATGGGCTCCAGTGTCTTGACCAAAGTGTCCAGTGCCGGTTACACCATTTCTGGGAGATTCAAATCTGGGGGTCCATCTGAGGACTTATCTAAAACGCCAGGTCCTTGTAGATACAACTACACTGATCCCAGTGTCTACCTCCCGAGTCAGCCGGCGTTCTCTATGTTGGGGAGACACAATGCTGCAAGGGAGTCCACAGCGGTACCAGGTCCTGGAAGTCATAACCCAGAGAAAGTGACAGTGCACAAGCCCAGACCTCCTGCTTTCTCTTTAGGGATCAGGCACTCAGAGTTTGTGACCCCTTTAATAGTAGATCAGTAGACTATATTTGTACATATAGATTTTGAAAAACTTCATTGCATATTTAAAAAGGTTTGCCATTTCTCTGAGTGTTCTCTGATCATGCTTACAAAAAATGATTTCTAGTCAATTAAATATTGTAGAAGTGAGCATAACTATAACTGTAATTTTAAAGATTTAAAAAATTTCTGTGACTTTTCAATTGACAAAATAATTTTACAGAACTCACATTTACAAAGAACAGTTTCTAGCCAGTGAAATGGCTAATATATATATATATATATATATATATATATATATATATGAAGAGTTCAGATGCAAAAACCTGTAAGTGCGGTTTGAAATTTTCTTCTAAAATGAGCATTTTTCTCAGGCTCCTGTGTTTGCTGTTATTTCGCTTTAATGGCAATGAAAAGAACCTATTCATTGCCATTAAAGTGAAGTTACTGAACCTACACATAGGAGCCTGATAAAAATGCTCATTTTAGAAGAAAATTTCAAACAGCACTTAAGCTTTTTTTTTTCTTCAACTTAGTTGAATTTGTAGTAAAATGACTAAAAATGGTGACAACAAAGCACACAATTATTAAAACTTTAGCTAAAATTTTAAAGAATATGTGTGTGTGTGTGTGTGTATATATATATATATATATATATATATATAACAGTGTATAACATATACACTGTATAAGAAAAAAAATTATGTTCTAGATTTTTTGTGTGATATCAATAAAAAATAAATGCCATTCCCTGTGGGAACCCTGAATATTTGCTGTTGCTTTACACGAAATGCACATCTTGATCACTGTGTAGTGTACATTGTTTAATGTCACATTACAGATTACAAATCAGGATGCAAATGAGCTAATAAAAATAATATTTATTGATTTGTCAACAACAAATGAGTTACAAACAAACGTTGACTGCTCAACATACAAGTTGGAGATGTTAACAACAGCAGTTCAGCAACAAAAGTCACCGTAGTGTACAACAAAAACTATTCCTTCTATTCACGACAGGGGCGATTTACTAGACCTGAAACACCATCCAACTTATTTTGTGTGACTTAAGTGTAGATCTAAAGAAAACACTTTGGAGACGGCAGCCCGTTCCCCTCTGGGCTCCTGTTGCCATCAATTTCCAAATGAAAGGGGGATGGGAAGGAGGAGTAACATTTCATTGCCATAGATCTGCAAATAATAAAACTTATATACAAATCACAACGTATGGAAAGAAATGCACGCATGGTCAGAGTCGACCAAGTAGTTTAACTTCCAATAAGAATCTTGAAATCTCATTCCTTGGGAAGCGGTCTTCGGAAAAGCAGAATGTGAGGCTCTGTATGGAAAGAGTGGGATATTAGGGTTTAGGAGAATGACAGGCAGCTTTTGTGGACCAGTTTCTCAAAAACTACAGAGCAAGACAGTCATTAAGCTGTCAAAGGAGGTTTTAAAACACAGGTACATACAGACCTGGTTTATGGATCATGTAATGGATCCAGCCCTGACTTTGCTGGACTCCCAGTCCTCTCCATTCCTCCTCTGACATTAAATGGGAGGCTGGCACCAGTTTGGAAAGCTGCTTGGGAAGCATAACATGTCTATGAGGAAGGAGAGGGACAATGTTAGTTTGACTAATATTTCATACTTAACTGCTCTTCAAATTGTTTGCCAGGCAACACAACGCGGTTACGACGACAGAACCCGGAAAATACATTTTAAACGGACCATTTGCGGATGATTTTAAGATATTTTCTAAAAAAGAAACGGTCATTATGTAGTTTCACGTTAACTCGAAAGGGAACTGGTGAATAAAACGACTGAAAGTCCTCACCTGTACTCGTATTCCTCGTCTGAATACTTGTCGGAATAGTAAATCTGCTTTTTCGCTGTAGACATTATGGTTAAATGCTAATTTCAGTCCAAATTCAAGGTGAAATCCCAAATAAGTCACGCAGGGTGTTTTCCTAAAGGCGCCGCTTCAGTTTTGAACTCAAACGGTCCCTCCCGCGCTTCTGATAGGCTGAGCTGAGCCTGAGTCATGTAGGCCCCGCCCCCTCCACGCGCGCCTGGGTTTGACAGCAGCAGCTCGACAGTCTGGTAAAGTTTACGAGACGCTGACTCATTGTACAAAATTATTTATTTCGTCAGTTCGATATTTTTTGTTTATTTTTAGACGTTGTTTTTCTTATAAGAAAACTTTTTCTTTTCAACAGTACGACTTTTTTGTTGTTGTTTGTTGTACTTATGTAGGTAGTACCCGTGTGAAACCCAAGGATGGTGTTTATGCTAAGAGAGTGTGATTTATACAGACTACAAACTCATTTTCTTTGATATATAATAGTGGTAAATGGGTTAAAAATGTCTTTGGAAAGCACTATCCTGTCATATGATCAAACGACTGCAAATGATAGACTTCTAAAGCACACTAATCCTGTGCATTTTACATAAAATTACACATAATTTTACAAATATATTGTAAACTCGGTATTGGCTCTTAAAATAATATATATATATACTCATCTTTTTAAAATAGAATATTATTTTAAGACCCAATACACGTTTTGTAGTGATTTACAACAGAAAGTAGGCTAATTTCAGCCACCCCTCAGTTCATAAAAATACTATTTTCCAGTGAATAGCACTGAAATAAACCATTATAATACACATTATTTTGAGTATAGCCGTGACTTAAATGTTATATCTGTTAATATCCATCAACTGTGATTATAAAATGCTTATTAACTAACTCTGTAATGAGCATCTAAAACCACCAAAGCCAATAACTTCATGTGCAAAGATACTAGAAAGTGATGCGATATTCACAAGATACCATTTACAAGAGCAAACACTTTGTATGTAAGAGGTGATTTAACAAGATTACAAGCTTCACATTTCACAAAATCAAAAATGTCCTGTATTTCAAGCTTTGTTCGTGAAACTCTTGAAAAGTTGGGACAGGGTAAGTTAGCTTTTTGAACATTTGAAAATACAAAAATGGCCACATTTCAGATTGAGTTGTTTGAGGTGGGTTTTTTTTGTATGTTGTCGTCTTTTTTCAAATGGTATAACATTTAAAGTCATGGCTGCTGATTTGACCACAGTGTTCCTGTGACCTTTTTAACAAGCACATATTGTTGCAGTACAAAATCAAGCAGAGCGAGGAAGGCATCGGAAGGCTTCTTTACTGTTTTAGACTTATTTGGTGTAGTAATATACATAGTGGTTTTTGGTGTCATGTTGTTTATCCAGTGATTTCTTCCACTGATTACTATTGTTTTATTCCTTTTTTTCATGTGGTACTCTTTTGTTGCTTAAAAAACAAATCAGGCTCGCTAGAACTTTAACCAAAGGTTAACTTCAGTGACTCTTTTGTTAATGAATTACACAGTTTCCGTTAAAAGTAAAACGTAATAACTTTTGTTCAAGCTGTGAATTTAAATGAGGAATGCGTTTGTGCATGTTTTAAATGCTACGATATAACAGTCTGTTAGAATGAAAATAAACTTTTTATACTCCAATCAATTCAAATCAATTTCATGCCACCTTTCAGGAACTCTTAGCAGCACCAACGATCATCATTTTCATGTTTGAAAGCACTTAACAGTGTTTAAGCATTTTGCAACTTCGCAAATATTGACATTTGTGCCCATTAGACCAGAAAACTAGTAACGTGATTGGGCATGTCATTGTAGGAGGTGTGTGCATGTGATGGTATGTGTGTTCCTGCATGGTGTGGTTTGAGTGGTTTCTCTCACTCTTTGGGCTCAAACTTCACATCTCTTGACTCTCGTGTGCTTTACTCTTCCTCTACATACAAATAAATAGGTTTGCATGTTTTTTTGTAGCTTGATGTAGGGCTGGCATTGCAACCTGCAGCAGACAGCACTAGATTTGGTGAGTTAAGATTGGCTTTCCTCTTTCTCTATCTATTTCTTTAATCTTTAATCTCCACATGCCTATATTTAGTATAAACTTTAATAGTTATTTTGTGATTCAATGCTAGAAATGCTTTATATGAGGATGTGGTATATATGTGACATGTAGAAAATGTATTTTTATTTTGTGGTATTTTTTAGGAAGGCTAATATTAATATAGTGTTTTAACCCACGTTGACCACAATTTGTGTGTTTAATGTCATGGTAATATGCTACAGCAGATAATGAACTCGCTGTAAATGTCACCTGTTGGGTGCTACTGATCTATTTATGTATGTGACTTTTAAACAGGCCTGTTTGAGTAGGAATATTTTTTATCAGATTGAAAAGTAGGATTTTCCACTTTGACACAAAATAATGTACTAAATATGCATATATATATATATATATATATATATATATATATACATTTTATATTTTATGTTAATATGTGCAGTTAGCTTAATGATAATGGTGTAATGAATGAAAATATTTGTCTCAAAGTAAAAACAAAACAAAAATAAAATTAAAAATGAAAAAAAAAATTGATTGATTGAAACAATCAATAAAATGTGTTTAGTACCATATTGCGCTCATAAATTTACAAACCCCACTTTTTCATGCATTTTCCCTCTTATTTAAAAGGCTTAATTTAGAGAGGTGTATTTATGAAAAAAAAGTAAATAAAAGGCAAAAAAATTAAATTTTTCAGTGCAATTTCAGTGCTCTGAATGCTTAAGGCGGCAATGTACAATTCGAGGGTATGCAAACTTTTCATGTTGTTATTTTCTCTGGTGGAATATATGTAACTGTCTTTTATGTCAGAATGCTTCTTTGGGGTTATAAAATGGTTTTTATGATCCTACTTATTTAAAAATATATACATATACATCTTGCAGTTTTCATCTCTGTATGCCTTGATGAACCTCACGTTGAAGAACCCATCTGCATAGTGGATTTTAGAGAAGTGTGACAATTCACATTTAACTCCGTTAATCTACTTAATCTAAGATCTGAGATTAGATTAGATTAGATTAGATTAGATTAGATTAGATTAGACAGGTGCATCCTATGGAAAATGGTGAAATATGAAGAAAGGGTCAGAGTGCTCCAGAACTGAACATTTATGGCTCCCGGAGGAGAACTGGACAGTAAATGAGTGAAGTAATCTTGTTTTCTCTTTTTCCTGATTCTATTCACTTTTATGTTCTCCTCTGTGGCTTTGTTCGTAACAGAGATATTGATCCAGACCGTGACCCTGCACATGCACTCTCACTAATTACAAACGGTCACGGTGACCCCATTCGTGAAGCTAAAATTACCCCAGCTAGGCATGCAGTGTATATAACAAATAGAAAAACAACTAAATCTCTGCACAACACCTCTGAGAAGTTACCGAAGAGCTGTTGAATTAGGAAAATGTAACACTTGAAAAAAGGCACTTGTGAGTCATGACGCAAGCGTGAGGCTTTGTCAACGCCACAAAACTGAGGTTTCCACTAAAACAGTCTGTACATAGGCAACGGTAACGGAATATAGAGTATTTTAGTGCTTCCTGTTTATTTGGCCTTGTGGAGTCTTTGCATTTACTTTTTGGGCAGTTGCGAAAAAAAGTGACGTCAGAGCAAAAGGAAGAGACTATTTGTTAAACAGGCACAGCGTCTTGCGCAAGTCCTGTAAATGTGACAACTCAGATGTTTTCTTGACTTCGACAGCGAGAGAGAGACCAGAGAGTGTCTCAGCAATTGTTTTATAATCCATACTGCAGCAATACGAAGAAGTCTGTGTGAATGAAGAAGCCAGTAATGCTGTTGTGAGGTATTTAAAAAGTAAATTTATTTTATGTTAACTGATGCAAATGATGCTCTGACATCTTGAGTACTCATAAATATACACTGTGTATCAAGCTACTGAGATATTTTACAGTAGGTCTTTATTTTCTGCTTTAATTAGTCATTGATGTCTATAAATGCTGAAGAAAATGATCCATTAAACTTCACATTAATCTGTACTGGCAAAGTCCCAAGTGTAAATCCTGATCTGTAACATGAAAGGCAACAAATAACTAAAGCTATAAGCTCATTTCATGTTTTTAAAAATAAATTAATTTTCATTAACTCACTCTCATATCCTTCTTTCTTCTGTGGAAGACAAAAGAAGATATTTTGAAGAATGTTAGGGACCAGCGTTGGACCCTATTAATTTTCAACATATGAAAAAAAAAAACACTAAGACATTTAATTTTGGGGTAAACTATCAGTTCAAGCACTCTCTAAAAACAACTTGTGTACCTGTAAAACATCTACTATAATGTAACAAGTTATTGCTGCCAGACAATATAGCTAAAACATTCACCAGCAGGAAATATCAGAGCTATGCTGTCAAGCCAAACCTTCATCCTATGGCACAAACAGTGAAATGTGAAAGTCATGCACTACTAGCCTCAACAAACACAACTAGTAATCTAATTTATATTTTAGACTCACACCGATATTTTAATGTTGGGCTACTTGTCGGAATGTTAAAATAAACAATAGTAATGTTTTTATAGCGCCACATTGTTTATACCTTTCAGAGTCAACCTGCTGGGATAGGAGAAAGTATGGTAGCATTCAAAACATGCCATGCCTTTAGCTAATAAAGCTAGCTGTAGGACTGAATGGCGTTGTATGTATCAGATTGTGTGTAGGTTAATAAGTGCAAGATGCTGTAAGGAGGTACTCAGGCAGATGTGCATTAGCTAATGTTGCCTGAACGCAGCTGGGTTGGGCAGGGCTAATAGACGGACCATAACACTATGACATCATCAAGAGAGTGGGGGGAAGCTGGGCTGAGAGAGAGAGAGAGAGAGAGAGAGGGAATAGACAGGGAGGGATTAAGCAAGCCACAGTAAGGGACAGAGCAACTGTCAGAAAGCAGAGAGAGACCGAGAGGACGCAGGGCTAGACTCAGTCCGCACAGAACCTTGCGGATTTCTCCTTTGCTTCCACTGCATCTTTCCTTTTCCCTTTACCTAGCCACCCCCCCTTCCCCTCCACCCCCCACCCCCACCCCCCACTGTCCTCTCCGCTCTGGACCGCTCCTCCGGGCATGCTACTTAAGCCAAAGTATGGCCGCTTCCGGAACGACTCTGTGACCTCCTCCGACGACCTGATGCAGAGCCTAGCCATGAGCGGGAAGGTGGTGGCCACACCGGTGGCCTCCTCGTCCACGCCTGGCTTGGAGCTGCCACCCCTGGAGACCGCTGCCCTTCCTCCGCCTTCGGCCCAGGTGCTGGCCGACTCACCCGGGCTGGACGGCGAGCAGGACAGCACCACCACCTTTTGCATGCTCATTCCTAAGATGCCCCAGTGGAAGTTCTCCAATTCGTTGCTCAGCCGTAGCCCGTCCAATAGCAGCTCCAGCTCCAATTCCAGCAAGGATTCCGGCAGGGTGCCTCCAACCGATAGTTCCCCTGCTGGGGGGGTGACTGCCGCCAGTGGTCCTGTGGCTAGTCTTGCAGCTGTGTTCAACTCCTGTGACCCTGTTTGTGTGGGCCCATGTTCCCTACAGGCCGCCAGGAGGCAGAGGGCCAGTCTGAGAGAGTCCAGCGCAGGGGCTGCTGAGGGGAGTCCAGGGGGCTCTGGAAGCTTCAGAACCGGGATGAACCGGAGGACCAGGGTGGAGGGAATGTGGCTGGGAGATAACTTCACCCAGAAGGGCAGCTTCATCAACAAGCCCTCGCAGGGGTGGTTGCACCCAGACAAAAAGATCAGCAGCACGGGAGCTGCGTACATCGTCAGGGTGAGTCCCCTTGCTTATCATCTCGAAATCTAACCATGCTTTCCGCCTAGTGTTGTTTTGCAGGTCTGCAGTGGTGTCAATAGGCACCTCTGTAGTATTATCGACAGTCATTCATTTACATTCACTGCACTATCTTATGCAGCTCTGAAGAAGCCAGAACAATATGACTACCCCGGCTTATAAACAAATGCAACATCTTGTCTTCTCAGAAGCTATGTTTAGGCAAAACTGCTAATGATATGAGAACAATGGTGCCCTATTCAGTGTATTGGTTATGTCAGGGTGCAGTTGCTTCAGGAGAAAGGAGGAATGTATAATTTAATCCAGATATATTGCTTTGTGTGGTACAGCGACTGCGTCAGAGCAAGAGGCAGGCATGGGTAAACAAACTGCAGATGTAAACAACTAAACTAGAATTGAAGGGAGAGGGGGTCTCATTGTTTATGAAGATGAGTGATGGCTGTTCATAAAATTTATACTTGATCCCAAGATGGACATTTGTGCAATTCCTGAATTTTCCCTTTTGGGGTCAATACAGATACAGGTCAATACTTATTTGCATGTGTTTTCTCTTAGGAATAATAATGAAATTGCAATTAAAGTTAGCATAGTATGCTAATATAAAGAAAGAATGTTTAATATGACCATTTCAAACTCATGTTTGGTATAAAAATTCCCAAAGTATTTGATTCTTTGTTTAGTTTTGCTGAAGTAGAAAAGTCTGTAATAAAATTGTGACAAATGTTAATCAAAGACAGCTACTCTTGCAGTTTGCTAGATAGTTGTGGATATAAGCCAATATCTTCAACTCTGGGCTGCATCTCGGTGAATCAGGGTTACAAATGTTGGCAGAATATTTGACGTCAATAACAGCGATCCTCTCTCAACCCACTTTCTCACCCCTCTACCCCTGCACTCTCATCCACCCCGCCGTATGTTGTAACCACACGGCCCTCTCTCTAGCAGCCCAGACCGGGCCTGCGCACGCTCCTTAACTGCATTACACAGGCACCATTCATTCGTTTATTCAATTACATTTAATCACAGTCATTTGTATCACATGTGTTGCAGAGGAAACAGGCATGGAGGGAGGCTGTTAGCCAAATAACACTCTGGCACGATGGTACACCTCAAATAAAAGGATTTTAGATCAGGCCTACATTTTCTTCTATTGTCCGACCTACTGTGGCGACACAATGCTAGCGGCTAGATACGTAAAGCATTCAAAGTGTTTTTTTTTTTTTTTTTAAATATCAACCCGAATTTACATTGCTGAATAAGTAGTACTAGACTAAATCAAATGATTCCTAGATTACAAACATTCTTAGAAAGAGCAGAAGACTACAAGAAACAGAAATTTAAAAGCAGCCCCTACAATAAGTTACACCTGAAGCATAAACCTCACTGGGCATTTCCTCCAGCAAAAACATTTCCTGTGCCTTCCCCGTCTTAGAAATAGGTGTGTGTGTGTGTGTGTGTGTGTATATTATCTATACTGTTTCATTATGACAGAACAAGTGAGAAACATCATTTAGTGATGTCACGTGTGTTGTAGCTGTGCAAAGTGCATGATGGTGTATTTTGTTGTTGTTGTTTTTGTGAGGAGAGCGTTAATTTATCATGCAGCATGAAGGGCCACAATGAGGCTTTTGAGAAGAAGAGGAAGCAGAAGGGTTTCAGTAAAACAAAAAGGAAGAAGTCTAATCACACTGATTGAACACTTCCTGCTGCCGACTAATCTAGTTACAATGTCTGCAATAGCTCGCTTGGAAAGAAATGGGCTAGTGTCAAGATATACATTTGAAAAAAAAAAGAAAAAAAAAAAAAGTGTTCCAGAGAAGAAAGAAGAAAGGTTTTGATCAACGTAAGGGTCTGAAAATGAGGGAATTTTCATTTTTGGGTGTACTGTCCCTTTAAGACAAAAGGAGTGAGTGCAGAAGATGTGATGTAGTGTTACAGGGACTGATTTATAGAACGGATAAAGAACGGTTTCAAGGTCATAATCGGTTCTTGGAACTTCCCCGAAGCGCTCTTATATTTGTTGAAGAAGAAAACACAGAGGATGTTGATTTCAGGAACAAAAACATCAAGAACTAATGTCTTAAAGTTATATTTCACTCAGCAGTTCATTTGCTCACTTTCATGTCGTTCCAAACCTGTATGACTTTCTCTCTTCTATGAAACATAAATGTTCATACACTGGAAGTCAATGGGTTCCAATGTTGTTCGGTTGCCAGTGTTTTTCAAAAAAGTCCTCTTTTGTGTTCCACAGAAGAAAGAACGTCATACAGGTTTGGAATGAGGGTGAGTAAATGATGACTGAATTGTCTCTTTAAGTTGGTGATTAACTCTTAACTGTAAGAACAAGGGTAACCACTTTGACTCAACCGTAGGCCACATGATCTGTGATTTGGGTCGAGGTGGGTGTAGGCCTCCGAAATCCTAAAACAACAAAAATGATCTGGGATTACCCACTATAAGCATCTGTAACCACAAACACCGTTATTCAGACATATGTTGCATTGTCAGTGTGAGGATGGGCATTTTGCGCCATGTTCCTGCGACCTTTTTGAAGGCATTAGTGACTAACTGCCAAATGGATATTCCCCTACACCTTCGTCAGAGCACTTTCCACGTCCCAGAAGGGCCAGACTGCAGTAATACCTCTTGACCAGTCCACCCCCCACCAGCCATGATGCGGTTATTGCCGTCAATCTCCTCACACTTCGCGGTAATTACTTTCCCCAGCACAGCTATTATGCCGTCTTTTTCAGAACCGCTGAGAATAAGCTGTCTTGCTGAAATTATAGGTTCTGTAATTATACGCCGTTGCGCTAAAGGCACGTATGCAACTCTGGATGCACCCTGCTGCATGAATGTGCTTAAACCATCCTCGAGAGAAGAAAAACAATTGTTGCTTTTGTTTTCAGCATCTAAAAACAAAGTGGACTCCAGCTCTTGCCAACAGGAAGTAGATGCATATTTCCATGAAGCAATGATGACCCCTGAGAAATGAAAACTAATTATGTATAATGAAAGTAATGTGTGTCATTTTGTGTTCTCTCTCTTTATTTATTTATTTTTATTTTTTTGCAGTACATGGGCTGCATTGAGGTTCTGAAATCAATGAGATCTTTGGACTTCAACACTAGGACACAGGTCACAAGGTAAAGTGTTTTTTGTTTGTATTGCACTAAACTTAGATCAGTTTTAAGCATAATATTTTTAGTAGTTTCTTAGTTGTACACAAATACAATTTCACAAATACAACTGAATCAATTTCCTTGAATTTAATTTTCATTATTTTTATTTTGCTCTTTTTGTTGTTGTTGTTTTAAAAAAAAAAAAAGAAATTTGTTTATTTTTGAATTTTCCAACGTTTTAAGAATTTTCTACATTTTACCTCACAATTAAATTTTTATTTTTTAATATTTTTTTTAATTTAGATTTTATTACACACTCACTGTTTTTTTTTTTTTTTTTTTTGCTTTGCTGAGCTGAATCAATTTCCTTTATTTATTTTATTTTAATTTCTTATTCATTCTTTTATTATTATTATTATTCCATTTTCAGATTATACCCTCTATGATGATGTTTTGTTTTGCTCTGTTTATTTTTAATAATAATTTGTTTTATTTTGAAGAATGATTTGGTTTGTTTTCTGTTTATGAATTGATGGATGATGGAATGACAGTTAATTGTGACGTTATGCTATTTTTATTTGAGTTATATGCTTTCCACAGAAACAATAGATTATCATTTTGCAGCTCTTTTTTTGCGCCAAATCGTGTTTGCATATATGTACGTCTGCATTCATATGTCCGCTTGCTAGCATTAGTGTTCATGTGTATATTTATTTGTATGTGTAGAAGCATGTGCATTCTTGTAAGGGCGGCAGATTCCCGAGGGCAGCAGCGGAGTCCCTCTCCCTGCCCTTGCTCATAGATCAGCAGTAACCCGAACCCCACGGCCCACGATGGGCTTAAAGTGCAGATAGCACAGGCGAGATGGAGATGGAGTGATACAGCCATGTATTATTAACGACTCCCACTAATGACTGAAGAGGCCTACTGGGGCTTAAGATGATGCAGATTGCACGGGGTGGAGTTATAGTTGATAAACACAGAGGACTGAAGAAGAGTGATTGTTTTGAGTAGAGAGCGGCAGTCTATTATGACATTATAATGGTTATAATGGGAATGCTTGGAACTGGCTGCATATTTAGCCAGAATCTATTTTGCAGCAGAAATGAACGGCTTGTAAATCAGCTGATTTGCGGCGCTCCGGGGAAAGAAGGAGTGTGGGTGGGCTCTCTCATTTGTCATTGTCATGCAGTGTGGCCAATGAGCAATTTTTAATAAGATCCAAGAGGCAAAACACACACAGTCGCATAATCTTGCAACAGAAACCCAAATCAGGGGCGTCATGCACTCATTGTTTTTGAGGGGGCACGAGTTGGGGGGGGGGGGGGGTCGATGGGTGCAAATACAGCAGCCACAACAGCACTTAGGTTTTATTTATTTTTAGTTTTTTATTCAAAACATTCCCAAACGCATTAACTATATCATGAAATATCTTGATTCTCACCTTTATAGATTAAGTTGATAGTAAGCGATGATCAAAGTAATCTAATAATGTATTATTATTCATCTATTAGCTATGCATAAAAACCTGTCTGTTTATGGGTGTCATGCCATAGCATATTTTTAATACGACTGACTTTATATTTAATGTGAATAAAACTTAAAGTTTAAAGTTTAACTTTGAAAATTAATGTGAATAAAAACATTGCAAGTTAGGCCACTAATCACTTTCATTGTAGCTACAGAAAGAGAGCAAAGAACATTTTCACTGACAGTCTAGAGTTCAAGCACTCTCAAAATCTCCCATTAAAATCACTGAAGCTGTTTACACTATGAAATTAATATCTTACAGATTCGTACACACATCTGCACTTTGTTGTTTCTGATGAGAGAATTCGCCAGAAAGATGTATTCAGTCAGCGAGCAAGTGAAGAAAACACCGGCATTTCATCGATGACTCATCTGAACACCTCTGATTGGCCATTGCATTCATAAGCTCAACAGCATCGTGTGCGATTGGTTATAATGCGCAGTGCTGTACAAACGCATCTGTTTCTGGCTCAGCGAACACAAATTTGAATTTAGCAGCTGATGATATGATGCGCTGAACGTTCTAATCCCGCCGGTGTGATTGTTTTAAATATAGAAAATATTAATCGCCTATTTTTGTCTTTTGGAAGCTGCATTCAAAATCCACTTGGCTCAAAAATCTGGGGGGCACGTGCCCCCTCACTTTGAATGGGCATGACACCTCTGACCCAAATGCAAATGATCACAATAACACTATAAAGTGCACCGCATATATTAGAAACATTCCCTGGGACAGTTGGCACTTTTAAAATATTAATGGGTTATTTGATAGCACACTGGTGTTTCGAAGTCACTCAGTCCGCTGTTGACCTCATTACCTCAAACGCCCCGCTGCCATTGATATGGTTTCATAAATGACACTTTTTGTTTTAATTAGTTGTGTTAAGGCATCCATCACTACTGTCTTAAGTTTAGGGGTTTTCAAAGATTTCAACAATTGTAGATTTTTCTATTTTTGATTCAGTTAGTTTTTTGTTTAGCTTTGGTTTGCTTTGTTTTATGATACATATTTATTGATTGATTGTCTTTTGCTTTGTTTTATTTTGCTTTGCTTTGTTTATTATTTTATGGCACGGTATTTATTTTTTATGTATGTTTTGTTTGTTTTTGTTTTGCTTTGTTTTTTTTTGTTTTCTTTTGCTTTTATTTGGTTTTATTTATTCTTTGGTTTGTTTGCTTTGTTTTGTTTATGAAACATTTATTTATTTATGTATGTTTTGTCTTGGTTTTCTTTTGCTTTGCTTTGATTTGTTTGCTTTGTTTTGTTTATGACACAGTATTTCTTTTTTTTATGTGTGTATGTTTCTTTGTTTTTTATTTGTTTTCATTTACTTTGATTTGTTTTTCTTTTGATTTGCTTTGATTTTGTTTATTTTGCTTTGTTTTGTTTGTTTGCTTTTTGTTTGACACTGTATTTATTTATGTATGCATGTTTTATCTTTTGTTTTTTTATGTTTCCTTTTGCTTTACGTTTTTGAAATTGTGTCCTCTGATTTTATAGTTTTACTTTATTATTTATTCCATCAAAATATGCATATGGGCCCCTGTTTGTTGACCTGGTTTCAATAAGCATTATGCTTAGGCTCAGACTCATTCCTCATTTATTTTCACACTGTGGTTGCACTGAAACACATGGGAAATTGTTTATTATCGCCTTTCCAGATATTTGAGATTGCGAGATCTGGTAATACTTCTCTGATAGTGCTCTTTTTTTGTAAATGTGTGTGTGTGTGTGTGTGAACACAGGGATGCCATCAACAGGTTGTGTGACGCTGTACCTGGAGGAAAAGCTGCCTGGAAGAAGAAAGTAAGAGAGAAAACTGTTGTTTTGGACTTGCCATTTTTTATTATCAAGCATGAATCTAAGAAAATGTGACATCCAAATATTTGTTTTGCTGCCCATTTTAGACCACCAATAAAACCCTTCAGTCTATCATGGGGAAGAGTAACCTACGTTTTGCTGGAATGAGCATCGGCGTCAACATCTCCATTGACGGCTTGAGTCTCCTCGTCCCCACCACACGACAGGTCGGCCTCCTCTTATGCTGGATATCTTTTCAAATCATATCAGAATAAACAACATTTCTCACTGGTTTAGAATCCATGTATCATTCGTTCATTCGTTTTTTTTATTTAATATTGAAAGTAGAAAAATTAGAAAACGGCTCCTTTTTTTGTTTTTTCGTTTTTCGAGAATTCAGCTTAAATTTTCGTTTTTCGTTCAGGCATAGAAAAATTTAATAAACAGCTTGAATATTCGATTTCTACACATGGGCGGGAATTAAACGCCCCTTTCTGCTGATTGGTCAGCCAAAGATCAAACCGCGCCGTCATCAGTTCTTCTGCAGTATGGCGCAGCAGAATAATAGTCCTCCGCTGCAGCAGTTTGACGGATTTCTAACGCATTTATTGCAACTACATTTCATCTTTTTTCATCAAACTGACTAATGAATAGCTCGACACAACTCGTACCGGGGCAGAGTCTAGAAGGGGCTTTCTTCTGTGTAGACCAGCGCTTCTTAAAGTGATAGGTGGTCTGCGAAATAATTTGCTATAGCCTTATTTCCAGACTGTAAAGTCACTTTTTTATAGACTGTGATTTATTCCAAAGTGACTTATATGATGCATTTAATGTCAATTAATCTAAATTAAGCCTTTTAAAAGACAGGTATTTGCTGTGGTTCATGTTTGTGGCATGCGCCAGAAAGATGCTCAAAGAGGCAGAGACGCTCTAATGTTCTCTTTATTTTTCAAAGGCATGACATTTTGTAGTTATTTTGTACGTAACGCTACACAAATAAAAATATGCATTTTACCATCCGACTATAAATGACAGCGTATTAAGTTATTTCTCCTCGATGGAGAAAAAAATACAAGTGAACATTAATCAGTACTCAATATTCATTTAAACTGCTTTAAATATGACTGCTGCTTATTTCCTGTGCACTTCAATACTGGTCTACGCTTGACTATAGTCGCGTCTGTCTGTTTATTTAACTTTATTTAACCCATTGCAATTTATGTGTGAACTAGAGTGACTACTCACCTTAATGTTGTTCTAAAGGCTCATTACTTAATTAGCATAAAAAAATGTCCTGATCGCACTTGCCAATTTAATGGCAGAGAATGGTGACTTTAGGTCTTTATTTATTTATTTATTTTAAGTGGATGCATATCTGTCGTAAAATAATCCTATGCATCTCGTGGGGTATATTCCAAGTATTCTGAAGGTATACTGTGGGTTTGGTGAAAAACAAACCGAAATAATTTATTATATTTTATGAAAATCTTGTGCACAGCAGCTCACGCCATGCACAAATGCATATCCTTTTCAGAAATCAATTATAATCAGTTTTAATAAAACACAAGACTACATTATAAAACTCTTAACAGTTGGCTAGTTAATATCTGTTGTTCTCCAGTTGTCAGTCAGAATGACAGTTCTTGCGTGAACATTATAGGCATAAATATAGCCTACCCAAGCCAATTTATTATTCTTTCCTATTTTAGGGTAGGCTAAACAGCTGTCAGATACCCTGCCATGCCCAGCTGATGCAAAGAATAGAATTTATATCTACACAGAAGAAAGCCTCTGGGGGGGACGAAAAAGGAGCTTAATTTAATATTAAATTTAAAAAACGAATGAACGAATGATACACGGATTGTTTAGCTTTGGAAAGTTTGATTCATTTTAGTAAATCAGTTCATTTGGATGAAAAGATTCAGATTTGTTTATAAATGTTTCACTGATTTAAGTTACTCTGCAGCACTGTAGTAAATAGGTCTATGTTTTGACTTTAAAGGGTTAGTTCTCCCTAAAATGAAAATTCTGTCATTAATTACTCACCCTCATGTCGTTCAAAACCCATAAGGTTGAACTAACCATTTAAATTAGGATGTTTCTAGTTTTCCAAGTTATACATTTGTTGGTGAAGTCTGACTAATTAATAAGTTGTTTGTAGTAAATGGTTATTTGTTTAAAAAGATATTGCCCCTTTAAGTAGCTTCAGAACTCTTGTAGTTACTTGACAGATAATTATGTTTATTTATTTTTATAAGTGCTGAATATTGATTTGATTTGAAGACATCACATCATCTTACTCTCATCTCTTTATGTAGGTGATTGCCCATCACCCCATGCAGTCCATATCTTTCGCCTCTGGTGGAGACTCGGTGAGGCCTCTTCTGCATGTTTAATGCCTCTTCTTTCCACTCTTACCATTTCTCTCTCCACTAACAAATGCCACCTGATTCTTACTCTGATTTCATCTTGTGCTGCAGGATACACCCGATTACGTCGCTTATGTGGCCAAAGACCCTGTCAATCAAAGAGGTATTTTTATATTCATTATTAGATTAATTATTTTTAAATATGTCTTATGTTTGTATTTATTTTATATATACTGTACATTTTTTAAAATTATTTTATTCATTCTAGATTCGAATTTTCATGCATATTATGCACAGAATCCTATTTCCCTTTGATTTTCTGTTTTGTTGGTTTGCCACATGCTATTTTGGCTAGATTTCTGATATGTGAACAATGTTACCTTTTTCTCGTTCCTCTAGCATGTCACATCCTGGAGTGCTGTGACGGTCTCGCTCAGAATGTGATCAGTACCATCGGCCAGGCCTTCGAACTGCAGTTCAAACAGTACCTACACAGCCCGCCCAAAGCTATTCCCACCATGGATAGGTGTGATTCACATAATTTCGCATAAACCATGTTGTCTGTTTGGGCTTTGAATGCAAATGATGCTAGTTCCTTCATCGTTTCACCTGCAGTTAATACTGAGTTTCAGTTCTGAGCGGTTTTCGCAAGGTTGAAACAGGATACACACGGCTTGTGTTTCATATAGCCATCCTGTTTTGATTCCAGGCCGTTATTTAAAGCTAAATTCATTTAAGGGGCTCTCAGAAACCACACGACTGCTCAGTGTCACATCATTAATGGATCATTTCTTTCATTTTGTTCTATTTCAAATCATTGTCATAACATGCGCTTTCTTGACTTTAATATAAACAGTCTTCCAAAACACAGTGGGCTGCCTTGTAGTCTATTTCCCTATACAGGCAGCATCCTAACCAAAACAGCAACTGTGTGTGCTGTTAGCATGTTGCTAAGCTAACAATACCAAACTGTAAAGGTGCAAAATAGGTCCATTTCCGCTTGCCAATAGTGTAGCTATGTTTAAAGCACATCTCACACAAAAAACTTTTTTTTGGTTGGTTAATTTGGTGAGTTTGCGTGACCAACTTGAACCTGTGGGGAAATTGTTCACCATCATATTGCTATGAAGCAAATGACTAAAAATGACTGGATTTTGCTCACTCAGAACAACGGTAGATGCGACCTAAGCTTTATAAACATTAAACATAAAGCACACACAAATATTAGGTAATATTATCAATCTTTAAGTACACACTGCTAAATAACTTTTTCTGTTGATACGTTTCGGTACCAAATGATTTATATATTTATATTAAATATACATTTACTTTTCACTGATCTGTAAGATGCTAAACAGCTTTATCTAATGGTTAGGACCATACGAATAGAAGAGTCGGCGTGGGGTGATGACGAGGAATCTTCTGAGCACGATTACTACAACAGCATCCCAGGAAAGGAGCCTCCTGTGGGGGGAGTGGTGGACTCTAGGCTCAGGCCTCCCGCGGGCCTACTGGGTCATATCCATACGCAACCACAGGACAAAACTGCTCAGGTAAACTTTGTTATATAGACTTTATTATAGATGTTTATTTTAGATGTGTGTGGATTTTTTTTTACTGTCTTTATGAACAGCATGAAGTTTGTGGTTTGTGGTGACAGTTCACTAAGGTTGGTCTTTTTAAAGAAACATCTATCTATCTATCTATCTATCTATCTATCTATCTATCTATCTATCTATCTATCTATCTATCTAAAGTGTGCTGTACTCATGCCTGGATCAAAGCAAGTTATGTAAACTGATCTCAGCCATGTGCTTATTTTTTTCAGATGGGGTCACCGGCCAAAAGAGATGCAGGCAGCCTCCCTGCCGCCCATTTATGTTATGAAGTGCACTGGGACAAGGAGAACAACAGCAGCTCAAGTGAGACGCCTGGTGGTTAATCATCAGTATTACTTTACTCTTGTGATATTTTGGTACATTGAAGTGATTTCTGAGCCTTTTACTGGGTTTGATATAGCAAATGTTCCATTCTAATTGCTTAGTAATTTACTCTCTTTAAATAAAGGTTCCAACAGGTTTTTTTTTGCAGCGATGCAATAGAACAGGGGTGTCCCAAACCTGTTCCTGAAGGGCCATAGAAGAACCATTTTGGTTGCACAAAGAACCTTTCAGTGATCAGTCCTTAAAAGAGCCATTTTTTTCTTAGTGTGTAATCTAAAGAACTTTTTTAGAACCTTTTTTTCATCAGAAAGGTTCTATGGGTGTTAAAGGTTCTACATGGAACCATCAATGCCAATTATTTTTAATAGTGTAGTAACCTATTTTATTTCCTTTCACCGGTTCTGTAGCTTTGACTTCCGATGGTTACCTCCGAGCAGACGGTCATCCTACGGGTAGCCGCGATTACGAGGAACACCTGTATGTAAACACCCAGAATCTGGACAACATGGAGGCCTCAATGGACACCCGAGGAGGACGCAGATCCGAGAGTCCAAAGAAAGACATTTTTGATATGAGTAAGTCCACTACAAATGACTGTATTATGATTATATATGTTTGATGAATACATTTAATTCGTACTGTTTTCAACCCAACAGGGCCATTTGAGGACGCCCTTCGTCTACACGAGGCTGGAGGAGTTTGTGTATTGGAGGACAAGTGGCCGAGTCCACCGCGGCGCCGGGCCCCCATCGCCCCCACAGAGGGCCAGCTGCGGCGGGAGATGTGGTACCACGGCCGCATGAGCCGCAGGGACGCAGAGAATCTGCTGGGTCGAAATGGAGATTTCCTGGTGCGGGACAGCGCCACTAACCCGGGCCAGTATGTGCTGACTGGGATGCAGTGTGGGCTTCCCAAACATCTGCTCTTGGTGGATCCTGAAGGAGTGGTGAGTGACATTTCAAGTTCAGTTTTCATACTGTAGATTTTGATGAGGATCCAGTTTGATGTCAGAGTTGGGATTCCAAGAACTCACAAAGTAATCAATGAAACCCCCAAGTTCTCTTGAAAAGGAGGATTGGGGTATTTTGTACAGGTATGTGGAATCAAAGTATATTTCACTATTGGTATGAAAGCAATCCAGTCCTTATTTGTCTGATACGTTAATGACTATTAATGATTTGTTGATGATATAATATACTAATATGGTATAATTCTGTTGATGATAACAATAAAAATTAAATAAATCTTTATATTTTTATAGCATTAATAATATTTTAGAAAACAATGACAAAAATAAAAAATTACAAACTAGATTAAAAAATGCTAAAATAAACGAAAAAATTAAAAACAGCTATAAATATTATTATTATTATTATTATTATTACATATTTAAAAATAAATGTTTTTTTATTTGTATAGAGCTTTTCATAAATAAAATCATTGACAGGACAAAATATAAAAGTATTTTTGATAAATATATTCAAATGTAATAATTCTACAAAATTTATTACAAACTAAACAAATAAGACTGATGAAAATACTAAAGATGAAAATTAAAAAGCAGCAGTAAAGTCAGTAAAAATAAAATTGAAATGAGAATAAAATATTATATTTTATATTATATGAAACACATTATAATTAATATTAATGTTGTTAAAATACTAAGAAAAAACTACATGAACAGATAAATAAAAATTAAAGTGAAAAATTAAAAATAGGAATTGTTATTATTAAAAAGTCAGTAAAAATAAAATAAAAAAGTGAAAATATAATAATAACAATAATAAATGTTAGTTAACTAAAAATAAAAAAATGCTCAATTTTTTAATTATTATGAAAAATAATCAAACTTTTAACCATCAAACCAATTATGAAAATGTCCTTAAACCACATCAGTTCACATTTTCCTTGTATGAGCTTAATTTATTCATTTTTCATTTAATTGTTCATTAGGTTCGGACTAAAGACATGCTTTTTGAGAGCATCAGCCACCTGATCAACTACCACCTGACAAACAAGCTGCCGATTGTTGCAGCTGAGAGCGAGTTACACCTCCAGCAGGTGGTCTGCAGAAAGAACTGACTTCCAGTTGAAGCCCATATAGAGTAGCCTACATGGTAAGAGGTTTGCGGCATTTTTCTACACATTATCAAAGCTGTTTGGTTGGGTAATTCTTAGCTTATGTATTTTTTTTAGGGTGCAAGGCCGTCCCGTGCCGCCAATCTAAAGGCCCCACACTATTGCCTTAAACAGGCTCTGAGCTTCCACTGGGACTTGTGGGATGTCGCTGTTCCTTAGGCACCGACCACAAACAGCTTTCAGCATGTCTTGCTCAATCCACCCCTTCTTCAACAGAGAAGACCCCAACTGAGAGTTTCGCATTGGGATATAAAGTGCTTGTGAACACTTTTTTCCCAGCAGACTGTTCTTGGCATTGCCCGTCAGAAATGTGAACTTATGTGAAACACATGAGACAAACCGTCTTATTCTCTTCCTTTACATCCATGCGAGCGCCCGTCGTCGGTGAGCTGTTGTTTCTAAATGTGATGTATTCAGTAAGCGTGGCTCTGATCTTCTCTGATGGTCACCTCTGAAACTCTGGACATCATTGTGTTGTGCTTACCAACGGTTTGCTCTCAGGATGCAGTATTTGTTAAGGACGTTATATAAAGCTCATAAGCTCAGCCGCTCTAATGCAGTCGTACCAAATGCACATGTTTAATTTATGAACTCAGGACCAAACGTTTGGGTCATGCTCATGTGATATTGCCCTTTTTAAAACCTTAGTGATTCAGACATGCATTATACTTCACAAATATTCTATTTCTCTTTTGTGTTTAGTCACAAACAAATACACACAATGCTTATAGTTATGGTTAAAGGTACATTCAGTAGTTTGGTGCCAATACATAAGCGTAAATTTGCAGCCAAAGAAGGTTTGAGATCCATTATCAATAGTGTTGCGATGCATGAAGCACTGCTTAATCAGAGGTCAGTTCCAAACTAAGCAAATTTTTTTGGGCAGATGTGGTGAATTTGCAACAATACAAACTTGAATCTGATGTGAAATCCACATGGGGAAGTGTTTCTACTCACATTTGCCAAGGTTGAGGGAATTTTCGTCATTTCAGTTGGAATCTATTCACCTGATCAACTACCAACTGACAAACAAGCTGCTGATTTACATAACAAACTTTAATCGATGCGAAATTTGGGAAATATTTCACCTCAAAGTGCGAGACATTTACAAAAGTTCAGCAAATTTTAGTGTAGCCTAACGTGTAATGGTGTGTGCACCAAAAGCAAAACAAATATTCTCATCGCGTTACTCTCTCTAGATTACTCACAGGATGTTTTACGTATCACTCGTGTGAATAAAATTATTGCATAATGCTCTTTCTGATATAACCGGATGTGTCAAACTGGACTGTCAATAAGCTCTTCACTGATTGGCTTGTGCGACAACGCAAATTTTCTGCTTCAGTTGAAATTTTTCAATTTGTGCAGAAGACGTTTCGTGGCAATCTCGTCGCCCATGCGAATTTGCGTTTATTGGTGTCATTGCATTGACTTTGTATGTAATCTACTCGTGCGAATAATTAAATTGGCCACCATTACATGAATAAAAACCTAATAATGCTCTCCTCCATTTTCTGATACAATCGACAACGCGTCATATGCGTATTTCCCACTTGCGCAGAAGACACGACTGAGATTGCTTTCGCCGCAATCACTTCGCTCATTTCACATCATTCGTGTCGCCCTGTGCAAATTTGCATCTATTCATTGTTGATTTTTCCCAGAAATGTTTTGTTAATTCGCTAATGCATTCTTTGTTAACTTTCTTGCGTCCCTCACACACAATTCTAGATTGCGCGGATTCTTATGGAGATGACTGTATTTCGCTGTACAATATCCTCAATATAATCCTTACAATCATGTAGATATGCTAGTTGCTGTTGCAAAGTGTAGTCTGATGATGTGAAAAACGAAAATTAGACAATGAAACTTATTGCGCTTTACCAGTGAAGATAACAGGAGAATCTGTCCCTGTATGACAGAAGAAAAAACGAGCGCAAACATCGCTATGGCATACACAAGATGGAAAGATCTGATGACAAGAAAAAGCTTTTAACACCATGTGGCTTTGTTACTTAAAAGTACACAAAAAAACAGCAATGCTAACGCTAGCTAACTACTGAATGCACCTTTAAAGTGCTCATATTTAGCAGTTTATCTGGGAACAAAAATCAACCACAATTTTTTTGTTTATACATTTCAATCAATAGTACAAACCATCTTATTTCAACCTAAAAGCTGCTTTCTGGAGAAATGTCATCAACTGAAACCTGCCTCTATAAATGTTCAAATATTCTGGTTGTATAAAGAGAAGAGTCTTGCTCACTACAGTGTATAAAGAACCACATTTTCTTTGTCTTCCCCCACTATCCAAAAAGACGATTCCAGTGCCTTAAAAGTTTAACATTTTTACTTCAAAAATCCTTCCACTTAGGGTTTCTACATCCTTTCTGCATCCTAGTGTCTGTTTTTGGAATAGCATACTACTCTCACTATTTCAGCAATATTAGAATATGGCAGAAATAGAAAGAATATCCTGAGGTTATATAGTTAGCATATTTCAATTAGAATCAGATAGTAGATGCTGTAGCTGCACCATTTGGTTCCTAAAAGCATCTTTATCCACTATTTAAAAGTATCCATGAATTTTTGCAAATAACACAAATCACAAATATTTCTAAACACATACTTACAGGCCTCTTGCTCCAGCCTAGCAACTGACATTGAGATCAATGTGAATGTTAGCGGCTAACTTTCTCCAGGTATTCTAGACCTCATTGCCACCACTGATAACCACTTTACTTTCTCAGGATATTGTTTCTCTATGCTCTGTTACTTTGATCTAAAAGCATTCTCAATAAAACTGAACAGGAAGGGAAAAGTAATAGGAAACGTTTGGTTTATTTTTAAAGAAACAGTACTCCCAAAATGCAAATGTTGCCAACATTGTCCATACGACTTGCAATGTTGGTTAAGAGTCATATGGATTACTTTTATGATGCTTTGTTATTTTTGAGAGCTTACCATTCAAATGTTTGTGGTCAGGTTTGATGTTTTTGAAAGAAGTCTCTATTGCTCACCAAGGATACATTTATTTGATTAAAAATCATTCTAATATGCTGATTTGCTGCTCAAGAAATATTTCTTACTATTATCAATGATGAAAACAGTTGTGCCATCTAATATTTTTGTGGAAACTGTGATGCTTCCTTCAGGATCCTTTGACAAATAGCAAATTCAAAAGAATGGCATTTATTTGAAACCTAAAGCTTTTGTAACATTACAAATGGCTTTTCTGTCTCTTTCGATCAATTTAATGCATCCTTGCTGAATAATAATAATATATATACACACCGTCCACCTTCATTGTATGGAAAAGAGCAGCTTGGACATTCTGCCAAGTATCTCTTTTCTTTTAACAGAACAAAAAATAATACAGGTTCAACAAATTTGAATTTTCCATAAAATATTACTCTGATTTCAAAAGGAAAAGAAACCTGTACTAACAGACGTGCTCAGCTGTTTGTGGTGAGATCATGTGGAGGTGCGAGATCTGAATACCAGCTGAGTTTGAAATAGACAGATTACCTGTGGTGTGCTACACATCTTTTTAACGCCATGGAAATTCATCATAACGTACTTTTTACCACAAAGTGAATTTTGACATATAGTACTGTGAGAGTTACAAAGAAAGGCACGTCAGCAGCATTTCTCCGTTTATTTGAAATGTGGTACAAAAGTATCTGTGTTGTCCCTCATAAATCATCACATACAGGAAATATAATCATCTCTGTCATGTTCCAAAATTGTATCTTCTCATTCACAGTTTCAGTGCCTCTTGTTGGCGGTGCACAGTGGTGATACACTTCGGTTCAAGGGTACGTATAGCAGTCACTTGAACTCTTTGTATTGCTGTCAGTTGCAAAGCACTAATTTTGACCTTTGTGTGTCATACGGAGGATTTGAAGCAAAAGCGCCTGAACTTCTTCATCCATCCGGCCCTGTTAAGTCATAAACAGTCACATAGGTATGTGTAACATAAGACGTTCCTGTAGATGTAAGGTTGGGTTATGAGTCTCACCTGTACAGCAGCTAATAGATGAGAACGATATATTGAAACAACAGTCTTGTGTTTGCGCTCCCAGTCCTGAGTACAAGATGAAAGGAAAGACTTTAGATGCGTGTTATTCATTTAAACGTGCACACTTTTAAAAATAAAGGTTCTTTGTTGGAAATCAATGGAATCTTTCCATTCTGCAAGAGGTTTTTTATAGTGGAAAAAAGTTCTTGAGATTATTAAAATGTTCTTCACACTAAGAAAAAAAATTTTCTTTTCACAAAGTCTTTTACGGAAGCAAAACTGGTTCTTCTACACTCTTAAAAAGGTTTCAAAAGGTCTTCACAGCAATGCCACAGAATAACTTTGTTTGGTTCCCCAAAGAACCTGTACTTGAACAGCTTTAAAAAAAAAAAATCTTCATGTGAAGAACATTTTAAAAATGTTCCACTTTTTTCCACTATAAAGAACCTTGCAATGTTCCATGGATCTTAAAGCTTCCTCGTGGAACCAACAATGCCCATAAAGAACCTTTATTTTTAAGCGCGTAATTCTCAGTAAGGCTGATAAAGCTACGCTCACCTGGAGTTGCTGTGTTAATGCGGTCACACGGTTCTGCAGTGCCAACTGTTGTCCAGGTGTCCCTGAGGATGGTGGTGATGGAGAACGTGCCAGTGGAGGAGTCAAAGCCCCCAGAGCCTCCTTCAGACGAAAAACCTCCTTGGACAACTCTGTGATCTGCCACGAGACGGTAAGAAAAAAGAAAAATAATCAAATTTCCATATCATGGATTTTTACATCATTCATAGTGATCTGTGAGAATGGACAGGCACTAAAGTGTTATTTTGATGGAATTTACTGATGTGATTCGCTGATTGGTGGAGTTTTTTCCAGAATTATGGGTAATGTAGTTTTTCACCACTAATTCCACTACTGAACATGATTATGTACTGATGACTTCAACAAATGCATATAGCATTGATTGAAAACCTTATAGCTCACACTAGGTCTTTTTTATGGTTTATAAGTTGTTGTTACAAATCAATTCCCCTATTGAGAAAATGAATGGGATTTTACTTCAAGAACCCGACTGCTGCACTCTATTAACAACTACTCTCCTATGACCTC
The DNA here is from genome assembly GCF_936440315.1 of Barbus barbus. Lineage (NCBI taxonomy): Eukaryota > Metazoa > Chordata > Actinopteri > Cypriniformes > Cyprinidae > Barbus > Barbus barbus. Next base: position 12,399,291 of record NC_136727.1, read on the forward strand.
ATGAGATAGTCAAGTGTCCATTAGATGTGCACTTCAGAGTCTCACTGGAGGACATCCAGGTACTTATTGCCTACTGTTTTATCAGTTTATATAGTATGGAAGTAGGCATACTCGGATACAGCCCAACTTTTTTCCCCTCACACCTTGCGGTCTTTCTCCTTTATGAGCCCCTGCGAGTCTTGGATGTCCTGGTGCAGCTGTTGTATGTGGGTGGACTCGGCCTGAAGATCCGCCAGCTGCTTTTTAACTGCCTCCAGCTGGGATTCAGCCACTTGACGCTCGCTCTTATTAAATAAAGCCTCCCGCTGCACCTGGAACACCTGCGGAAGGAGACTTTTTTTTTTTAATAAAACTTGGCTCGTTTTTAACATATCTGCAAACAGGTGGAGTGGAAACTGTCATAAACAACATCAAGGACAACACTCACCTCAGTGCAGGTCTTCTCGTGCTTGCGTGCTAGATTGGCTAACTGGGACGTCACGGTGTTGATCTCAGCCTGTAGGGAGAGTCTCTGGGCCTCATGGTCTTCTTTGGACACCAGTCCCTGTTCTAAAGCTTTCTGTGATCGCAGCTCTTTCAGTTCTGTCTCTTTTTCACTCAGAGACTCCTGAGCCGCTCTTGCACTCTGCCGACTCTCCTCTAAAGAGCGCTCTAGCTCTGCCTGAAGTGAGGAAGAATCAAGCTCAGAAACCATTCAGGGGTGTCCAAACCTGCTCCTGGAGGGCCAACGTCCTGCAGAACTTAACTCCAACCTGCCCCAACACACTCCATAATTAGGGTTGGAGCAAAACTCTACAGGACAGTGGCCCTCCAGGACCAGGAATGGACACCCTTTTTTAATGCATAGAGAAAAAAGCATTTCTGCAGTATTAGCATTTATTCTATTCCAAATGTGTTTTTACTTCAGTGAATCAATTCTTACAGATGAGTGCTTTGTGAATCATTTTGAATGAGTCATTAAAAAGAACAGGTTCCAAAGAACGATTAATTCGCAAATTGGACAGTGTTACATTTTAGCATCTGATGTAATTTACCTTGACTTTATCATGTTCTTCCTTGCTAACTGAGTCTTTTTGCACAGCCTGCAGCTCGGATTCTAGTCTGGCGAGCTCAGTTTGAGCTTGCTCACGCAGTGCCCGCTCTCCTTGCAGCTCTTTTTCTGTTTGCGCTAACTGCTGGGCTATTGCGGACAGAGTCTCCTGGTGTTTCACCAGCGGTATTGCATCTCTCAGCTGTAGTGCATCCTGAGCCCGGCTTTCTCTCTCGGCACACAGGTTGTCCAGAGCTTGTGCTGCCTCTTGCCTTGCAACTTCCAGCTCCTCCTGTATCGCCACTAAGGTCCGTCCGCCTGGCAACAGGTGCAGGGAGTGCTCTGATTGGTCAAAAATTGGAGTTATATTTAAAGGCAGGAATTAAATGGTTATTTTGGAGAGTCTCAGAGGGACAACAGGTGGACTCACCAGAAGCAATGGAAACCTCCGAGCTCTCGGACAGGTCCTTGTCGTCCTCATCTTCGCCAATGTGCGATTGAGGGCGGAGCCTTTCCAGCTCCAGTAAGGCCTGGTTGAGTCGAGTAGCCACTTCGGCTCGTTCTTGAGCTAGCTGGTTAAGCTGAAGACCCAAAGTGACCTGAACCTCCTCAAACTGACCTCGAGGGACGCTCTCCTTCAACGCTCGCTCAAGTTCTTCCACCTGTGCCTGCAACCCGTTTACCGGCTCTCTCTCGCCCTCCTTGCGCCCTGCCATCTTGCTTTGCTCCAGTTCTTTTTCCAGCTCTTCCACCCGCTTTTTAAGGCTCACAACTGTCTCTTTCTCCTCCTCTCCCCCTTTCCCTTTCTCTCTATCCTGCAGAGCTGCCTCAAGTTCCGTCACCCTCTGTTTCAGCTGTTGGATGGTGTCATTGTCACCTTCACTAAGCCCCTCCCCATCTGTCTTTTTGCTAACTAGCTCTGCCTCCAGCTCCTGCACCCTTGCTCTCAGCTGCTGGTTCTCCAGATTTACACCTTCCTCAGGGGACCCCTCTTCAGGCTTCACTCCTGCTTCCTCCACTGAATAGACCCCCAGACGCATCTGTTCTTTGAGTTCCTCTAACTCGACCTGGGCTTGGGCCAGCTGTTCCTTCAGAGCTTTTCGATTTTTTTCCTCTTTCTCCTCAGATCTAAGGAAACAACCGTAAGGAAAGCAAATGTTTTAATTACTTGACAGGATTCATATGTGAGTGATATTAGTTTAGATTAGGTAAGTTCCAGTTTCAACTCCAACAACTTCCTTGTCAATAGGAGTAAGAATCACCAGAGGCTAATAATATCACAATACTTAAGCCATGAAATTATATTATTGTGTAATTTTTTTTTCAACAGCAGAATGTCAAGCATATGTTGCATGCACCAGTATTGGTATAAAATATTTTTGATTTTATTATTCAGAACCAAAATATTTTCATATTTGCAATTTATAATAAAACATTGAAACTTGGAGTTCATGTATTGACACATTATCGCCAAGCAAAATAATGTGATACTATAACGTATTGATTGATTTCCCCCACCCCTGCCTAGAAATGGTAACGTTTCCTAATTTTCATTTACATAGGTTTATTTTCTAGGTAAGTGCTAGTTCCAATATCTACCAACAACATTTTCTATCAAAGGTGAAATATTTTTTGTTAATTTTGAGTAAAAATTGTGTAAAATTAGAATTGACATTCAATAATTTTGCAATATAGCTGAATTCTGCAATATCAAGCAGCATAATGGACTATTTTTGAAAAAGTAAAATAACTAGAAGCGAACAACACCGGAAACGTCGCACAGTCAAGTTACAAATGGCCATGCCCACTCTTACGTTTAAAATAAGGTCGATAAAATCCAGTGAAGAAACAAGTAACATATTAACATTGACAATAAGCAAAAACTCTAAAACAAAATGTCTTTCGGGAAAAAAATACACCAAATGAATATACATGTGCTATTTGAATCATAATTTTTACCCAGAATATTACAATATTTTTACAATATTACAAAATATTACCCAGGATCCTCTGCGATGCTTGAGGCTTCAGTTGAAGCCTCGGCTCTGGAGTATTTATCTTGTAGTTCCTCAAACTCTCTCCTTAAAGATTCATACTGAGCTGTGGGAACAAAATCTGGGCCTGAGCTCTGCATATCCGTGTCATCCTTCTCAAACATTTCCAGCATCTGCAGACCACAACACAATAGAGATAAAAAAAATTGCAATAACTAAGGTATTTATTGGTTTTCTCTTTTAAAGACAGAATATGTAGTTGCCATATGTTGCCTCAGCCATTATCCTCATAGCGTTCTTTGATCTGTTTAACCCTGGACTTCAATGAAATACAACCCAGTTTCGGAGGACCTTCCCAAACATGGCTGATTTATGTCAAATGTACAGTTGTAAGTGATAAATTTGCTACAAACACTTTCTACTATGCTCATTTGAAAAGGAAAACATGAGTTTGCTGCACATGTTCCCAAAACAGTTTCCACAGGGGCTTTGTAAGTGGAATGTCATATTAGCGCTTAACATACATGCCATGCTATTTTTACCAGAATGCAGTACCACACTGATCTGATTAGTACTATTACAATGTCAGCTGTGCTTTAGCCTTATAAATAATCACTCTGTATACTAAGACCATGAAACATATGATTATAATTGGGAATTGTGTGGAAAAGTGTAATTTTAAAATGGCTGAAAAATGTCAATATGTCAAAGCCCTCAGACGCAGTTTGGCATCATTCCAGCAAATTTGCTCATGCGTTAAACAGAAACTGTTTCATCTATCTACACGAAATCCATACATTTTTGCCAGCGTGGTCTGAAGATTATTAGTTGAATTTGGTGAAAATCAAACCAGTGGTCTAGGAAGAGTTTGAAAAAGTAGGTTTTCAGAGAAAATCAAAATGGACGGCAGGACGTTCGGCCGATTATGGGATAATTGGTATCAATGTTCTCTGCATGATCCAAGGAATTTATCAAGATCAGTCTCATGATAATAGGCAAAAAAATAATAATCAAAAGCTATTAGCATTTTTTGAAATTCCATTATATTTTTTTAATACAAGGTGGTGCTGCCCCGAAACTTTTTTGAGTACCGTCAGGGCATGGTGCTGAAGACACACAATAAGTTTCTTGACGATACAACAATGCAGTTGTAAAACAATAGGATTTTTTTGTCAAAATTCAAAATGGCTATTATTGTTATATACTGGTATTGTTCTATATGTCATACTGAATCTTGTGATTTTTGGCCAAATCATTCAGAACTTATAAGCAAAAATAGCCATTTTTCATTCCTCCTGACCACTAGGTGGCACGGTGCTGAAACTGTGCAGGTAACCTCAGATCATGGTTGTCATAACGCACACCAAGTTTGGTCTGAATACGCTAAAGCGTCATGTCCACTTTGGCGAGCTCTTTGACAAATGGTTAAATTTTCATGAACTTTTGTTTCTAGCCCTTGTGGTTCAAAAGTTATTAGCACAAACGCGAGTGCAAATCTGGACAAGTGGTGGTGCTAGAGAGTTTTAGTTGAAGACTCCAGATTTGGTGTGGTTAATGTTGGGACTGTCCTCTATCAGTATGCCAATTTTCATAATTTTTTTAACATACGGTTCTATGGGATACCATAGATTTCCAGAGTGGAATAATTAGAAGAAGAACACTAACGGATACAATAAATGCCTATGGACATTCGGTGCTTGGCCCTAATAAATAAGAGATTATATATATTTTCTAAAGTTAAATTTTTTATTCCATTCTCATGAAAAAAAAGGTAATTTTTAGATTTTTCGACATTGTTGTTACAATTAAGCTAAAAGCAAGTTAAGAACGAAGGGTATATTTTCTATGTAAAAATAACAGAGATGAGAATGACTGTATTGAAAATGCAAAAAATACAAAAGGAAAAACATCTATATCTGAGCTACTTATACAGCATCAGGTTGAACTAGTGCACATGTGTGTTCCCATCTTTAAATCTCTAAAGCAGATATGGGGCTTTAAGAATCAGGTCAGATGCAGTATGTGGTTAGTGCATATTTATCGTGCCAATCTGAATAGCCTTTAAGAAGCTGCTGAAAACACATCTAAACACAGACAATGAGGTCAGCATTCTGTATGTGTGTGTGCATGGCTCCGATTTAGTGCTTTGCTTGCATTCTGCATACGTGTTCAAAGGAGAGAAACTCCACCTGCACTTTGAGAACCAGGTCGGCATTCTGGGAGGTCAGTTCCTCCACTTTTCTGCGAAGCTGCTCTACCATGGCAGGATTCTCTCGAGAGGTGCCCTCAGCCAGCGAATCAGCATCCAGACCTCGCGATTGCTTAGACAGTAACTTCTCTGCTCCTGATGCGACATGAACAGAAAAGTTTCACTTAATTTGCTCCAGGCCTTTTTCCAGCTCTTCCACACACTTTTGTGACAGGAAGTGTTCTTGGCTCACCTGGGAAGTCCAACATGTCATCTGAGTCCTCCGCGTCTTCAGAGTCACAGGTCACACCACTCACCTGAGCTGCTCTCAACTCTTCCAGCTCGGCCAGCAGTCGGTCACGCTCTGCCTCAACCTCGCTCAGACGCTCTCTCAGAGAGTTTAGCTGCAGAACATTTTGATATTTAGTGATAACTGCTACAGTGGTGTGAAAAAGTATTGGCCCCCTTCCTGATTTGTTATTTTTCCAAACCCACATGGCCCTGTGTGAAAAAGTGCTTGCCCCCTAAACCTAATAACTGGTTGGGCCACCCTTAGCAGCAACAACTGCAATCAAGCATTTGCGATAACTTGCAATGAGTCTGTTACAGCGCTGTGGAGGAATTTTGGCCCACTCATCTTGGCAGAATTGTTGTAATTCAGCCACATTGGAGGGTTTTCGAGTGTGAACTGCCTTTTTAAGGGCATGTCACAGCATCTCAATAGGATTCAGGTCAGGACTTTGACTAGGCCGCTCCAAAGTCTTCATTTTGTTTTTCTTCAGCCATTCAGAGGTGGATTTGCTGGTGTGTTTTGGATCATTGTCCTGCTGCAGAACCTAAGTTCGCTTCAGCTTGAGGTCACGAACAGATGGCCGGACATTGTCCTTCAGGATTTTTTGGTAGACAGCTGAATTCATGGTTCCATTGATCACAGCAAGTCTTCCAGGTCCTGAAGCAGCAAAACAGCCCCAGACCATCACACCACCACCACCATATTTTACTGTTGGTATGATGTTCTTTTTCTGAAATGCTGTGTTAATTTTATGCCAGATGTAATGGGACACACCTTCCAAAAAGTTCAACTTTTGTCTCGTCAGTCCACAGAGTATTTTCCCAAAAGTCTTGGGGATCATCAAGATGTTTTCTGGCAAAACTGAGACAAGCCTTTATGCTCTTTTTGCTCAGCAGTGGTTTTCGTCTTGGAACTCTGCCATGCAGGCCATTTTTGCCCAGTCTCTTTCTTATGGTGGAGTCATGAGGGTTTGGATTTTGTTTTCCCTTCATAATAAAAAACTTCATTCAAAAACTGCATGTAGTGTTTACTTGTTATCTTTGATTAATATTTAAATTTGTTTGATGATCTGAAACATTAAAGTGTGACAAACATGCAAAAAAAAAAAAATCAGGAAGGGGGCCAACACTTTTTCACACCACTGTATATGACAAAATCAAACAAATTTAAAGGGATAGATCCCCCAAAAATAAAAATTCTGTCATAATTTACTCATCCACAAGTTGTCCCAAACCTGTATTAGTTTCTTTCTTCTGTTAAACACAAAAAAGATATTTTGGATAATGCTGTTAACCAAAAAGTTGCTGGTAGCCATTAAATGGATCCCTGGGTATTAAGACTTGTATGGCTTAATATAACGTAAATTATGTCTCTTTCTGAAATGTGTAGTAGAAAACCCATCAAAGACTTATTTTTAAAAATCACATCGTTTTATACATATTTTGGACTATGGGGGGGGGCGCCATTGTTCTGATGACGTAAAATGGTTGCACTCGGTGAGCTACTAGCGCTACCTGTTGCTATTTTTACAACACAACTCGGAATAGACATAGAATATAAAATAAAATACTGATATAATGACCACAGCTACTGAAAGAGATTACAGGTGGGGATGGATATAAGTATAGGTGTAAACCAAATTTTTTCCCCCACAAGGCGTGTAAACGCCGCCGGATATTTCGAGGGAAATCCATGATTAGCATCTGCATGTTTACATCCTAACAGATGGCATCTAGCGTTTCTTGTCTCAGCCGTTTGTAAGCTCTTTCAGTAGCTGTGGTCTACTAAAGACTCAAAGCCATCAGGGCTAAAGTGGAGAGAAAAAAGAAGCGGGTCTTTAGGAAGTTTATTCGTCCACAGGCATATCTTCCCATTTTTTTCTCTTGCTATTATCATTAGGAAAGCAGTGAAGTCTTACATTGCTTTTCTTGTTGCCCTTTGACTGAAAAAGCCACACAATGTGGTATCATATTAGTATTTTATTTTCTGAGCTGTGTATTCTGAGTTGTGTTGCGGTAAAAAGCGCCAGTTGCTCTCAGAGTGCAACCATTTGACGTCATCGACGCAGAATGTACCGTGCACATAAAATAATGGCGCCCCCCCATAGTCCAAAAGCAATGTCGATTTTTTTAAAATAACGTACATTTTCAAGGGTTTTCTACTACATATTTAAATAAGAGACATCATTTACGTTATATCAAACTATACATGTCTTAATACCCGGTGATCCCTTTAACTTCCATAGTATGAAAAACAAATTGTATGGAAGTCAGTGGCTAGAGCCAACAATTTTGGTTTCCAAAATTCTACAAAATGTTTTCTGTCTTCAGCAGACAAAAGAAACTCATACAGGTTTGGAACAACATCAGAGTGAGTAAATGATGAAATATTTTTATTTTTGAGTGAACTGTCTCTTTAAGGCCCTGATATACTTGTGTTTGTTGTGTGGTTTTTCTGTTATTGAGAGGAACGGGTGCAGCATATTTGTACATATTCATCATAGGACTTTTTTTTCTTTCGGACTCCTGATTATAACGATCAGCTTTTCCTCAAAGTAAAGCGCCACTTTTCACTGAAATTTGACCATTTTCAGGAGTTCCAAACCCCATTGTGTTCCCTTTCAGTGGAAATTGCTATTAAGTGTATTAAAGTTAAAGTGCAGTACCTCCTCCAGGGCAGTGGTGGCGCTGCTCTGCTGCTGCTCCAGAACCTTGATTTTCTGCAGCAGGCGACCTCTCTCCTGCCTGAGCTTACGGATCTCTTCAAAGACTTCCTCATCCTCCACCTGACACACAAACATACATTGTAGAAATAGTCACAACGTCATAAGGGGGTCATATGGAATACTGCGCAAATTACTTAATGTGTACGTTATTATGATGTACTGTGACTGCTAACTAGGGGTTATTTTGGCCAAATTACAGTTACAATTCATTATAAGCAAAAAGGTTTTCATATTGGTTGTCACTCACAAGGTTCTCAGATGGGGGAAGTTGGGTCCTGGGGGCAGGAGAAGGCGGGGCGGGGCTCTGTGAGTCAGGTGATTGGGAGGGGACAGGGGGAGGTGGCGTGCTTGAGGCGTCTGAGGAAGGGGGCGGGCCCTACAGAATTATTAAGCATAAGCCATGCATATTTAACTAAAACAATGGATGTCATTCAAAAATCATGTGTACGATACTAGGGCCCTATGACCTCCGTGATGTGGAAAACATGGAAGGAATCGTGGAATTCGGTCATAAAAATGGAATTTACAATATAACGTGGAATTTAATGAAATTTTACAAATTTCGGATGAATAAATCAAAAGGGCTGTACACTTGATCAAACTGTGATGTGAACTAGTGTCTGTGAATACAAAGGGAAAATAATGCTATTTAAATATGAAGTTATATATGAATTAAAAAGGAAAATTTGAAAATGAAAACTAATTTGTTAAAATGATATTTATTTTTTCTAACTTGATTAAAATTCATTCAAGTTTCATGATTCCAATTAATTAGACATTTTTTAAATACAAAAATTTAATTTAATCATTAACACGAAATACAAAACAATTAAAAATGGGGGAGGGGGGGTTAGGTAAAAATTCAATAGAAAAAATAAAACAGATTTCATAGGGCCCTATGTATGCACTCATTTTGGTTTAAAAACTTTATACGAACATTTGCACAAACAAATCAAAATTCATCAAAAGCTTTCAAATTTTCACAAAAGCCTTTATATGGAAATGGTTTGGGTGTGTTTTATGTAGAATAATAATTTTGAATATTCCAAATTAATTTACATTAGAACGAGATTAAGAGCAATTTCCTCTGCATTGTGAATGTACTGTGAATAACTGCACTTCATAATTTTTTAAAACATTCTCAAGTGTGCACAAATATGAACAATCTATACAATTATTACTGAATAAGACACAGTGCCATGCATTTAAAGGAATAGATCGTGCAAAATGAAAAATCTGTCATACTTTTATGGTGTTTATTTGTCCTTTTGCAAGCTTGACAACCTCTTCAATGTTGAAACAGAGCAGTGTGATCATTTATTAAAACATTTTGTGTTCCACACAAAAAAAGACCTAGTTTTGGAGCAACATGAGGGTGAGTAAATGAAGACAGATTTTTCATTTTTGGGTGGCCTATCCCTTTAAGACAAATTATTTTTTTTTTTAAATGCTTTCCTTTTTATAGCATTTAATGGTATTCATGAATCCCATTGTACCTGAGCAGGAGATTTAGGAGGAGGAGGGGCTTTCCTTTTACGGGGTGTGGCTCCACTTGATGGGGGATTGGGAGGAGGAGGAGCCTGCTGGTGTGGGCGGAGTTTCAGGATGGACACATTAGAAAGCAAAGCAAAGCAGCAGCAGTGTTAGTCAGATTTGCAACATGCGCTTCTGTATTCAAACTACTGATATGACTTCTTAAAGGTGAAGTTCACACTTATGTGATGTTAAAGAGAAAGTGTGCCATTTTTTTCCACGTTTAAATACTTTTTCTTTTCCAACATGCAGAGACAACTATATGTAAAGATTTTGCATGCAAAAAGCTCCATAGTTTATTATTAATAGTGTACTAGCGACACATAAAGCACCACTCACACAGAAGTCACTCTCAAACCAAGCAGCTTTCTGTTGGTCAGAACAACAAGTTTTTAGAACCGGTTGTGTGAAAATTATTTGCTCATTTAATTAATATTTTGCCAATGAAAATTTGCAGAGGAAGAGTAAATCTGACCACAATTTCAGCCAGAATATTGGAGGATTGAAAATTATTTTTGTAATCCCACGTTGCCACTAGGGGTGCGAACATTACACACTTCACCTTTAAATCAAGCTGTCTGGATACCGCAGTTAAGCTACTCTCAGCTGAGAAATAAAATCGACTATATTTGTGAAACATTGGTATTTTAGAGCAGCATAATCCTGACCATCCTTTAGGATTTTCTGTGGTTTAGTTATTTGTATGCATGTGATAAAGTGTTGGGAGAGGCTGTTTCTTTTGACAATTACCTCCTCACTCGAACCCTCAGCAGCTGGGAATGCATGGGACAGAAATAAGAAACAGACAGCAGTGCGGTGAGACTCACACACACACACCATCACTCCAAACACACTCTGCAAGCCACGTTTAAACACATAACTGTATATAATCTTCCCAACCACCACATGCTCACTGTTCCATTAAAAAGAGAGGCAACATCAAAGCAGACAGGCAGCACATTTATCACTCTGTCAGGTGGAACGACCACAGGGGCCCTTTATTAACACTGGGATCCATTTCCAACTCAGTGCGACATATGTTCCCAATCGGCCTTTGTAACTCGAGTTAGCAAACTTCTCTGTGTTTTCATCCCCTGACCCAACGTAACATCTGCTTTTTAGTCTCTCCTCTCAGATTACAAGCGTATCGAAATGAAAATGGGGGCCAAACATCAGAGAATCACCAGGCACCAGATGGTCCCTCTCTCTCGAATGAATTAAAGGTGAGGACGAGATGTGTGTGTGTGTGTGGCTACCTGTAGAAACGCCTAGGTTCTGCAGAAGCTGGGTGATGTTGTGGTTGCCGGCGGTGATGCTGTAGTGGGCGGAGTTGTGCCCCAGGGCATTGGTAAGGTGTGGATTAGCTCCTTCTTTCAATAACACCTCAACAGTCTCCATGCTGTCACTCTCACAGGCCAACATCAATGCTGATCTGTCTCGAAAAACATGAGTTGAAACCCAAATGTCCAATATATGAAATCCCCAAAGTATATAGTATGTATTTTTTCTGTTGAAAATAACATGATAATTTCTAAATTTAAACTGAAGGACTAGAAACAAAAAACATTTTCATTATATATTTATATATGTAAAAAATTATATAACAGGGTAATTGTAGTTAAGTAAAACTAAAACCATAAAACCTACTTTTGAAATAAAATAAACTTTAACTCAAAATATTAATAAAAGCAATAATAGTATCTCAATACTAAAATGACAGACACACACATGCGTATATGTGTATATGTATATATATATATAGTATTATTAATCATATATAATAATATTAATTTATATTTCTTGGTATTTTCTTTTTGGTAAAATATGAGTGGGAATTAAAATTAAATTAAAATTAAAAATACACATCTGATGGCTTTCCACTACAGCAAAAGTAATGCTTTTAATATTTTGGCGTAACTTTTATTTTTATATTATCATTTATAATTTACTTTTGTAATTTTTATAGTTTTTTATTCATCCTAAATATTTCTATTTAGATTTTATTTTTTACGTTACGTTTTAGTAATTTTCAACACTGATTTAAACCATGCAGTATTTTCCAATTTTTAAAAAATAATAATAATAAAATAAAATTGTAACTAAATTAAAAAATTTTGTTCACAAGCTGTTTAAAGCATATCCAACCTGCCCTGGTTGTCCTGTATATTAGGATTGGCTCCTCGTTCCAAAAGAAAGGCACAAAGTTCGACTCTGCTCATCTGGGCACCCAGGATCAATGGAGTTGACCCATCCTACGAGAATACAATAAGTTAATCCTTTTAAAAACTACATTTTCAACTCTCTGTACTCAACATTTGGTGGATACTGCTTAATGTCCCAATTAGTGATGCGCGGGTCGTCTCATAACCTGCGGACCCCGCGGGTCAGGTTGGGGCGGGTAAAGAAATTGTCACTTTATTTGCGGGGCGGGTCATTAAAAACAAAATAAAATAAAAAGTCCATGTATGTTGTAAATATTATATAAATATTATTATTATTTATATTACTATGCCTAGTATGTCTATTTAATGGTCGCGGGTGCGGGTTGTAAAAAAACCCGACCTGCGCATTACTAGTCCCAATGGATACATGCATACTAATAAAAAGTATATCCCTGAATGTCACTTCAGATAAAATCTTTGCCAAATGTACAAATATAAATAATCTTTTTACTTTGTTGTGTTCAATTGAACTTACTCCATCTTGAACATCAAGGTTGGCTTTAAAGTCCCACAGAATCTCAGTGCAAGATAAGCAGCCACTTACAGCTGCACAAAGACAAAGACAGAATAACGTCTGAACCAACAACAGCCTTGTGTTACGTCCAAATGTAATGTTCAAACGTTTGAATACTGGAAGAGTTTTTATTACCAGCATGGTGTAAGGACGTCCTCCCAAAACTGTCTGTGGCATCAACAGGCATCCTCTCCTACAGAATAAACATTATAACTATACTTCAGCATCAAATCAGCATTGGCTCTTTCTAGGACTGTGGGACTGTAATTGATGACTCCTACCTGAAGAAGCCTCTTTAGACAATCTGAATGTCCATTCTTAGCAGCAAGATGGAGAGCATTAAACCCTACAAAGAGAAATTAATAAATCACTTTGAGACCTATATCTATTAGTAAAACTAGTACGGTAAACCTTACCAGTGCCGTCTGTTACATTGATGTCCACCCCTTGAGAGAGGATGACCTCCAGACAGTCCAACCGTCCTCGAGACGCACAAAGATGGAACCTGTGAATTCAGCAATTTCATTCATTGTTCATGTGCTATTTTTGATTTTTGATTTTTTACAATATTTTTGGCAAGACTATGTCATAAGTTGAAATCAGAGGTCTACTCACGCTGATTTGCCCTCCGAGTCCAGTTTGGACGGACAGAGACCTTTCTTCACCAGCAGCGTGGCAACTTTTTCTGGATCATTCTGTTCTACAGCCTGCAACAATCTGTCATCTGTCTTACTCCAGTCCTGACTCTAAAAACACAGACAAGCAAACACACAAAATACAGTTTTTTTCAATATTATACTTTCCATCTTTGACCAAATCTACTGCATAACTTATATATCGTGAAATTCTTTAAATAACATCAAATAATTTCCTTAATCAGTATTTTTAAAGATAAATTTGTTGTTAAAAAAAATACACATATATCAAGATGGAGCTGGTCGTGTCATAGAGGCTGCCATTCAGACATTGAATATCAGCTGAATACTACTATAATAAGTAATATGTGATCAAATAAATACAGATTGTGAATAGCACATTTCTGAAATGGCATGTTGTTGTCTCATTACCACTAGATGTCAGTGTAAGTCTAGACTCTAGTCTAGACCAATATCACATCATCCAAAACAACAAAATATTTACAGATATAGCAGCACCAAATTAAGAATTTGGTCCCACTACTAATTATTTCATAACCACATTCCATCATTTTAGTCAAATTATGACGGCGTTATACAAATTCGTTCCCTTTTTTAGGTACATCGCAACCATGTTTTACTAACTAGTTCCCTCCTTTTAGTTACATAGTGAACATGTTTTAACTTGTACTTTGTTTTCAGTAAATCGCAACCACATTTTTTAGTTAAATCGCGACCATGTTTTACTAACTCGTTCATTCCTTTAAGTTAAATTGTGAGCACGTTTGTCAAATTCATTTTCTCGTTTTAGTTACATTGGATTGCGACCACATTAAATCGTGACCATGTTGTACAAATTCGTTCCTTTGTCTTAATGAAATCATGACCGTTTTTTATTAACTCGTTCATGTTTTAGTTAAATCGTGACCACATTGAAAAACACATCCTCATGCTTTAGTTAAATCATGACTGTGTTGTACTTATTAATTCCCTTGTTTTAATCTGATTGTGGAACATATTATTATAACATAGCCACAATTCACCAAAAACAACCAAATTAATAAATTGTAGGAACTAATTCTTCATTCATGACCACAATTTCTGTTTGTACAACTTAGTAATTTTGCTTATGTTTTCTTGCTACATTCTGCTACATTTATCTTGTTTTAAGGTTTTTATTGATATTTTAACTAAAAAAATCTCCATGTGTTCTGTATACCCTCACAAGGAGGGGCTGTACATACCGTAATCACGCCGTAACACATGCAGAAGCTTTTCATTGGGCTAAAGATGACATGAGGATCCATAGAGCTCAGAGGACGTATGAAACCTCTGCTTCTTTTCACGACCCATCCACACTATGTGCTCTCAACAAGGACAATAAATTACTTTCGCAAAAAAGTTCAAATGAACTGAACCTGAACACGACCACTCCTCATGCTTCCAAAGCCCTCATAAAACAGCCAAGGTTATGACTTTATATCTAATCTGTCTGTATCACGAAGGCCTAAACGCTACTAAATACGCAACTCTGATTATATATCCGATTGCTGAAATCTGTCCTTGCAAATGCAGTTTTGTCGTGTGCAACTCTTACTATGCCGTCCTGTTCTGCTGTCTGCAGAGATATACGACACACACTGCAGTCTCTGCCTGGCACACACACACCTCCCTGTCCCGTTGTCCTTCTTTTTAACTCTCTATCCCAATTCTGCCTCACTTCTCTGCAACCACCATATATTTTACTGTCCTCACTGTTCCCTACATCTCACGTCTCTGCTAATCGTTCTCTGATCCCAAAGCTACTGTATTAGCATCAGGAGATGAGAACTCAGCAAACACCACAGCGAAATACTCAGTCAGCAATCAGACTAAATGGAGGCATAAAAATGCACACAGTTTGGGTTCTGCAACCCCTCCCAGTGTCTAGTGCACACTAGTGTATCACTTTTATGCTAAGTCAGTCTGATTGAATCATTTCCTGTGATGCCATACAGATGCTATAGAATAACAATATTGTGTTTTTTAGTCAATGTCTGTTAGCATTGAGGTCATTTATATGCTAACACACTCCTAAAAGTTGACAAAACTAGCTTTTAGCAAATATTGGCATGTTGATACAGTTTTCTTGTTATAAATATTGATGACTTATCTTTTTCACATAACGGCATAGAAGAAAAGAAATGCTCTTTTGAACTTTACTTTTAGAGGAGAACTGGGCCGGTAGGTTAAAATATTTTACTTCTGTAAAGTGACGTGTTTCGAGTTAAACATTCAGCAATGAACAAATGTAAACATTCAGCAATGAACAAATGTAGGCCAGGATTAGATTCTAAACCACATGCGGGACTTGACTGGATCATGACAACTTGTTTCCAATTTTTGCAATAAGAATTTGCAAAAATAAATAAACAAATCTGTGTTGTTATTGCTTATTAACACTAAAAATATTAACATTTGTTTTTGTCAATGCTAAAATGAAAAATGCTGAAATTAAATTAAGTCTAAATAAGACGGAGAACTTTAAAGAACTTAAATGACCATTTTAAGAGAAAAAAATAAAATAAAAATGATAAAAGCACATAACAAAATTACTAAAAAAATAAAATGAAAACTGAAAATATAAGAATATTTATAAATAAAATTTTATATTTATAAAAATAATCTAATTCAAAAATATTAATAAGTAGTATACAATATATATATGTAATCTATATAAGTGTGTGTATGTATGTATATATATATATATATATATATATATACATGCATACTAAAATTACTATCTATCTATCTATCTATCTATCTATCTATCTATGATAAACTAAAGGCAGTACAGTTACAACCATCCATTGTGTATATATACATATTACTATTTACTAATGTAAACTAATATATGGTTGTATGTTTAATATTTTTCTACTGTAATGCATAAAAAATACATTGCATTATATTTAATCTTTTGAGAATCACCACTGAGAATAATAGAAATTATGGAAAATATGGTTTAATTTCCTTTATGCAAAATACAAAGGAATATAAAATATAAAATAAATTTTATTTGTTTTTTCCCACCCATTCAGACAAATAAAACTTTTCTAACACACACATTCTTTGACTTTATGACCCCATCAACAGACAGACAGTATATGGACATCTAACCCTGACATGAAGTTTGGTTCAAAGAGAAAACATCCAGCTCACTTTCTCTCCCCTACAGTGGCTCATCTATCTGTCCATCCCAACACAACCTCAGACAGAGAAAAACACACATTCTTCATTCAGAATACTAGGATGGTGGATTTCACCTTCACACAGAGGACTCAGATCCAATAACATAATGTGTTATGAATATTAGTGAAGATGAAGATCCATAAAAGCATCTAACAATGAAGAGCGCAGAATACATCATATGCTGAGTCTGCGAGTGTGAGCGAGTGAATGAATGTGTTTCAATAATTGAACACTAGTAGAGGTCTCTGGTTACAGGTGCCGTCTGCAGGCTGGCCTGCTCTTCTACTGCTAAAACACGTTTGCTCAAACAAAGCAACAAGTCACAAAAATACTCAAGATATCTAACAACAAAGATACTATGTATAACAGTTTTGGAAACATAATGGCTCGTATTAATAGTCAAACTTAAGTAAGAAGACTGGCATACTTGACAGGTTCTTACCTCTGACTTCTTGAACTTTGCTTTTAATGTTTTCATCTTGTTTTAAAGTATGTTCATGAGCTGTCGTGAATAAAACACATTTTATGTACATTAGGAAACATAAAATATATACTGTTTTACAAACACATGCCTCATGAAGGTCTTATAAAATGTGAATGAAAACAGAAGTTTCTGTGATTAATGTGTTCAATAAGTCTGTCATTAATTGTTTTTTTTGTATAATTATTTATTTTGAATAATCATTCTTGCTCCAAGCACATGCTTGATGGAGACTCAACACTAGAAGTCATAGAAATACGGAAGCTTTATACAGAAGACATTAAATAAACAAGATAGATGCAAAATGACTTACATTCAGTGTTTGATGGTATTCTTAGGCTTTCCACAGGTCTGCTGTGTGTATGTCCTGTGGTGGGATGCCCTGACGTCATTTGCAGAATACACGCCTGTTACACTTGGCTGACTGGGTACAAAAATCCGACCAATCAGCGGCGAGGGGCGGGCAGTAGAGTCTTGATTGACAGATCAGCGCACCGCATGTTTCAAACTTCAGGTGTCATGTGCGCTTCACCGAGACGCGCCTTTTTTTCAGATATGCCGACTTTTATATAAATTATGTAAGATATAAAAGTGCTAAAAATAAATATAAGCCAATCAGATAAAAATTTAAAAGCCCAAAAGCCAATCAGTGCTTCTGTAGAGCGCATATGCAGCAGTTATGATTATTTTCTTTAGGTGGTGAGTGTTATGCTATGTTTTAATTCACAGTTTACCCACCCATTGTATTACCGATTATATAGTTAATTTAAAAGTGCACGTAAACCACTGTAATTATGTTAGTAAGATATGTGTTTAAAAAAACATACATCTTAAAATGTATGTGCACGTGGCAATAGATATGAGTGACCACTTGTGGGCGATAAATACTAAGCGCATGTTCATATTGGCTCTTCAAACATTTTTATAGTACAATTCAATAGGACGTATACAATCCAATGTATATAAGCATTATATTTTGTTATAATGTAAAATATATTACATTATGTATCTTACATATGCAATAATGTAAAATAACTTGAAGTATACAACAATGTATATAAAATTAAGAAGAATTATATAATAAAAAATAATAACTGTTACAAAGGACCTGAAAATGCAATTAAAATTCATTTAAAAATATAAACTATAATTTAATATATAGTCTAATATTTAATTGAATATATTTAAATATTTCATTATTGTATTACTTCTCATATTCCAGAAGTAATATATACTGTATATTGTGTGTAAAAATAACTTTTATTCCAGATTTACTTTTCATAAATCAAAATTGTGATTAGCCTCAGATTTTAAAAAATGCATTTGCCCTTCTAAAGAATTAATATAAAAAATGTTATATAGTCTAAATCTATACATGAATGTATAGAAATGGTCTGAGAGCGTTTACTGGTACAAAAATGCACATTTAAACGTAAAATGTTCAAATCATATATTAACCTTTTTCCTATTCCCCTCTGTCTCTCTTTAGAAAAGGGCAATTTCCCTCTCTGTACTGGCGTTTTCTTTGTCCCAGGAGGCCCTTCCTCTCTCTAACATGTCCCTGTTTGAAAGGGGCAATTTAGAAAAGTGAGGAGAAGATGTGTGTTGACGCTGGCTGGGGATGGAGGGGGTGGTGGATGGCGTCTGCTATGACCTCATCCTTCCCGCCATGTGGGAGAAAGAGAGAGGGAGATCATGGCTGTCGTAAAAACGGCATCTTTATATAGTGAGGTTTTAACGGCATGGAAAAAAAAAAATATATATATATATATATATGCTGACTATGTCATCTGCTTCTTCTTTGAATTCAATTAGCATCTGAAGCACATTAAAACATCTGTATGAGAGGACAGCAACCGCAAGCTAGCAGCACAGATGTGCGTTTGTTATTTGTTGTGTGTTGTAAACGATTAGCCCTGGGCCTCAGTTTTATGACTTTCTACCTCCGTGTCTCCAAATGTGTAACTGAGGAGGATTCTGGTGTGCAAAACATCCACACACCTTCACATTCACATCATTAACACTTTGGTGAGTCTGTCAGATTCATGTGAGACTGTTAAAGCAGATCACAGGTGTGAAAACTGTGAGGAGCTCTTTTCCCTTAATTAATCAGAATCTCGTTTACTAGCTGTATCTATCTATCTATCTATCTGTCCGTCCGTCCGTCTATCGTTTGTCCGTCTGTCTATCGTCTGTCTGTCTGTCGTCCGTCTGTCTATCTATCGTCTGCCTATCTATCGTTTGTCTGTCTATCTATCGTCTGTCTGTTTGTCCCTCCGTCCGTCCATCTGTCCGTCTATCTATTGTCTGTCTGCCTTCTATTGTCTGCCTGTCTATTGTTTGTCTGTCTGTCTATCGTTTGTCTGTCTATCTATCGTCTGTCTGTATGTCCGTTCGTCCGTCCGTCTATCTAATGTCTGTCTGCCTATCTATTGTCTGTCTGTCTATCGTTTGTCTGTCTGTCTATCGTTTGTCTGTCTGTCTGTCTATCTATTGTCTGTCTGTCTATCGTTTGTCTGTCTGTCTATCATTTGTCTGTCTGTCTATCGTTTGTCTGTCTGTCTATCGTTTGTCTGTCTGTCTGTCTATCTATTGTCTGTCTGTCTATCGTTTGTCTGTCTGTCTATCATTTGTCTGTCTGTCTGTCTATTGTCTGTCTGTCAATCGTTTGTCTGTCTGTCTATCTATTGTCTGTCTGTCAATCGTTTGTCTGTCTGTCTATCTATTGTCTGTCTGTCAATCGTTTGTCTGTCTGTCTGTCTGTCTGTCTATCATTTGTCTGTCTGTCAATCGTTTGTCTGTCTGTCTATCTATTGTCTGTCTGTCAATCGTTTGTCTGTCTGTCTATCGTTTGTCTGTCTGTCTGTCTATCTATTGTCTGTCTGTCAATCGTTTGTCTGTCTGTCTATCTATTGTCTGTCTGTCAATCGTTTGTCTGTCTGTCTATCTATTGTCTGTCTGTCAATCGTTTGTCTGTCTGTCTATCTATTGTCTGTCTGTCAATCGTTTGTCTGTCTGTCTGTCTATCATTTGTCTGTCTGCCTGTCTGTCTGTCTATTGTCTGTCTGTCTATCTATTGTCTGTCTGTCTGTCTGTCTATCGTTTGTCTGTCTATCTATTGTCTGTCTGTCAATCGTTTGTCTGTCTGTCTGTCTATCGTTTGTCTGTCTGTCTATCGTTTGTCTGTCTGTCTGTCTGTCTATCTATCATCTGTCTGTCTGTCTATCGTTTGTCTGTCTATCTATTGTCTGTCTGTGTCTGTCCGTCCGTCTGTCTGTCTATCTATTGTCTGTCTGTCAATCGTTTGTCTGTCTGTCTGTCTATCGTTTGTCTGCCTGTCTATCGTTTGTCTGTCTGTCTGTCTGTCTGTCTGTCTGTCTGTCTATCTATCATCTGTCTGTCTGTCTATCGTTTGTCTGTCTATCTATCTATTGTCTGTCTGTGTCTGTCCGTCCGTCTGTCTGTCTATCTATTGTCTGTCTGTCTATCATCTGTCTGTCTGTCTATCTATTGCCTGTTGATCTATCTATCTATCTGTCTATCTATCTATCTGTCCATCTATTGTTCTATCTATCCTCACTGATTGGGATCAAATGTAAACATTATATTGTCTACATTTACATTTGTTTATATTGTTTGAAGGGGAATATGTGGATTAAAAGCACTCTTAAAATTCTGTTTGTTTAAAGTTTGCGTTTTAGCTATTAATTAATCAAACAAATAGATTAATAGATGACAATAGTTGCAGAATTATGGTAGGTCGGGGCTAGTTGTCACACTGGGAATTGCCATAAGGACTATATCTCAGTAAAAAGGGTTTTAAGTAAGAAGTCCAGCTAAATTATTCTATAAGCGTATAAGAGTCTGTTTAATGGCTACTTTTACAACTTACCCCATTAGAGTTTCAACAAATAAACCAACTATAGCCTTTTCACTGGAGTGATTTTTTTTTTTATTTGTTCATTTAATACTATTAACAGCAATGAATCTTAAACTGTGCCAACATAATACACCTACAACAAGCATATTTGTGCCATACAGCTTCTAGTAATGATCGGCTAACGGGAAAATACAGCACCGCTGGACATGAGGACCTCCCCTTTAAACGCTACAGCTCTCTCGCTCGGTCTCTCTCCCTCTCCCTCACTTACAACCAGACGCGTTCAGATGAGCTTTCCTGTTCTTCTCATCTGTTCTCCAGCAGCGAGCACGTTCTTCATCACATTATTGGCGCCTGCGTTGTTGTCCTCGTGCAACATTGTAACATTCGCGACTCGCGAGAACCGCGTCTGGAGTTCCACGATAAATTAACGCTCAAATCAAAAGCGTGAGTATCACAACTTGGTCTCATCAACAGCTTTTAATTTGATCTCAAATCATCAACCGTGATGTTTTAGATGAAGTGTTCGTCATGTCAGCTGTGAAATGTTTAACGTTGACTGAAAGTGCGACTGTTCATCGCAGACTCGCGTTCACGTTTAGTTTACAAGAGAAGTTCTCAGCTGTTATCTTACAGAGTTGTGCAGTTTCATTTGTTCTTAATAGAAATGTAATGTTAATGTCCAGGTTTTCGTGAAATAATGTCGTCTTATGGTCGAACTGAAGTGGTTTATTGTGCGCATCAGACGCACGTGCGAATCCTCTAGTTTGTTTGCTTTTGTTCTTAAACAGCTTGTTGCAGCTGCTCCTCTTTGAAGCAGTTTTACTATCTACCAAAGTAAAAAGCCTATCTATCTAGCTATCTAGCTATCTAGCTATCTATCTATCTATCTATCGTTTTTAGCAGTTGATCTCTAATCCTTTTCTGACAGTTCTGTGGTAGGACATCGTATTGATTAGAAGACTGTTCATACATGTATACTGAAAAAATGCTTTTCAGATTTAATAATGTGGATATTATTAGCTGAATAAGTAATTTTTATTTCCATATGTATTATTCTTATTACTGAATGTTTATTTCTGCTGTTGCAGAGGTGTTGAGAACATCAAGATCATTGCTGTCTATGGAGCACCTGTAAATCTAGGTCAGTATATCTAGGGATCGACCTTGTTTGAGGACCACAGTTGTGCCTTTGAACTGAAACATGAATTCAGCGCATGGTATTCTGCTTCGTTTGTGGAGAAACATATAATCTTATCCACAATCTAGACCTCTGTCTTCATTATAAATCACCATTGGACTCTTTAAGGACCATTGGAGTATTTGTGTCCTTCACTGTTGGACATTCACGAACAGAATATAATGGCAAAGTGGTTAAAGGACTATTTAAGTTTTGGGAGCAAACGAGTTCCCCCGCAACCACCAAAACCAGACTACAGAGAGAGTGAAATATTGAAGGCGTATCGTGCACAGAAGAACCTTGACTTTGAAGACCCTTATGAAGACTTTGAGAACAGGGCTAGAAATGACAACGGGTTGACTGAAACATCCCACATGGGCTTCGGCTCGCCTCTGAAATCCTCAAGTCTGGATATCAAGGTTGTGTCACCAAAACATCGCCTCATAAAGGTGGACTCGCAAGACCTGGGACGGAGCAAGATTCTCCTAAGCTCTGTGTCTTTAGAGGAACCAACAGATCCGGTGAGTTATTTACAATACTTTAGTATATGCTCGGACGAGTAATGTAAGTCTACGAGTAACATGTAACATAAAAGGTAAGTTGTACATTTTCCTGTTTTCAAATCATTTTGAGTGAATGTTGCATAAATATTGTGTAAAATTTTCATTTAAAGTAGACATTTTTCTTGATGTTAAACAAACCAACCAATCAGTCCATCACAACAATGTGCTCAACCAATGGTGTGATTTTGGAGACAGGGCTATGTATTTGACCAACCAGTGGGAGATGGGGGAGTGTTTATGCAAGTTTTTTGAGAACATTTTGCCATGTATTACATGTATGTCTAATGTGTATATATATATGTATGTATGTGTGTATATGTAGTTGTCAACATTTAAGTGGATCAAAAAAATTCATCAAAGTTGTCCTAAGATCTAGATTTAGGACAACTTTGAAAGGTTTTGATCCACTTCAAATGTTGACTTGTGTATATGTTAAACAATTCAATATGTTATTTGCTGTTACTTTTTAATTATTTTAGCAATTTATATAATTTATTTTGAAATTACTAATATGGTGGTGGACGAGGAGACACCACCCCTCACAATGTAGAGCGCTTTGAGTGCTTAGAAAAGCGCTATATAAATGTAATGAATTTTTTTTATTTTCTTATAAGTATCAGAATGAGCTTTATTGGCCAGGTATGTTTGCACATACAAGGAATTTGTTGTAGTGACAGAAGCTCCACAGTGCAACAGAAAGACAGCGACAGGACACATATAATAGGTGCAAATTTGAAATGAAAAAATAAGTATGTGTGGTGAATAAATAATGTATAATAGAGTTGTGTGTTCTGCGTTTATTGTCAAGTATTCATGAGATGGATTGCCTGAGGGAAGAAACTGTTCCTGTGTCTGGTCGTTCTGGTGCTCAGAGCTCTGAGCGTCGACCAGACGGTAACAGTTCAAAGAGGGAGTGTGCTGGATGTGAGGGGTCCAGAGTGATTTTGCCAGCCCTTTTGCTCACTCTGGATAAGTACAGCTCTTGGAGAGTGGGGAGGGTTGTGCCAATGATTCGCTCCGCAGTCCAGACTACCCTCCGTAGTCTTCTGAGGTCAGATTTGGTAGCTTAGCTTAACCAGACAGTTATTGAAGTGCAGAGGATGGATTCAATGATGGCGGAGTAGAACTGTTTCAGCAAGTTCTGTGGCAGGTTGAACT
Organism: Barbus barbus; assembly: GCF_936440315.1. NCBI lineage: Eukaryota > Metazoa > Chordata > Actinopteri > Cypriniformes > Cyprinidae > Barbus > Barbus barbus. The sequence goes on from NC_136727.1 coordinate 12,422,917, forward strand.
TCATATGTTATAATAATATATATAATACTGTTTTCTTGCAAAACAATCTTTGTTTTATTTACAACTTTGTATTTTTACTGTATATGTGGGAAAAAATTATATATATGCATAAACTCAATATACACCACTTACTGTGTTTTAAAAAGCTAAGTAGTCATAGATCTGAGGAGTTTTGGTGATGAAATACATAAAACAAACTATCAAACAAGTGATTTGTGGTGTGAAACAATCTTTCATGTAAACCCTCTGTTAACCCTGCATTAGATTTCGTGTCTTGGAGCACCGTAGGTGTCAAAACCCCTTGATCCTCCACAGCTGAAGTTCTTGAATAATACATGGAGTTTAGTTAGTCTGGTGGGGTTGGGGCGGTCCCATAGAGAATACTCACAAGAGCCAGAAAGGTTCGTCCTGTCATCAGACGTTGAGTAGAGACTCAATACTGGCAGACAGTGGAGGAATCTGCACACACACATGCCCACAGACAGATAGCAGCCTTCAGTGGAGTGTCATTGATTGTAATCAGTACCAGTGATGAGCGAGCTGATTGGTTGGGCTTGAAGAACTGCCATGCCAATGCCACGCCATTGATTAAAATCACAATTTAATGGTGACCCTCTAAGTGCATTGCCTTGCGAGCACCGTTACACATCATTCCCTGTTAACCTTCATTAATTTCCACCGTAATCCTAATTAAGTTTTTATAGCATTCCTAATGAACATTTCAGATTTATTGTCCTCGTATTCTTGTTAAAGATCAGCCAGACAATTGGGCGATTTGCCTGGTGGGAAATTGGGAGATTGTTGCATGCCGTGGTTTGCAGGCTGAATGGTGCCGCATGGAGATGTTGGCTAAAGCCCTTGTTTAAGAGACCATATGGCCGTCTTTGTAACTGTCCCAGTGTCAACTGATTGAGGGCTTTCTCCCGGGCCTGGTATGGGAGACAAACGCACCTCCTAACTCGCTCATCCACACTTCCCCACTGACATTTTCAATGTCTTGCGCTGGATTAGGTGGTGTTGCTGAATGGACACGTTTTGAAAATATGTGAAGACACAAGGGCTGCATGATTTGGGTGGAGGAAAATTTATATTATCTGATTTCAAAACTGCTATTTTTATTTGTATTTTTTAAGGTCCAGGTATGCTGTGCTTACTTCTAGGGCTGCACAATGAATGAAATGAAATATACTTTATTGTCCCTGGTAGGGAAATTTGGAGTAGACTCAAAACCAGCATTCCAACATCACCTGGTACACCTAATAATATTAAGAATAATATCATGCATAATAAACATACACATCCATATACACTATCACATATATATATATATATATATATATATATATATATAAAAAAAATAAATGCTCCAGATTAAGCAGCCTGATAGATACAGACACAAACTAATTTTTGAATCTGCACAGTATGGTCCAACATTTTGTGATTACATATCAACTAACGTAGAAAGACTGAAACGGTATTTTCGTGTAAAACGTACAATAATCCTTTGTTTTATGCAGAACTTCAAAAAATATATATTTAGCGTACGAGAATTTTTATAATAATTATAGTATTATACAAATTATTTTACAAATAAAATGAAATATACTATTTGAGTAGTGTGTGTAAAATGTACAATGTGTGTGTATATAGATATAGATATAGATATAGATATAGATATAGAGATATATAGATATAGAGATATATAGATATAGATATAGATATAGAGATATATAGATATAGATATATAGATATATATAGATATATATATATAGATTACTTCGTAATTTTCAAAAATAATTACAAAAACAGCAAGACGTTGAAAGACTGAAATAGTATTTTCTTGTAAAACGTACAATAATCCGTGTTTTATTTACAACTTCCAAAAATGTATTTTATTGTATGTGAGTGTATATTATATTATTACTGTATATTATATTATATTATATTATATTATATTAAAATGTTTAGTCATACATCTGAGGAGTTAAGAAAAAGGGGTAAAGAAATTGAGTTAAGAAAAATATAATAATTTTATTTTACAGTACAACTATAAAGTTAAAATACTTTTTTTTTTTTTTTTTTTTTTTTTTTTTAATGTTAAGCTCTTAAAGCTTCTCTTCCCTCTCTTTTGGCAACAGCTGGTTTATAAGCATTTCTCATTACATCTCATTATTTCCCTTCATTCATTCCTCAGCAAATTGAGATAATCTTCAACTTGTTGCACCTAATAAAAGGGATTTCTTGTGTTCCCACTTCTGTTTGAAGATCATCACATAACTTTGTTCTTGTTTCAGGTGGTTCCTTCAGCTCCAGTCATGGGAGATACCGACTACTCCGATCCATTCGATGCTCGTTTGGACCCACGTCCCGAAACTGCTCAAGGCCAGATCACTCCTGAGAACAACGGCTACATGGAGCCCTACGAGGCCCAGAAAGTGATAACCGGTCAGTAAGACTTTGTTCTGTTTCTTTTGGTGTGTTCCCATAGCCCAGGGGAGTCTGGTTTGCCCTTTGAGTTGTATGGAGAGAATGAAGTATGAGTGTGTCTTTCTGAGTGACTCCCCAGACAGTGACTCACTGCTGAGTCTCACAGATTACAGTTTTAATATTCATGTAATCTGTTCCATTGTTTTATTCCGTACAAATTGTTGAACTTTGCTCTTCTCACTTGCTGATTTGAGAGATTTATTCTTTATAACCTAGACATTTTAAGACATCATCAGGGAAGACTGTTCCAAAAGGTAGCCACCAACATTTTACCGTTTTCTAAGACACCTGGCCAAATCTTAAGGCAGCATTGCATGTATCATTTGCAGTTGAAGCAGGCCCACAATGCATTGGTGGTACCAGCAGAGTCCAGAGAAATGATGAATCTGGCGATTTATAACGAACTCGTGTAGAGTTAAGTCATGACGTCAGGTTGCTGGCAAGGAAGGCTAATTTGCTATGGGTTCCCTCAGGAATTTCCTATGGGTTTTTAGAATGGTGCCTTTTGATTTGAGAAAATGGGGTCTGTAGTTAGCATTAGCTCAAGAGACTTTCACATTTGGTTTTGTTCCACAGTGTGAATGACAGTCATACCACAATTTACCTAATTTCCCCTATTTTTACATTCAGATTACCTTTGTTGTCATCTAACGCTTAGTTAAAATTAAACTTTAAACACTAATAATTTAATAGCACTGTTAACTGAAAATGAATATTAATTTTTCATACTGTATTGTATACTGTAATTTTGAGATACCGAATTTCACTTGTATTAAAATGACTGATGTTAGTTTTTAGTGTTTTAATGTGTTCAGACAATATAATTTATTCTATAAAAATGGAATATAACTTAAATATTGTCAGTTATCGGTTAAATAACTATCGGTTTATATTTATCGGCCAGGATTTTAATACCGATGCTTCCCTATTTCACATTATCTGCTGATTCTTTTTTTAAGGGATTTGTTGGCGCAGGCAAATTGGAATTGTGGTTAATTTCAAGTGGGGTTTTAACCAGCATAGCAAAATGTCAATTTAGAGCACGTTTACTTAACAAATCAGGCAACCATGTTAGCAACTTGCATTTTTTAAGTATGTAAACTCTTTATTGTAGCTGTAGTCCTTATTTAGCGACTTGTTAGCAGCTAGCATTTTAAAGCACACAACTGCTTCAAAATTAATGTCGGAGGTATGACTTCAGTGACTTTAATTTATGTAACAAAACTCAACTTTATTTTACTCACGAAAACTGTTATTCTGAAAAACCATTACAAAATTTCTTCAGGCAACAAATGAAAACCCGCCAATCCTATTGGCCAAATAGTGCTTGGCACCGCCTTACGCATGCGTAAGTATAGTATAACTGCGTTCCGCGCGCTATTTCACTCAGATTTCATGGACTAAGGAAACGCTATCAAAGGTACGGAATGGCCTGAACCGCAGCATCTCGTTCCCTATTCAGGGAACCGTGGTTACATACGTAACCGAGATGTTTACTCTCATAGGTCACTTCAATGCTGCGGTGACGTCACCATATGGGAACGCTATACCATCACGCCTGACGTACCTGAGATAACTGGGATCCGAGGAAAGCATCTGCTCAAGCGGAAAGAACCCGGGAGCCAGGAGCCGTCCTCACATCCAGGTTGTAGAATTTGACGAGGCGACGAAGCCACCGCCCTCGTGGAATGAGCTCGGATTCCCAAAGGCGACACGAGCCTGCGTGCCTCATAGGCTAAGGATATAGCCTCAACCAGCCAATGGGACATGTGTTGCTTTGTGACAGCACAACCTTTATTCTTATTCCCAAAACAAACGAACAGCTGGTCGGACTCATGCAATTGGGCTGTACAATCAACATAGATCTTCAGTGCCCTCACAGGACAAAGGCTTAGATTTTCTGACCCCAACTTGGTGGGGGAGAAAGTTTCTAAGACCACCTGCTGGAACCGAGAAGGGTTCGAAGCGACTTTAGGAACGTAACCAGGCCTGGGTCGCAGCAAAACCTTCACCAATCCTGGTGCGAAGTCCATGCACGAAGGTGAAATGGAAAGAGCTTGTAAATCCCCAACTCTCTCGAGGGAGGATAAAGCTAATAATAGGAGTGTCTTTAGAGTCAGGATTTTTTCAGTCACTGTTTCCAAGGGCTCAAATGGATGTACTGATAGCCCTTGCAATACAACGGATAGATCCCATGATGGAACTCCTGCTGGGCGGAAAGGCCGCAGCCGTCGGGAACCCTGCATAAATCGTGACACCAGGGGATGACGACCCACTGAAACGGCGTCTATGTACGGGTGGTTAGCTGATATAGTTGCCACTTATACTTTAAGAGTAAGAGACTTATACGTTACTCCCTCTGAAAAACGACTTTGAAGAAACTCCAGTACTGAAGCGATTGGGCAGTAAGCTGGATCCATTTCACGACTCCTACACCAAGTAGTAAACAGTTTCCATTTGAAAGCATATAAATGTCTCGTAGAAATCGCTCTGGAATGAATTATAGTCTCGGCAGCCTCCGCTGAAAGACCGGGACATATTAACTCATTCCGCTCAGAGGCCACACCCACAGTTTTCATAAATCTGGCCGTGGGTGCCAGATCATTCCTTGTGCTTGCAACAGCATGTCCTGTCTGAGGGGAATCTCCCACGGAGAGCCCGCTAACAGACCGATCAGTTACGCAAACTACGGTTCAGTGGGCCACCACGGAGCTACCAACAGCAGTCGCTCCACACTGTCCAACCGTATTCTGGATAGCACTGCTGGAATTAGCCGGATCGGAGGAAAGCCATACAAACTGGTTCTTGGCCATTCGTGGGCTAGAGCAGGGGTCTCCATCCTTTTTTACACAGCGGACTGGTTACGGTTTGAAAAAAATATTGTGGACCTGGGGGGGGGGGGGGGGGGGATTGTTGTTGTTGTGAATGGTCTTTAAAACAAGCCGATTCATGTTGAAGTATATTCGTCTCTTGTCTCTTGAGAATATGCGCTATTAATGCAGCGTTAGAAAACTCCATCAGTTTTTTTTTTTAACTTTCACTTTCTGTATGACTGAAGTTAAGACATTCACTGGCATAACTATTGCGCAAAGTTTGCACATTGCTGTTGTTATATCCATTGGCTCGCCTTCATGGTTTAAAACAGAAGTATTTCCAGTATTGCGACATAACTGCAACCCCCATGCATATGTATCTTAAACGCAGGGATGCATGAAAGAGGAATCAAAACGGTATGCCACGCTGTCTGAAACGCATCTCTATGCTTGTGCGCGCTGTACTGGCACACACCCGAAGCGCGCACAAGCATAGAGACGTGTTTCAGACAGCACGGCATACCGATTTGATCAAATGCGATACGTTTAAGCCCTAATAGCCTATATGACAGATCATTTACTAATTTATTTACTAATTTAACATGAAATCGTCAAATTGCTACTCTATATCAATCGCATACAACGAAAATACAGAATAATTAGAAAAATTATTTGCGCACAATAAATAACAGCGCGTCATATCTATTCACATTTTGCCCCGAACATTCTCGTGACCCGGTAGAAATTCTTCCACGGCCCGGTAGTGGGTCGAGACCCGGTGGTTGGGGACCTCTGGGCTAGAGCATCTAGTCACAGGGGTGATGGGGGGGATATGGAGAACCATAGCGGGCAATGTGTAGTCATGCTCGACGCGAATAAGTCCGCTTCTGCTACCCAAAACACTCGCCAAATGCAGCTCACCGTTTGTGGGTGCAGCCTCCATTTCCCTTCCTCCAGGCTCTGTCTCGAGAGCATGTCCGCTCCAAAGTTCAGGCGCCCCGGAACGTGAACCGCTCTGATCAACAGAAACCTGTCCTGAGTCCACAGAAGGACCTTCTTCGCCAGCCTGCATAACGGGCGAGAGCGTAATCTTCCTTGGTGATTCAAATAAGACACAACCGTTATGTTGTCCATCCTGACTAACACATGACAGCCGTTCAGCAGTCTTGAAACAAGGAGAGCTAGAAAGACTGCTAGCAGTTCCAATTTGTTTATGTGCCACCCTCGCTGTGCCTCTGTCCATGTTCCGTGGGCTGGACGTCCTTGACAAACAACCCCCCAACCTGTCAATGACACGTCCGTCGTGACAGTTTCGCGGCGAAAACAGGCCCCCAATCGAACTCCTCCTCGGAAAAACTTGGACGGCGTCCAGGTCTTTAACATGAGAACACACCTCCGTGTCCCTGAAATCGTTCTATGCGGATGACAACGGGTAGAAATACCTTGGCTTTTTGTCCACCATTGAAATGGGCGCATGTGAAGTAAGCCTAGACGGATTACAGGGGACGCTGTCGCCATTAAACCAAATCTTACCGTCACTGTACAACCTGCTTTGAAGTGGCGAAGGCATGATATGAATGACTGTATGCGCGGGGGAGACAATCGTGCCCTCATTGCGCGAGAATCCAGATCTATCCCTAAAAAGGTTATCCGTTGGCAAGGGATCAGAACACTCTTTTAGATATTTGTGCGTAAGCCCAGGTTGCTTAGATGATTTAGCATGAGATCTCGATAAGCGCGTGCTTGAGTTTGTGATTGTGCTAATATCAGCCAATTGTCCAGGTAATTTAGCACACAAACACCCTGGAGCCGCAACGGGGCCAGAAGTGCGTCTATGCATTTCGTGAAGTTTCATGGAGCCAGGGCTAACCCAAAAGGAAGGACACTGTATTGATACGCTTTGCCCTCTAAAGCGAATCTGAGGAACTTCCTGTGTCTCTTGATGATCTGAATATGAAAGTATGCATCCTCCAGAGGGGTGTACTTCTTCTATAGCCCCTTTCCTCAGCAGAGATGACACCTCTTGGTGTGAAGTAGCGTGTGGCACGCAGGTATACTACATTTACGCATGCGTAAGGCGGTGCAAAGCACTATTTGGCCAATAGGATGGGCGGGATGGTACAGGGCTTCAGACATTCGTCACACCAAAGGGTGTTCCCATACGGTGACGTCACCGCAGCATTGAAGTGAGCTATGAGAGGGAACAAGATGTTTTTTTAAAAGTTTACCCAATTTTAACTTGTGTGTCATCTTATTAGGGTATTGTGTCGTGCAAGATGCTGCAAAAGTTGTGAGCACAGTAGTGTATATATAGTTACATAGAAAACAATGAGAAGGCATCGCAGTGAAATATAAATACGAGCTCTGTGTGAACAACCACTTAGACAGTAGCTGTCTATGTAGACAAACTGCTAGGTTTTGGAACACAGCTGAAATGTGATGTGTTCCCTAGATATTTTCAGGGAATTGTGTTGTATTTTCTCGCCGTAGGACCCCAGCGTCTACTTTAATTTCTCCTCAGATCGGTCTTGCCTTCAAGGCAGCCTCATTTAATTTTCAATCCATCTCTACAGGTTAATCTCTTCTCTCACTCTCCATCAATTCTCAGGTACAGGGGAATCTAGCAGCCCCTCTCCCGCGCGTCACAAATGCTTAACAAACACACACTCCCGTAGCACACTCCCGTTTGCCTTTCTCATGTTACTGTACGCCTGCCTGATTTCTTCTCCATCCTGCTTTCTTTTTCTTTGTCTTTCTTTCTTTCTTTCTCACTCACTCACTCACTCACTCACTCACTCACTCACTCACTCACTCACTCACACACACACAAGTGACTAATTCATGGATGTCTTTGTAAATTAGCGTTTAGGGATGAAAAGATTAAAGGAATGTTCAGATTTGTCAACAACATTTGTGTTCTTTTACATGTAAATAGTGTTTACTGTACAGTAATAGTGTGATGCTGTACAGTGTTATTTTGGATCATTGATAAACCTTTGTTTAAAAAATATTTAGAATGTCTTTTTTTTTTTTGCATTTTAGTTTGAAGGTAAAGTTTTATTAGTTTCGTTGTGTTTTTAGTGTATATTTTTTTTTGCATTTTAGTTTGAAGGTAAAGTTTTATTAGTTTCGTTGTGTTTTTAGTGTATATTTTTTTTTGCATTTTAGTTTGAAGGTAAAGTTTTATTAGTTTCGTTGTGTTTTTAGTGTATTTTTTTTTTTTAAGTTTTAGTTTAGTTATTTTTTTCAAAATTTATTTTTTATTATAACATAAATTGTTTTAAAATTATTTTAGTTTTCGTTAACGATAGTAACCCTGATTCTGCACTTCACTTGTAGCATTTAAAATGATTGGATTTTGTTATTAGTGTTTTAGGTTTAATTTATTTAAACAGAATATTTTAGAATTTTAATATCAGTTATCAGATAAATAATTATCGGTTTATCGGTATTGGCCAGAATTGTATTGGTATCAGCCGGAATTTTAATACCACTGTCTCGCTAGTTCACTCTGATTCAAGTCAAAAGTTTAGCAAGCAAACTTGAGACAAAATAAAAAACATGATATTCCTAAAAACATTTTGTAGTTGCAGTTCTTTTCATAAAGGCTTTTAACCGACTGTTATTTTTGAAGGTCATTCAGACATCCTGTTGTTTGGTGCTTGTCATTCGAGAGGTATGATAATGGAAATGAAAATGCCCATCAGGAGAGATGAGACCCCAGTCTTTGAGATTGGACTGGGTCTGCGCACCCGCGCACACTCGCATCTCTCTCTCTCTCTTTGTTAAGCCCTCCCGTATGAAGCCAGCATGCTGTGCAAACACAATTTGTCTCTCCTTCAGATTAATACCCCGCCACTCTTCACCAGACATTTTCATAATTAATGTGGCCCAGGCGAGGGAGCCCAGGTGTGGAGCCCAGGGAACATATCGATTTATTGTTGTCTTGATTTAACAGCGTGGCCTGTCTCACACCGTTTTAATGAACACATGCCGCAATGAAACTTCTAGAAGATGCCTGAATCTGCTTTCAAACCCAACTGTTATGACAATAATCTTACAAAGCCAGACGTTGGACTATCAACACAAAGTCTGGTTCACTTTGCAACTTATTCTGACCACGAACTGCACTTGGACAGGCCATGTGACTGACATACAATGTGAATGACCACAGTTTTGTTTAAAGAAATAGTACCCCCCAAAATTAAACTTTTATTAATTTACTCGCTGTCAGGACAACCAAAATTTATTATTTTTTTTTCCATTGGAACAGATTTGGAAAAATGTAGCTTTACATCACTTGCTCACCAATGGATCCTGTACAGTGAATGGGTGCCGTTAGAATTGAGAGTCCAAACAGCTGATGAACACATCACCGTAATCCACAAGTAACTCCAGTCATCAATTAACATCTTGTGAAGCAAAAGCTGTGGGTTTGTGAGAAACAAATCCATCAAGAAGTTTTTAACTTCACAGATTAAGCATGGTGATTGAGTTGTTACTTGAAAACCTCCAGATTTTTGCCTCACAATATGTTAATTAATGGACTGGAGTGGTGTTGATTACTTGTGGATTATTGTGATGTTTTTATCAGCTGTTTGCACCCATTTACTGTAAGTGGATTCATTGGTGAGCAAGTCATGTAATGCTAAACTTCTCCAAATCTGTTCTGATGAAAAACAAACTCATCTACATTTTGGATGGCTTTATAACATTTCTTTTGGGAAAGTTTATAACGGGTTTGTTTGTTGCAGAGCTGCAGAGGAGAGCTGGTGGTGGAGCAGGAGGCTGGGGGAGAGGGGAGGTCCAGCTCTATGACACCCCATATGAGGAACGCGTCCCAGGACAGCCGGATCTGCCTGAGGAGGGGAGGGAGAGCAGGCTGCCGCAGGACGATGAGAGGCCTGCTGACGAATACGACCAACCGTGGGAGTGGAAGAAGGAACACATCTCCAAGGCTTTTGCAGGTAAATCGACTAGTTGTTATTCTTCAGACTTCCAAGTTTTTCATTAAAAGTTATCATTCAATTTCTAATTTTACCATTCATTACGGATTGTGAAATTATATAGTGCTTTTTTAAAATTCATTTACCTTACTTATGTTCTTTTAAATTACATTTTAAATAAAATATGCATAGTTATGTTAATTTTAAAATGTAAAAAAATGAGTTTTAATAAAGTAAAAGTTTAATGAAGCTAATAAAAAAATAAAAGAAAATATTCCCCCACAGTGACATCCAAAAGATTTGTTTAAACAGTAGATTTAGGTAAAGGATTATTTTACATTTTTAAGTAAAAATTCAATTTAAATAAATATTTTATTTAATGTTTAAATGTAATTTATTAATAAAAATAATTTTAAAAACAATCAATAAAAAAATATATAAAATTTATGTGAAAATTAATTGTGCGCAGCATGTCCTAATAAACAAAACTAATAAATAAAAATGAGAGAGAATTAACATAAATAATTTAAAATAAAGTAATAAGAACTATTCATTAATAATGAATGCATATTCATTCATTGGTTTGTTCATTCATTCATTTTTTTTGTAACAGTGAGATTAAGGTAAGTGTTTTTTAAATGACATTTCTAAAAAAATTAATGTATTTAGAAAAAAAAGCTTAAAAGTAAATTAATGTAGTAGGCCTTTTTTTTTTTGAAAAAAGAAGAAATTATCAGAAATTACTAAATATATGGATGGCATGTCTCCACAGCACCATCCAATGGATTTATTCAACATAACTGCAAAATTTGAGGTGAAGGATTCAGTGGGAAAGTATTTTTCATTATTGCCTGCTGCAGAAAAAGGCGCAAAGGAAAATCAATCTGATTAAATCGTTGAATATCGTATTTCACTTGCAAACACGCTACATGATGGGAGTAAAATGGTTGCGAATTCTGTTTCATGTTATACCACTGATCTGAGGCCAGTTTTATAGATCTCTGGATAATGATTTAATGTGTTTTGGAAACCGAAGCCTTGAATGGCAATTAGGAACCACTGAAGAAACAATACAGCCTGTAGGAATCAATTCTTCTTACTTAATTGTGTTCTTTGGTATATTTTGGTTTAGGTCATTTAGTAGTTTTGGTTTTTGGTGGCAGAGGGACGTGAAAAGCGCTCCATATGGATGTTATTGGATCCAGTGAATGTGGCCCTGTGTGTGCGCGTGTTTTGCAGAACTCACGGGCAGTAGATGAAAGCAGTGCCGTGGGGCCAATCCGGTTTAATTGAGCTGTATCTCTGCGTCAGGGGTCAAGGTGACACTGGAATAAATCATCCCCCGCCTGGCTCACCACGCACACCTCCAACACACAAACACACACTTTTTTTTCCATTAATTAAGGCCTTTCTCAGCATGTCTGAGCTTCAGTACAGCAGAAGCAGTGGTCAGCAGTGCCATGCTTGAGCACAGCACTTCCCAACATCGAAACAGCAATGGTTTACTGCTGCAGAAGCACTCTGTATTTTTAGCTGAGAGACAGAAAGTGAGCGCAAGGGGCCCGTGGTATCTGCTGATGTGACGACCTGCTTTTGTGGCACAGAAATAAAGAAAATATTTAATAAATGCTTTGATAGCATATACATTTGAATAACTGAATAATGAAAAATACATATAAATAATGAAAAATGAAATAAATTGACACATTAAAATAATTTAAGAAATATTTAAAAGTAAATTAATAATGCATTCATTTAGTTAATCATTCTGTGGGCCGCTTGTCTCTACTGTGACTTCTTATTTTAGTTTTTAATTACACTTTTTAAATAAATTACAATTAATAAATAATTAAAAAGATTAAAATATCAAATAAAATGTACAAAATGAAATTTAAAATGAACTAAATTAATGAATGCATTCATTCCTTCTCCAGAAGGCCATATAATGGGTTCGCTTGTAACTGCAAGATTTGTGTGAGGGGTTCAACCGAAACACATTTTTCGATGGCACAAATGAAAGTACTTGAATATCGTATTTTAATTGAAAATGTGCCATTTTGCAAGAAAAATGGGTTACATATACTACTGATTTGAGGCCAGTTTTATAGATGACTGGATAATGAATTAAACCAGTGTTTTTGAAATGGCGGTCTTTAAGACCAACTAGTCAACTAATTGTCCAATATTTGTACTTCTGGACATTTTTTTAGTAGCTGCACAGCTCCAACACTGAATAACGATGCTGAAAGCACTTGTGTGTGTTGGTGCGTGTGAAGAGATTTGTGTGCAGAGATGGGGTGATGGTGAGGAGGGGGCTATAGCCTTGCTAGTGGAGGGCCGCAATCAGTCACACACTGACACCTCCGCTCTCCTTCAACCTCCCTCCCTCTCTCACCCTTTCAGCTCTGACAAGTTTGTCCTCCAGCAGTGCTGACACACTCGGGCTAATAAACCACCGCAGGGGTGCAGGGGCATCTCCATCCACCACCTCCGCCATCTACACCTCCAGCAGTGGTGATTATCACTCTCAGGGGAGAACGGAGTGAAAAAGACGACTGGACTGAGAGCGGGATGAGCTGAGGGGGACAGAGAGACAGAAGGACACATTAAAGCATCTTTAGCACATATACAGCCATTTTCAATTTGAGAAATGGTCTGTGATTGGACCCTTTAAAAACCTTCAGCCAATCAGATGCTCAATTACTATAGGTGAAACATTAATTGTATTATTTTATTTGCCAAAGTGAAAGCCAAATTCTAAGGGGCGTTTACGCAACCTCATATTTTGTAAGTGTTTTGGTAGCCTGAAAACGCAAACTTTTGAAAATGACACCATTATCATCTCCACACAATTAAATTACAAAAATGTAAATTTGTGAAAATGGTGACGTCATGCGCGCGCTTTTTACGTGTTTGCATAGTGTTTGTTTACTGAGTGTAATCGCCAACTACTGGCCTTGCATGTAAAATACAGCTTTTTAAGTTGTTTTCGCAGATCTGTGTGAACAGGGATCATTTTGACATTGTTGTCTGTACATGAAAAACACAGAGAGAACTTTTACGTTTTTAGCACATCGTTGTTGTTTTAAACGTACCCTAAAGCAGCTTCACATGTATTCTTCACAAAAAGGCAATCCCAGAATGCATTTAAAAAAAATGCTACTTTTTTTTTTTTTTTACCCCCCCGAGCAGTGTTGGGGTAATGCATTACAAGTAACGCGAGTTACGTAATCAGATTAATTTTTCAAAGTTACTTTTTCAAATAAGTAATGCAAGTTGCTTTGTTTTCCCATTTATTGACTGTCGTGTGCGCCATGTAAATATGATGGATAGTGTAGCTCTAGACCGAATGCGAACATGCATTTACTCAAATAGAAATACAAACTTAGAATATGATGCAAACCTGTAATTAAATACGTTAAATTACACAAATATCCTTTATTTTATTATTGCTGAAGAGTGAACTTTCTTCTGTCCTATTTTTCGTCCAACCTAGAATGGCAGCACAGCAGAAAGGTTTGTTTTGTGCATGAATTTACATTTCCGTCAGCTTGAGAGAATGAAAAGGCTTTTGCATTTGCCAAAAATAGAAAAATTTTGTATTAAAGACAAATGAGCAATCCCAGCCCAGATGAGAAAAAGTAACGCAAATGTAACGTAACTCATTACTTTCCATAAAAAGTATGCAATTATTTACTTTTTTAGGGAGTAACACAATATTGTAATGCAATACTTTTAAAAGTAACTTTTCCCAACTTTGCCCCCAAGCCAGTTAACAGCAAACCTGCCTTGGTTGATTTCATTGATCAACTCAATAATGCAGTCACCTGCCAAGAAAAGATTTGACTTTCGTGTATTGTTAAAAAAAAAACATGCATTTACAATTGCGACAAATGGTAATGCTCTTTACCAAGATGTGCTACCAAAGGCATGCAAATGTTGTAGGCAAAAAGATGTAGTTTGCACTGAACTGGTTTTAGGGAAAAATCACATGAAAAAATCCATCTAAAATGGTGAGTTGAGAGAAATGTTGACTATATGGTTATTTTTTGCTTCGTAATAAGTATTTGAACTGAATTAAAAACGGACTATTTTATCCAAAATATATGATATTTAAGATAAAGTATTGTGTTATTAGCTTAGCAACATGCTAATATAACATTTTTTACTTGTTTAGTTTCAATATTTTTTATATTTTATAGCCTACGAAGAGTGTTAATCACTTATGAAGTTATGCTTCAGTTAGCATACTACTGTGTAAGATGTCAAAGCAGCTTGCGTGAGCAAATTAACATATGACCACTATGTCAGTACCTCTATTGAATTCTATACACATGAATTCGCACTGGTCAGCATGAAAGATGTGATTGTGTGACACAATAGCCACGAACGTGCGATATTCGTCTGTCACGTCTTCTGCACAAGTTTAAAACTCAAACTCAAGTGGGACATTTGAATGACGCGTTGCCGTGCAAGCCAGTCAGTGAAGAACTTGACATGTCTGCATGTGCCCTCTTCCATTTTCTGATACAACCAATGTATTTTTTTTTAACCACGAGTAATCTGGAGCGATTTCACATTCAGAGAGGCTAGCCAATGAGAATGGTATTCATTAGCATATGGTCTTAAAGATACAGAAGCAAAACGTAACACAATTGGCCCTCTGGAAATATTTTCCCAGCTGTTTGTGCTAGTTTTTGGTATGATCGCTCAGTGTAATTTTGTATAAAACATGTCCCAAACTCCTTTGCTTGTGTATTGACATTTCTTGACAACAGATACTTTTGTTTACGTGATGGTGGTGCTGTTGCTCAAAGAGGCTAACTAATAAGAATAGTACTTATTAGCATATAGCCTTAAAGGTATAGTAGCAAAATGTATTAACGTAAATGTCCCTGAGGGGAAAATATTTTCATTTGTTTTTGTTTTTCCTAATGGCAGTACTGTTACTCATTTTACATTCAAAGAGGTAAGCCAATCATTATAGTGGGTCATTACCATATAGTCTTAAAGGTATAGTAGCACAAACTAACATGTCCCTCAGGTAAAAAAATTAAATTTCACAGTTGTTTGCAATACTTTTTAGCACAATGTTTCAGTGTTATGTCGTATAAAACATATCCCAGACTCCTTTGCTTGTACGTTGACATGCCTTCACAACAGATGGTTTAGTTTTATTTGCATTTCAGCTCCATTTTCCGTCTCAGTTCGGTTGTTAAAAGTGTGACTATGAGGGTAAAATCTTGGCTCCAGTCCAGTGAGCCTTAATTAGGCCATTGCAAAGCTGTCACTATCCACTCAATTACCACAATCACTTAAGCCACATGGCCGCCCGGCACGTCCCTCAAGCCTCTCTGCACTCATTACCACGCTAATCAACCACAGAGATGCATTCAGCAACACGCCACCGACTGTAGATCATTGAGTCACACTGGTAGAGGATGTGAACACTGGTGTAGCTGTCCGTCATTTTGTCCATCAAGGCTTGTATGTGTTCTTGACTTGGTTTTAGGGCTTAAAGGAGTCACAGAATAAAGGATTGTGTAAAGTGGACATGTAATAGACTAGACATATAATAGACAAAGTGCCATTGGATCACTTGTGTGGAGGATTTGGTTTGGCTGCAAGGGCTGCTGAGGGAACATGGTTGGTGTGAATGAAATGGAGAGAGAAAGTGGTGGCTCGCGTGTCCCGGGTCTGTCAAGCGGCTGTAAGCAAGCCCGGGGGAAGTGAGAATGGCTCCTATATCAATTTATTTCCCTCTCTTTCTCTCTTTTGCTCTTTTGTGAAGGTAATGAAAAGGCATGTCCTGGTAATTCGCTGTCTCGCGCAAATACACTGAGGCAGGAGAGAGAAGGATGCATGCGGGGGGAGGGGGGGGAATGGAAAAGGGAATATCATCTCACTTACGAGGAAAAATGAAAGTGCGAGAGGAAAGAGGGCGGTAAGTGGTTTACAGAAGATAAAAAGCTCAGACAGCGGAGCGTAAAAGGATGAATGTAATGAAAGGGGAGAAATGGGATTTTTTTTTTTAGTACTGTTTTCCGGTAATTACAAGAACAATAAGTGAGGTAAATAGCATGTTAACTTTATTTCTCATTGTGACCATTAATACGGTCTCTGTGCGATAAATATAAATCGAATTTTCCCAGTTTTCTCATTTACTAGATTTATGTGATGTACAAAATATTTATTCACAATGACTTGGTGACGAGGTAAAATTAATCAATGCTGTAAATGTTGCGATACAGTGAGGTCAATAAGTATTTGATCACCCTGTGATTTTGCAAGTTCTCTTACTTAGAAATCATGGAGGGGTCTACAATTTTCAGCATAGGTGCATTTCCACTGTGAGAGACAGAATCCAAAAATAAAAATCCGGAAATCACATTGTATGATTTTTTTTAACAATTTATTTGTGAATTACTGTGTCAAATAAGTATGTAAGTAAACCTCCCCTTGCTGGGGTGCGTCGAAAGAGATGATCTTGTATCGACAGTAGCCAGAGATATTGTCAAAAACATCAATTATTGGCAATATTAAGAGGATTTGGAATTTCCAATTAATGTAGGCCTGTTACATTCGTATTTTTATTTGGCCTATTATTATTATGAAGTTACTTTTATTATTAAATTAAAAGTAGGCTACAATTAATTTGCCCCGCAATAATTAACGCATAACTGACGCGCTGCAAGGATAAGATTAGGCTAGATTTACTCAATTAAAATGTTTTTAAAAAGTTTTTAAAAAAAAAGGTCTATTAGGCTATACGCTACCTACAATGAATTATAGTCCTATAATTAAAATATTAACACTGCAGTCATCAATAAAAAGCTTTTATTTCAAGCACCGTCTTTCAAAAACAACCAGTTTAACACGAAATACGTTTCTTTTTGGTTTTTTTCTTCAGTATGTACGGGCCACAAAAGAAATATAAAGGAAATAAATGAAAACCGCTATAGGCTATACCGTTATCAGCATGTTGAAGTAGATTCGGCTCTAGTCTTCTCTGAGAGAATATGCGGTGTCAGATGTCGAAAGCTCAGTCTTTCTGCTTATATTGAGTGAGATTAAGATGGTCACCGGCATAAATCTTGCGCTATGTGTGTGTATGTATATGTATATATGTAAATATATACATATATACAATGTTATTTATATATGTATGTATGTGTATATATATAAATAACAGAAATTAATATTTTCTTACATATTAAACTGTTTATATATTTATATTTTTATAAAAGAAAAAAAATCAAATATTCTATCTATCTATCTTGCATAATGATATATTTATTAATATGAAAATAAAGGATGGATGGATGGATGAATGTGTACGTAGACAAGAATTATTAAATATTCTTGTTACTTTTGTGTAGAGCAATAAAAGAGAAATATATATTGAATATATTGTAAAATGACAGCAAAATATTCAAATTTAGCAATATCTCAGTCTTAATTGTCACATTAGCAGTAAAAATCTGTGCATGTTAGCTGCCATGTTAATTGAATCCAGACACTAAGAAAAAAAGCCTCTAGATGAGGCTTTACAGCTCACATAAAATGCTACCAAAGCATAACGCGCATTAAGAATTAGTTTGCACCTTTGGTAATAACATCTATTGTGTAAATTGAGACTTAATCACAGTTTTGCAGTGATGTAATATCGTTTCTTTTTATTGCATGCTCAAATGAGGCTTTCATTATTCCAGAAGGGCTCTCGCGCTTAGAGTAATCTGCCGTCTCTGCACATTTCTAGCCAGAGACGCATGTCTCTATAGCCTTGTGCTTTAGTAGTAATGATGTACGAATGCTGTGGCCATCTGTCCCAGCGTGATGTAGTGTAGCCCAGAGATGACCTTTGTGGCGAGTGGTTGGCGCTCTTCAGGGTGGGTTTTTTTTTTTTTTTTGCAGGCCTGCTAACAGGCACTGAAGCGTTGCCCTTTGTCAGTCTGACTGGGTCTGACAGGCATGCTGGAATCGCAGGAGTGATGGGACAGTTAATGTAGAGCATTACAGTCATACAGTGAAGGGCTGGGAACGTCTTGAGCCAGTGTTTGATGGTTGTGTACCTGTAGGTCTATAGAATTAGAGAACATGGTATGTAAATCTCTGTCTCTGTATATATCTATTAGGCACTGACCAAACTGCCCTTATACCATCAAGTATAAAAAAAAAAAAAGAGAAGTTTTTGTTTGGTACCAAATTTCGATACTTAAGGGGTTAATCTTGTCCACACTACGTGACTAAACACGTTACGTGACCATCATGCTACATAAGAAGTTTTGTAAGATTTGTACTACACTTTTACTCAAAACTCACTTCAAACCACCATTGAGTATTTGTAATACAGGGCTCGCAAAATTTCTAAATCCCTGGTAGCCCTTCGGGCAGGTACTCTTCAGATTTTGGTAGCCCGAAAATTAATTTAACTAGCCCAAATAAAATAAAGGCCATAAATGTCAATCAAAAGCATTTTCAATACACAAATATCAACGAATATTAAGGAAAGAGTTTTATTTTACTATTATCATGGTATCTGCAGAATTCTTGATCTATTTAAGGCAATTTGAAATACCATTTAACGTATTTAAAACGGTCTAAGGCCTTAAACTCTTCAATTTAGTTGCATCAAATTTAAGGACGCGTGGGAGCAATGTTCCCTCTAATTTTTTTTATTGTTGAGCAAAACTTTTCTCTTTTGGGCGGACATTTCGGTCACCTGAGCAAAAGCATTCTTTATACCAGACCTGTACAGCACGCACACAAAAAAAGTGTGTAACTTTTAATTTGAATGTGCTACTTATATTTGATTTGACCCTTGATGTAACTGAATGTATATTTTAGGTGACCTGAGAAAACATTTTTACTGAACAATACACTGCAGTTCAAAAGTTTGGATCAATAAAGTTTTTTAAAGAAGTTTCTTTTGCTCATCAAGGCTGTATCTATATGATAAAAAATACTGAATATTATTTCACAAAATAATATTGTGAAATATTATTGCAATTTAAAATAATTGTTTTCTATTTTAATATACTTTAAAATGTAATTAATTCCTGTGAAGCAAAGCAGTATTTTCAGAGTCACATGATCCTTTAGAAGTCATTCTAATATGCTGATTTTTAATCAATGTGTTTTATACTGTATTTTTTGGGACCTGTGATATTTTAAAAAATAATAAAAAGTTAAAAAGAACAGTGTTTAGTCAAAATAGAGATTTTGTTACAATATAAACTATTCAAAAGTTTGGGGTCAGAAATTATTCTTTCTTTTTTAAAGATACTTCAAAAAAGTTTAAAGAAAGTTAAACTTTATTCAGCAAGGATGTGTTAAATGGATAAAATTGATTTACTATTTTACTACTTTACTATTTTGAATAAATGCTGTTCTTTTAAACTTTTTATTAATCAAAGAATCAAAGAAAAAAAGTAACAGGTTCCAAATAAATATGAAGCAGCACAACAGTTTCAACACTGATAATAAATCAGCATATTAGAAAGATTTCTGAAGGATCATGGGACGCTGAAGACTGGAGGAATGATGCTGAAAATACAGCTTTGAACACAGGAATAAATACTATTTTATAGAATAGGTATTAAAATAGGAAACCAATATTAGAAATTGCAATAATATTTCACTATATCACTATTTTTTCTGTATTTTTTAAATGAATACAGCCTTGATGAGCAATAGACTCAAAGTCAAAGACTCAAAAACAAGGTCAATTATTTATCAGGTTTATAATATAGCCCTAACATAACATATTATCAAAACAAACTATTTAAACTGATAGAATAGAATACAAACTGAAGCAAAACTTAAGCTGAGATCTGTAATTTAAATATAAAAAACGTGAACGTATGAATTCTTCTATATCTGTCTAAACATAGTCATGAAGTACAGTTTGTACAATACTCTTGTGTGTGACTGTACATGTTTCAGAGTTTTGTTACCCATCCTCCGCTATTTCCAGCACTTAATCAATACATGAGGACGTTTTATTTCACATGTCATTGCGTTTGTGTTGTCTCTCTTGTTGAGCGCACCACAACCATTGAAGTATTCAGTTTCTACAGCGACTCATTTGGTGCATATCGTTCTCTTTCTATGAAACCGGTTCTAACTCTGTCGTGACATCAGCTCTGTAGCGGTTTGCCCGAACCATTGCTATTCTTTCCCTTTTACTGCGGCATTCAATCAAATGGCTTCCAAACTCATTTTTGTGTGCGCGAGGCACATTATTTCTTCTGCGCGGCCGCGGTGGAAGAAGAGCGTGCTCAGCTTAGAGGGAACACTGCATGCGAGCCCTGTATTTAAGGTAGCCCGTCGGGCAGGGCAGTGATACATTTTGGTAGCCCGACTGGAAAACACAATAGCCCCGGGACGTTGGGCTAGCGATTTTGCGAGCCCTGTAATACCTTCTGATTGCGATCAAATGTGTGTTTTGGCCGTATAATGTTGCTGAAATATGCTATTTGTAGCCTTTTGTATTAAGCTAATCGCTATACCGGCTTACAATTTCTCATGCAAACATCCTGTTATGAAAATAGGCATGAAAATCACATGCAAATCATATACTGTCGTAATAATGTATTTATTAGCTTCATGTTTCATCCATAGAAATGTTTTCCTGGGTTTCTTATGTACCCTACAAAACTGAAAACAGAAGTGTAATGGATTTTCATAAGTGTAAAAATATCAACAAGCTGAAAAAAAAAAAAGAAAGTTTAGAGATGTGTAATGTAATCTGGTTAAAACAGATTTCCTAAAATTGGTATCGGAAAAAGTATCGTTCAGGAACCCATATCGAAGTCAAGGTATCGGTATCGAATTTTTGAAAAATACCTAGCTCTACATTTGAAATAAATTTAAACTCTCAATGAAATTATAAATGTTTTAAATGTTTAAAGATAAAATTGATTTTATATATATAAATATATATAAAATACACTTACATATATGTGGATTGTGTGTTAAATTGCAAAAATATAATTATATTTTTAATTTATTTTCATTTTGTGTGTATTTGTATGTATATTTTCTTTTACATATTTAAATATATATTTGAAATGTTTTTGTAATTTTACAGCTTATAGTTTAATAGCATATTTTAGTTTCCATAATTTTTATATTATAAATTGTTGTATATTTTTATTTATTAAACGCACCATTTTTACATTAATATACATATACAAAAAATACATGGTTTCATTTATTTTATTTTAATTTGAGTTTTTAGATTTTAATTTTTCTTTTCTCGCTATATAGGCTAGTTGTAACAACATTTTAAATTTCAATTGTTTTTTTAAATTATTATTATTATTATTATTATTACAAATGTATTATTAATAGCATATTCCCAGATTTTTATATTTATATTATTTTGTATTTATATTTTATATATGATGATTATTCAGTAATATATAGAGAGAGCGAGAGAGTCAAGAGGTGTGTAGTATAGCTCATCTGCATGGTTGGTCACTTCAGTTGGTTCATTAAGAATTACACTGGATTATTTGTGAAATCATATGCATTATTGGTGGAATTAGGCAGATTATTTACAGGGTTTGCCGGGTTTGAAGGAGGATTAGCAGGTCCACTCTCTGATTCTAGTTCTCCAGATGGGACCATTGTACCGCACCAGGCATCAATAATGCACGGGGAGCGGGGCGAAAGAGTCTGTGACATTCTGTCTTCAATAATTCACCAGTCAGCGGGGGATGTATGGGCCCGTCTGTTTCTTTTTCCAAACATCACCCCGTCGTGTTCTTTTCGAGAGGGCGCGATGAAGGGGGTGGAGGTGTCGGATGGTGGTCTGTTTATAAAGATGTCACATCTCCCCTTTGGCCTATTCTTCATCTTGTAATCCTGTTTGAGAGTGTGATGTGCTTTTATGCGTTACAAAGCACCCCGTGCAAGTGTGTGACTTGGAATTGAGATGAATGGGATGCACAAATGTGGAATTTTTGGACCGATAATTTTACTTTTTAAAGTTTAACCATTCTAACTATCTGAATAGGTAGTTAATTAAAAAAAACGATTCCTAAAATAATCTGAGAATAAGATGAATTTTGGACTTTTGTTGTTTAGTGGAACATCAATTTAGTTCTTCATGGAATTCGGTACATATTCTGAAAGTATTGGAATTCAAAAGCAGAAAAATGTGCATCTCTAGCTTTAATACATTGCAATGGCTCTTGTTTGAGTGTGTATATGTGTGTTGGTAATGAGATTTATGGGATTGAGATGGTAATTAGATGTTGAGTCAGCTCTCACATTGCATTTCCTGCCTGATAAGCAATGCGTGAAGAGTGACATCGGTGGATTATCTCTTTTCTCAGTTATCTCTGTTTCTCACCATTTTCTCTCTGTCTTTCACTGTCTGCATTATTCTCTCGCTCTTCGCTGACATAGATATGAAAGATCTGACCGATTTGCCGTGGCCTCCTCCGGTCGGACAGCTGGAGGAGGAGCCCATCTGTGGCGAGCAAGGTGAACTTTGACCCCTCCTCCCCAATGCTGCCCCTCCAGTGTCCTGTATCTGTCGAGCTCGCTGAGTCACTGTTTTGCTGGAAATCTCCCGTTTGCTTCCCATTTGATTTAAATCTCTCCCACTCATGCTGCTCTCATCACAGCATCATTAAGGTGCTGAAAACTTGAGCATCCCTAGTTTTCACACTTGGTTTGATACTTGAGTTTGATTCCACCACTCCTCTGGATCCACAGGTCTTTTTTCACATTGTTGTTTGGCTCTGAACCCTGGTATGTTTGTGTTTATAAACTTGCCACCTCAATTTCCTACAACCCTCTTGTTTTGTTACTCCTTGCTGTTTTGGTTTGGACTCCTCCTGCTCTGCAAAACAAGTATTGTTAACTGTTCTAACTAGGCATGATGTGACACACATAAATACATTTTATGTTGCAGCCTGATACTAAAATTGTTTAAAAAAAAATTCTCAATCTACACTCCATACCTCATAATGACAAAGTGAAAACTGAATTTTAGAAATTGTATCAAGGTACAGATCTGAGGAAGGCTACAAAAAGGTTTCTGCTGCACTGAAGGTTCCATAATTCTCAAATGGAAGAAGTTTGGCACAACCAGGGGCAGGGACTGGGAGACTGGTCAGGGTTGAGGGCAAGCTGAATGGAGCAAAGTACAGAGATGTCCTCAATGAAAACCTGTTCCACAGTGCTCAGGACCTCAGACTGGGCTTATGGTTCATCTTCCAACATGACAATGACCGTAAGTACACAGCCAAGGCAACACATGAGTGGCTTAGGGACAACTCTGTGAATGTCCTAGAGTGGCCCAGCCAGAGCCCTGACTTGAACCCTATCGAACATCTCTGGAGAGAACTGAAAATGGCTGTCCACCAACGGTCCCCATCCAACCTGACCGAGCTTGAGAGGATTTGCAAAGAAGAATGGCAGAAAATCCCCCAATCCAGGTGTGCAAAGCTTGTTGCGTCATACCCAAAAAGACAAGAGGCTCTAATTGCTGCCAACGGTGCTTCAACTAAGTACTGAGTAAGGGGTCTGAATACTTACGTAAATGTGATATTTCAGTTTTTTCTTTTTAATAAATTTTGACATTTCTAAAATTCTCAAGTCAAGTCAAGCGGCATTCTGTTTTCACTTTGTCATTATGAGGTACGGCGTGTAGATTAATGAGAAAAAAAACTGAATTTCAACAATTGCATCAGGTTGCAACACAATTGAATGAAGTGAATGGGGTCTGAATACTTTCTGAATGCACTGTATCAGATGCCTAATATCAGATGTATGAAACAGGCTTTTCAACCAATGACATTTCCCGATAGGTGGCGCAACTCCGTGCAACAAGACAGAAACCAATTTGTCAACTGCATTCACATTATGCCACAAACCATTCATCATGGGAGCCCTAAATCTGAGATTGTCATGAACGAGTTTTATTGTTTTTGTCATGTCATTCCTGGTTATTACGCAATGTTATAAAACTGACAAACTTTTTCAATCACTTTTCTACTGCTGTTTGACATTGAATTAAGTCATTTTCTCTCACTGTGCCCATGCAGTGCAGTTTGAGGGTGCTGAGTGGGACCGTTCCTGTTGTCCCACAGAGCGCCTGAGGTGTTCCAGGCCTCCACCGACCACAGGCAGCATGAAGTTGCGCAAGCCCAGCGAACCTCATTCAATGATCGGCGAGAGAGTGGATCCCACCCTGCCCCTAGAGAAACAAGTGTACGTCCAAAACGCACCACAAACCATTAGAGGTTTGAAGAAAAAATTAAGAGTGGAACAGAGACAGCCAAGCTAAAAATGCCGCAATTAGAATGCTATCCCATAATACATCTTGTGGCCGCTATATTGAAATTTTGTCATCCGTTTACTCACCCTCATGTCATTCCAAACCTGAATCTATGTACTTTCCTCTGTGGAAGATATTTAGAAGAATGTTGCAATGTTACAGTGAAAGTCAATGGGGTCCAAAACATCAACACATTTTTTTTTCTTTTGGTTTCCACAGAGAAAATAAAAAGTTATACAGGTTTGGAACGAATGGTGACAATTAGCATTTTTGACGTTTTCAAGGCACTTGATTGTCTCAGTGTGACATCTCGCGCCTGTGGGAAAGTCAACCTTGTGTGTTATGGTTTTATGAGAATATGATTTATGGGGGTGGTGTGCTTGGTTGGGCCATTAGAAAGCGCAGTCAAGTGCGTCAGAAAATTTGCTGCAAATTAGTCAGCTGTTGAGGATACAGAATTCCCCAGACACATCAGACAGCAGCTGGGGTCTCACAGGGAAACATGCCACGACAGTCACGAATACACACGCTCACTCGCAAAATATTTACAGGTGTCATATTCAACATATTTGAAGTATGACTAAACAGAAAATGTTCCCAAGAAAAATAAATCAACTATCCTCTTCGATACTTAGAATTAAATGAGCTATTTTTGTTACTGTACCTTTAAGACTTCTATATGTTAATGACTTCTGTTATGATTTGCTGACCTCTTTGCATGCATACTGTCTTTCAGATGGTATCATGGCGCTCTCTCGCGCTCAGAGGCCGAGTCTCTACTGACCCTCTGTAAGGAGTGCAGTTATTTGGTACGAAACAGCGAGACCAGTCGCTTGGACTACTCTCTCTCTCTGAGGTACAGCACTGCACCTCTTCCTCCAACAGCCATAGCAACATTTTATTTCTCCGTTCCCTCCATTACCGTTAAATGAAGTGAGCAAATCTCATCCCCATTACCCCATTTCAGCTAATTGCTTTGTGTTTTGCTTCATTTGTGTCTAGTTGTCTGTATCTTAGTTGTTTTTGTTCTTCATTCTTACCTAAATTTTTTTTCACCCCTCAGTAGAGTTCATCTTTTCAAAGAAAATAATAAAAAAAAGAAAATATTGCTAATATAATGTTTTTAATTTTGTGCATTTCACATATATATATATATGTATATGTATATGTGTGTATATATATGTATATGTGTGTATATATGTATATATATATAAATTAAAGATAAATATATAAGCATTTATTTCTTTAATTTTGTATAATTAATATTTTCAATATATATTTTTTACATTTGTTTACTACCTTACATTTATTTCTTAAAATTATAAATATAATAAAATTATATTTTTCAATTGTATATTCTATAAATATACTGTACATTATAATATATAATGTTACTATATTAAATGTAATTATATTGTGCATTTTACATATCTGTATTTTACATTTATTTCAGTTTATATTTTTTATAATATATAAATTATTTAATTGAGTATTTTATAGATGTATAGCTTACATTAAGTTCCTTCATTTTTATATATATATATATATATTTTTAATCATATTGTGCATTGTATATATGTATATCTTACATCTATTTCCTTAATTTTATATAATATAATGTTATATTAATTGCAATTAACTGTAATTATATTGTGCATTTTATACATCTGTACATTTATTTCCATTTATTTAATATATTTTTTATTTTGTGTACTTTGTAGATGTATATCTTACATTAAGTTACTTTTACTAGTTTTTATATAGCATAATATAATGTTTTACATGTTTTATTAATATAATAAATAATTATTGAACATCTTGTGTGTATGTGTGTAATAATAAAATATATATTGTTTACTTCTTACATATACCTTACATTTCCTTAATTTTTATAATTTATATTCCCACACTTTTTATTGAAATAGTCACATCAGTCTCAAGTTTGTATTTTAAGCATTTTTAATTGTTTTAAACAACAACTATGGTAATACAGTAAAAACATTACATTAACATTATAACATTTTATGTGATATATTTAATGTGTTACTATTAATGGTTGTTTTGCTATTAATAATTGCCTGTTTTAGCCACCACAACAATATGGAGACTTACCTGCTGTCATGTGACATTTTGTAGTCAGTGTATTACAGTATTACATAAATAATCGATTTGATTTCACTGTTTGATCTCATATTTCAACATTTGCTCTTCTATTGTTTACTGTGTTATAATTCTGAACATTTTCTTATAATTGTGTTTTTGATTTAATTTTCTCCCTTGCCTCCATGGACAAAACGGCCCCGTCTCATTTGCACACTGATGTGCTTTTCGATAGGCTATCAGCTCGAGCGATAGTGCTTATCTGGTCAAATCTCGCAGCTCTAATTACCGCCTTGATCCAGAACCCCTGATCCCCCTCCTCTTTCTTCTTTTATTCTCCCCGAGCTGTAATCAGGCAGGTGAACAGCTCTTCAGTTCACAAAGCTTCTCCTGGCGGCGTTAATGAATATGAATGACCTGCAGAAAGCCTTAGGCACACCTGAACACACTCAGTAATCACACACACCTAGTATTGCATGCACACTTTATAAGTCACAGGCAAAAACACTCCAGAACACGTTCAGTAACATGCCGAGACTTTGTTCATGATTTTTACAAGCCCGATTCAAAACGCATTCGTACGACAACAGTGGGAATGAATGAACGGCACTGTCTGATGTCATATCGTGGGCCGTCTACAGCCTCAGAGGCCTGATCCAAATCACAGTGACAGCGGCTCAACATGGAGAGCTTTGAACGAGCCACCATTGAGATTCACAGGCTTTATTCTGAGCCCAGATTTTTCTGTAAGTGACTCTGTTCGTCACGTACCTGGTAGATAATACCTTGTTGAAGACGACGTGCTCCTTGAACATGTTAAGTCTTGAATTTTAACGCGCTGCTTGATTTGGAAAGGGGTGAGAATGATGTTCTCAGCCTCCATGCGTTTTCATTCACACTAAGGTGAATGGTTTATATAGTACAGTATGACAGCTTCAAACTAACAATTGACTTCCTGTTTCTATACATAGAAATCCAGCCTTTTGGGCTGAGCCATCTTAAAGGGGAGGTTGAGAATAATATTCACACCGGGCTGTGCTTAAGTTATGATATTCTTTTACACCATCACTCAGATTGTCCTAGTTATCGCCGGTAATCTTTTGTTCACCGCTGACCCAAATACCAGATTCACAACCGCACCTAGGGATCAGTTATATTAAAGCTGTTGAGTCATGATAAAATGATTGGAATTTATCTGTGGTTAGTTTGCTGTCATCTGTATTGCAGGTCTATATTTAAAAAAAAGTTTTTGGGTGTAAACATTTGTTTGATTTTCAGCCATATTTAATTTAACCTGTTTTATAAAATGCACACAGTTTTTTTCCGTTTAGTTTTGTGTGTTGTGCTTGTTTTTGAAAATACTTTTAAAAATACTACAGTACTGGCATTGTATTGTAGTATAAAAAAAAAACAACTTGTATTACCAATACCAATACTTATTGGGTGAGGTAACCTTGGTGTTTTTTAATAGAACAGAGTAAAGTATTTTTATTTTATTGTGGGGAAGCATTTTTCCAGGTTTATCATTTCACAGAACAAAGGTTTTTATTTTTTTATTATTATTTTTTATAATTTTAAGCGTTTTGTTCAGGCTTACAGAGTACAGTTATGGTAAAACTTTAGCATGAGGACCAATTCTCACTATTAACTAGCTGCTTATTAGCCTACCGATTATTAACATATTGGCTGTTTTAGTACTTATAAAACACACATTCTGCATGACCATATTCTACATCCCTAATCCTACCTAAACTCAACTAATTAATTTAACTACCTTACTAACTGTTAATAAGCAGCAAATTAGGAGTTTGAAGCAAAAAGTCATAGTTAAGGTTTGTTAATGGTGAGAATTGAACCTTAAAATATAGAACTTTATATTGAACCTTAGAATAACACAACTAAGATGGCGCCGCTGATGGCGAGCCGGAGCGCTCATGAAGCTCAGACAGCGCGGATTTCGAACGGCGTTGCCTAGCATCCCTCTGGTGAATCTCTGCTCTCTACCCAACAAAACGGATGAACTCCTCCTGCTCTCCCGGACAAACAAGGATTTTTCGAACTCTGCTGGCCTGTGTTTCACAGAAACCTGGCTAAATGGCGACTTACCAGACAGCGTGATTCATCTGCCTAATTTCCAGCTGATCAGAGCAGATCGGGACGTGGAATCAACGGGGAAATCGCGCGGCGGGACGTGCTTTTACATCAATGAGAGGTGGTGTACAGATGTAATGGTGTTAAAATGTGCTGTTTCAGATCTAGAAACGCTCTTCATTAACTGCAAGCCGTTCTATTCGCCGCAGGAGTTCTGCTCGTTCATTCTCGTGAGTGTTTGCATTCCACCGCAAGCGCACGTGAGCACAGCTTTACAGAAACTCGCTGATATGATCACAGAGAGTGAGCAACAACACCCGGACTCTGTTTTAATCATTCTCGGGGGGTTTAATATAGCAAATCTCTCCCGTGAACCGCCAAAATACAGACAGCACAGCACATGTCCCACCAGAGACAGTAATATATTGGATCGCTGTTACACAGCGATAAAGAACAAATATCACTCTGTTCCACGGGCAGCTTTAGGACTCTCTGATCACTGTTTGATTCATCTTATTCCGACCTACAGGCAGAAACTTAAATCTGCAAAGCCTGTATTAAGATCTGTTAAAAGATGGACTAATGAAACGGAGCGGGATTTTCAAGCCTGTTTCTCTCTCACTGATTGGTCTGTTTTTGAAGCCGCTGCCATCGATCTGGACGAGCTCACAGAGACTGTAACATCTTTTATCAGTTTCTGTGAGGATATGTGCATTCCTAACAGGATTCATCTAACCTACAACAATGACAAACCATGGTTCACTGCAAAACTCCAACAGCTCCATCAGGCCAAAGAAGATGCTTACAGAAAGGGGGATAAAGTCTTGTACAAACAGGCCAAATACACACTGGAAAAGGAGATAAGAATGGCAAAGAGGAATTATTCTGACAAGCTAAGGAAAACATTTTCTTCCAGTGATCCTGCTTCAGTGTGGAAAGGTATGAAAGATATCACCAGTTACAAGACACCATCCCCCAGCACTCTGGAGAATCAACACCTGGCAGATGACTTGAACGAGTTCTATTGTCGTTTTGAAAAATCACACCACACCTGCCCTGAACACCTCCCCACACAACCATTAACACCTCCAGCAACCCTCCTCTCCCCCACACCTACAATTCAAATCAGCGAAGATGATGTGTGCCAGGTCTTCAGAAAGAACAAAAGAAGGAAAGCACCAGGCCCAGACGGTGTGTCACCAGCCTACCTAAAAATCTGTGCTGATCAGCTGGCCCCCATCTTCACACAGATCTTCAATAGATCACTGGAGCTGTGTGAAGTCCCCTCATGCTTCAAACGATCCACCATCATCCCCGTTGCAAAGAAACCCCAAATTACTGGACTTAATGACTACAGACCTGTGGCTCTAACGTCTGTAGCCATGAAATAATTTGAAAGACTGGTTTTGGCTCATCTGAAGGACATCACTTGACCCTTACTGGACCCCCTGCAGTTTGCCTACAGAGCAAACAGATCTGTGGATGATGCAGTCAATATGGGACTGCATTATGTTCTGCAGTATCTGGACAGACCAGGGACTTATGTGAGGATCCTGTTTGTGGACTTCAGCTCCGCTTTTAACACCATCACGGAAACCCTTCAGAATAAACTAACCCAGCTCTCCGTCCCCACCTCTGTCTGTCAGTGGATCAACCGCTTCCTGACAGACAGACAGCAGTTAGTAAAGCTTGGTAAATTCACATCCAGCACTCGTACCATCAGCACTGGAGCTCCTCAGGGCTGCGTACTCTCCCCCCTCTACAACAACGACTGCACATCTAAAGACCCCTCTGTCAAGCTCCTGAAATTTGCAGACGACACCACACTGATCGGCCTCATCCAGGACGGTGACGAGTCTGCTTACAGACAGGAGGTTAAGGAGCTGGCTGTATGATGCTGTCTTAATGCTCAAAACTGTGGAGATGATCGTGGACTTCAGGTGAAATCCCCTCGCTCTCCCCCCACTCACAGCACTGTGACTGCAGTGGAGTCATTCAGATTCCTGAATGATTCCTGTCATTCAGGCCCAGCAGAGGTTGTACTTTCTTTGCCAGCTGAGGAAGTTCAACCTGCCACAGGAGCTGCCGAAACGGTTCTACTCCGCCATCATTGAATCCATCCTCTGCACTTCAATAACTGTCTGGATCAGCTCAGCTACCAAATCTGACCTCAGAAGACTACGGAGGGTAGTCCGGACTGCTGAGCGAATCATTGGCACAACCCTCCCCACTCTCCAAGAGCTGTACTTATCCAGAGTGAGCAAAAGAGCTGGTAAAATCACTCTGGACTCCTCACATCCAGCACACTCCCTCTTTGAACTGTTACAGTCTGGTCGACGCTACAGAGCTCTGAGCACCAGAACGACCAGACACAGGAACAGTTTCTTCCCTCAGGCAATCCATCTCATGAACACTCAACAATAAACGTGGAACACAACTATAATACATTATCCATTCACCACACTCAATTATTTTATTTTTATTTTCTCATTTCTAATTTGCACATACTTGACCTGTACATACATAGTTGTCTATATTATATATTGTGTTTTTGCTGCTTTGTACACTGCCTATTTGTATATTATTCTTTTATTATCTGTGTCCTGTCCTGCTGCTGTCTTTCTGTTGCACTGTGGAGCTTCTGTCACTACAACAAATTCCCTGTACGTGTAAACATACTTGGCCAATAAAGCTCATTCTGATTCTTAAAATAAAGTGTGACCACAGTTGTTTTTTTATTGTATTTGGGGGGAAGCATTTATTTGATTTCCAGGCATAATTCATTTGTGAGTTTTACAGAAGAGATTAAAATTTGTTTTGTTTTGTGGAAAGCTCATTTTGTTGCCCAACATGCCTGAAGATTAATGGCAGTGTTGCATGTTCTTTTTCAGGAGCTGCCAGGGATTCATGCACATGAAGTTCAGCCAGTCCAAAGATGGCTGCTATATCCTGGGCCAGAACAGCCCTCCATTCGACACCATCCCTGAAGTGGTCCAGTATTACACCACACACAAACTCCCCATCAAAGGAGCTGAACACTTGTCTTTGCTCTTCCCTGTGCTAGTTCAGACTCTCTGATTGGTCAGAGCAAAGCAGTCCTCAGTGCTATGGGAGGAAACATACAGCCAAGGGATATGTCGTTGGAAATGAAGAGTTCAACACAATCAGCAACAACGTACACAAACTTTTTGGTCCCTCGTGTTTTTAATTGTACAACAGCATCTGGTTGAGGACATCAACTTCTAAAATGGACATGTCAGATCAAATTATAGTTATTTCTGTTCACATGCTATTTCACGTTCTTTTTAATAACACTTTTCCATCTCACCGAATGACCCTCCTGTGAACCATACCAGACTGGTGGCAGCGAGACCTGTTGCTTGTCTTCAGTCAGTGTTATTCTCCACTGGGACGGTGGATGAGCCGCCCTAATGTTTATTAATCGATTAGCAGCCTCTTAGGATGAGCAGATGGGCCTCTTTATTGTTATAGCTGCTGTAAAAGACACTTAAACATGGATGTTTATGACTATCCGCTCTTTAAAGTTTGTAAAGCCTTTTGGTTGTAGTAAAGGCCCTTGAGACCACACAAACGTTTGGTCTTCTCAAGACCGTAGTCCTCAGAAAGCCCTTTTAATTCTTACATTGTCTTTGTTAGACTTTGTCACTGTGGCTGGTCGAAAAATCAATGACGTGATGTTTGAATCGTGATCATTTGCGGAGATGTTCCTGTAATTGGTATGTTAGGTCACCGATACAGTAAAATGCTGAAAAGGTGTTTCTGTAGCTGCTGTTTTAAACTGATTTACATGTGTTCTATAATAAACTTTCTAAAAAGAGTACTAGTTGTTAACAACTGTTACTTCAAACTGCATTTCATGTCAGTTGCTGACAATTTGAGACTATTTTTATGCTTTTCATCAAAAAATAATCTTGTGTTTCCAAATGGTTGCTAGTAGGTTCTGAATGGATGATAGGATGTTCTAGGCAGTTGCTAAAGTGTTCTGCGTGGTTGGCTGGTTAGGGGAGTTATAGGCGATTGCAAGTGTGTTCTATGTGGTTGCTAGGGTGTTTTAGGTGATTTCTTGGTAGGGCTGCCCCCTAATAGTCAACTAGCCATTAGTCGATGAAAAGAGGCTTAGTTGATCAAAAATTCACGAGTGGCTTAGTTGCATGAAAACAAAATCACAGAAAGTGGCATAGTCCTTGACGGACAGATCATTAACAGCTGGTCTCTGTGGTAATTACAGTACATCAGTCAGGACATGCAAACGTTCGTTTTGTTCATCGACCAAATGTGGCTTATCATCTAGAACAGGGGTTCTCAAAGTCTACATTCAAAGGTCCAAATCTGAATTTTCATCAGTGTCAAAGGTCCGGAACAATTGGTTATTACAAAATGTGTTTTTAATAAACATACATAACATATAACAAATAAACACTCATTTAAAAAAAAAAAGTTCCCTTTGCATTCAAAATACTTTAATAACAAGTGCAAAAGTGGCAAAACAATTCATTTAAGTGTCAGCAGTAGAAGTCGACCTATAATGTTTTTTCTCTGGCCAATGCCGATATTTAGAGATCAGGGCAGCCTATGGCCGATATATGATGCTGATTTTTTTGGGCCGATTTTCTCTTCTTTTTTTTTCTTTTATATCAAAAGAGAGTTTGCGTAAATGGTTTTTGCAGGGCACAAGATAGTAATAGTATTAGTAGCCTAATTCATAGTAATAATACATGGCTCAAAACTTAAGCACCTTCTCAAAACAGTTCTGAAGCATGCTTTTTTGTTTATGTTTGCTGACAGACACCAGTGTTTCCCGCAGACTAGCAAATGCAAGTTGACTCTCCGCCAGCAGGAGGCGCTGTTGGAGCGTGATGTATAGCTGTTTCCCCGGTAACGACTGTAATCAAATAAGCGCTACTTTATCAGCCATTACAGGAAAGACCAAATGAAAATTGACATCAAAGCTTTTCTGAAGAAAACGGACGGTTCTTTTAAAAGATACATTCATATAAAAACACCCGCGCAGCATTTTATTTTTGAAACGTGCAGTGCTCAGTTTATTCAACGAAGTATAACAAAAATTTAAATATTAGCGGTGAAATGTCGCCCGATTATGTCAAACGTCATACGCTCACTGGATGTCATGATGACAACAAATGTCATGAAGGAAAAGTTTCAATATCTCGCCTGCAATTTCGGACCTTCTCCAAAAGACTAAGAATAAATAAACAAATGATTTACAAGTTTAACGTGCGTTTATCAAAGTAGGAAATATAATTAGTGTTCTTGAAATATGAAATAGAAGCGGGTCCGGATTGAATTCCCTCCGGATCCGGAGTCCGGACTTTGAGAAGCACTGATCTAGAACATGTAAGCAGCAGCAACGTTACATGGCCGCTCGCTCTAACGTTAACTGAGAAAAATATGCGGTATTGAATTGTTTGTGCAGAGTGTGGAATCTGAACAGTAGTGTGCTTACTGCATGGCAGTTAACTTGGAGGCGCCGGTGCGATTATTTGCATTTAACTTCAAATACTCATACAGATGAGAGTAATACATTTTTCGAATCTGTGAAAGGTCTACTTTTATTTGTGTGCACTCAAAATTACAACAGCACGTGTGCTTTCTGCCGT
Source organism: Barbus barbus (assembly GCF_936440315.1). Classification (NCBI taxonomy): domain Eukaryota; kingdom Metazoa; phylum Chordata; class Actinopteri; order Cypriniformes; family Cyprinidae; genus Barbus; species Barbus barbus. Next base: position 12,457,289 of record NC_136727.1, read on the forward strand.
CTAGGTCTCTGTGAACTTGAGCTGAAGAACCGAAACTCCATGTATACTTGCCTCACAGACATGAAAAATGTCTATAGAAGATATCTATCTTTAAATGAACCAATTCAAATGGAAAACAAATATTTTTAGATTGTTATCCCTATGAAATGTGCACGACCACTGTGGAGATGACAGTCAGCGTTGTCTACTTCATCACTGTAGCCGAGAATTCAGAAAACACTTACCAATGAATTATAATGTTAAGACAGACTTCTAGCTGTTTTTCTTTTTCTGTAGCATTCATAATCATTACTTCTGCCGGTGTGCTGTGGCAAGCTTTATGCATGAGCTTGAGTGCTGATACGCTATAGGAAATCAAAGGCTCATTATTATCAATTATAAGGTTTATTAATATAAGTGTGCGACTAGTCGCTTCAAATGAATAACTACTAGTTGTTAAAAAAAAAATTTTAGTCTAGGGCAGCCATATTTCTAGGGTGTTGACATCAGGGTGAGTAATCATTTTTGGGTGAACTAACCCTTTAAAGTACCCGACAGGTAGTAACCACAGATTACGCAAATACTTAAACCTTAGTGTATGAGCTACAGACACTGATATTGTAGCAAGAACCAGCAGTCAATTTAATTGCTGTAGCTTGCCATGCATATTACTTTAATAGCTTCACATTGTTTATTATCAAGAGACAAAAAAGATGGTGTTGAGATTGACAGAAAGATCCGTTAATGGTCCTACTCGTGGTTTTTTTCATTATCCTGGGAGCATGTGCCATGCACAAAAGGATTGTGAAGACTGAATGTTAAGCACGATTGTGAACGTTTTGTTTTTCCCATTGTGGCCCACCAAAGACCGTCTTCCTAAATCACGCAGTGATGTTTGTGTGTTCATGTGTGTGTGCTTCCTCATTATCTCTGTTCTGCCGAAGCGAAGCGTTCTGGGATTGCTATCATTACACTGCCAAATGAAACGGCGGAGAATGATTACTGGTGTGACGGGCGGAGAAGGTGGTTCAGATCAGTCCTCGTCCCTCCAACTTCGGTATGGAAGATGGTGAGATAAAACTGGGGGGAAATTAAGGGTTGTTTACAAGCACATTTTTGGTGCTTTTTTTACTGCAATAACATTTTGGTGTGCTTCGAGATGTCTATCACAATTTAGGTTATGCCTCGCTGTTTGAATGTGTGCATATTTGGCAGCACATAATAATCTATCAGATGCGCTCACTGAAAAAGACACCTGCGATCAGAGCGGAGCCAGGAATAATTTCACACTCAAACCACACCAATCTCAATCAAGCCCCAAAACTCATGATCCTAAAGAGGATGGCATCCAGTGCTAGTGGCTTCTGGGTTGGCTACTTGTACCGATTGTTCTCAGCTGCTCTGACACACATCCAGGCTTGTCAACATGTGCGTCTCGAGCGCCTTGTATGACATTGTCCGAGACAGACACCTTAATCTCGCTGAGACATTCTAGAAACAGGCGCACGCACACTCTTGGAGGGAAAGCCATTTTGACAGGTGTGTCTGCTAGACTGTACCCAGAGATCGGTCAAAATTTAAACAGCTGAAACGGGGAATATCATCTACCGTGTCAATACCTCAAAAGCCCTACGACGTCTTCCTCACAATGAGCGCCGCACTAATTCCTCTGGTAATTAGGCTCTTACTAGTCATGGAATAATTAGGCCTTACAAAGAGAGGCATTTCTCAGCCGCAAGCTCAGACAAAAGCCGAGCAGTGAAAAGGGGGCCCAGATGTGCACCGAAGGATGGAAAAAATCAACAGCGTTCGCGAAAGCTGCCGTCATTATCGTGTTACCGCTACTCGAGACATGTCATCTGGATTTCATTACGGTGAGGACTGGCAACTTATACCATGTGTTAATTTACTGACATCTGACCTTTGAACTCTCCTCCTGCCCTTGTGGGCAGCTGGCCTAGATAAAGAGCTCATCCTGGAGACCTTATCTCCTAAAGCCCAGTCAGATGCCGCTCGCATACGGCTGCAGCTGAACGCTATTGTTATGGATTGAAAAAGACCAGGTTCTTGGGGAGGATTGAATGTATCCTCAGCTCTACTTCAGAGGTTAAGGACAGATCATCCCCAGAATTCCAGGTCTAAGGATAGTAATCCAGGTGTTCGTGTGATGTGATTAAGCCAAACAAAGTTCAATATATCCCTGGTCTTGAGACAAGATTCTTATCAAATAATCACAGGCCAAACCCTATGCCTAACCTAAACCTACATCTAAAATCAAAGGGGCAATGATCCTTGTGAACTTTAGACATTTAATCAGGTCATACAAGCTATATGTCTTAGGATCTCACTGTGGCAAATTACATTTACTTAATTGTCCACAAATTTGCAAGTATTCTGCCTTTAGCTCTAGGGCAGGGTTCCTCAAATCTTGCCCTGGAGGGCCAATGCGCTGCAGAGTTTAGCTCCAACCCTGATAAAACTCGCCTACCTTTTGATTTTTCTAATGATTCTGAAGACACTGATTAGCATGCACAGGTGTGTTTGATTAGGGTTAGAGCTAAACTCTGCAGGAAAGTGGATCTCGTGGGCCAGATTTGAGGATCCCTGCTCTAGGGTGTCCAACTTTTCTCCTGGAAGGGACACCATTTAGGGGGAAGTTGTGGCCTAATGGTTAGAGAGTCGGACTCGTAATCGAAAGGTTGCAGGTTCGAGTCCCCGGCCGGCAGGGATTGTAGGTGGGGGGAGTGAATGTACAGCGCCCTCTCCACCCTCAATACCACAACTGAGGTGCCCTTGAGCAAGGCACCGAACCCACAATTGCTCCCCGGGCGCCGCAGCATGGCTGCCCACTGCTCCGGGTGTGTGTTCACGGTGTGTGTGTGTGTGTGTGTGTGTGTGTGCATTGGTTCACTACTCACTGCTGTGTGTGTGCACTTGGATGGGTTAAACGCAGAGCACCAATTTCGAGTATGGGTCACCATACTTGACAATACGTCACAACTTTTTTTTTTTTTTTTTTTAAATCCTGCAGAGAGTTTAGCTCCACCATATGTGCCTGCGAGTTTCTAGCGACCATGAAGCCCTTGATTAGCTTCAGGTGGTTTAATTAGGCATACAGCAAGAAGGTGGCCCTGTAGTGGACACCCCTGCTTTAGCCTATAGCTCTTGAGGGCACATCTTTGTGCTTTACTTACTACTTAAAGTACTAATATGCACACTTTAAGGGTAGATGAGTTGCAAAGGTGTACCTTTGTGGGTAGTGCCTAAATGCAAGCTAATTAGGCCAAAAAAATTTGACTAAAAAAAGTAAAACATTTTGCAGTACTTCTTACAGTGAAGAATCACCCTGTATTTTAGTATTCCACGATTTTGTTGATTTTATTTGGTAAAAAGAACTATAACATAATTTGGGCACCCTTTCATTGGCACTCGCCATGTCAAATAAGACAACTGGGCTTGTGCCGTGCTACAGCTTGTCAGAGTCTGGCACTGAAGCATCTTATCCCTGCTTTTATTTCCAGTTTGGATCAGTATTTGGATTTGAGGCAAGGGTGCTGGATCCTGCCTCGCACTAATAAGGGCTAGCAAATGGCACTAATAATTTTGGCCAACTCTATAACAATTTACACACCCTTGTGTTCTTTCAAACTTGTATGACTTTCTTTTGTGTAACAAGATATTTTGAAAAATGTTTTTGTCTATATAAAGAAAGGGATTGTTTTGGACCCCACTGGCTTTGTGCATGGACCAAAATTGTTCAAAATATCTCCTTTTGTGTTCTCCAGAAGAAAGCAAAGCCTTACAGGTTTAAAACAAACATTAGGGCGAGTAAATTACACAATTTTACATTTTTGGGTTAACTTTCCCTTTAAAACCAGTGCTCTAGCTAATGATGACCGTTCTACACCAATCCCAATATCAGGTCTTGGGCTAGTAAGCCTGGTCTCTGTCTAATGAGGAGGTCCAATACCAAATTTTGACCAGAAGTGCAGCAAGGACGTTTCTAGATCTTGCACCTGAGACATTTCCCAGGCAACACACGTACACACAAACACCTTCTACCTCAGTCAACCCTTGAAAGCTTGTTAAATGTGACCCCTGGTCCCCGAATGGGAGAAAATCAATTGAGTGCTCTCGCATTGGCACATCCTGAGTCGCTGGTCCAGATGGAGGCATTGTTCGCACTGAGTGCTGGGCCAAGCAATGTGCCAGTCTGATGTATTCAGCCACAGAGACTCCCCTCAGCTCTGACAAGCACACAGACAAATGAATATTCTCAATAGTGGCCATCCACAATAGCTCAGTGGTCTGCGCTTTGATCCATTGTAGCAAAAAGCCATTCATTATATGAGGTGTAGAGGCATATTGTGTGTGGCAAGTGTATAATACCTCACTTTAAAGGTTTAATGTCCTCTATGTGGCGTGCGCTTATTTCAAAGACTTTGTATAAGGCTTGTTGTCATTGCGTTGTGGGTTGCTGTGTGTTTTTGCTCAAGGTTACACATTACACATCACGCTTTAGCCGTCATTGTTGTTTGTAGATGTTGATTCTTCATGGCACTTCAATCGTTTGGTGCGAAATCTCCTGACAAATGAATTCGGTGATACTGAATGTCTTTGAATTTTTAGCTCCGGGATGCCAGCAGACATGATTTTACCAAGGAAACGGCTTAGGCCTTGTAAATGAGTTTGATTTGTTTAACATTCTATTTTTTCCCTCAACCTGACTGCAAAGATCACTGTGATGGAGAGAGAGAGCACATCTACAGCTTAGGATGGTAAATTACTTGAAATGTCACACTTGTCAAATGCTATAAAAACTATTCTTAAACAAAATGTCACTTGTTCTCGCAATGTTCTCAACTCATGTTGAACCTCTTTTTTTTTCTTTTTCAAACAATGCAAGAAAGAGTATGAATAAGCAATCCATGTCTTTTATCTAACTGATTAAAATATGACTAACCAGTAACTAATTGGTAGAAGTAGTAGAGCTCATTGAACAGCATTTGTGGCATGATGTTGATTACCAGGAAAACAATTTCCACACTCAAATCACGTTAACATGCATCTTGTTTATGTCCTGTGGTTGTACTATAAAAATTAGTCCAGTTAATTTTCCCATTTTAAATTCTGGATAGCACACGTACACCTGCAAGATGTCTGTTAAAGATGTCTTGATCTGGAAAGCATCAGCTGTGTACAAACATCTGACAGACGTCTGTAAGATGTCAGTTTTACATTCTAAACCAAAAGCATCTTAAAGACATCTAATAGACATCTATTTGACATCTGATAGGAGACGTATAGACGTATTGCAGATGAGAAAAAAAAATGTTTTGCAGATATCAAATAGACGTCTCTGTGATGTACGCGTGTTATCAGGGATGCCTTATTGTAACCCAGATGTGCTCAAAACTAAGTCGAAATTCATTCAACCAATGCTGTCAACTGAACTTAATATCCGATAATACCTTTATGATCTAAACTAGCACGTGTATGCACAGCTCTGGTTAGTATTTACTGCAGTATGGCTCAAAGATCAGCACAATTTATCATGATTTTTTTTTTTTACAGGCAAAACCATTTATTACAAGGCTACTATGATGCATCTACCAAGTGACTAAATAGTGTTCGGACTGCATTCATAGACTAAATGTGTTGTGGTGTTGCTTTGTGGTGCAATCGATTTCAAGGTGATGCCACAGCTCCCTCTAGTGGTTACATGCAAATAAAAGCAGCACAGACAAGGCAACCTCAACATAATATGCCTGTTTTTCTTCACACTAATATATTATAGTCACACTTTAAATTTTATGGCAGTTTTATGTCAGTTAGCAAGTACTATTGAGCAGAACAATCAAAATTTCAACACATTCACAATGCAACAACCTCATTTTACATTCTGCCATGTAAACCGATCCACAGAAAATTAACCATAAACATCCACAGTCTTTTTAAAAACACTCCATTTGTTAATGTGTATTAAAGCTAGCTTGTGTAATAGGTAAGAATAGCAAACTATTCAAAATGTTTTTGTCTAGTAATAAACTGTGGGAAAATGTTAAAGGTCAGTCATACACACAGAGTGCTATAATAATGCGTATAATAATGTTAAGGTGTTTTCCTTCATGAAAATTGGATTATTTTGATAAAGATTGCACACCTAAGCTTTTCGAGTGATTACATTCTGTAGTGGCTCTATGTTATGTGCTCACAGCACATGCTCAGTTTCATAAATATTAATACATGTAGAAGTAAATTCAGTTTGTGTATCCTTTGGTCAGCGTTTGTTCAATCTCACTTTGAGTTTGTTGCTCTTTGAAATCTCATAGTCAATGGATGCCTTTTGTACAAAAGTAAATCCAAGTTTGCAGTCCTCAGAGAGCTGAAGAACAGTCTATAATGGCAAGGAACCGTCGCCAAACATCTTGGGAAATGACAAAATCCCGCTCTTTTGTGCTGATTCCCTTAATATCTTTTTCAAAACTTCCCCAAAGAAGGAAGCGCCCCAGCATTAACCAGCACCGCAGACAGTAGGTTACTTGGCCCCGAGGGGTGCGTGACAGCCGGTGACAACATGTCCCCATGCTGATGGTGGGAGTTTGATGGGGTGGGAATTTTACCTCGCATCAGGGAGGACTTAGCTGCACCACTTGCTGCCCCAGCCATTCTTGATTAGCTGTTCTCTGCAGTGGGAATGACTGTTCCCGGGAGTGCCGCCCCTGCCACCATGGGTATAGAGTCCAGCTGCGCTGGACAACAACAGCAACACAGCACGCGGATGAAGGCAGCCCGCATCTCACGGCTGGAAAACGTGTAGATGAGCGGGTTGAGGGCGGAGTTGAGCACGGCCAGAGCGATGAACCAGTCCACCTTATAGAGAACTGGGCACCGCTCTGGACTGCATCCCACATCCAGCAGCAATAGCAGAAAAAGGGGAGCCCAACAGGCCACAAAAACTCCCAGTACTATCACTACCGTGCGCAGAAGTGCGAGCGAGCGGTCCGATGGCCGGGAACTCACTCTACGCCCGCTGGAAGTCACTAGCAGGTAGATGCGCACGTATAGCACCACAATTGCTGCTAGAAGGGCTGTGAAGACGCTGATGCAGAAGGCTATGTAGCTTTTGTCGTACAGTGGTAGGACAGTGGAGCAAGTGTGGACTCGGTCCAAACAGTTCCAGCCGAGACTAGGCAAGGCGCTCAGCAGGACCGAAACAGCCCAGCAGGCTCCCAGGAGAGCTAGCAATCTCCCTCTTCCTGCGGTCTCACACGGCCGTAGACGAACCATCGTCATATGGCGCTCAATCCCAATAGCAAGCAAGCTGAAGGTCGAAGCACTAAGTGCCACAAACATGCTCCCCTCTCGCAGCAGCCACTGGCCAGGACTGAGGAAAAAAGTATTGCGACCAGAGGTGAAGATGTTAACCACGTATGCCACTCCAGCTAACAAGTCCGAAAGTGCCAGATTGCCGATGAGAAAGTACATGCGGCTGTGAAAACGCATGTTGCGCCATATTGCCAGTAGTACAGTGATGTTCTCCAACACGATCAGAGCGCAGAAGCAAATGAGGAAGGCTGGCTTGTACGTACCGGTGCTGTTTGGCCTTCCCCACTTGCCGGAGTGGTTGTAATGACTAACTATAATAACATTCATTCCAGGTTCAAGCTCGTCATCCATTTTCCACAGTCTCCACGAGCACTTTTGAACAGCAGATGGCGTCTATGAGTACCTTCCAGTGAGAAATTTGGGAAAGGACTCACTTCACCACTTCACACATTATGATTCCTGATAACAAATAGAAACAAAAACAGACCAAAGAAAATATTATCTGACTTGATAGCAGTTAGTTTAATAGTGGAAATGTGGTTTAATATACCTACGCAAAATGTTTATTCTTGTCTAAGGTAGTTTAAGATGGTCTAAGCAACATGAAACCAGCCAGCAGATGAGTTTGGGAGTCTGGCAGGCTAGTTTTAGGCTAATTCAAGATGTTTTTATAGTAAACGTATGCTGGATTGTCTCACACAAACAGTTTTGAATATGAAGGAGACATGGATGTGGTTTTAGCTTGTGAAGGTGTAGAAATGTTCAGATAATGTTTTTATGCCATTACTACAATGTATTAGTTCATATTTAAAATAATACAAAATTATCTATATTAAATATTATCAGTGACTATTTTGCAATAATTATGTGTTCTTATTTATTAGATCAACTTATTTAAACTTTATCACAACAGAAGTTAACATATGGCATGCAGACACATGAAAAATCAGGCACAATACCATAAAGTATTGTGACTTCCACTTGATTGAGACTAGCTTTAGGCTATTGTATAACATTTGGTGTGATCGGTTGTTTTTTCTTTGAAGTTATAAGTAGGCTTTATCAACGGACTCTGACTGCAACGATATACCCTGAATTAAAGCAGTCTAATTCACGAAAATACATAAACATACATGTTAATAGTTATGCCAGTTTAAAGTCGTTCGGTGACTTGGCTTTAGTCTCTAATGTCTTATAAAAAAGAAAATAAAAATGTTTTACAGTGACTTGTTGGAAAATTATAACCATGGTAATATTTTGTACAGGTAACGAAATAAAAAATCAGTACACCTCTGTGTGTTAGAATTAGAATAGCCTACTAAGACAGCTTTTCTTTATAATATTATAGGTGATGAAACAGACTTACCAGTTATTTATCTCGAGAGATGCACCTACATCGTTACTGGTTAATAAATAAACCTTTAAAAGGTTTTAGGAGATGCAAACCTTCCAACATGTAGCTACTCAACAACCAGACGTGTGGAATTGTTTATCCTTGAAGCACTTTTCCCAAACGATTTGCATCCGGCTTTTTAACTAACGTTATATCCAAGTTTTTGGACTTGACTGTAAATGCTGTCAGATTATTCATAAAAATAATTCACCTGCGAGTTCTCATCCTAAATTCCAAATTACGCTCCTTTCCTCAACATTACCCTCACATTCTGGGCGGGAACTCGACAACACTTCGGGTTTTTTCCAGGCAGCGAGTGAACGTTCCGTCGTCTGTGTTTGGAGGGTTCTGAATTTTGAGTTTGTTTGGAAAGGGCGCGCGCGTTAATATTTCAGACCGTGATGATGAAGCGCGCACGTGCTCGAGCATCCTCTGATGTTTGTGTTATTCCTATGTCATTAGACCCGGCATCCCACATAATTGAGGGAAATTACTGAGTTAAGTCACGCAGAATGACCTAACCTCGTACAAGTCATCATAATGATGACCTCTGGCACTTGACTTGAGCATTCAGAAGTGTTGTACAGGACATGTAAGCAGAGAGGTTGAAAGAGCGCGAAAATACCAGGTTTGGCCATGCATTGAAATATAGACATGCAGTAGACTCCATTTTGATGGTTTAGTCAGTGGAAATGAAGTTGACCTGGACAATATGAATTTCTGTATATGAAAGGGTTATGACTAATGGTCGTTGTTCATTATGGTACTGATCATAAAAATGTAATTTCATCATTATATACTTCACATTGTTCTGATTTTCTTTCTGAATTTTACTGGCCTTTTTTTTTTATTTAATTCTGACTAATGTGGACTCGAATGTCATAAAAGTAATACATGCGTCTGACATCTATATATTGTTCTCAAGTCATTATTAGCCTATTGTTAGCATTGCCCGAAATAGTGTGTTCCAGTTGATTCATTCATTAATACTTACTGTTTCAGTGATTCTTAAGAACTGATTTTATGATACTTTTTAAGATTTTGCATCCTTTTCGAAGCTTGAAACCTATACTTCAGTCCCCATTCATTTTAACTGCATGGAAAAAAAGACAAGTTCTTCAGAAATTCGTATTTTGTGTTCCACATCTAAAAGTAAGAATGTCATTCGAGTTTTGAACGTCATGAGGTTGAGTAAATGATGACAGAATTTCACTTCTGGGTGAACTATTCCTTTAATGGGGCATCCAAAATAACCCAAAGTACGTGACAGATTGTATTTTTTGCCTGAACACATTTCCCCTGATGGCAAGCCAAGACCCACAACATTTCCACTTACAACATCTCATATCCATTCTTTGATCAAACATTGTTTTTCATGGTAAAATGGGAAATGCCATTTATTCCCTCCCCTTCGGGGCGACAGGTCATCACTCTCCCAGAGCCTTGACCCACTCAAGACGCACATTCAAAACAAAAAAAAGTTCTGTCTGGTTTCATATGTGACATGGTTGGCCTAAAGTTAGACCTTGGCTTTAAGCCATGCGTTCTGCTCAGTGAAAAACATATTAAATATAAAAACATCAAAGCTGCTTCTAGAATGTGAGCGTTTCTTGCACACCCCCTTTCCAAATTTGTTCTCCCTTGCTGTGTACAAACCCGACTTCACATTCTCACAGTATTCCCAGAAGACAGTACTCCAGCCTGGGGATGGTGCATGGGCAAAGGAATGTTTGGGGAGGGGGGTGCTGCATGGACCACTATCACGTTCTCTTGGTTCTGATCTCCCCCACTTTACTCAGTCCAGTCATATGGAAGATCTCAAGCTGGGTGAAGGAAATGTGGTGGCTATGAAGATTTACTCACTTAAAAAATAAATGTTCCAAAGGAGGGGGGGGGGGGGGGGTTGCAGCGATGGCATAGAAGAACAAATTTTCATAGTGTGAAGAACATTTTTCCACTATAAAAAAACATTTATGCAAAAGAAAGGTTCTATGAATGTTAATGTTCTTCACAAAATCCATGCCAATAAAGAAGGTGCCGTAGACGCAAAGCCCCTTGCGATTTCTTTTTAGAGTAATCAGCCGGTCATTTTCGAGGTATGTTTTTAATAGCAACGTGCTAGATTTATTGTGCTGATGTTTGGTATGCTTATGGGTACTGCTGTGAGTCAAGGCTTCCTGACACTGAACTTAGTGGTGAGTTGGCTGGTTTGGAATGTTAAATTCAGTGGGAACTCAAGGGGTATGTGTTTATGAGTGTAGGAAAAAGTTAAATCTCTTGGGCCTTCACCTTTCTGCCCTGGCCCATGCCTCCGTCCTAAATGCCCTGAGCCCATTCCCATACGCCACCAATCCCTCGCGCTCAGACACCAAACATCTGGCTTTTGCTTATACAGTAACTTACCGCATTTTACAAGTTCCCATCAATAAAAGCTTCCTTTTCCATTAGCTGCACATCCACGCTACATCAGAACACAACAGCCTGTTCTCACATTCTCATGATCCTTCAGGGATCCAAGAATGTCTTCTAAAAGTCTTGTTTGTATAGCAATCACAGTCCTCTCAGACAGATATCTTCTGATACTAGTCTGAAGAGTATCTTATCTTGGCTTTTCCCATTGTCTCTTATCAACTGACGTTTGGAGCATTTATAGTCCAAATGTGTTGCTCTCTAAGTATACTCTTGACATTTGTTGTACCTCCTTAAGGTCTTTTTGGCTTGTAGTTGAACTGCTTTTCTTTTAAAATCATGAGACATTTGTGATCAGACTATTTGTGGATTGCCGAAAAAGGATGCACATTCATCTGTCAGATTCAAATGGATATACAACTTCCAACTCAAAAATTATAATAATTGTAAAGAAATATTTAACCTTTTCTAATTGAGATACACAACTATTAAGGTAAAATATTTAAATGTTGCCAATTTATGGCTTTAATTGCCAAAATCTGAGGTTTGAATCCAAAATTATTCATTTATGTAGTTTGCTTATGTGAGATTATTAGTTTTGCAAAATGTTGAATGAAATTATACATATAAATTAATTTATTATAAACCAGAGTTATTAAAGTTAACTAAAACTAAAACGATAGAAACATATTCATTACTTAAAATAAAGATTAACTGAAATAAAATCAAATGTTAAAAAAATCTATTTCAGCTAGATGCTAAGGCAACATTTCTCATTTTCATTTAGCTGAAGTACCAAAAAAGTAAATAAGCTAAAACTAATAAAAATGAACAGACATTAAAAAACTAATAAAATAACAAAAACACACAAATCACTAAACTACTAAAATGAAAGTGAATATACAAATCTAATTTGAAACATTAATAAAAAATATAACAGTTTAGATTTCTAACAATCATAATGATAAAGATCATATATAGCCTCATATGTCATTTACAAGGGGAACTTTTTAACAACGTGAATTTATTTGGCTTGAGATCAAGCACTAAATAAACTTCTGGCCTTTGCTGTTGAAAATAACTTGTGAAAAACTTGGATGGCCGTCATGTAAACAAGCCTAGCACTTTCACTTGGTACTTTCAGGACAGGCTGGGAATGCTTTCCTAATCCAAATGTTTGAGGGTGGGGATGGGGACATTGGTGCTTTTTAGATGTGTCCATTTCATGTTAGATGTCAAGTGTAGAAAGAGGTCATCTATCATATCAAATAGTCTCTGTCCCCACGGATTGGACCGAACCATTTGTCTTCTCTGGAATTCAAGAAATATGCATTTTGGCTCCATATGCCCAAACAAAACTTATTCTATGTTTAGCGATGGTGTGCGAGGTCAAAATAACACCTTAAGGGTGTCATGGAAGACTGGAGTGAATCTGAATAGGTGTTAATAATGAAATGCCTTTAACTGAAAATCTTTTTTTTAATCTTTTCATTTTACATTATTGGCACACTATTTTCCTTTTTTGATATTGTGCAGTTGCGTTGACAATTTACATTGTTAAAAGCGCTATATAAATAAAGGTGACTTGACTTATTTTGTGTCTACCCAGAATCAACTCTCTATAATTTCTGGACCAGGATGTCTTCAAACAGCCTGATAACATCTTAATGAAGAAGGTCCAGTCACTATCCAGTCCTTAACACATCACCACATTCTCAACAGTCTGGGAGTTCTTGACATTGTTTTAAGTGAAGGAGACATTCCAAGATATATTATTATTCAACTCCCTCTTTCATTTGATAATGCGCAAATTTAAAGCTTGCATAGGACCATCCTAGGATGCATTTAATGAATAAGTGAAATTCTGATGAAGTGATCAGTGTGATAATAATGAGAGAGATATATTAATCTATAATGTTTACCATATCATAGCCCTACAGGACATATTATATTGAATATTATATTACGTTACTTTATTTGCATAGGTTTATTTGATTTCTTTTTTTAAAAGTCTAGTTATTTAATTGTGCGAGAGCCCCAAAAGACGGTTACACAAGATGAATCTAAGTTGTTGTTTTTTCTTTTTACCAAACAATAAAACTTTTGAAAAGTTTTGTATAATTATTTGTAATATATTCTCTCATTCATATTTCTGCACCAGGCGAATGCAGTGTCACTGTTGTTTAGAGGATGAATAGAGGGACTGACCGTGGTCTGTCAGACCCGACATAAAGAGCGGAGATAGAGATCTGCAGAGGTAGCACGTGCCCTGTTGACCTTCTCACCATATCCAATGAAGATCAAGACTGACTAGCTATTGAACCAACCTTCCCAAAGCTCCATGGCTCCATGACTGTGCCTCACTAACTAAAGTGCTAAAAACAACATTTCACGCCGTATTACCCTCAATAACTCTAAAATCCCGTCACTAGAGAACAATGCCAGATAGTAAATCCTTCTTACCCAAATAAGGGTTCTCTTTCATGTGTTACTGCAGCTCAGTGCTTTTTAGCTTCATAAAAAAAGGACATAAGATATTCTATTAGCGATGATACCATAATTATAACAGATTCTCCAATCTTAATATTTCCCTTAAACTACAGTACATTTATTACTGAAATGCCACAGATAGTCAGATTACGATCACTATTAGTACTGCTCATAATGTGTGTAAAGGTTTCAGAACTAAAGAAATTAATATTACATTTGAAATGTTGAGAAAAACAAACCAAAAAGTTGGTTTGTGGCTCATAGGGGCCGCCATGTTGAGATCACATGACTAGCAGAATACAACAAAAGCTTCGGTAACAGCAACCTTCTGATTTTGCGCAATTGACCCTTCGCCTGGCTTTGATTGACAGGCGATCATAATGCAGAATCTGCCATTTTGTCCGACAAACAAAACAGACTGGAGAGTAGATTGACGTCGGTGGGCTTGAACTTGAAAAACAGTACCTAAAGTAACCTGCTTTGTCTTGTCTGTCGGCATGTTGTCAGTTTCCTCTTTGCTCCGTGATCTATATTTGTGGCGTGAGAGTGCCATGGTTTGTCAGAAGTAGCAACAGTAACTAAGGGGGGCAGGTTTTGCGAAGGGGTCAATTCTGCTTGTCAAAGCTTGTTCCTGCCTTGAGGTGCGGTCACAGTTACCATTGTTCGGCAAATTTTTATAGGTGAAATCTAATCACTTCAATATGAATCCCAATACGAAGATTTCCCCACATGGATTTCGCAACAGGTTGAAGTTGGTCACACTGATTTATTACACTGATGTTAACAGAAACAGAATGTTGACGTTGACAGAAAGGTGCTTGGTTTGAAAGTGATTTCTGTGTGAGTGATAGTTCGGCACTCTCAGTAAAATTTCACCAAAAGTTTGCTAATGTGACTGCACCTTTTGAGTGAAAAATAAAATTATTCAGTTATGAGAGATGAGATTTATAAGATAAAGTTTAAAATAAGTCACAGTTTGTGAGAAACAAAGTCACATTTGCTACAAATAAAGTCAAGTCACAAGTACCTTTTAATTTACTTTTTTTCCTGTGGTGGAAACAGGCTTCCATAACATACAAACAAAAATGTAGTTTTCAGTTCCTTTTTCAGAAGAGAAGACTAAATAATGTGTAATGTGTACAAGTTTCATGCATTTACATAAATGACATTGAACATGTGTGAGTGTTTGAAAGTGACTAATAATATTAATGATAATGCAGAATGATAAGACAGACTTCTGGTCTGGTTTAGATGAATGGGTACTTGAGTGTTATTCTTTGGATAAACTTAAAATCTGCTCAATGTGACGTTTATCACAGATATAAACAATTGCATTTTACCGTGAAATTCCTCTTAGTTTATGATCTGTAAAATTTCAAGCTGCACTGAGATAACAAAGTCTGGCACGGTGCTGTTTCGTCTGGTCTCAAACCAGCCTACGCATAACCAGGACAACAGACTTAGAAAACTCATTTTGAAACAGGTCTGAGATCTTTGGGGCGCATCTGTCTGGCACATTTTCTCTCTACCGCCCCGCATCAGCGCCTTCACCACTTGTGTTTATACACCTCTGAGACTGAGCGTGTTGTTTAAAACTGGGCTCTACCAGAACTACCTTTTGTAGGGGGGTTTGCAGACGCACACTGCACTAAAGCTACGGCATGCCAGAATGGGTGATTAGAGCAAACTGCAGTGAGGAGAAGGTGTGGAGGTTGAAGATGCTGGAAGGTGATGTGGTGCTGGGAGGGTTCCTTACGAGAATGTGGTGTGAAAATAAACTTCATTTGTTGCTGGGCGTTATATTGTTGTATTTGCATGTTTCATTTTGGGCATTTCACAGTATTTCAATGCTAACTTTAGCAGTGTTAGCCTTGCTCTGGAACATTTTTTCAGAACTCAGACTTAAAAGTGATTCTAACGCACTGAATATGTGTGGAAAACTTGCTTAAAACATTTTAACAGGAGGTTTAAAGGATTAAAGCATACTGTCAAAAGCCTTTCAGTGTCACAATTTTATCTTATGCTAAAAGCTAAAATTGAACCTTACACAGTATTTATCGCTCCATGTCCAACAATTTCAAAGGCTTCACATGGAAAACTTTCCTGTGATGTGACACAATCACAGCCAATCAGAACCAGTTTTGGGGAAAGTTACTATAAAAACATTCCATTACAATATTGTGTTACTCCATAAAAAATACTAATTGCATTAGATAGTTACTTTTTATATAAAGTAATGCATTACATTACTTTTGCATTACTTTTTGTCACCGGGGTTGGGCTTGCTTATTTGTTTTTTAATAACAAAAAACTCAAAAGTTATATTTTTGGCAACTGTAAAACCCCTTTCACACCAAAAGTGAAATGAATAAGGCTCAGGCTAAAGGCAGTGCCTCTGCAACTCACTCCTGAATTCTCTCAACACGGGGACAGAAGAGCTGTCAGTGAATAAATGGGAAAACAACTGGCATTACTTATTTAAAAAAGTAACTCAGATATTTGTTGTAAATTAAAAATAATGCGTTACCCCCAACACTGATCAGAACATATGTGGTTTAAAATGTCCTCTCACAGCTGGTTGGGATAAAAACTTTTAGCATTCTGTCACCTTATTATGTCTTGGCCAGGCTGAAAAGTTAGAAATTAGTTTAAGAATGTTTTTCCACTCCAAATCAGTTTCAGTATAAATCCAAATGCACCATACAAACTTTTAAAGATAAACTTAACTGTGAGTTAAGTCCTGTTCATACCAAAGACGACAACTACAATTATGATGTATCGCACACAAAAAAGTCCATATCACAAATATAACGATAACAACACAGAAGAACGATATTGTTGGAATCACTTTCAAAACGATTCTTTCCAGTTGATGAACAATAAAAACATTGACAATCAGAAACCACCCGACTTTTAAGAGTTTGAGCATTAAAGTAGAAGACAACAAAACTTATAATAAACAGTCCATTATCATCCATTGGTGCGGACGCTAATATAGTTATTTATTTATTTAGTCATTTAGCAGACGCTTTTATCCAAAGCGACTTACAAATGAGGACATAAGAAGCAATCAAAACCAACAAAAGAGCAACAACGTGCAAGTGCTATTACAAGTCTCAGTTAACCTAATGCAGTACAGATAAATATTATTATTATTTTTATTTATTTATTTTTAATGAAAAGACATATAGATAAAATAAAATTAGAATAAAGAGTGCTAGAGTTAGAGGGTGAAGTAAAGATGGAACAGATGAGTTTTTAGCCGTTTCTTGAAGATGGGTAAGGATTCGGCTGCTCTGATTGAGTTGGGCAGGTCATTCCACCAGATGGGAACAGTTAATGAAAAAGTCTGTGAAAGTGTTTTTGTGCGTCTTTGGGATGGTACAATAATGCGTCGTTCACTTGAAGAACACAAGCTTCTAGAGGGCACATAAGTCTGAAGTAATAAATTTAGGTAAAGGGGTGCAGAGCCAGTGGTGGTTCTGGAGGCAAACATTAATGGCTTGAATTTAATGCGAGCAGCTATTGGGAGCCAGTGCAAATTGATGAACAGAGGCGTGACGTGCGTCCTTTTCGGCTCATTAAAGATTAATCTTGCAGCAGCATTTTGGATTAATTGTAGAGGTTTAATATAATTATTATGTATATTAGAATTGTTATGTGTTATTGTTCTTGGTATGAACTGCAATTTAGTCATATCCCCCGCCGTCTCTATTAAATCCTAGAAAGGGTCTGTGCCGTTCAACAGCAGTTTTCCAAAGTATTTTTAGCTGTAAGTCAGCACGCCCATAAATGGTTCATGCTGAGGTGCCTCCTGGGAAGGCGTTTTATCAGTAATAAAGTGCCTCATATCAAATCACGGCCTCGCATAAGGGTTGTTGATTCTCACGGCATCCATTCCACATCAGCTCTAAAGAATTGTTTACTATGGACTGGAACCAAAAGATTAAAACAGAACTAGCGTAAAAGGCTAAGCTTTTTTTTTTTTGCTTCATTCGGAACAAGTGACAACATTAATACTTGTTGATGGCTTACATTTTGTCCTTAGATAACTTTTCAATGTTTTGTTTAGGGTAGCGAATGAAGTATCAAGTCAAGTCTGCTTTATTGTCAATTCTTCCACATGTACAGCACATACATACAGAGAATTGAAATTGCGTTACTCTCAGACCCTTGGTGTAAACAGTTAACATTAAACACGTTCAAATACAGATAATACGGTTTAAACATATGTACATACAACTCTATAGCTATACAAGTAAGGACATTGTAGAAAAAAAAATAAAGAAATAGATAAAGTGGCATAAGGCGCTTGGCAGATAGTGCAAACCAGTTAAATAAAAACAAAACTGTGCAGATATATTTGTAGTGCAAAAAGAGCTTATCAGTCTGAGAACATTGTAGAAAAATTAAAATAAAAAAGATAAAGTGACATAAGGCACATGGCAGAATAGATGGAGTGCAAACCAGTTAAATAAACCAAAACTGTGCAGATATATGTGTAGTGCAAAAAGAGCTTGCCAGTCTGAGGACATTGTAGAAAAATAAAAAAGATAGATAAAGTGACATAAGGCACATGGCAGAATAGATGGAGTGCAAACCAGTTAAATAAAACAAAAACTGTGCAGATATGGGTGTAGTGCAAAAAGAGCTATATTTAGCTATAAGGCATGTTTATGCAAATGAATAAGAAATATGCTTAAATGCTAGCTGGTGTCTGCAGTTATTTACATTGGAAAGCGCTAGGCACTGGATATTTAGCTTGACACTCAATATCTGTCCGCAAATGCTTTTCAAGATGTTGCTTTTCTATATAAGACCTTTGGAAATGACCGTTGAATGTTTCCACAACACTTTGAATAAATCAACAATGTTGTATAGCAAACTAGCGCAAACCGTTTGAGCTCCTACACAAGAGAGCAATTGTGTTGGATATCTGAGGCACTTGTGTGTACCTGAGTCGGAGCGTGAATGCGCTGTGTGTCTGACTGGTTTAATGACACCACTCACGGCCCAAATTACACTCAACTTGCTGTGTTCGTTTGGAAAAATAACACTTAAAGTCCTGCAACACTGAATCTCTTGTGTCACATCAAGAGGTTGAATTAGCACTGCTTGCAGCTAATCCTGTCAACGTACCTGGTTATGTTTAGCCTCTTAAGCTCACTTTTAGTTTTTTTTTATTATTCTGTGATACACTGAAGGCAAGACTATTTAAATGAACTATACTGAAAATAGAGCAATAAGAATGCGTGAAGAGACAGGGATATTTGTCAAGGTAAACAGAGAGGCTGCCTTGGGTAAAGTTGTCAACTTTAATTACTGCTTACAGGAAACGCTCCTCCGAGTTACCACCTCTGACTTTACTAAAACTGCCTCCAGCTAGTCTACAATGAACGGACAGAAAACTATTTAAAAAACTGCAATAAATGTAATGATAATTTACAATTTAGAAGGCGTTTTATTATTACTGTTACATTTTAGTATCAAATCATCACAACAGGAGACATATAATATTTGCTGGCAAAACTTGATGCGACAATGCTAGGGTGGCTTGCCAGCGTTTAGATGCTAAATTGTCTTGAGGGGTTGTTAGCATATTATGTCGCAAGGTGGTTTCTAATTGGTACACCCTCAAGATATTCTGGATTCTGTAAATATATAGTATTTTACTGCTCATTTAATCACCTGTCAGGTACTTATAAAAGTAAACAGCATGTTTTGAGTTATCATGCATGTCTGTATATCTGCGAACAACATAACTTTAGACGTTTACTCTCAGATAATCCTGTTTTTGTAAGAGCTCAGACGGTGTGTTGCCATTCTGAAAAGAAACCTAGGCTCAGTGAAATAAGCACAGGCAATTGGGATCTGATCCTAAAACACATCGGCTACCGCTACAGGAAGAGCTGCAGCCCTGTGGTAGTCTAAACTAAACAGAATAGAGGTTTAAATCCCAGTTAATCTAGATTGAAGGATGCGGTTTACTCTGGGAACTCACTGAGGGCTATCTGACCATCAGTGCTGGGTTTGTCTACGGCCTTTACGCTGGCATAAACATCCTGTTTATACTGTGAGAAAGAAAGAGAAAGATACATGTTAGACACACTCACAGCTTTTGTCCACATTTACTATAAGCAAGAAAATTAGATCTCATTAACATTTCCGGTCCCACTTTATATTAGGTGGCCTTAACTATGTTGCATTTACATTTAAATTAATCATTTAATACAATGCACTTATTGGGTACATACATGATTTTACATTGTAATTGTATTTTTAAAAATACCTGCATAGTCCCTTACACTTTAACCCACTCTTAAACCTACCCATACCACCAAACCTGTCCCTATCCCACCAGAAAAGTGTTTTGCAATATAATATAGAAGTACATTCTACTTATTTTTTGATGTAAGTACATTTAAGGCCTCCTAATATAAAGTGGGACCACATTTCCTTTTTATATTTAAAGTGGAATCTATATATAGCCTATAATAATTATTTATACATATATTTATATATAAAAAGTGTGTTCATTTAATTGATTATTATAACATAAATATTAGAAAAGTAAACGATAATGATGTAAATGACTGTAAAATTCCTCTGTAAAATATATACTGCTAAGTCACATGAGAAATCCGTAGGCTAATGATCAGGCTCAGTGCAAGGATCAGATGTTATTCCAGACTTGAACTTGTGACATCCACAAACTAGACCACAAAATATTGTTTCCTTATTTTATTTGCAATGGCAAAATTCATTATTTTCTTAAACAGCTGACCTGACCGCTATCATGAGCTTGTGTCCGCTGAGCCTGTGCGTGAGATAAAATGACTAATATTTGGCTGCCATCCCAACATGATGCGTGACGACTTTTATGTAGAATAACCTTTTTTATAAGACTGATATGACTTGAGTTTCGTTCCAGTGTATCAGACATACTGTCAAAAGTGCTGTTCGGTTATATTGTCTCCTTCAAGAAAGCGCACGGAAAGTCGTTATATGTTGCCCCCTTGTGGTGATTAATTAATGTCAAACCACAGGCCGGCTTTTAACTGTTTGCTTTGGAAAAAAAATCGAATCAGAATTTTGATAAAGTTTAAGTATACATATTTCGAATACTACACACATAGAACACATATTAGCCTATTATAGCCTACTATCGGTGATCAAGTGTGCCAACATTCTAAAATGGGCTGTTTTCAATTTATCTGTAGCCTATTTTAATGTCTGTACAATGCTTTCACTATTATAGGAAATCTGGCAAATGGAAGGAAATAGTATTTGTGTTTATTTAGGCCTGCCTCATTCATTTAAACTATCAGCACTTCTATTTTAAACATTTTAGCGGAAATTAAATCATGTTTTTTTTTCGGTTCACCAGAAGAACAGGCATGAAACCACTGGCAAAATATATCAATCAAAATACCTCATAATATGTGAGATGTCAATTGATGTGGGATTAATATGATTATTCTCATCGAGCTGCAACACTTGACCAGTGCTTTATTATTATTATTATTAGCCTAAAGTTTTACATTGTAATATTTCTTCATATTTTTTCAAATTCCCCAAACTTTCTGTTTATTTTCAGATTTAAATTAGATTAAGTCGGTATTCTGTTTTTATTTTGGCGCTTAAACTGTGACATTCATAGAAAAGAACACATTAATAAAGTGAGATAACTCTGACACTGGCTATGTTGACATTACAAGTGAGGAATTATAGTTTGATAAATCACAACAGTTTCAGATGATTACCAAGTCAGCCAGCATTTGAATAGTGCAAAAAACATTTGACGTACAATGAAACTGAATTATTTGCAACATGTTTGCTTTTATTTTAGCAGCTGATAGAAATTGAGAAGGATTGATATGGCCTGGGCTACAGTTAAAGAGAAGTGATAACTGGAGAACTCATGTGAAGAACATGCAGATGTCTTGTGTTTGCATTAACAATGCTCATATATGGTAACCATATTACAGTTTTATCAGCACGTTGCCTTGAAGGTTTAATAAATCAAAGTTTACCACGGTAAGATGTTTTTCTCATTTTAGGAGTCCACAAACTTTGCCCCCTGGTGGTTTCTGATAATTGGTACATATGTTGTGTATTTTTGTGCACCACCATCCATCCACATGGGATATTCTTCTGACAGTCCTGACAGTTCTGTGAGACATAAACTTAGAATTGTGAGACATAGTCTAAACTCAGAGATCAAAATAAACATTTGCTGACCATTTTCTTTCAATTCTGAGTTTATATCTAGAAATATATAGTTCATGGTTTTTTTTTTTCAGAATTGTGAGATATAAAGTCAGAATTTGCAAGATATAAATTTGCAATTGCAAGTTTAGAACTCATAATTGCGAATTTATCGCGCAATTCTGAAAAAAAAAAATGATTGAGAATCTCAGAAGCAAAATGTTCGCTTGGCTGGTGTGTTTATTCTACATTAAGTAGCCATTTGGAGCACTCAAATGACTGTTTTCAAACAGTTTTCCAAGAACACTCCCCTAACCGCTATTGAATGAGAAAACAGATAACTCCGCCCCCGACGCACACCATTGGTTGATCCAAGGTTGCAGTGCAAAATGTTTTTCTCATTTTAAAGGCAACAAATGTTGCTAACCTTACTGATTTTATTATATTAAACAAGCCCTATTATTCCTAAACAAAGTTTTCTGTATCAAATGACATGCAAGAATCAACAGAACTGAGATGTATGACAATCAGCTGAAATCTGATCCCCATTAAAATGATCCTCCATCAATCTTCATCTCAAGATTGTGGTTTGACAGTCATATTTTAAACAGTCAAATACAGCGAGAAAAGTACTTATATCATTTTGTCAGCTCTCATAATCTATTTTAGGACCTGGTGTAAATAAAGTGTAATTTATCATTTATAATAAAGAGATATATTACACTGTGAATCAGATGTTGAAATGTTTTTTACGGTTGTTGAATTGTTCCACAGCAAATTTCTTGTCAGCTCTTCTCAGTCAGACCACATCCTCTGAGAAACTGATGCAGGTGTTTGCAGACTTTACATTCATTTTTGATCTGAAACCAGTAGTATGGTTTCAGTTAGTCACTAGGATTGGGCTTTGGGCATGGAAGCATAGCTTATAGAATATCACGGCAAAAAGACAACCTGTACTGATAGACACACACTGATACACATGATGAGTTTGTCTGCGAGCAACACACTCGTCACTCCCCTTTCATTCTCTCCAATGAATCTCCATGTGTGATTAGTACAGAAGATCACGTGGAGTCTATCTGCCGTCCAATGCCACAACAACGCAGACTGTGAGCACGTGCAAGTTCCTCTTTTTTGTAATTCAGGTCTTGTATACAAATCATGATCCTTACAATAAACTAATATTTGAAGAGCTTGTCTAAAGGGGGTCTTGGTTTTGTTTACCAAGACTTTGGATAAAATAAATCCATGCTATGCTAAACTGTATGTAGGCCTATTAGAATTTTAAATGAGTTACTTAGGACTCTTTACCAAAGCTGTGACCATCATAGATATTGAAGGGGTGGGATTTTCAATTCTTATTTTTAAATTTTACATTTTGTCCACCTCTAATCTTGAATATTGATTTACACCCTTGTGCATTGTAGTAAATTTAAGATAAAGGCATATTTTATTCATCTGTAGACACGTATCAAGAAAGCAAATTAGTAACAGCAAAACATGTACAGATGTGCAACTAATTTAATCCCATTTTTTCCCTAATTCCTTAAAGAGAATGTGTATTTTACTCCTTGAAACAGACGGCATTGCTTATTTAAACAATAATCTAAGTAATAATATGTATGAAAGAAAGAAAGAAAGAAAGAAAAAGAAAGAAAGAAAGAAAGAAAGACAGACAGAAAAGTTGTTCAATGCTCAGTTGTTCAATGAGACACAAAAGTAACCTCCAAAATCAAAGTAACACACATTGGCATGCGAAAGTTTGGGAACCCCTTGCAGAATCTGTGAAAATGTGGATAATTTTAACAAAATAAGAGAGATCATACAAAATGTTTCTTATTTTTTATCCCGAGTAAGATAGTTTACATAAAAGATGTTTACATATAGTCCACAAGACAAAAAAATAAACAAAATAAAAATAGCTGAAATTATTAAAATAACCCCCTTCAAAAGTTTGGGAACCCTTGGTTCTTAATACTGTGTGTGGTTACCTGGATGATCTACGACTGTGTTTTTGTTTTGTGATGGTTGTGTTTGAGTCCCTTGTTTGTTCTGAACAGTTAAACTGAGCACTGTTCTTCAGAAAAATCCTCCATGTCCTGCAGATTCCTCAGTTTTCCAGCATCTTTTGCATATTTGAACCCTTTCCAGCAGTGACTATGATTTTGAGATCCATCTTTTCACGCTGAGGACGATTGAGGGACTCAAACACAACAATTAAAAAAGGTTCAAACATTCACTGATGCTCCTGAAGGAAACACGATGCCTTAAGAACCCGGGGGTGAAAACTTTTTGAATTTGAAGATCAAGGTAAATTATAATTTGTCTTCCGGGAAACATGCAAGTATCTTTTGTTGCTTCAGAAGGGCAGCACTAAATGGAAAAAAAAAGATATTTCAACAAAATAAGAACAATTTGGACATTTTCATCCTGTTCAAAAGTTTTCACCCCCCGGCTCTTAATGCATTGTGTTTCCTTCAGGAGCATCAGTGAATGTTTGAACCTTTTTTAATTGTTGTGTTTGAGTCCCTTGATCATCCTCAGTGTGAAAAGATGGATCTCAAAATCATAGTCACTGCTGGAAAGGGTTCAAATATGCAAAAGATGCTGGAAAACTGAGGAATCTGCAGGATATGGAGGATTTTTCTGAAGAACAGTGCTCAGTTTAACTGTTCAGAACAAACAAGGGACTCAAACACAACCATCACAAAACAAAAACACAGTCGTAGATCATCCAGGTAACCACACACAGTATTAAGAACCAAGGGTTCCCAAACTTTTGAAGGGGGTTATTTTAATCATTTCAGCTATTTTTTATTTTATTTTTTATCTTGTGAACTTTAATGTAAACATCTTTTATGTAAAATATCTTACTCAGAACAGTACTAAATAAAAAATAACATGCATTTTGTATGACCTCTCTTATTTTGTTAAAATTATTCACATTTTCACAGATTATGCGAGTTCCCAAACTTTCACATGCCACTGTAATTTAACATTAACATATTTATTAAAAATATATATTGAAATAAGTTACTTTAAACTGTAATAATATTTTACAGTATTAGCCTACAGTTATATTGCATTTTGATCAAATACATTGATCTTGGTGAGCTCAAAAAGTCTTACCCTAAACTTTTGAACGGTACTGTGTTGTATATTTAGCCTACATATGATGATCATAAATAAAATGAGGCAGAGCTGTCTTAAAAAATATACTAATAATAAACACTTTAAATAGGCTATGACTTATGCCAGTTGAATATATAAAAAATTTTATGGATCTTTGACACTGACATCATCTTCAAGAGGTGCAAACTGGAATTAAACAGCTGTATATGATTTTACACTAGCTACTATTAAGATTAAGTTCAAACTTCTGCAATTTCATTCATAGTTTATAACTTTGAAAATGCATCATCTATTTTAGACCCCTCTAAAGTATATTTTGCTCACAAAAATCACCGGTGGGATCGATTTCCATTCAACACAGACATATACAGCGCAGATGAGATCCTGTATTATTAATTTGAGATGGTTTGGTGGCTATCACGAGAGTTAGTTAGTCAGAATGTAAGTTCAATAGGAGTTCTACACAACATCCGGGCATTCCACCGCTTGCGCAGAATCGGAATGGCGGAGGTAAGTGAGCTGCGGGGCTCGGGGGAAGAACAACACAACGATTAAATGATTCAGCCGCTCCGGTACACTTTAACAACCAGCCGCGCATTAACGGACAGCGTAAGACCCGTCCCGTCTGATCGACCGACTCAGAAAACGGCAAAGATAGACGGTCATTAATAAGGAGGAAGTTAAAATGGGAGCGTTCCGCCGCTCTATCTATCTCTACGTCTGGTGCGTTCACAAGCGTTTAATTCTCCAGATCGAGCTCCGTTCAAAACAACTGGAGAGCGGCGAGAGCGCTGGTGCTGAAGCGTGTCCCAGGTGCGCACGGATGGCAGGTCTAAAGTTTCAAAACTTCAGATACTGTCACTGCCTCCTCGACTTCCCTAAAACTGTTTCCTTCTCGCACCGGTTCAGAGTCACGGTGCAAATGTTCAGCACTGACTTACAGGAAAGCGCCTGAGTGACAAACTTCAGTAAACCTCAGTGTGATCACACATAAATTGAGCTTTAGACTATGTCTAGAAGTGTTTTATGAGGTAAACATACAGAATTATATTCAGATTAGTTGTATAAAGTCATTTATTTATGAAGGAGACTTGTAATATGAGGGGAAAAGGTATCTAGATGTTATGTCTGGTAGTGGTCATATGGCAATTTTGTACCAATAACTATTTTGGTGTAAAATGTTACTGTTTTTGTAAGGGCCTATATTCTGAAAGATCAAGTGCAGGTAGTAGCTTTCGGAAATGTTAAGTTCTTCTCTTGGACATGTTACTTCACAACATTGTTTTGAACATAATTCATGTTCATCATTTGAAATATTGCTTGAATTGGTCTAAAAGTCTGTGAAGAGTAATTAACAATAATTTTAACTATGGTATTCTGGTGGAAATTCTGGTGAAATTTTGCATATTTAATTTCATGAGCTGTCATAAGGTTTATTTTGTAAGCACTTCTTTTTTATAGTTAAGAAGTGAGACATGTTATTGACAATCATACTGGTTTATTTGGCTTTTTGCCTGTTATACCTCATATGAGGTGTGTTGAGATGTTGTAACTATAGTGGCTTTTACCTCCATAAATACAGGGGCTTCAAAAGGTCTTTGTTCACACTTTTAAGTCACTTTTAAACATTTCTGAATGCCACAGCATTAGAATCAAATCAGTCTGCCAAAAATTATCCTAAACCTTTTCTCAAAAGTTTATTCTAGCCCTTTCTCCAGTTAATTTGAGATTTAATCAACATTTACCAATGTAATTTTAGTGGATGTATGAAGTCAGTTCTCCTCAACGTTTTGGTTTTCATTTTAAACAATTATTGTTATAAAATTTGAATTTATTTCATTTTGATTTAATATATTTATTGAGAATGATCTGTTCTCACTGTGCTTTAGCTGTGCAAATGGGCTCCAAGGACCAACGGCACAGTCGTGTAGACATTTTCCACCAGGGATATGCGGGGCCCCTGGAGGCCCTTCCCCGGGTAACCACGTTCCTAGAGGAGCAGGACGGGAGCCTGGTGGCCCTGCGGAGGCAGGCGATAAAGATGGCAACCAAGTCCCATGCAGTGAGTAGAACAATTTTTTGCTGTGCATTGAGAGATTGGATTAGATTCCTGTTAATGCTGATGAATATGAGGGGAAAAATAGGATCGTTTCGATCACCTTTCCACAGGGTGGTGAGATGCCCCTTGAGCAACTGCTGGCACTTTATGGGTACAACCTGCCTGATCCTGTCCTGCAGCAACAACAGGAGCCGAATGAGCTGGCAGCCAGTCTGCCAGAAATGACACTGGACAAGGTCACTATCACTGAAATAATCAAAGTATTTGTTAAAAGTAAAAGTGGGTGCGACCGTTTGGAACTTCAATGTGCGAGGCTTCCAGTGTCATTCACTTACAGTTATTTACCTGTATGAAAACAGTCCATTATGATGCTTGATATTGCAAACTGGTATTTGTTTTTTCATATTATTTTATTATATTATCACAGGTTTGTAGCACAAATAGGTTTGCCGTTTACTGAACTTTCTTATTCTTCCAGTCATTTACCTTTAGCGATTAATGAATCGGAAGTCTCACACATTGAAAGAAAAAGCTTCTGTATTACAGAATACGGTGGATAAAAATTTACGATTTCGATTGCAAAAACCATCAACTTAGTTTCTCGTAGCCATGACTTTTTTTTTTTTTCAAACTGTGGTTTTATTTCTCAGAATTTTGACTTTATTTCTTATTTTAAATCTCATAAATCTCTCATAAATCTCATATCTATTTATCAAATTGTGATTTCACTCTAAAGGTCTGGTAACCTTTAAAAACAGAAGACCATGAAAAAAGACAAATATTTTATTTCAAAAGTATAGCAATGCAATAAGTTCAGCTCACACACAAGTCACTTTTAAACAAAGCAGCTTTCTGTTGGTCAACGTGGCAAATTTGTGTGACCAAATTGAATCCGTTGTGAAATCTTTTGCCCTCAAGTGAAATTCCCAATTTTTTGCTTGTTCTCCTCAGTAAAATCTTAAAATGGTCCTTGTGACTTCTTTAGGAAACTTAGAAAGTGAAATTCTGCCTTATAGCTGGAAATTAAATCAATCTTTTTTATAGGTTCAGATAGGTAAAGCTCTACTCTCAGGAGCGGAGGATGTGGACAGCCATTCCTCTGCTGATGACCTCACACTCTCCATCACGTCCCATTCATCTGACCTCTTACAATGTCACCTAAGAGGTACAACATCAAAATGCCACTTTTTGTACTGTACTGGCAACTCCTAAGCGAATATTCTTGTAAGCAATGTCAGTCCTTAGCAATGCTAGTTGCCCTTTTTTCTTTGCTATTTGTTTCTTTATATTTTGTTAAAGATGATTTGTTCACACTGCACATACATTTGGAACTTAATCATATTTGCCTATGACTTATTTTGCTGGCAACATAAGACATTTAGTGTGTGTTAATTTTCTTTGAAAAATCTGTTTTCTGTTTTCAAAAATGTTTGGGCTTACTCTCAAATGGTACTTTACCAGGTGATGACAAAGACACTTCAGTCAGCTGCTCCGAAGATGACTCAGAAAGCACCTCTATCCCCTCCAGTGATGGCTGCAAGGTAAAAAAAAAGATTCATGTTATAGTTTACTATGTTTATATTATTGATCACTGATTTTTAATTTTATTTTGTATAATACATTTCTATGAAAAATTTTGTTTGTGTTTTGAGGTTACATCTTTTAATAATTAAATTTATGTGACTTTATATATAGAGCTATGTATTTTGGAAATTGTAATGGTCCAAGAATAGAGCCTAGTGGGACAACGTAGTTAAAAGTATCAGTAGGCCCTTGTGTGCAGAATTAATCAAAATGTCAGGTTTTCTTACCCAATACTTTCTAAAAGATTTAATGCTGGAAAACATGATCTTCAGGGTTTTTCATTCATGCTTGCATTCAGCAAGGACGTGTCAATTTGGTCAAAGTGTAGTACTTCTATAAATCACCAGGCATTGAGTATATTAGAATGAAGGATCATGTGACACTGAAGACTGGTGTAATGGCTGCTTTGTTATCACTATAATAAATAAGATTTATATTACTCTTATCAGTCTATTATAAATCCATTATTTAAGATATTTCACAATATTGTTGTTGTTGTTGTTTTTTTTTCAATCAAAGAAACATAGCCTGGGTGAGCATAAGGTACTTCTTTCCAAAACATAAAAAAAATTGTATTGACCCCAAATGTTTTAATGGTTGTGTCTATAAAATAGAATTTATAATATTTTTTTAATGATTTTAAAATGGCAAAAAATTTTAATGTTAAAAAACATTGTAGTAATGCTTTTGTGCCATGTTTTGGTTATCAGGACATCATGGTGGGCCCCCAGTATCAGGCTATAATTCCTTCTCTCTGTACACACACTTTTTATGAAAGAGGTGAGTGTCTTCTCTTGTCTGG
This sequence comes from Barbus barbus, assembly GCF_936440315.1. Lineage (NCBI taxonomy): Eukaryota > Metazoa > Chordata > Actinopteri > Cypriniformes > Cyprinidae > Barbus > Barbus barbus. The sequence continues at coordinate 12,486,674 of NC_136727.1, forward strand.
TGTTCTTTACACCGGCTCCAGGCATGTGGTTTCAGTGGTCTGTTTTGCATAACCAACCTGCCGAGTCCCCTGGGATCCACACCTGTTTTGTTGCTGTTATCCCCAGCCTATGAAAATGAGGACCAGTTATTGTGGACCCCAGATGTGTTGTCCAGTCTGGCTGTAGAGAAGTTTTTGCTTGAAGTCCAGAGAAAAGGGAGTGATGATGGACCTACAAACACTTTGACCACAGGAGATATAGTCAAAGACAATGAGCAGGTTGGGTTGAATCACAGATGCAGCACTTGTCTTTTCATACAATCTGTAAGTGGCTGAATTGGAGGGTAAAGCTTGCTAGCAATGTTATGTTGGTATTATTTGTTTACTATTACAGTAGTTATTGATATATTGATATTATATTTGATTAAATATTATATTTTTAGTTTTTGTTTTAATTTAAGTTTTAGGAATTTAATGTTTTAAAAAATATTTCTATATAGTTTTAATTCTTTTTTTTTTTTTTTTTTCCGTTTTGGTAATTTGAGTGCACCAATCATTTATTTATTTCAGTTATTTGCCAAGCCAAAATTTCAAATTTTTGTTTACTTTTAATGAAAATACAATGGTCCAAGAATAGAGCCCAGTGGGTCCCCTGTACTTATACATTAAAGTCCACATGAAATTAAAATTTACACTGTATACTTTGTTAGCACACATTGCTAGCCTTGAAGTGAACAATTTATCTGTGCAAGTTAATCCAAAAAATGGTCTTGTAATCTTTAATCAAAATCTGAAAATTTGCTTCTGCTCTGGAATGGCATTCCTTCTCTAAGGACATCAGTTTGACAGCTTGGGAAGATTACTCTTAACCACTGTTAGTTTGCTGCGAGCAGGAGATCAAAATGTCAGGTTTTCTTTTAAAAGGTATTTAAATGTTTAAGATTCTGCACAATTTTTAGGTCAGTAGTGAAGGTTTTTGTTTATTTATTTATTTATAATATATATATATATATATATATATATATATATATATATATACATACAATTTTTGAAAGATTTTACTCCAATTTATGCTGGAAAACATGATCATTAGGTTTTGCACAAACTTGTGAAGTTCATGCAACTTTGGTGCTGCTGTCATTAAAGCAAAACAGCAGCATGCCAAATATTAAGACATTCTGAAATTACATAGATGCGTTTCCAATCTCATTCTTTTCTACCTCGCTGTAACTTTTTGTCTTTAGTGTTTGATCTTTTAGTGGTTGAACTTACTTTGTGGTCTTTCATTCTATCACTTTTGTAGGCTCTATATGAACTAGTGAAATGCAACTTCAATGCAGCCGAGGCTCTAAGAAGATTTCGCTTTAATGTCAAGGTTTTCAATGGTAAGGCTTCTAATTGCTTTCTTTCTTTCTGTTATTTTCTTTCTCAATCCTTATTTAGTAGGCAGTCAAAAAATGAAATCCATGCATCCATCTCCTAGGATGTATAGCAGGTTAATTTCAATGTAAAAATTGTTCCAGAAGAGCTTTGTGGCTGGAGTGAGGAGGAGTGTCGTAACTTTGAGTATGGCTACCGTGCCCATGGGAAGAACTTCAACCTTATACAGGCCAACAAGGTAAACCACCATATCTGTTTTAAGTTTTCTCATAACATACATTGTTTCCCAGTAGAGATTGCTGCTGATGTTCCTTTTTTTTTTTTTTTTTTTTTTGAGAAACGAGAGTCCCTTAATGTGTCATTCTCTCTTATTTGCCCTCACCCAGGTCCGCACACGCTCAGTAGGTGAGTGTGTAGAGTACTACTACATGTGGAAGAAATCAGAGCGGCATGAGTATTTCACACAGCAGGCCACCAAACTGGGTCGGAAAAAGTGCAATCTGCCATCTGGCAACACGTGAGTGTGTTTTTTTGTTTGTTTGTTTTTGTTTGTTTGTTTGCTTGCTTGCTTGTATCTTTTTGAGTAAAGACTTAAAGGGGTCAAATGATGCTTTTTTAAAGATCATTATTTTGTGTAACAGAATATGTTGACATGCATTAATGTTCAGAAAATACATTATTTTTCAAATACTGTACATTATTGTAGGTCCTCTATGCCCCGCCTATCTCAAACACTTCGTTTTCTACAAAGTTCCTCTTTCCGACAAGCGCAGTCTGCTCTGATTGGCCAACTGACCCAGTGCATTGTGATTGGCCGAACATCACAAGCTCTTGTCGGAAATGTAACAGCCCTTTCCATAATCGCGAGCTTCAGCTTTCAAAATAAAAGTAATAATGTCGTTTTATAGTTTTACCATCAGTTCAAGGCCGAGAGGGGAACAGAGTCACGTGACAGACACAGTGATGATGCTCGTATGTAATTGCACACAAACCGCGATTAAGCTGACGTGCTGTGATGTGTGACCCTGTCCTCTCTCTCTCTTTCTCTCTCTCGCACACACACACACACACACACAACGTGCAAAACTCCGCATTTGAACAGTCAATCGCAAATACTTAAACTAATAACAAAACTTACTTACAGTCGCTGATTCAGAAGCGCCAGATTGTCATAGCAAAGTCAGAATTACCTCCTCTCCTAGGTTCACGAAATGGTCGTCCATAAAATGCGTTGTGATAACATCTGGGTTGTGCTGTTCTGTTGTAAGTAATCTTAATGATTTCTAAATGCATCTACTTTCGTAAGGCCAAATAAAGTGCTTTTGCTTTTGCATAGAAACACAGAGTCCCCAGTCATGGCTGCATCAACACTACTGCGGTTACTGAAACCACGCCTTCTTTCTTTGCGTGAACATTTGGGTGGCATTACGCAAATATTTCCACATCGTGACGTAGACATGTGGGGGCGTGTTTGAATGAGCCGTTTTAGGGGGAGTCTTAACTTTAATAAAGAATATGTCTTTGGTTTTGAGACTTTAGTCTTTGCAACTTCAGGGATCTTATCTATGCACAAACAGCTTGTAACACTTCAAACAGAAAGGAAAACTTGAAATCGCATCATCTGACCCCTTTAATAAAGATTAAACAAGAAACAAGGAAGTAGTGCAGAACTATTTAAATGAACAGGTTGCATATAAATAATTTTGGTTCTGTTTCAACAGCAAATTAAAGGAATAGTTCACCTAAAAATGAAAATTTGCTGAAAATGTGCCTCAGGCCATTAAAGATGTAGATGAGTTTGCTTCTTCATCTGGAGAAATTTAGCATTACATAACTTGCTCACCAGTGGATCCTCTGCAATGAATGGGTGCTGTCAGGATGAGAGTCCAAACAGCTGATAAAAACATCATGATAATAAAGTCATTCACATAACTCCAGTCCATCAATGTTTTGTGAAGTGAAAAGCTGCGTGTTTGTAAGAAACAAATCCATCATTAAGGTGTTTAACTTTAAACTTCTGGCAAAAATATTATTCCATAATCCATGATAATGCTTCCTCCACTGAAAAATCAGAATCCGCCAACATATATCTAGAACCGTTTTGGACTGTTTTTGATTGTAAACGGTGCTTGATATTTCTCTCCATATTCAGACAAGATGTTTTAATGATTTCTTACAAACATGCAGCTTTTTGCTTCACAAGACATTAATCGATGGACTGGAGTCATGTGGATTACTTGCAGATTATTTTCATGTCTTCACCAGCTGTTTGGACACTCATTCTGATGGCACCCATTCACTGCAGAGGATCCACTGGTGAGCAAGTGATGTAATGCTAAATATCCCCAAATCTATTCTGGCATCTTGAATGCCCTGAGGGTGAGAAAATCCTAAGCAAATTTTCGTTTTTGGTTGAACTTTTTACAATTTTACAAATTGTGGAGGCTTTTATTTCTTGGCATGATAAACGAAATGAACCAGGACCAATTTGATCACACTGAAAACAAAATTGACCTTTTTTAAGATAATGATCTAATGATACTTAAATATGTCTCTTAGAGAGGATGCTGAGCCAGATGGAGATACTGGTGATGTGGAAGGTGCCAATCAAGGTTTGCCAAGTAGGTCTTCCATTCAACTCCAACCTCCATCGCCATCTGCAGTCATGGAGCTGGATAAACAAGGTGCACTTTACTAGTTCTTTGATATTATACTTACCCTTCCACATGCATATGAGTTCATTAAAAACCATCCATTGCTACCAGCTTCTTCATTTATGTTCACTTGTTTATGTCCAACATAAATGCTTTTTTTTTTCTTGATTTCGGGATGGATGGTCAATGGGCTATGATTTGTTTCATTGTTGTTTTCCATCTGCCACATTTTCCCCATTATATTTGTGTTCTTTTATGTTTTGTCGCCTTTCATTTGGTCGTACGATCCAGAAGACAGCCTGAATTGCGCAGCTCAGTTTCATGGTCGTCCACGACGGAAACGCACGCCGCGCTTCCTATTAAAGCCCTGAGCTGCCTGCTCACTGACAGCCTAAAACTGACAGACAAACAGGTAAAAACAGAAATAGGAACTGGATCATGCCTGTTATGCAGTACATTTTCATGGCCATCATGTATGTGTATATGTATGTGTGTGTATATATATATATATATATATATATATATATATATATATATATATATATATATATATATATACATATACATACACACACACACACACACAGTGGGGTAAAAAACTGTTTGGTTCCCTGTTGATTTTGTACGTTTACCCACTGACAAAGAAATTATCAGTCTATAATTTTAATGTTAGGTTTATTTTAACAGTGAGAGACAGAATAACAACAAGAAAATCCAGAAAGACGCATTTCAAAAAAGTTGACCTCTTCGCAAAACATGACTTAGTACTTGGTGGCAAAACCCTTTTTGGCAATCACAGAGGTCAGACGTTTCTTGTAGTTGGCCACCAGGTTTGCACACATCTCAGGAGGGATTTTGTCTCACTCCTCTTTGCTGATCCTCTCCAAGTCATTAAGGTTTCTGATGTTTGGCAACTCGAACCTTCAGCTCCCTCCACAGATTTTCTATGGGATTAAGGTCTGGAGACTGGCTAGGCCACTCCAGGACCTTAACGTGCTTCTTCTTGACCCACTCCTTTGTTGTCTTGGCCGTGTGTTTTGGGTCATTGTCACGCTGGAATACCCATCCGCGACCCATTTTCAATGCTCTGGCCCTGATGGTACATGGTCCCGTCTATCGTCCCTTTGATGCGGTGCAGTTGTTCTGTCCCCTTAGCAGAAAAACACCCCCAAAGCATAATGTTTCCATCTCCATAGTTGACGGTGGGGATGGTGTTCTTGGGGTCATAGGAAGCATTCCTCCTCCTCCAAACACGGCGAGTTGAGTTGATGCCAAAGAGCTGGATTTTGGTCTCATCTGACCGCAACACTTTCACCCAGTTCTCTGAATCATTGGCAAACTTCAGACGGGCCTGTACATGTGCTTTCTTGAGCAGGGGGACCTTGCGGGCGCTGCAGGATTTCAATTACCAATTGTTTTCTTGGTGACTATGGTCCCAGCTACCCCCGTGTAGTTCTGGGCTGATTCCTCACCGTTCTCATGATCATTGAAACTCCACGAGGTGAGATCTTGCATGGAGCCCCAGTCTGAAGGAGATTGATAGTTATTTTGTGTTTCTTCCATTTGCGAATAATCGCACCAACTGTTGTCACCTTCTCACCAAGCTGCTTGGCGATGGTCTTGTAGCACATTCCAGCCTTGTGCAGGTCTACAATCTTGTCCCTGACATCCTTGGACAGCTCTTTAGTCTTGGCCATGGTGGAGAGTTTGGAATCTGATTGATTGATTGCTTCTGTGGACAGGTTGTCTTTTATACAGGTAACAAGCTGAGACTCCCTTTAAGAGAGTGCTCCTAATCTCAGCTCCTTACCTGTTTAAAAGACACCTGGGACCCAGAAATCTTGCTGAATGATAGGGAATCAAATACTTATTTGACTCATTAAAATGCAAATCATTTTATAACTTTTTTTGAAATGTGTTTTTCTGGATTTTTTGTTATTATTCTGTCTCTCACTGTTCAAATAAACATACCATTAAAATTTTAAGCTGATCATTTCTTTGTCAGTGGGCAAACGTACAAAATCAGCAGGGGATCAAATAATTTTTCCCCCACTGTGTGTGTGTATATATATATATATATATATATATATATATATATATATATATATATATACACACACACACAGTGCACAGCATAAACGAGTACACCCCCTCTTAAACTTAAAAAAATGTTTGTTGTGTGATAAAATGTTGTTGCAAAAATGAGTACACCCTCCTGAAAGTTACAAAAAAAATAAATAAAATACGTATAGGTTTAAGGCTATTTTTGATCAACAAATAAGTATATTGAACCAAAACTTTTAAAGACAAGTAATTTCCTGACAATTGAAAGTGTTCTATAGCGCACTGAATCATACTCAGACTCAAAGAAACACTCCACTTTTTTGGAAATAGGCTCATTTTAGAACTCCCCTAGAGTTAAACAGTCGAGTTTTACAGTTTTTTTAATCCATTCAGCCGATCTCCGGGTCTGGCGGTAGCACTTTTATCATTGAATCGGATTAGACCATTAGCATCTCGCTCAAAAATGACCAAAGAGTTTTGATAATTTTCCTATTTAAAACTTGACTCTTCTGTAGTAACATCGTGTACTAAGGCCGACGGAAAATGATATATGGCTAGGAACTATACTCTCTTTCCGGCGTAATAATCAATCAGTCGCAATGATATTACGCAGCGCCTGAAAGTAGTCCATATCAGCTATATCATAACTAACTACCTAGCTGGGGACTACTTTCAGGCACTGCGTAATATCATTGCGACTGCTGCACCCATGGTACGGCAGCAAAGTTCCTTGATTATTACGCCGGAATGAGAGTATAGTTCCTAGTCATATCGGCCTAGAAAATCGCAACTTTTAATTTTCTGTCAGTCTTAGTACATGATGTAAAAGTGTTCCTTTAATGCTGGCAGCAGTGGAACCACTTGGGAGAGAACTGCCAGGTGACTTATTTCTTAGCATAAAAGAGGACAATGTTACAAGAGGAATACCAAATTATTGTTTTAAGTGTGAAAATATAGCAGAAGTAGCACCGACATTCAAAAACAATGGACTTGTGACAAGGCTCCTGAAATAATCAGGTCTTCAGTTTAAAGGTCATTGCACACGGAGTCTGAAAATTTCGTCCGAAGTTTCGCACATTAAAAAATAAATACAACCTCACGTTATGTCAAATCACATTTTCGTCCGTCATAAAAAATATTGGATCGGGTTCGATTTTTTTTTTTTCAGTTTTTCGCATCCGTAGCAAGCATTTTGAGAGGCGAATGCCAAAATCCAGAATGGCGATTGTCAAGTTCATCCACTTCGTCTCGCAGCACAAAGCACTGTATATAGATCCTTGCACACTGAGTTCACAGAAATTGGTGGTCTTTTTTTAAATATGTGGCTCTAGTATCGCTAGCAAAGCATCAAACTGAGCCACTGACATCCTGATGTAAACTTTGAATCGCCCGTGATAATCCCGCTGCTCCTTAATAAGAAGGGGAACTCTCTGTCCTCTCTATATCTCAGGATTGGATGGACTCAATATTTACTTTTTCTTTTTCTTTAAGAAGTTAGAGGACAACAAAATCATCCTCAATGCTCGAAGACATTTAGTAGGCTACTGTTTTGCGAATTTATTAATATGCATCGGACTCAGTGTGCAAGGTTTCAGTGCGTGACGAACAGTGTTGGGAAGGTTACTTTGAAAATGTAATAGGTTACAGATTACAAGTTACCCTACTTAAAATGTAATTTTAATACTTTATTAAAGTAATGTAACTGATTACATTTACTTTTTGAAATTTCAATGTTTTCAACTGGTAATCATTTTGAAACATGTAAACCAGGCAGGGTTAACCTTACAGTAGTGCTCAATACTTGTTACTGTCAGACTTTGAAAATCCTTCATCACTTGAATGAAGATTGTAATATTTTAATTTTAAAGGAGACATTGGATGCAAAATATCTTCATTTGCATATAAATGTGTCTTAGTAGTGCGTTGACACAACCACCCTACAAATCTTTTTATTAATCCCCCAAAAACCTAAACAGTTATCTAGCCAATATGATGTCATATTGCTCAGGCCCCTCCCACAACCTCTGATGTACTGTCCCATATTAGCATATTTTCAACCTCAGCTAGTTGTACGAAGTCTGCCATTTTCTCTGCGCTTGAGCTGCTGTAGCGACAACAATGTCTTGAAAGCAATGCAGGTGTTTTGTTGTTAGATGTAGAAGAATATAAGAGTCCTAATTTTCCCCAGACACCAGAGCCACTGAGGACGCAGTTTTATGGTAATGAACCAACGAATACTCCTAAATTCGTTTATGTCTGCGCAAATCGTTTTCTCCTTTGCTTTCTGAATAAGGGACAATTCAAGGCAAGTTTTGTTAAAAAGTTAAAACTCAAGGATGGATCAGTACCCATTGTTCATGATCCAGCTGCATCTCCAGAAGTTGTAAGTCTCACACTTTATATATTTTTTTAATGATTATTTGCGAATCGCCTTTGCTCTTCCACAGAAGAAAGGGGCGGGGTGAGCAGAGCTCATTATCATGAAAATAGATATGCACCGAAATGAGTCGCTGTGAACAGAGCTGTTTTTGTCAAGGTGAAAAGGGTGTTGTTTTACACGACCACTGAGATCATTTCAAGAAGAACCTAAAGCAGTGATACTCAAATCTGGCTCACGAGATCCACTTTCCTGCAAAGTTTAGCGCCAACCCTGATCAAACTCACCTACCTGTGATTTTCTAATGATCCTGAAGACATTGATTAGCATGCTCAGGTGTGTTTTTGAAGCATAGCCACCACAAAATCAGACTTACTTTGAGATCATTCTGAGGTTAAATACATATTTAAAATCATAATAGTTTAATAGCTATGATACTGTTTTTGAAATCAAATATTTGCATAGCTATGACAGGAAACACTGGAATCTAACAATGCCTTTAAAAAACAATTAATCTTAAAAAATAAAGCATATACATAAACCCATATAGGAAATAAAAGAGTTATCAAATAAACATATTATAAACTCCTGAAACATTGGTGTTTCATATTTTAGAGCACTCACTGCAATTTATGAAAGAATTCAATTAAATCTGTGTGTGGAAAAAATACAAACAGGTGTAACCCCCTTTGTAATCCTTACACTGATTACAGTTACTTTTATTTTGTAGTTAAATTACGTAATTCTGTTACATGTAACTAGTTACATCCCAACACTGGTGACGAATTTTTAGGATTACAAATACGAAAAAATGCATGCAAAAATTTCAGACTCAGTGTGCAGATACCTTAAGTTTTCATTTAGCGATGAGTGAATTTGCTAGAAAAAGTGCAGGCAAAATAACATGCAAGTGTCTCAGAACCGGCAAAAGCGATGGAAAAAAGTGACACTTTTATCTCACAGAGTATAAAGCAGCCTGCAGAAGTGACATGCATGGTTGTTGTCATCACTAGAATCACCTACTGTAGCCAAAGCAAAATAAACTCATTTAACCTCTTCCAAGGTCCATATTTCCAAAATCCAAAAGCATCCAAAATGTTCTGGTGTTGTGAGAGGAGGAGTACAGTGAGAAGTGCTTGGTACCCACAGTGACGTTCAGTAGTAAAGCTCTTCTATTGGGATGAATGAGTGCTGAAGGTGTGTGGGAGTTGTGCTTTATCAACGCTGTCATGAATTCACACATCACTGTGTGATGGAAAACAAAAACTTGAAACAGAAGATGCTACCCTCTCCTCATTCCCTGCATTATTGGGCATGTTTGGTGAAAATACTTCAGACATGTATTTCACTCAATCTTAGCACTCTTGAGCAGCTGTGGGGGATTCTGTAGAGACGAGCTGAGCAAAACTCCCCATTAAAGACCAGAGCATTTAAGGTGTGACAGTGACGTGACAGTGACTTGCTCAAGGGCACCTCAGTCGTGGTATTGAGGGTGGAGAGAGCGCTGTACATTCACTCCCCCCAAGTACAATCCCTGCCCTACCAAACCAAGGAAACGTGAAAAAGATTAACCCAGTAACTTTGTTTTAGGAAGCCTTTTTCTGCAAGCTTCTGAAAAAACGAGTGCGTCTGATTTCGCACCCTTGGTGACGTGGCAAAGGGATCTCACTATAATATTACCGCCCCTTAATCTGTAAGTTTCCACCCACGGCATCGTCATTTTGATTTCGCAAGCGACAGCGGTGTACCAATTCTAATGCCACGGTGAAAGATTGAACAAAACATGCTAACTGTTCTGCCTTTGGCTGCACAGACAAGCTCAGAACACTATTTAGTCCCAGCCTCAGAGGAGACAACAGAGCAGTGGATTTATTGATTTATTTACTGTATGCTGCTGCCACACAGATCTAAGATAATCATGCAATTTATTTCCCAGCTGTTTACCTTCACAGACATAACTGACTGTTTTTGTAACTCGTGTATTTTTAAAGTAAACTTGTGTGTGAATGAGAACTTGGTTTACTCACTTGCTGTGACAGCAGCTTTCTGTCCGTGTGCTTCGGATGTGTGCGCTCAGAAAACCGTTTATCAGAAGTTTAAACTCATATGGTTTAAAACGCATGATTTCAGCGCGATTAAACATGATAATCAGAACCAAAACAGATGTTTTGGCAGCTCATTTGGATTTAAAGAACCAGGCACGAAAATCAGAGTGTTTCTGCTTCCACTCAAATTAGGCATTTTCAAAATGATATATTAAATGATCTGTGGGGTATTTTGAGCTGAACCTTCACAGACACATTCTGGGGACAGGAATTTTCAATGGTCACTTAACTTTTTTTTTTTATTATTATTATTTACTTAATTTTAAGGCAGCATCACTTTTTACAGTGTAGTATGGTATCAAAAATTCTAAAGATAGTTGTGAATACAGGTTATATTTTCTTACCATTGTGAAAATAATTAAAGTTAAAGTGTCTGAATTTGACCAAAGCACATTTGTTCAATCTAATTCTGCATAACAGTTATGACCCAATACTACAATAATAAACAGAGTGGAGCTCCTTGAAAAAGTTCTTGCCAAAGTACAACAGAAACTCATAAGTTTTTAGTTTTTCTGTTTTCCCTCAAATATTCAATCACACATTTTCTTTATGCCTGTTCATTCTTCCAGGTTCTGAGCGAAACAATGGAGAGATGGAACTATGTGCAGGATCTTGCTCTATCCCACAGGGGCAGCAGTCATTCAGCCAATTTTCGCTTCTCCCACCAGCGCTCCAGACGTCAGACGTGGCCTCCCCATCCACCCAGCTTTACTTGTCCTCTCTCCCTTGTAGCCACTCCGTCCCTTCTTCTCAGCCAGACTCAGGGCTCCCTGGAGCAGGTTTTTACCAACTACAACTGGGGTCTTTTCCTGAAGATCCTGCACCTGCTTGCTCAGAGAATGTTGCCTCAAGGCTTCAAATGGACTTTTCTTCACCTTCCTCGCCTGTCCCACCCATCCCAGATTTTGGGATAATCAGTAGCCTCTTGTCCATCAGCTCCGCACCCATCCAACACAGCGACTCACCCATTCAGCGAAGGAAAACATTCCAGATCTAAGCAAACATGATGACTTTCATTCACCTGGAAATTGCAGTTGTTGCTTTTCAGGCTACATAAGAAGAGTCTGAATTACAGGGATAGTTCAACCAAAAATGAATGTTTTGTCATCATTTACTCACCCTTATGTCATTCCAAACATGTTTGAATTTCTTCTGAGGAACGCAAAATAAGATATTTTGAAGCTGATTTAATCTATACAATGAAATACAACAGGGTCCAAAACTTGCAAGCTCCAAAAATGCATAAAGGTAGCATAAAAGTAATCAAATGGCTACCAAAAGTACACTAACTTTCAGCTCTTGACAATTTTCCCCATTGACTTCAATACTGAAGAAAGTAGTGCAGACAGGTTTGGAACGACATGAGTGCGAGTAAATGATGGTAGAATTTTTGGTTAACAATCCTTTTAATCTAGAATGTGTTTGTAATATTTAATCTGTGTTGTCTTTTAAACTATTAAAATAATAATTGGGTGTTTTAGGAAGCTAGGTGTCTCTGTCAGACTACTACATGCAATGAAAGTGTTTTTAACTACCTAATTTTAAGAGATTTGAGAGGGTGTACATCTCTTTGAAATGTTTGATCTCACTAAGACTCATTTTCAGTAGCTGTTCAGTAATTTAATGCTTGTACAGTTAATTTCTGCTTTCATTGCATGTAGTTCTTATAAACGTTCAAAACTTTTTTTTTTTTTTTAAAACACGTTTCTTTTTGTTAAAAGAATAGTTCACCCAAAAATGAAAATATGCTAAAAATGTACTCCGCCTCAGGCCATCCAAGATGTAGATGAGTTTGTTTCTTCATCAGATTAGGAGAAATTTAGCATCACATCATTTGCTCACCAATGGATCCTCTGCAGTGAATGGGTGCCGTCAAGTCCAAACAGCTGATAAAAACATCACTCCAGTACATCAGTTAATGTCTTATGAAGCGAAAAGCTGCGTGTTTGTAAGAAGTAAATAATTATGTCCTCTCACATCAAAATCCACCGACATATTTAAATTTGTTGGGCTGTTTTCACTTGTAAATGGTGTATGATCTGTACATACTTCTCTTCTGACTTTTACACTAGATAAAGCAATATATGGATGAAGGAATCATATTTTAGCCATGGTTTGAAGTTAAAAACATGTTAATGATGGATTTGTTTCTTACAAACACACAGCTTTTCGCTTCTGAAGACGTTAATTGATGGACTGAAGTTTACTTGTGGATTATTGTGATGTTTTTATCAGCTGTTTGGACTCTCATTCTGATGGCACCCATTCACTGCAGAGGATCCATGGATAAGTGATCAGTGATACACACAGACAGATATAGAGGATACGTGATGTAATGCTACATTTCTCCAAACCTGTTCCAATGAAGGAACAAACTGAGGATGAGGGTGTGTATACTTTCAGCAAATTCAATTTTGGGGTGAACTATTTCTTTAAAGCATAAAATGTTTTACTTGCAAAGACGATATCATCGAGTGAACTACTAATGCAGTCGCTTCGTCCTGTTGTTTGTTGCGATATTCTAGCTTCCCGTCGTAGGTTCTCTTTGTGCAATAATAAAAAAAAAAGTTCCTCAGGGGCTCCGATCGTTTCCCTCTCGGTCTGGTCCGTCAGTACTTCAGTACTAAGTGTTGAAGAGGGTTTTTGAATGGTTTATGAATATACGCTCCACATATGCTTCGCCAACAAATGTAATCCTGATGTAAGTGGCAGATTCACTGCATTAAGTTTCTCAGGTTTTGCAGCCAGTTTGTATCTGCATCTGTTGTATTTGCGTTAAGCCACCATACTACCCACAATCCTTCACTACCCAGAGAAACTGGCAACGTCAAATCTAGTGTAGCACCACAATAGTGACTGGACTTCTGTTAGTTATGAATTGAAAGCATCGTGTATCATCCATATCCGTGTATGCTTCAGTGTGTTTTCTAATTGTTTAGTTGGCCTTAGGTTTTGTCTAGAGTTTACACACGTTTCAGAAGATATGAAAGGAAGACAAACACTGCCTTGGAGCTTTTTTTCTAAGCAATTTATGTATTACTGCTCCTGTTATATTGATTTATTGGCCCTGTTATTATATTTTGTAAATAATAAAAAAAAAATTTGAAAACAAACTCTGTCCTATAGTTGAAATGCCCCCTAATGACATCTAGCCCCAGACTGACCTATCAATATTCTTCATAATTAATTAAATCTGTCTTTAAAAAGTTTGAGGTCTTTTATGGAAGAAATTAATCAAATTAATACTTTTATTCAGCAAGGATGGATTAAAATGATCAAAGGTGACAATAAGGGCATTTGTAATGTTACAACAGATTAATGCTGTTCTATTAAACTTTCTATGCATCAAAGAATCCTGGGGGAGAAAAATATTAATAAGCAGGACAACTGTTATTAACTCTCTTGAGCACCAAATGATTTTTAAAGGATCATGTGACACTGAAAACGAGTAATGGCTCCTGAAAATTCTTCGGCTTTGTCACAGGAATGAATTACATTTGAAACTATATTCAATTAGAAAACAGTTCTTTTAAATTGTAATAATATTTCACAATATTACAGTTTTAACTGTCAAATAAATGCAACCTTAGTGAACATAAGAGACTTGAAAAACATGAAAAAATCTTACCAACCCCAAACTTTTGAACAGTTGTGTATATAATTCTACACTTTTTTCAATTGAATAACTTTAATACAATTGAATTATAATTTAATATGATTTTATCTCATGTTGTCTCTTTTCCATGAAGTCATAATAAACAATGACATCACATCTCAATATTGAAGCATGAAAACTTTCTCGAGCTCTGTTTTCATTTGTAATTACATCATTAGGTGTTGTAAAAATACATAGGCCTGGTTTCACAGACAGGGCTTAGACTAAGCCAGGATTAGGCCATAGTTCAATTAGGACATTTAAGTAATTTTTATAATCGTACCTTAGAAAAAAAAAAACATTACTGGTGTCCATCTTGAGACAAAACAAAGACATTGATATATTTTAAGATCAATAAGTGATCAACAAGTTTCTTTCAGTTGAAACAGCTCAGATTTACATCTTAGTCTGGGACTAGGTTCAGACTTCCTAATAAAGCTATGGAGTATTGTCAACATCAGTTTGAACTCCTGTAGTATTGTATTGTGTCCACTAGAGGGCATCTCAAGCAAGCGAAGAAAGAAGCTAATCAGAGGCACAAGCTTCTGTATAGTGTAATCCAGACCTAAAACAAAAAAATTGTATTTCTAATGAAAAGTAATCTATCGTTAAGTCCAGTGACATTACATCTCAGTAGAACTCAACAACCAGTAGCCTGTACTTTTTTATATTAGCATACATTATGAAAGCATCATCTATGAAGCATTTGGAAATTAAAAGACCCGCAGGAACCAAAATGTATTTTTAACAGCCTTAAAGTAACGTTCACGTAACGTTCTGGTAACAGTCTGTTAGTTGGGTAAATAGCCTACTTGGCCAATTATTTTTTCCAAACATTTGTTAGCTGTGTAGGCAATGTGACCTTGGACCACAAAATCATTCATAAGTAGCACGGGTATGTTTGTAACAATGCATTGTATTTGTCAAAATTGGTTTTGTGGTGCAGTGTCACATAGGGTGAATTCAGGTAAAGTGGGCCATTTAAGTTTGATTGTACTTGTGCTCAATGGGTTTACACTTTCAGAGCATAACAATGGTTCTTAATTAAAGAAACACTATTTCTCTAAATGATAAAATAGTTTTGGTTGATGCAATATGACACTTGACATAAGATTTTCATTTCTAAATTATAACGTTGCTCACTAAATGGAAATAAATATTTTTGGGACAGGTCCTGCTGTTTTTGTTTCCACAGTTAACAGGGAATAAAATGCAAAGAACAAAATGTTTAAAAATGTGTTAATTTTCTTGGAAGGTGTTGCTGGCCCACTTTGGCTGAATGTGTTAGATAAAGTGGGCCGGTGGGATTCAGGTCAAATGGGCTGACCTTTAATTTTCAGTAATTATACTCAAATTTATTAATTAAATTGACATTCACTGGTTATTTTATATTCAACATGTATTTTACTTTAATTAACAGAAATTAGTCTGCAGTCAGGAAATTCAAGTCAGAGATGGAAGAAAGGAAAGACAAGTCAAGGCATGAAGTTCAATCTGTGGAGTGAAGAAAGGATGAGAGGAGCATAATGTATGCAGAATATAAGGCTTTAAAATACGGACACAATTAAAGTTCATTTAAAGTGTTTAAAGAACAAAAAAAAAAATATTACCATGTTACCATTTTAAATGTTCCTCTTATTATTTTTTTTAGACTATTTGTTGTCGCTTGTGTTATGGTCACATTTTTAACATATTGCACAGTTAATTTGATCAATATTCTGATTTCTGAATATTCAGATTTAATCAAATTAAATGTCAACACGTTCTTTCAGTTGTTTGGAATTTCACAAATGAATTAAGATGAGGATTTACACATGATTTATTTTACTCACGCTATATTTTTGAATTTGTTAAATATGTTGTCTGGTAATGTGTGTTAATAAATCATGTGTTTTTAATTAAGATGCAGAATAATTTTTGATAAATAATGGATGGCCCACTTTACCAGACCAGCTGGAGTA
Organism: Barbus barbus; assembly: GCF_936440315.1. Classification (NCBI taxonomy): domain Eukaryota; kingdom Metazoa; phylum Chordata; class Actinopteri; order Cypriniformes; family Cyprinidae; genus Barbus; species Barbus barbus. The sequence goes on from NC_136727.1 coordinate 12,502,849, forward strand.
CATGACCTCAAAATGTTTATTGGTATATATCTTGCAAATAACAATTTATATGAACTGTATTCGAATTTAAATATTATAGCTGGTCCTTAAAGTTAACAAAAGTAAAAACAAAAGAAAAAAAAAACATATCTAAATTATACGTTTTACAAAAAAGTGGCCCACTTTACCTGAATTCACCCTATATGGGTTGTGGCGATGTTCACACGTTTTAAAGTAAGTTGGCTAGGTGTTCCCCTAACTTTGTAACAACACATTTTGTCTCGCCTATATCAGATTTTCAGAGGTGTGTTCAAGCAGTAAACTAAAAATATTCCCAATGAATTTAAAACAGCCAATCTCAAACCAAACCATACCACACCCACATCTATCTTAGTCTAAATACCTCGGTATTCACACATAGCCATACTTGAAACTCAAACATGGTCAACGATGAAATATGACAGATAGCTTAAATGTTGCACAAATAACTGGCCAAGTTCATATTTACGAAATGTTATGTCATAAAAGTTTGTTTGTGTGTCTGTTGTGCCTCGGCTCAAAGTGCAGTGATTTGCGCACGCGCGTCCCTCTGTCAAGGTGTGGACACGGCGAGAGCCCGAGTGGGAACACACTGGCGTGCTTTTGGAAAAGTAGTGGATGCGTCTTCAAAAAACAGCCGGAAGGGGTGAACGCCAGTCCGTTTTTACAAAAGCAATATGTGCACCAACGCGGCACTGCCGTCACCCTTTGAAGTTGTTGATATATAAAGTCGTAAAGCTGTCGCGTCTTTCACAGTCACCTATGAGCTGAAGTCAAGGACGAAGAGCGCAGGTAGAAGAGCAGAGCCGGAAGAACTCGCATTACTGGTCGCCTTCGCTTCTTCCAAGTGGATTATCGCTGATGTTATCACATAAATGAAGTGAGATTTAAAGAGCAGCCGAGCTAAAGAAATTATGACGGACTTGAGGGAAAATAAACTCTTTGTCCTGGTGGACGTGCTGTGTGTTGTTGTAGGTAAGAGAGTTCGATGTTTCACCGTTCAATGTCCTGATTTGAAGTTGTTGGTTGAATGCTATTTTATTCATTTCTAACATGGGATTTGTCTTTTTCAACAATATAGGCTCTTCTGGGTTGTTATTCAGAAAACGTAGACATGGTCGATCAAAAAAGAAATTAAATTGTGCTTGTATTGTAAGGTAAATTGACAATTATATGGTCAATTACATTTAAATCAAGCTTTAATTCTCTTGATTTTTTTTTAAAATCAGTTTAGTTTTTCCCATAACCTCGCATAAGCACACAACCTTGCAAAACTGCTTTGGTTGCAATAAAAAATTTGACATGCTGTCCCCATGTATAATTTGAAGACCAGTCTGGTTTAATATTCAATATTTATCTTACTTGTTGTAAAAAGCAAATGCGTTAGGCCATGTTCAAGGTGTCATGATAAGGGGCCTGTTTTTAGAAGCTTTTCATGTTTAAATATGTATTTGGAGGTGTGTTCTGTGTGTTTACAAATGGAGTTGTATTCATCCTGGCTTCTTTTCCTGGATTTTGCTAGTTCAGGAAGCTGAGTATTTGTTTATGGAAATGCGATCCAAGCCTGTCAGTATTTCCCACAGTGTTTGGCAGCCTGTAGTGGCACAGAAATGTTCCTTTTCTTGCATTTTTGGCTTTTTCAGGGCTTTGCTTGCAGACCAACCATGAGACAAACCCAATGACCATAAACATCCTAACATAGTCACATAGTGCCCATTATGGGAGATTCGACTTCTCAGTGCTGAAGTGAGTGCGAACCAGCTTGACCATTACTTCCTTTGGAAACACTGTGTTTTTCTAAACCGCATGAGGTAACCCTGCTTTGACGTTGGGGATATGAAGTTTCTGAACCAGCTCTTTGAAGTGCTTTATTGTGTCTCTGTTCTCCAACCTCCAGCATTGGATTTCATGAGGGCTAGAACTTGCTGTAGGCACGATCCTTCACCTTTAGTCTAAAGACTACACCTTTACCATGGTGCACATGTCTCTATCTAGATGAAGTGACTGATTTGAAGTTGTCTGTCCATGTTGTGGACAGGGATAGACAATATTGTCTTAGTCATATGCTCTTTGAATTCATGGCTAGTTTCGTAGGCTTTTGAAATGCTATTTTTAACAAACATTTCAATGTAATGTCATGCGGTGCACAGTTATAGTTGTTATAGTTAACTAAGACTAAATCTGTTAAAAAAAAATTGTTAATTGAAATTAAGCAGAATTAAAAAATAAATAAATATTTGACAGAAAACTAAAGCTTAAAATGTTTACTTAGCAACTTAATAAACTAAGTTTAAGTACTAAAATGACTAAAACAGAATCAAGTATAAATGAAAAAAAAAAAATGTTTTTAACAATTTGGTCAGTTTTCTGATAAAGATTCATGTATGGAAATAAAGGCACATCTGAGAAAGGTCAATAACTTCTTCTCATTCAGTGTCCCCCATAACTACATATGAGGGTGTATGCGTAATTTGGTTTCTGATTGATCTACAAGGACATAAAAGAGAGCTCAAAGTCCTGTAAATTTGAGACACTTGGCCTTGAGCTAACGAAAGCAAGCACAGGTGGAATTATTCAGTCATTTTCAAATAAATATCAGCCTCTCAGATTGCTTTAGAAACAACAGAAAGTCCCAGAATCCTGTAGAGTTCAGCTACTGGAGAATTTCTGTAAGTATTTCTGGGCAGTAATACCCTTTCCCAGCCCTGAATTTGACATTCAATCCAGCCCACCACTCTCTGCTTCTCTTTTCCTTCTAAGTAAACTTTCCCTCCACACAAACACAGTCTGGCTTTTGCTTTAGCTCACAGGCTAACAGTGTGTATTTTACTGCTCCCTCTATGCTGGTATTCTTTATGATTTTTACATTATCAATCATTGAGGATTTACAGAAATAATACTTGGCAGATAATATTCAGCGTCTATTCGAGTCAAAGCTGCAAGATCAGTGTTTTACTTCAGTGAAAGTGAAACTGATGGGAGTTATCTAAGCTTAACCGTTTAATATCAAGCCATGCTTTTGGCCCAGTACTGAAGGACTTTCCAGGCCTTTTTTTCCAGGAGCTCATTTAATAAAGCACTTTATTTAATAACTAATATTATAAGGTACATTGAAGGAACATTTCTTGTTTTAGTAGACCCTATTTATACATTTATTGGCATTTTGTAAAAAAAAAAAAAGAAAGTTTAATTTTTATATTGCTTACAGGGCCTGTATGCAAATGCTTTTATCCAAAGTGACTTACAGATGAGGAATGTTACAAAGAGTGATTCATGCAAAGAAGTTATGAAACATGAATGCCGCAATAAATCATTTCTTCAGAAAAGTACAAGGTAGGGCAGACATGTAGCTTACACAAACATGAAGTAGAATTAATTTTATTTTTCATGGGTGAAATGCTATAAAAATATATGTACAGTGCTGCTTGAAAGTTTGTGAACCCTTTAGAATTTTCTATATTTCTGCATATGACCCAAAACATCATCCGATTTTCATATAAGTCCTGAAAGTATAGACAAAAAGAACCGAATCAAACAAGTGAGAGAGAAATATTTTCTTTGTCATAAATATCTTACATGCATGTGCGTTGCAAAAGTATGCAAATCTTTGCTTTCATTATCTGGTGTGACTCCCTTTTGCTGCAGTAACTGAAGGTAAAGTTTCTTGTAAATGTTGATCAGTCCTGCACAATAACATGTAGGAGTTTTAGCCCATTCCTTATAGTGCAGAACCCCTTAAACTCTGTGATGCTGGTGGGTTTCCTCCTGAACTACTTGCTTAGGTCCTTCCACAACACATTAAGGTCTGGACTTTGACTCAGCCATTCCAAAACATTAACTTTGTTCTTCTTTGGTAGAATGACTTGTGTGCTTGGGGTTGTTGTCTTACTGCATGACTCATGTTCTCTTGAGACTCTGTTCTTAAACAGATGTCCTGATGTTCTCCTTTAGAATTTGCTGGTATAACTGTTTTTAGCAGCAGAACAGGCCCAAGCCATGATCCTACCACCACCATGTTTTACAGATGGGATGGGATTCTTAAACTGGAATGCAGTGTGTTCATAATAGCTTCTCATTTAAACCAATAAGTTCATCCATCCTATTAAACCTTTCTCCAATAGTCCTCTGGCTTGTCCACATGATCTTTCGCAAACAATTTTCTTTTTGTAGAGCAGTGGGTTTCTTCTTGCAACTCTGCCATGCACACTGTGGTTGCTCAGTGTTCTCCTGATGGTGGGCTCATGAACATTAACATTAGCCAATGTAAGAAAGGCCTTTAGTTGCTTAGAAGTTACCCTGGGAACTTTTGCAACCTCGCAGACTATTACACATTCTGCTTTGGAGTGATCTTTGTTGGTGACCATTTCTCAGGAAGGTAACAGTGGTCTTGAATTTCCTCCATTTGTACACAGTCTGTCTGACTGTGGATTTGTGGAGTCCAAACTCTTTAGAGATGGTTTTGTAATCTTTTCCATCCTGATGAGCAACATCAGCTCTTTTTTTGAGGTCCTCAGTAATCTCCTTTGTTTGTGACATGATTCACTTCCCCAAACATGATCAGACTTTGATAGATTCCTGTTCTTTGAATAAAACAGGTGACGTACTGACATTTGATAGTCATTGCACTGCCTGAAAACACCTCTGCACAGACACACTCTAATTTCACCTTTAAATTAACTGCTAATCCAAGAGATTCACATACTTTTGCCACTCACAGATATGCAATATTGAATCTTATTCAGGAAAATATAAATGACAAAGAAATTATTTTTATCTCATTTGTTTGATTGGGTTCTCTTTGTCTATTTTCAGGACTTGTGCGAAAATCTGATTATGTTTTGGGTAATTTATGCAGAAATATAGAAAATTCTAAAAGGTTCACAAACTTTCCAGCAGCACTGTGTGCTCACCAAGCCTGCATTTATTTTATTACAATACAGTTAAAAACATTAATATTGTAAAATATTATTAAAATTTTAAATAACTGTTTTTTGTTTTAATATATTTTTATTTTATTTGCTGTGATCAAAGCTGAATTTTCAGCTTCATTATTCCAGTCTTGAGTATCGCATGATCTTTTATAAATCATTCTAATGTACTCAATTTGTTTATGAAACATTTATTAATGGTGAAAAGTTGTGCTGCTTCACTTTTGATCAATTTAATGCATTCTTGCTGAATGAAAGTATACATTTCTTTAAAAAAAATGTAACAGTAGTTTTTAGAAACATTTTAGAATTGACACTACTGGCGAAATTACAAGGAAAAGTTTAGGCTGTTGGAACTGTCATGCATTATATTTCAGGTCTTGGTTAAACTTGTTCAGAAAGGTCTGCGTGAGATGGCAGTTGCAACATCAACAAAATTGTTCAGAAATTGGTCAAATCATGAGACTATTAACATAATGATGCTGTTCCATTAATCACAGAAACCTTCTTTAAAGCAAAACTATTTTGCTATACACTACTAGCAAACAATTTCCCACGCAATGTTATATTTCCGTAGCTTTCAAGAGCGTAAATCAAACACTAGCTTTAGTGTGGGGAGGTAGAGGGCTGGGAAATACAGACTGGTGTATGGCGAAAGAGAAGAGGAGGAGGGTGGGTGTTTCTTCTTGAAGTAGGATTCCAGACTCTCCTGCGAGGCTGTATGCTCAGCACATAGCTTCCAAATGAGTTAAGCGGCCTTACCAAACTACAGCTCAGGGAGTGCTGCCGGCAGACAGACCGCCCTCAAAACTCTCACTTAAGGGGCGACAGGGTTGTATTTTCGTAACACTTATGATGGTACTCCAAAAAACCCACAAAGAAAGTCAAGAACATCTCATTTTCATCTTCAGAGTAGGAACAGAATGTGATCGTTGTGGGTTCGGCTCATGAACTGGCCTTCGAATGTTGAGATGAAGCCAGACTGAATTAAGTCTGGTGTAGAAAGCGGAGTGTATTTGTTAATGCACCTTGAAACAAGTTAGGATACAAGATAAGTCAGTAAAAACATAGGGTGTGTTTGACAATGAAAGGTGGTGAACCAATGTTAGGGTGAAGGTCAAAGCAGACCCTAAGAAAATAGGCTACTCCCTGTAGCCATAACCAAAGACAAGACCTCTTGGTTTTTTTTTTTTTAAATGACTCAGTGGGTTTTTCACCAGTTGTTTTTTTTTTTTGTTTAGTTTTTTTTTTTCCATTGGAAATACACTCATGCGCCATTGAAACTGCAAGCAGTGCAATTCAGATTACTGTAAATGTATGAGCTAAATGCTCTCATAATTTCAGTTTCTTGGACCAACATCATCATGCCAGTGTTAGGAAAGCTACACTAATTTTTCTTTGCAATTATCAATTTACTGAGTCAATTTCTGACTGAAAATAGTTTCAAAGTAAATCGTACACCAAATTTATTTTGTGTACTTTGAGACGTTCCAAGTAGTTAAGTTACAGTAAAGCTATGTTCTTTAAGGGATAGTTGACCCAAAAATGAAAATTCTGTCATTAATTTCAAGCCTGTGAGACCTTTGTTCATCTTTGGAACACAAATTAAGATATTTTAATGAAATCTAAGAGCTTTCTTACCCTGCATAGACAGCAGCGCGACTACCACATTCAAGGCCTAGAAAGGTCGTAAGGACATCATTAAAATGGTCCATGTGACATCAGTGGTTCAGCTATAATGCTATGAATCTATGAGAATGAGTTTTGTGTGCAAAGAAAACAAAAATTCAAAATAACTTGTTTTAACAAGTAGCTTGTTGTAAAGCGGCTTGAGCCACTGAATGCTTAAGTTAAAGGAAAAGTTCACTCGAAACTAAAAAATGTGCCATTGTTAACTCTCCCTGTATGACTTTCTGTGAATGAAAAAGGTGTAATTTTGAGCATAATGTCAAAGCTGCTCCATGCAATGAAGGTGAATGGTGACCACAGATTCTCACACATAAGGAAGATTTGGAATATATAGTGTATAAGTCATATAAACTGCTTTTGTAATGCATATTATTTGTCTTTATTGGAGCTGTCTCTGGTCCCCATTCACTTTTATTGTATCCAGACATTCTGATGAACGTCTACTTAAATGTTCAGCATAAGAAAGAAAATCTTCAGAATAACATGAGGGTGAGTAAACGGTAACATAATTTTATTTTGTTGTGAACATTTCCTTTAGTGTACTGAATGAAACTGCTAGTTTCGTTCAGTAATGGCTCTGGCGTTCCTCCAGTGGTGTGAAAGGAGGTGTAACTGTTTCAAACTCAGATTGCCACCAATTATCCCACATACCGTAACTGCACATCAGTTTGAACCAAATAAAGCAACAGTCTGTTCTGCCCTTCGTATTTATAGTGTTCATGAAGGAGTGGGAGGATGCTCTAAACAAAGAGGGAAACATGAATGAGGTGGAGACTATAGGAGTGGCAAGCTCATTTTTGTCTGTGGGACGGGCAAAAGGATGACACAGGATGTAAATCTTCAGTCCTTCAACATTTCAGCAATCGCCTAATTATCTTCTCGCCCTCTCAGTTAAGTCACCATGTTGCTTTGTTGCAGTTTCTTGAAATGCTGCAGTAACCTTAGGAGCTCATAGATAAAGTCTGACATCATGTGGTCACCCTCATGTTGTTCCAAACCCATCTGTCACTAAAATAATTTTGGTAATCGAGTAATTGGTTATTCAGACGATTAATCGAGTAATCGGATCATTTTTCTTGGTAATTTAAATTGACCTAAGCGAACAATAGACTTTAAATTGACTAGCAATGAAGCAATAATAATTGGTTCAAATAAAATACCAAAAGCAAGCCAGTTAAATAAAAGTTAAAATACAAAGGCCCGGTTTCACAGACAGGGCATAGACTAAGCCAGGATTAGGCCAAAGTTCAATTAGGACATTTTAAGTCATTTTTTATAAATGTCCTTAGAAAAAAACATTACTGGTGTGCTTTTTGAGACAAAACAAAGGCACTGATATATTTTAAGATCCGTCAGTGCAAGTTTCTTTCAGTTGAAACACCTCAGACTTACATTTTAGTCTAGGACTAGGCTTAAGCCTTGGCTGTGAAACCGGGGGATAATGTAATAAACGAAAATATAATCAGAAATTACGTACATGTATCAAATGGCTGCAGAGGGCGCCAACGACCTAGCGAATGTTTTTACAGTTTTCAACGCAATATAATCATTGTTTAATATTGACTAAACAGCATTTAATTCATTTAGCCCTAATCATATGATTTAGCAAGACTTGGAATATAGAACGCAAGTTGTATGGACTATTTTAATTTGGACCCCGTACACTTTCATTGCGTGTAAGAGAGAAGTGTGAACATTCTTAAACGACTTTTTTTCAAGGAAAAACTACCTGATTGTAAGCAAATGATGACAGAAGTTTTATTTTTAGTGAAATGTTTAGTTAAGAGCTAGAGTGCATTGCGTTTACTCGCGAAGCATGAAGAAGAAAAAAGCATAAAAAGACCTCATACCAAAACGAGGTCCCTTAATGTTTTACAGGAAACTTCACTTCCTGTACCTTCAAATGGAACTAATTTGTTTCAGGGAATAGTTGAAGGGTAACTGCTGGCGGCAGTTGAGACGAGGTTCGTTTTTCCTTAAGTGCTGCCCCAATACTGCAATGTGTTGGGTGACGAGCACGGCTTTCTTCAAGCACATCTCGCCCTCTCATTTCTACGTGCCACATCTCTCCCTGCAGTCCTGTTTCGTTGCCTAATTAAACGACTGCCGAGCTTGCACCTGCCAACTGAGGCTTTGAACTCGTTTGAAGCTCTTATGTTGACCACGTTTAATGTACCTTACACTGACTTAATTCCCTGGGTACACAGTCTGGAAAATATTTTGGGATTAATACTGAAGAATTTCACTGATGAGAACCAGAATATACAGCTCAGCCTTTTTTAAATGTAAAGCTGATGGATTTTAGACTTGGTTCTCAAAGTTTCTCGATGTTTTGATTGTGTGTGTCATTAGTCAATGACAGTTTGAAATAAAAAAGTACTTCTCTGGGTGAGATCCTTCAGTTTTCCATCTTGCAATTTTACCCGTCTTTTTGTTTCCTAATAACGTGTCTCAACAGTTGAAAAGTTTGGAGGGGAAAAGGGAAAAATGAGACCTTTTTGTTGGGCTTTTATTTTCATTTGTTTGGAGTGTCTTCAGCTGGCAAACATACAGAAAAGGCCATCCAAGCTCAGCTCCAGATCCTCAAAGTGTCTGAATCTCAATGGAGTGATAAAACTGCTTTGGGGTCTCCCTCAGCAGGATGGTCTTTGAGACCTGAAGGAAAGTTTATTTTTCTTGCATTGTTCGTAAGGAATTTTTAGCAAGTGGATCACATAATTTTGAGCTAACTAGTTCGCTGGTGAACAGTTTAAGGCAGTGGTCACCAAACTTGTTCCTGCGGGCCGGTGTCCTGCAGAGTTTAGCTCCAACCAATGTTTCAAAAAAACATTTGTTTTGCAAAGTGCATAACAAAAGAAAACAAAACATATTTGTAAATATATATATAAAAAAAAAAAATTGTAGAGTGCAAAACAAAAACATTTTTAGAAAATTTTTCAGAAGTTTTGTTTTGTTTTGAAAGGTGCAAAACAGTTAGTAGAGGTCAACCGATTGATCGGTTTTGAAGATTAATCGGCACCGATAGTTGATTGGTGGAACTAAAATGCATGCGATAGTTTTCTAGGTTGCGTCAGTTGCTGGAGCTGCTGGGAAGTGTCCGCTGGCGTTATACAGTGCGAGAGTGGCCTCTAGAGGCGGAAATCACTGATACCTTGTGTTTGTTTTGACACGTGATACTGCACAGAGCGGGAAACTTTAGATGTGGATTCAAACGTAGCCATCAGAAAATCCTGCTGCACCATAATTTTCCCTTAAATTACATTCTATTTGTCCCAAATAATTGTTAATGTGCATAATGACTTCAGATCACGCTTTCTCTTTCTAATTGCTTTGTTTTTTAAATGCGGAACATCAAACTCTTCTATGCCACTTTGTTCATCCCAGAAGTAAATTTTTGCATCTGGGGTGTCAAACGTATAGATGCGCTTTTGTCTGGTGTACGACTGCCATATTTTTACTTATTTATGTTTTGATTTGATAATCATCAAGTGTTGTAACATAGAAGCAAATAAAGTGTGAGAGCATACATACATATCCATATGGCTTTTGTGTAGATGTAGATGGCCATCCTCAAAGGGTCATGAAACCCCCTGTTTTAGCACGGGTTAGTTTTCACCAGTTTTAAAAACACTAAAAATGGCATATAATGACAGCTGACACTTCTCAGCAGCTCCAGCAACTATCAGGTGATTAATTGTATCGGCCAGTTTAGTCCAACCTAACTATCTGTATCGGTAAAATCCTTAGACCTGGGGATACATTTTGACCTGGATTTTTGACCTAATTGTCTGTTCAGTTACATAGAACTTAATAATAATTACTGTTTATGGAGCAAAGCTACATATGAGCAGTATTGTTTGAATAGTGCACCGCTGAGGATGTCAGCTTCAAGGTTTGTCAGTGCATTATGTTTTGCGTGTGTTTGTCACAGTTCAGACCACAGTGTATGGAAATACAATGTCATTTCAAACACCATTGTTCTTTGTTTTTGAGAATACAAAGACACACTTATTTGTTCTTAAGTGCCTCAGTGATTCTATTACTCTTTGTCTGTTGTCATGAGAACATGAAGCTATTTGTCTCAAGAATACACCGGAACTCAAAATGACTTATTTTGGATAAGTTGCACCATTTTATTTCAACTTATTTTTCTAAAATATTAAGTTTCTAAACTTCTAGTGTCAAACTTTGAAATTATTATTTTTTCTCTCTCCCTATAAACTAACAACAAAAGATGAGTCTGAAGACAATTTTCTTCAAAAAAAACACCTACAAAATGTTGTTTTGTTTGACAAACAAAACAAGATAAACGTTTTGTTTGGTTAGGTGCAGAGCAAAAGAAAACAAAAACATGTCTGTAAAAACATTTTTTGTTTTGTAAGAAGAAAAAATCTTCGTTAACACCTTAAATGTTTTGTTTTGAAGGGGAAAAAAAACATTTGTTGTGTAAGGTACAAGTTTGAGCTGCAATCTTGTATAGCTCTATAGAAATGTTTTTAGTGGTATATTATGTAATTATTAATGAGCCCCTTATGTACAGATTATGAACTTCTTGTTTGTATATTTTAATGGCCCTTGTAGAATAATATTGAACATTTTTCAAATATGAAAACCGCCTCTGTGAAAGCAACTCCCTCACATCGAGCCCAGAGTTAAATTTGTGACAGACCTGACCATCTGTCTCACAGATCCTCTTGTACATTGTAATATCACCGTGGTATAAATGGCACTTGAGCAGTTCTGGATTTGTGAGCTGGATATTCATATTTAGATATACTGAGTCAACCAGAATGTCCAGAATCATATTTAACATTTTTAACTTCATGCTTTCCTGCTGGTGCATCTTTCTGATATCTCTATAGATCTTTGGTGTTCATAGCATACCTAAAATATCTACACAAAATGCTATAGATCCCATTCAAGCAGCAGAATATTTTAATTTTGTGGCGGTAAAAATATGCAAACTTACTACAGCACTTTTATACATCCACTTTATCAATAGAAAATGCATTTACAGGAAGTAGCATTGTCATTACCATTCTCTTTCCGAATGTCGTAACATTTCCGAATGTCCCAAGGACATTTTCCATTCATTAAAGGATCACGCTGTGGTTACATTCAGACATGTGCATCTCCAGCCACATCAGTTCACCGACCAAGGCGTTGTGGAAAGGATGTCTGAGCTGTGGGTGTGTATGCTCGTGTTTATGGTCTGGCTCACAATGTGTTTTGGGTTAAGATAGTGTGGTCAGGTGACTTCCTCATAGCTGTGGGATAAATTTCCATGTGACTCTTAAGAAAAAAGATACTATAAATAGTCACTGCTTCCATGGCAGAATTCAGACGGTATTCTTAAAAAAAAATAAAAATTGTGCTGCTTTTCATGAAATCATCTATGATGCATAAATAACTGGTCCAGTTTTATTTATTTATTTGTGTATATATTGTATTGTGTTCGTGTGTGCATATATAAAACCATGATTTAACTGACTGAAAATGTTTGTCATGAGAAAAATGTTGCAATGGAAAAAATATTTTTAGAATTATCTAACTGCTTTAACAATAACAAACATATGATACTTTGCCCAGTAATCAACAGAAATATTTTTGATTGAATTATATTTAATTATAAAGTTACCCATTTTTTTAATATTTAATATATATTAGAAATGGTTGAAAGTATTCATTTTATTTTATTTTAAATATGACCCAGACAGGTTCTTGTCAGGTTTCAGGATATTCACCCTTTACATTCTCCACATTAGACAATAAGTTTTAATTTAGGAAGCATTATCGGTTTATGTATTTATTGTTTGTTTGTCTCATTTTTCTTCTTTCCTGTAGCTTCTCTGCCCTTTGTGATAATGAATATTGCGTCTAATCCATACCAGCGAGGCATCTACTGCCAGGACGAGAGCATTAGTTACCCTCTCAGAGAAGACACAATCTCCCATGTGACACTGGCTGTAGTCACCATCACCTGCACTTTCATCATCGTGAGTCCCTCATTCATTGATCTCCATCATCCCTTCCATGATCTCATCATACCATGAGTCACGCGCTGATTCTCAACAAAGTGTCCGTTCATGACTCTGCACAGCAGAGGGTTTAATATACACAACAACACAACGCTATGTGCTTGTGGACTTGTTTGACATATTTATGACCAACTGTAAAAAACGATTAAACTGTTGTCATCTTTGTCGCAAGCTACAGGAATGCAAATTTCTAAATATTAACCTCTTCTGTTCCTCTAGATATCTTCGGGTGAAGCATACCTGGTGTACAGCAAAAAAATTCACTCCAACTCTACCTTTAATCAATATGTGTCAGCCATATATAAGGTGTTGGGTGCCTTCCTGTTTGGGGGAGCAGTCAGCCAATCGCTGACGGACTTGGCCAAGTACACCATTGGCCGACCACGGCCACATTTCTTAACAGTATGTGCTCCCAAAGTCTGCAAAGGATACGTGGTCTCGATCAACTGCACTGGCAACCAAAGTGATGTAACTGAAGCCCGGTATGTTTCTCAGTGTAAATGTTTTAACGTCTTGATTTCAGTGAATTTCATTTGAAACTGTATGCGATTTGTGTGTCGTAGGTTGTCCTTCTACTCGGGTCACTCCTCCTTTGGGATGTATTGCATGCTGTTTCTAGCGGTGAGTGCTATAGCAGCCAAATGCTAATATGTTAAACATTAAAGGGGTCATGAACTGAGAAATCTAAATTACCTTGTTGTCATTGTACTATAAAAACATCCTGTAAGTTTCAGAACTCAAAACTGTCTTTTTAGTCTAAAAACAGCTTATATTGAAGCCAATCTGCAAAAATGACATGTGCCACTTTATGACGCAATAGTGTGGATAAACACCACCTCCGCAGAAGATGATCAACGCCTGCTTCTACATTGCTGCCTGTTTAGCCCCGCCCACCAATTCACACATGAAGTGTAAATAACAAGAGCGTCAAACGCAAGTCTTAAGAAAAGCAAACGTCCATCAATGAAGGATGTAGGCTGTCAAACTTACACAACTGTTAGCCAATCATAGCAGTGGGTGTTTACTACGAGTCTACAATCCGTCACGTCTATTGAACTTCAGATGGGGGGGGGGGGGGGGGGTAAAAACAGGACAGAAAATAGCCTATCACTTCTATCTTTTTTTTTTGTTGTTGTTGTAAAAATATTGATAACATTATAAGTGGACCTTAGAAAAAAGTACAAAATAATAAAGGCAGTTCATGATCCCTTTAAACATTTAACACAAGTTTGGGGGTGGGATTATGTGTTTTGTGACCAATGGCAGATGGGGATATCGTTCGGGAAACCTTGTTTGAAAATAATTAATTCTGCAGTTATATTTGATGTCAATGAAGGTGTTAAATGCAGTGACATTTACTGGTGTTCAATAAATTTTCAAGGCAAAATCTAGTTATTCGATAGGAATCCATGCCAGTGGGAATTTCCAACGTGAAAGATTTACACACAAATATTTTGCATTGTTCAAACTGGTCACGCAAATCCACGGCATGGTTTGAAAGTGACTTTGTTGTGAGCTGTGGTTCTTGCATAGATTTGACAATGTAATAATGTTTTCTAATATTTCGCTAATATGACTGCACATTAAGACTTGGTATGTTGTAACTGTTTTTCAAGCAAAAAAAATGGGAAACAGTGAGGAGTATATGGTGTACAAGTTCAAATGTTTGCATTTATTTAAAATCATTATTTTGTTGCAGAGTTTGCAAACGAACTGGAACTAATTGAATGAAACTATCAGAGAACAGAACAAAAAACAATAAAAATTAATCTCTAAATTAATCAGCCAAGACAGGTTCTGCATCATTCTTGGTACAAAATGATTTCCTAATGAATTACAAAGCAAATGTACAAATCTTAAAGGCTGTTTAGAGAGCCCTCTCAGACAATGCTAAACTGTTAGCATTTGTTATTTCCCAAAGGCTACATTTTATTTTTATTTTTTTTTATTTTTTACAGCCGTTAAGAGTTTTTTTTTTTTTTCGGTTTTCTAATCCTCTCAACAAATTAAGTCATTAATATTCCTCTAATGAAAGTCACTTCTTCTTTTCTCTCACCAGTTCTATGTTCAGGCCAGATTGAATGCAAAATGGGCTCGTCTCCTGAGGCCCACTATCCAGTTCTTCCTGGTAGCCTTTGCGGTGTATGTAGGTTACACTCGTGTGTCTGATTATAAGCACCACTGGAGCGACGTGCTGGTGGGGCTCCTCCAGGGGGCGCTCATTGCAATTCTCACTGTAAGTTAACCCATTTTTCCTTTAAAGGGACAGTTTACGCAAAAAATATCCAGAAACTTCCTAAAAAACTAAAAACCTCATTTCCAAAAAAAACATAGCATTGTGATTTCATTACTGCATAGCTGCTAACAGTCATTGTCTCGTACAGGTGCGGTACGTATCAAATTTCTTCAAGGTTCGTCCTTATCCTCAGTGCTCAAGTCCAGAGACAGCGGACATTGAGGAACGGAAACCAAGCTTACGTTTAAGTGAGGTAGAGCACAATAGCCATTTAGGTTATCCTGGACCTCTGTGAGAGAAATGAGGCCGAAAACTACATCTCCCACAAACCACTGGACTGACGGGAAGGGGGCGGAGCAAGACAGCAATGCTCACAATGGTCCTCCTTGAAAAAAAGCTTTAGTGTCTCGGTTTCCTTTGAATGAGAGAGAACTTTTTATACATATTTAATCAATTTATTTTAATCAGAATGACCTGGACCAGGTTTTATACAAAGTCACGTGCGGCACGTATAATCTTATTTGAATTGTAAATCTTACTGTTGTGTAAATAATGGCTTGCTTTTCTTATATGATTTGATGAACCCAACAGAATCCTGTCATTAAAAATGTCAGAAATCACTTTTGCTAATATTATGTGCCTTAGTAATTATATAGTAATCTGGACTGCAAATAGTGAATAATGTAAAAAAAATTGCTAGGATAATTAGTTTGTTCCCCTATATTTAAAATGTAAACGCGAGATACCACTACAGCATCTGCAAGCCTGTTTTGCTTCTTTTTATTTTCAAGTTTTGTATTTTAAAAAGTTGGCTTTATTGAAGTTTTGAATTGTTGTTTGTGTTTGTCCAAATTCCTATTAAATATTTGTAATATTAATCTGCTTGTTGGTTGTTGAGTACTGCATTTATTTTTTTTTATTTTTTTCAGATTTCACTACCTTAAAGAATAATTTACACTTGTGCATTTTTGTTTTAAAACGCATAATTTTTACTACGGTTACGCCTATTGTTTAAACTACTCTGGCGTTTTCGAGGTCGAAAACGGAGACTTTTGATAACGCTGCAGACCCCGTTTTAGTTTGAAAACTCCGGGGGTTGCGTTTCAGTGTAAACGGATCAAAACGGAGACTTTTGAAAACGATGGCGTGGCTGCCCACATTTGCTCTGCTTATCCTTGACGACTGTGTAAACAATAACACCTGCATGAATGGTCATGTGTCATGATTTTTCAGTTGTGTAGCGCAGATGGAGATCATTTCTGAAGCGCAGTGAAAATGCCGTTTTAAAACGAAAACGCACTAGTGTAAACAGGGCCTAAATATGATGAAATGCAATCTGATTTTATTACATTTGCATTCTACTGAAATAATAAAAAACATTAGCATGGTACATTTAATGTTTACATATCCAGTTAGCATATTTTAATCCAGAAGTCTTATGTCAATATATGTGTTTATGTAGGCATGAATTCAATCCACATGTAAACTTTAGTTTTACATACCATAAAGGACATTCACTTTTGATCTTATTTGGTTTGCAAGTGTTGTTTATTTTAGCCATGTTCTTATGGGCACTTTCCTACCAGTCCAGCACTGCAGTAGCCAGACATTTAATGTTGACCGTTTAGTCAGCCACAGCCATGACTACAAATGAAATGGTAAAAATTAGTCAGCTTTCTTTCATAATGAAATCTCGAGAGTTTAATTAGACCTCCAATTACAATGCAATGTCAAGGTGAAGAAACTGAGAAAGAAATGCATTGTTGAATACTCTTATTCTAATATTCAATTATTAAATAATAAATAAATTCAAATGACAAAATTGTATGTGCACTCCATGTGAGTGGGCAGATCTGTAGTGGCACATGCTCCGTTCTTTATTTGTGTTATAACACAGGCTAGTAGGCACTGAAACCATTGGTCAGGATGGTAACAAAGCTTCCATCCTACCCTTGTGTTCCTAAATGGCAATGGTGTGACAAAAACCTTCTTGCTACTCTATATCATGTTGTTCCTTTTACCTCAAATGTAAGTTATTATTTTGTGGGTTTCCATCTGGCCTGATTCCTCTCAGCTTATGCAAGAGTGGGCTTTAGAAGATGCCGAAGAAAGCCTAAGTTGTTCTAACATATGTAGCACCTTTATTCCTTCGGGGATGATTTTAGGTCTGTTGTCACATTACTGTGTTCAGAGCAATTTTAGCTATGTATTGTTGGTATCTCCTCCAGTAATTAATTTGTGCATCATTTTGTGTGAAGACTGCTCAGTTAGCTTGTCACATTCCACAAAAATTCCTCCTCAGTTGTTTCGCACTTTCAATGATAGGCATTTAGACTTACCACAACCTTAAAATACACAATAGTATTCAATCCTGTAAAGTAGGATTTACCAGGATGATTCTTTTAGCTAGGGTGAACTGCATTTCATGTTATAGCCTATCCACCTTTTTCCTATGCCCCATGACGCTTTGGCAAATTATGGGAGTTACTTCCATCTATGAACGCAATAAGCATTTTCAAAATCAACGAGGTGAAATTATTTTACTCACCCTTCAACCATCGATCATTAAAAGGAAATGTATAAGTGTAAAATCATTAACTGAATAACTATAGATATTGTTACATATCACGTCAAATTAATATACCAAACGTAACGTTATTCTCATAACTTCTGAAAATAGAAAATTAATAAAAAAAAAACGTACAACCCATTCAGTTAAAATGACGGATAAGGATTAGCGCAATCTAATGATTTGAAATGATTTGTTGCAGTCTTTTTGAGTGGAACTTTCACAAACCGGAAGTGCTTCCCATAATTTAAAACGCAGGAAAAAGGTGGATGTAACATTGGCTACTTTTATGTTTTATTTGACGATGTTCGTGTTTGCTAACGTCGTTTTGTTCTGGCTCTGATTTGGTGCTTCCTCAAAATGGCTGACTCCCATTTATTTTTACGCTCAATATGCCTTCTGAAATTATTTTAAAAACTTACTTGTATATTATCGATGTTGTTTTCACCACAATCAATAAATTAGATGTAATGGCGCCAGTAGCATTTGCAGGAAACACAGCGCGAGTCGTTATTATTAGCTCCTCCCATTTCATGTTGATACAAGTGGTGCCGGTGTCTGCTCCATCAATGAGTGGATTGATATACAGCCTTGCTATGCAAACAATAGGAAATATCTGACCGCTAAATGCCGCAATTAACCAATCAGAAACATATAGAGCGCTGAATTTATTAAACCGAAAAAGAGGGCTGATTTTCACGTTAAAGGGGTCATCGGATGCCCATTTTCCACAAGTTGATATGATTCTTTAAGGTCTTAATGAAAACTCTGTAGCATAGTTTGGTTAAAATTTCTCAATGGTAGTGTAAAACAACACAATTTTTACCCTGTCAAAAACAGCTCTAATTGTTTACAATATGCTTCTGAAATGTCAGTGTCTGATCTTATAACGCCCTTGTTCATCTTCAAAATGTCAGGTTTTCTCACTTTCTCCTTATAAACGCATCCAAACTGCTACAAAAACACACTAAAATTATTATACTTATTTCCTAGAGTTCATTATTGACCAAATTACGCCTCCTTCCTTTAGGAAAAATAAAAGGTGTAGTAATTCTGAGTCATATGTGGCATATAGCCTGGCAAAAGTAAATAATCCAGAAGGGATCTGCTGTTCATTTTGAAATGCACAGAGCTGGAGGCCCAGAGAGACAATGCTACACTTCTTTCAGCTCAGGGGTCAGTGATGCCTGGCTCCCGGCCATACCCACCACCGGCTCGATGGGTTTATATATTTATCCTCGCTCACTGTTGCTGCTGTTCTCTGCGGCTCTGTGAGGAATTATAACAGGTAAAACACATTAGACGGTTGTACACTTCATGAACAACACACTGACTATTAATTCAGACACTCCTGTCTAAACATGTAGTAGTGGTCAAATAGACTTGTACTGTTAATACATTTAGAATTTTATACCTTCAAATTACAGTCATGTAAATTGTACCTCTGAGTCTGAAGGCCAGACATCCGGCTAGCTCTAAGGGGACGTTTTGTTCCCGGTGAGGTCGGAGGATCTACAAGAGACATCTGGACTGGGCTGCAGTGTCTCAGGCCTGGAAAATACAGGGTCTGTTAACCTGCCAAGTGGGCTGCAGATAGTGGGTAAAGGAGGAAAATATGAGTACTATGGCTGGAGAGAGGAGACAAATTGAGTATTTTAAGATGCAAAAGGTTAATGGGAATGTGAAAAACGAGGACATAGGGGTTAGCTATACTTAGCTATACCAGACATTAAATCTGAAAAAACATCTCTTTGGGTCCATCTGGGTATGTTGTGAAAGGTTAAATGATTTAAAAATAAAGAAATTCCAAATATATGTTTTCATAATAATAATAAATTATATCATATACGATCTCTATATTACTGTAGTAGTAAAAAAAAAAAAAATCCCCACATGTCCGTAATATGTGATATACTGACTCCTCCTGGACATTTAAAGTATAACACCTTAACTATCATTTGACCAAATCCTGAAAACTCTACTTTGGTGGAAGTTTTATTTTGCTGTATTATTTAGGAGTTATTCCTCAAAAGTTGTGCGGTCAGACTATGAAAACGTCAAGATATTTTTACTTGAAATTCAATTAAAAATACAATTTAACTGTATTCATTCATATAGATGATAAATGGACATTCGTTTAAATAAGTTACATAGTCACAATGTAGCATACGATAATTTATATATTCATTATGGTATAATATGGAATAATAAGTTGAAACAAAAAAAAAAACATTTGGTTAAAAATGACAAAAAAATATATTTAACAGTATGCTATGCTAGTAATTATAGGCTAGCCATACACGTGCTCTGCTGTCTTTATCGTTTGCGTACTAACTTCGTCGAGTTCTACTTGTTTTCTAAATATTATTAATTTATTCACGATATTTTAAGGGGCGAAAAAAAAAGATCAGGTTCTACCGAGATTTGAACTCGGATCGCTGGATTCAAAGTCCAGAGTGCTAACCATTACACCATAGAACCGCGTGCACCAAAACTCGAGTCATACTGTAATATTGGAAATATGCCTCAAAATCTATATATACGTTTAATGTACAAACTAGTTACGCAGCAAAAAATATACCTACAGAAAATATACTTACACCCTATATGTTATTGAGATACCGTTTTATCGTGCCTTCCTAACTTTGAATTACAATGCATGTTGATTTTTCATTTAACAAGTAAAAAATGTATCAGTTTGCATTACTATTAAAGTTATTAAACTACGTTAAAATTACTATATCGCGCAAAACAACAACAAAAGAGCTAAAGCTAACGCTATCAAACTTTATAGCTCATATAGTACCGCCAAAAGCTCAAGATGAAGACGCACCAACCGTGAAAATCTGTGTAAAATAGAAAACAGCATGTGAGGGTTGCCATCACGCCCACGGTCAACATGTTCACCTAACTATAACGCCTCTTCCATGCATTTTAATAGTAATCTGACGCCCTCACGTTTGTAATACCGCGATTGAACTGAAGAGGGCAGCCGGAGCTCGTAACACAAATTCTGTGTATTATCATTATTACAGTCATTGCAGTCTTTATTAAAGCATATTAGGATATTTGCGATGATTGCGACAATGAAAACATAAGCTAGGCTTTAAAAATATCAATATATTATAACAAACAAACAAAAAGCTTCATATTTTAGCATAGCATCTTTACTTGCAGTAGGCCAATGTAATTAAGACAGTTTTAAGAAAATGTCATCACACAGTTGGCTCATTAAAATCTCAGAAATTCAATAACAATTAAAAAATGTGTTTTCTATTGTCAGTATGACAATGGATATGAATTTATTCGAATAAAGAAAGAACTGTCAGGCAGCCAAGAGCATAATTGATACATGGCCTATCTATGATTATAGAGACATATCTCTGTATATGCAAATACATAGTGTTGGTTCCAGGTTGAAGCGTCGTTTTTGTCGGTATTAATCATTTTAATTATACTTTGAATAATTAGTGAGGTGGAATTTCTGGTTCCTGTGTTTTTGAAGTTCGATATCCTGTGAAGGGTGCAAATGTGCTTGAATGACAGTGTGTGTGTGTGTGTGTGTGTGGATGCTGATGTGGGTCATTACCCCTTCTCCTCCCTCTGGGGAAAGCAGGAAAGAGGAGGAGGGATGGATGGATGGATGGATGGGGCAGAGTTAGAGGATAGGAGGGGGGGTTCCCAGGGGAGGAGAATCCAATAAATCAGCCTGCCGTCTCCGTGCTGACATGGGGCTTGTCTGTGAGGGGTGTGTGTTTGTGTGTATGTGTGTGTGTAGAGGGGATCACAACAACAGCATAGCCTTGTCTGGCTGTCAGTCACCTCCATACTGGCCAGGCAACATACTCACAGGCCTCCCGCAGACCCTCATTACCATTCATCCATTAGCTTTTCTGTGCTCAGTTCTGTTTTCTTAGCAAGGTCACATCTTTTAAGTGCATGTATTGCGACAATTGCTTAAGCAGATAGTCAAGTAGGCTACTACAAGTGTCACACCAAGAGCGAAGTACCTACACAAATGCAAACAAATTATCTCTTCGCCACTAAATAAGTGACCATTTCTGCTCTAAATATAGATCTGTAATTGGAGAATGTGAAAACGCCGCTGTCAGTTTGATATACGCGTGCAGGTATGTTTGCATTCAAGTGTGTGATATATCCACCATGGAAACTGTATGTTAGAGAAAGGGAAACCAAAAGCTATGTGTTTGTGTTAAAAGAATATATTAGTAAAAATGTATAAGTGCTGAATTTCAATGTGCGGAAATGCAAAGGATTTTCAGCAAATAATGACTTATATTTGGTTTGTTCATTGCATAAAGATAATACCATGCTTCAGGAGACTTTGAAGATTATAATATTATTTTAATTCATTCCAAAATAGATTAAAATGCATTTAATATCTACCTATTCATATACAGTATATATATGTAAAATAGAAAATTGTAATAAATATATTTAATATATGTATGTATTATAAAAATATATATCAATTAAAAGTAAAAAACCCATCATGGTGATTCAATTGTCCATTCATGATGAAAAAGCCTTTTAAAATATAATGAATTATTAAACATAAAACAGGAACTAAGGTCAAGATGTGTCTTAAAATATCAGATAATTCACTTTTAGTTCAAGTGGTAAAATGTCATGTGGTGCAACTCCCCAGAAACGTAATATTTTTTTTTTTTACTTAATATAACAGCAAATAATGACAAAGATATTTAAATTAATGAGTAAGACATTTGCACACACACACACACATGTTGGTTTTTGTGGTTTATGGGGACTCTCCATAGGCGTAATGGTTTTTATACTGAACAAACTGTGTGTGCTATTGCCCTACACCAACCCTACACCTAAACTTAGCCCTCACAGGAGACTTTGTGTCTCATTTTTAGATTTTCAAAAAAACACCATTTAGTATGTTTTTAAGCCTTTTGAATTCCGGGGACATAGGCAGTGTCCTCATAAACCACCTTCATATTGTAACACCTCTGTCATACCCATGTCATTATACAAATTTGTGTCCTCATAAACCACATAAACATGCACACACACACACACACACACTTTAACTTGATGGTTACACCACATGACATTTTTAGATTCATTAAATAAAAATAAAAAAATGTTGAAAATTATATACATTTTTCAAAAGTATGCAAATCCAACGAGCACATTTTTAAGGCATGTGCATTTTAAAGTTGATTTAACTATTTAACAAAAAATCTAAAGTTTTTTTCCATGTTTATCATAATCACTGATGATGGATTTGTGATGAACTATCTCTTTAAATACTCACCCTACTGCTAGCTCTGAATGCTAAAAGAATATTTTCCTAGTAACGAAGCAAGTAACATGTTGGTCTTTTCTGTTTAGCTTTAAAAATGCTCATATCGATGTTGGTGCAATATTGTGTGGGCTGCATGTGAAAGTGAATTACAGGGGAAGATCATTGATGGGACTGCTGTGGAATAAATAATGTCAAACATTGTAGGGGATAAAAATGTCTTTTGTTCAGTTTTCTTGGCTCCATTGGAAAGCTCCTCTCGTCTGATCTGAAAAATAAAGATATTGACCATTGCTTGTAAAACTTGTGTGAATTCCAAGCTTTAAAATATTCCTTTTTCTGTCTCCCCACAAACACACGCACCAAACATCATATATCAGGCGTCCTGCAGCATGACTCTTAATATGTGGCTCGCTTCTGACTGTTTCCAATACATATGGACCGCAGCAGCCAGGAGACCTGCTCTGTGTATTAAAATGCATGGGGAAAATGGCAATAATGACCCTCCCCCTTCCAGTCCCCATACATCCTCTAAATCTGTATCTCTCTTTTAAGCAGATCCCTCTACACTCCTCCTTCCCTCTATTTTCCCTCCGCATCCTTTCTTTCTGTTTTTTAGCTGCACTGCTGCCAGGTAGTGATTTCTACAGTGGGAAAATTGCTTTTTCAATATCTGCCTCTCTAATTATGAGTCCAGCTAAAGGGGTCACGCCACTGGAATACTAATAAATGTCTCCTGCGTTTTTGCACACCAAAAGAGAATTTAGGTATTATATTATTTATGTCACGGCGATGCTTGAGAATCACTTTCGTTCATATTGTTTTGTTAAAAAAGCTAAATTGAACAATTTATCCATGATATTCCTTAGCAATAATGCCTTTGTAAGCTTATTAAGCTGTATGCCCTGACCCACAGCAACACACACACACAAGAGATTTGATTTAGGTCACACACTGGTTCTTATTGCCCCCCCAGAGCATGTTATCTTTATAGCGAAGCTGTGTTTCATGTGCCTTCGAGATCAAAGATCAAAAAATTAATGCCGGACCGACTATCTCAGGAATCTTCAAAATCAAGATATTTCATAAACAGATGGAGAGACCGGTGGCCTAAACAAAAAGTAATTTGCATAGGAAATAGGCCCTCGTTTTAAACCACTAGCCGTGGGATTTCAATGTGGGTGCCCTGAAACAATGCAAAGCGATTTCAAGTAATAAAAAAAAAAACTACTTTACATCACAAAAGGAATTTTAATTCGAATGTCTCCGCGCGCACCGAAAGGGTTAAACGGTTTCTTGGTCGCTCTGAGCGCCTGACTGACGTTTGGGGTTCTATAATTGTGACGCGCGCCAATCAGCGAGCGGTCAGCGCAGCCCACGTGGGGAGCTCTTGGCGCTGATTGGCTAAAGCAGCCAGTGTTGATTGTGGCTGGGTCAAACCCCACGTGGAGATTTCATTCAATCATTGTACAGTTAGCTGCACCCTTATTTTTCAATCGAAGTCCTGTGCATAAAATTAGACAATGTGAAGGGAACGTGTGAATAGCCGACAGAGACGGGGTGCTATATTTAAACTACATCACAAAATATAAATTTTAAACATTTTGTGCAGAGGAGATTTTATTATACCTATTAATTTGGATCATTGTAACTAAAACTTTTTTTTAAATCTAGGATTTTTTTTTATTTTTTATTGTGACCCTGGACCACAAAACCAGTACTAAGGGTCAATTTTTTTAAATTGAGATTTATGCATGAAGTATAGATTTATACAAGCTGAATAAATAATATTTCCATTGATGTATGGTTTGTTCGGATCGGACAATATTTGGCAGATTTTTCACTATTTGAAAATCTGGAATCTGAGGGTGCCAAAAATCAAAATATTGAGAAAATCACCTTTAAAGTTGTCCAAATAAGTTTTGATATTTATGGTAGGAAATTTACTAAATATCTTCATGGAACATGATCTTTACTTAATATCCCAATGATTTTTGGCTTAAAAGAATAATCGATCTTTTGACCCATACAATGGTTGGCTATTGCTACCAATATACCCGTGCTACTTATGACTGGTTTTGTGGTCCAGGGTCACAATTGTTCTACTAAAAATACATTAAAAACAGTATACATTTTCTTTTCAAATAAGCCATTTTCTTAAATGGCTTAATGTAAAATTTTAGGTGGTGTATCTGTCCAGAGTTCATCAAAATTAAATACAGTCTCTCAGTATAAAGTAGTTTATTTCTTCAAAAGGAGCATCAAAACAAGCAGTCTCTCTAATTTTATTAATATTTGAAAAACTTTTGTTAGTGTGGTGTAAAAAAGATTCAGGTAGCCATTTTGTTGTCATGTGACAAGAAAATCTTAGCATGATTGTGTAAAAGTCATAAAATATCACAGACTTTAATATGAAAACAAACAGTTTATTCATTTTAAAAGGGGCAACCACAACAAATCTTAATTTCGATATTGTTTAGGTTGTGTATTGTAGTACTTTTTCTTGATAGTCACACAACTTAGCATTTGTGGAGTCATTAAATCAGAAGAGACCTAGCTTATTTGTAGAAAATGATAAATGTTTTTCAAAAATGTATGAAACCTTCAAACACAAAAACCACATTTCCATGCCACCAGCTAATTCATAAACGATATCTCCTTATTTGTCACTGACCCACATAGGCTACATAAACAAATACAGAATTGAACAGATCCCACTCCCACCGCAGCCTGAAATGAATGAAACTTGAGAATTTAACTCTTTGCTTCTGGTTACCACAAGCCAACCCCCTTCTCTTTTTGCACAGGGGGGCATGCGTTTCTCTTGAAGAAAACAACTCGCATGTCCCATTGAAAAACAGCTGAGGATCCGAAAGGAAGGAGCGGATGAGGAGAGAGAGAGATAGAGAGAGAGAGAGAAGGGGACAAAAGAAGCTGCGGCTGCGTTGAGTGTCGCGTCTTGGGAGCAGGATAGCTGGCCATCCACTTGGTTTCTTTAATATTTTCATCAGTAAAACACATCAAGGGCGGGGGAGCTCTGAAGGCCGAACGCGTGCATTCTGATATTTGGAGGTGCGTCGTAGCGAGGGACTCGATACCGGACTGGGCGCATCTTATATCGCGCGATAAAGCAGAACAAAGGGTGTCTTGAGCGAGGAATGCGCGAGCCGAGCCTGGCGCCGCCGATACAGGGCCAAATGTTCTTCTGAGTCCCACAGAAAGGCGCAAACTCTTCTGAAACAACATTTAAGGCTACACCGAAACATAAGACCCTCAAACCGCAACGAACCCGTTATTCACCATGTTCCCCCAGAATCGACCCCCGGTAAGTTACCTTACTACTCCGTAAAATGACCGTCTGCGTGATACGCAATGCGCTTTTATACATTTCATATATAGGCTAAAACAAAGTCTATTTGCTTCATTATTTGGGTTAAACGTTCACATGGATTGTGAAACTGTAGTTGGCCGAGTAGTGCTATTCATCAGGGCACGATTAGATCAAATCAAGCTACACTAAAATGTGCTTTTAAATAGAAGGCGATCAATTTAATCAATGTGCTTAAAGGATACTATTTCCCCTTTATGTTACTGTTATTGTACCCCATTTCATGTTGTAGGCAGATCTCTGTATTTCTGATGTTTTAACCACTATGCAGCTACTATAAGTTGCAAGAGTGCTACACTACTTTTCACCTTTCATACATTAAAGTTTTAATACTTTTCAGATTTCATTATGCATTAACCTCTAATGTGACCATCATTTGATGCAGCTATTTTAGTCTTGTTCATTTTTTCTTTATGCTCTAAGTTAACAATTTTTCCTCATATGCTATTTTTGTTTGTTGTTTTTAGCATAAGACATCTTAAAGGAAGCTAGTTGGGATTTTAGTATTAGTGGTATATCAGCTAGGCTAATAAATCAGCCAATATTTGTACATTTTGAGGTTAATCAGTCATAATTGCATTGCTTGGCCGATTAATATGTGCGTTAGATGTGTACGAATAGTTCAAAAGTCCTGTCAATATATAGTGCACAATGTGTTATATAGCAAATATTGGGGAAACAATGTTTGGTTTTAGTGTACATCTCAAATGCTGTAATTAAAATGTAAACCTGCATCACGGATCGGCCATGATTTTGGTCACCCTGCTCTCTGGTTATCTTATTGGCTGTTGAAAAACCCATATCGGTCAACCACTATTTAATAAATGTCAGTTGTCATTGAGTCGCCATACACCCCTCCCCCAGCACCCCCAACCTTCCCTAAGAATGCTTTGACATTCATTTCCTAAGGGATGGAAATTGGATTCCACTGGGGTGTGCAATTTCGTGATCTGAAGGATATGTGCGGTACATAGGTAAAGTATTTTGGTTTTTCACGCCTTTTAGTTGTTGCTCTGCAGTGACCAGGTTGCTCGGTTCTTTTCTTATTTCTCTTTAGAATGATCGATTGGTCCAACCTGTTTTTCCAGGGCACCCAGCTAGTTCTGAATACAGCCTCTTTCCACTCACCTTGAACAGCCCGAAACATGAAGAGGTGGTTGGGATGTGATACAGCTATGCTTCGTCATCTTAATAAGAGATCTTCTTCAGTCCAAATCATAGCTTTATGTTTTTAGATATAACCTGTAAGTATCCATATAAAAAATCTGAAGAGATTAACTATGGTACAGATATTTAATTTAGTCAATTATGAGTGAGTATATCTTGATGAAATTGGAATAAGACCGTATGCGTTAAATAAAGAGGTTGAAACACAGACAGAACCAACCCACTCATTCCTCAGCGTGTGAACAAGGTTAATACATCCGAAAATTAGCATCTTGTTTAAAACAAGCAATTTAATACAAAACCTTTTTTTTTGATGTAGGGATGGCTTCAGTCAAAAATCTTTCTTCATTTCCCCTCTTAACCAAGACAATAATTTTCATGCTAATTTATCAGTCCATCCATCAGTTTTTTGCTTTCAAAGTGCTTTTAACACTGAATGGGAGAGTAAGTGGTTGTTGTACACAGTTTAACTTTAGGCTAATAGAGAGAGTCATACCTGTATTTCATGGGGTTAAATAAGGTTTTTGTGTTCAGATAAAAGAGAGAAAATAATTTGCACCTGTATTTATATTGCTTTTGAGTAATGCAAACAAAAAAATTTGATTGTTTACATATGAGGCTACATACGACTACTTTTACATTGTCATACAAGTGGAAAATCTTAATCGGCAGATTGAAACAGTGGGCAGTTCCGACAAATTGCCTACTGGCACCTGCTGATTGGTCCTAATTCTGACTTCTGGAGGGATCTGCTCCAGCTAAGTCTCCAGCAGAGGAGCACTACTATCCTTCCTATGTAAGGTATTTCTCAGTATTCCTCCCTGACGCTGTTCCCATTTCCTCAAGCCTTCTGTATCCAGAGGAATTCAAGTGAAATCAGAGCATGGCCCATTCTGGCCATGGCACATGCCTTGGCACAGCCAAGTCACCCTCAGTTTGCAAAAGTCATTGGGAGAAAGCATGGAATTCCTTGAAACCGAAAGAACAAACAGGCTGCGGGTTACCTCATAAAGGAAGCACCTAGAGCAATTACCACAGCTGACAAGCCAACGTCGCGGCGCCACTAATGTATCCTGACAGCGGGGAAATTTGAATAACGAGCTTGCGGAGAGGATAGAGAAAAGATGTGTGATGTTAATGAAACAGGTGCCTGGCACCATACTACACCCCACATCCCCTCCCCAGTCTAAGTAAGGGATTACTGGGGCATTCCTTAAAGCTCTATGCTGCCGTAGAGTACGGAATCAATGAAACAAGGCCGCGCCTAGGTCAGATTCCCGGGGAGGTTCTTTAAAATGCAAATGCCTGCCGGTTGTTGACACTGTAGTCGTAAGATTTCATATGCAATGCTGGAACTTCAAACGTTGCTGCAGAAAGCATCGCCTGGTTCCTTGGATTTGTGTGTACATTTAAAAAGAGGTTCTTCTTCAAATGGTTCAGATACAGAAAGTCCATTCCAATTATTTTTAGCCTCAGTCCTTCTCCACCCCATTTCCTAGGGTGGATGTTTATGTGAAAGCTTTATTTTTTAAGAAAAACCATGATATAATTAGTGGGCTTGCTGGTTCTCAGAGGCTTCACTTGGTGAGGCTCCCATGAAAAGACACCTAAAAGAGAATATGGAACTATTTTGAAGGCACAGTTCTAATTTAAACAATGAACTCGGTGAAGAGTTTGGAGAATCCCAAATTGGGCTCCGTAGATATTCTCTGGGAATGGAAACGTCAAGCGCGTGGTCTTTTTTTTTTTTTTTTTTCTCCAAGAGATTTGTGTGTGAAAGCAGAAACAGCTTTATCAAAGGTTAGGCCACCGTGTTTGGGGGTGTTTTGGAATATTGGTCATCATGGCCGGCCACAGCATTTCACAGGCTGTGAAGCAATTCTCTGATGCAGGCCATGTGGGAGTCTTGTAGGCCCCTAAGCCAGACCTCTGACAGAAAGAAAGAAGCTGTGGTTTGGACAGCTCAGTGGACATAGGTGCAGTAGTGTTTAGCAGCAGCTTCTTCGTTTAGTATCTTTGTAAGTGGGTGGGCATGGGGATTTGGGAGATCATTATGGTTTGATGCAACAAAACATGTAATTAGAGGAGAAGAAATGAAAACATTGCATACACACTCACACTTTCCAAGACGCATTGTGAGTGTGGTAAAGAAACGGACTTGCACATGCCTATAATCTATAGACTGGGCTTTTCATAGTATCTAGACAGCTAAGCTATAATTTCCAGCAGACTCCAACTTTATCATGACCTGTCTCTTACTAGAGGTCATGTGAGGACTTCTTTGCGATTCTTCACTTGTCCAAAAAGGAGAGAAATTTGCCATGATTAAAGTCATCTTTGCCTCAAGCTGTGTTTTTCTTTTGTGACCCATATGCATGGCATAATATAAGTTTTAATCAGTTCAGTCAACTTGGCTTTTCAGATTTTTGCCATGATGCAGATTACTGTCTGTGACTTTCGCTAAGACAAGAGTGGCCCACAATGCTCTGTCAGCTCCATGCCAGGTTAAACCCTTGTTGTGAAACTGTCGAGGTCAAGTGGACCATTTATTGTGACAACCATAAAGGAAAGTTGCACAGAGGATTTACAAGCCGATTTAGCCTGAGAAGAAGGTTATAAGAACACTGAATCAAAATGGCTGCCATATTGAGACCGGACACATAGAAAGAAACGCAATAATGGCCTCTCAGAGGTGGTGACACTCTGTGGTTTTCGGAAACATGAATGTCTAATTAATGAACATTGAGTCTCCGAGAAGCTCTATGCGACTCACTTTTTGGTCTCAGCCTTTCAGTGAAGGCCTGCTCTCTTTGTCGTTCCTTTTTTCTTTCTTCCAGAATCTCTTTGCACCTGTACGCACAATTCAATAAAAAGAGGTGAATATCAGAGTGAGAGGCTGGGTGGGGTTGAGAGAGAGGAGATAAAGAGGAAGAAGGGAATAGAGCCAAGTGTCATTCCCCCTTCCTCCCGCCTCCACTGTCAAATGGCCTTCCTCCTCTTGTTCTCCAGACTCTTTTCTTTGGCCTGTGAGGAGTAATTGTAGTGTGTGTGTGTGTGTGTGTTTGTGTGTGTGTGTGCTCCCTGCTAGGCCAGAGCTGTGAGAGCCCGGGGATCTGGACAGCAGATTGAAATGCAGGGCTGGAGAGAGGAGCTCGTTAAGAGTCTCTAACAATGCGCCATGTCTCCCATGAGCTGAAGGCTGAGAGGCTCCATTCTCCCTGTGTAGATCGGTCCAACCCCCCCCTCAAATATCCCCCCCAGTACTCCAAGCCTGGTGCCCCGACACAGGGTGACCCCTTTCACCCACAGACACACTCCACCCCCGTTTGATATTTGCAGCTACATCTGTCCCCATCCCTCCAAGACCAGCTTTAAGCTTAAACTGTCCATGTACTGTGTCTTTCATTTTCAAAGTAACTCTTGGCTAAGTCAAGGCCTTTACAGTGTTAATGCAGGTCACACATGCTCATAACATCCTATGACACTTTGCCAACAGTTAGCCGCTCAAGTGCTTGGCAGTAAATGTGACTACCGTCAAAACCAAATGCTCCATGCTAATTGAAGTAATGGGGCTTTATACACTTTCACATTTGATCAATCATGTCCCTTTTGGCGGTTTTCCCCTCTTTTAGCTCATTAGAAGAAGAGTTTCCCGTGAGAAGTGCGAGAACCCCTGTGAGGTGCAGTTGTGAGCTCAAGGACCTTCGTCAGCAGAAGTGCTTGAAGACAGATAGGCGGATGGACAGGCCCTACTGTACAGCACATAGGCTTTTGTCTGCCTGTCTGTCTGCATTACCCTGAGGCCAAGCTCCTAATTGCTGGAGCTGGCGGAATTCAGTGAGCTTGGTGGGGTCCCACTCTGATGGGGTCCTCTTTCTTGCACCCTCTACTTATCCATGCTTAATTTTAAACTAATGTCTTAATTCTAGCAGCGAGCATGGTTGCCACCCCAAACCCCCGTCCTCAGCACACCCACAACCAATGTGATATAGACACGCATCTGTCTGTAATGCTTTATCCCTTTACAATGGAGCCTATGTCATGGAACTACCCCAACCCCCATCCTCTCTCATTCTTTCATTGCTTTCTTTCTCATTCTAGGGAGCTTGTCTTTCATCAGTGTCCTTCATTTCTGCCATGTGCACAGCACTCTCGATCATGCTCGCAGACTTCTGTGCAATGAGTTCCTCAAATCATGTTTGCACTGAATGAATCGTCTGATTTTTGAAGAATACGTAGTTCACGGTCTTAAGCCGAGTTTCATTATAAGTGTTGAAATGATTGACGGATTCAGGTCCATGCATTAGGCCCGACAGTTGGATTTTCATCCGTTTAAAAAAAAATAAAAAATAAGATGCTAACTCTCCTTTATTTTCCCACATAGGCACCTTTGCAACCACCCCCTGGGTCCTCTGCTTCAGTTGCTGCAGCCGCAGCTGCGGCCGCTGCAGCATCGGGGTCGACCCAACCTCTGAAACTCACTTACTCCGAGACCCTGGACCGCATAAAGGAGGAATTCCAGTTCCTGCAGACACAGTATCACAGGTACAACCCCCTTTCTAATACATATATGTGCTAAGCTCTAAGATGTCTAATGTCAGTATTATCGAGAATCATTATTCCCAAGCCTGTAATTTAGTCAACCCATGGAAGGGCGTCTTTGCAGAATTCCTGATGCTGTGCAATTTGTTGGGCTATAAAAAGGTTAAAATGTCAGTGGTTAGGGTTGTCAGGTTGCTTTCTTGTGGTAGCTAGTTTTGTGGTTTCCCAAAGATGTGTGTGAGCTCTAACCAGCCTGATCAAGATGACTGACTTCACCCCCAACAGCTAGCCATCCATCTGATCAACCTTCTACACAATGGGTGCACCTGGAGGGCCATTCTCTTGCAGAGTTTAGTTCTAACAGTTGTTAAATGCACCTGAACTGGTTTTCTGGATTATTAGAAACTTCCATGGAGGTTATTGCTAAAAGGTGGCCTTCCAGGAACAGGCCTCTATTCAACACCGGCTGGAATTTCTAACAAGTAGGGCATAGAATTTTGTTAGTATTCAACAGAAATCCCTTGCTGTAGCTTCTGAATGGGAAAGGCCCCCCACATTCTCATAACACACATGTGCACCTTTGATTCTGTGGGTATGGGTTTGATGTGTACTCGGAGGCTGAAGAATGTGGCCAGATCAGGCATGACCCGTGTGTTATTTCTGGTAGGTGCTGGCATCCTCTCCGGTATGGTAGTCCATGCCCCTTCTGCAAACTCGCATACCCCTCCTTATTACTGGCAAGCCTTCACACGGCTGCAGCTTTGATTCCTCATGCCAGATTCGGCAAATCCACCCAGTCCCCACATTCCTATTGTTAGGTCTCTTCTGTTCCCTCCTTCGGAGTTCAGTGAAATAAGCTCAAAAATCCTCTGTACAAACACAGTTCAGCCCTGCTGATGGATGCTGGTTTTACACTTATATCTGCCTGGATAGTTATGGTTGAATTTGTTCAAAATCTTTCCCAGAAGCCAACAGCGAAGCAGTTATTTTATGCACACTTCTAAATTAATTTAATGTATAATACGGCCCTCTATTGGTCTCCCAGTCAGTTTTTAAGAGTTGTTTATCTGCTCTTGCTTTTTGCAGTTAGCTGTTGCTTGGATATCTAATGAATCTGGCTTAAGCCTGATGCAGAGGACCAAACACCTGCACGATTGTTATCAATTTAGAGCAGGAGCCAATTCTCTTGTTGGGTGTTTATTATTACAGCATTTCAGCATAAGTTTAAAACTTTGTTCAAGACCTAATTAACTGCATTTCCATTTAGTAAAATAATGTATGATCCAATCAGTACAGTATGCAAATACTTCATGCAAGTTATGCTTGTTAATCAGTATTAATTGTCAGTGTGATTTTGGTCTGAATTGAATGAACAATGTGAGTACTATATTACTTTCATTCTTTTCCATTATTTTTCCTTTTTCCATTCTAGAGCGACAAAAAACAGAGCAGATGATGTGCATTAGGTGTGCAATTGATGCTTTTGTTTCATTCTCATGCTGCCACAGAGAGTGATGGGAAATGTAGATTAGATGTGCAAGCCTGACGCCTCATAATTTGGCTAAAACAGTGGAAGTTTTATCACTGTCTTTCATCAGTGGTGCACAAACTCTGAATACTAAAAGTCTGAATACTATGGCTTATGGTCAAGATTGACAAGTATTATGATCAATACCACTTAGCTTCTCCTATGAAGTTCTAATTGATGTGCTCTCCAACTCAATTTAGGGGCTCAAAGAAAATCCAGAGTTTCCCCACTCATAATTATAGCCAGTATTGCTAATGTATGCTTATCCTGTAAATACCATCTTTTCTACACAACAAAGCAGCATTATAATTTGAATGTCAAACATTGTGAGTTCAAGTCAATGGGTGATTTTACAGTTTGACTTGCATTTCTTGATAACACTGTAATTAGCCCCTGAATGGTACTTCGTGAGGCATCACAATGTGATGCCTGAAATCGCAAATCTTCTTTAGGTCAGACAACAAGATTATCAGAGGCCTTCCCATGATGTTCAGATGCGGCATTTCCCAAAAGAATTCTCCTGCCACGGATCTGGTCCCGCTCCAGGTAGAATGTGGCAAGCACACATGGGATCCGCCAGACAGGCACAAACAGCTCTTGGCTATATGTCACATGGCTTAGATCTTAATTTTAGTTCTCGTAATTTGTGTCTGGAGGCTGATTGGTGTTGGATTAAAGGACAGGAAAGAGTCAGAGCTAAAGAGATTTGGCAAGATGAGCTGGGGAGAGGTGTGTTTGTGTGTGGCCTCTGGTCTATGTGAGAAACACACTTAGGCCGAGGTCAGGTTACAGCGCAAGGTCCAGCAGGAAATGTGAACTGGGCAGGAACTGCATAACAAAGAGAGCTGCTCCAAACGGTGCTACCATGCTGTGTTGCTTGCAGCGCTGCACATGTTTTGCATATGTCTTTGCGTGTTTGTGATCGTGTGTTTAGGTTTGGGTGTTTTTGGTGTAGAAGGCCTCTAATCAGCAGACAGGAGAGCTTTAGACCGGAGGTTCTCATTACAGTAGTTCTTGCTTTGCCCATTCCTTTTCCGAACACACAAGCTCACACACCAGCTCACTTACCTTGCTAATGTGCCCCCTTGGTTTGCAATGGCTCAGACATAAAGACAGCCAACCCACAGACAGCCACCCGCACACAAACAGCATTGCGCTGATACCCATGGTACCTTCTTTGTGCCCAGACAGAGTGGACTTTTTAGTGGATTCTAGGCATCTTTATGATGCAGTCTGGGGTTTGTGGTTTAGGTCTGCTTTGCTGGATACATCTGTATGCGTGTGGCCCGGCATTCCCCCATCAAGCGCGTGTGTATTTAAGTGCATGTGTTTGTGGTGGGTGGTTTGGTTCGCAATTGCGCTTTAATGTCGGTGTGTGTCTGACAGAGTTTTTCATCAGATTTGTTTGCTGTATACTTGCATCAACAGTGCTTTTTTAGTTTCCACCATGTGGAATAACGGGGGCATGGCCTTGTTTTATGGTATTACGGTTTGCCACCTTAACGTATGGTGAGGAAAACTTATGTTGTAGCTAGCTATAAACATTACATGCCATTGTTTTTAACTTCATTAACAGTTCAGCAGTCTTGGACCTTAGTCAGTGTAGCACCGTAATTTAATTTCTGACAGGAATAAAGATGAGGCTGTGAAAAATAGAAGTACAGTGGGTTCAATGGATTGCACTTTTGTTTGACAACATAGAGATTGTTCAGCTGACAAAATGTCTTTCTGAAAAACTTTCAGTAGACAAAAAATGACATGATCTAGGATTCATTATGCATCTACGGCTGTGACATTTGTTGACCTAAAGAAAAATAAACATTAGCGCCCCCTGTGGCAGTGCTGAGAATGCAACATGTAATTATGTTGCTTTATAAATCTGTAATTTCTAAATGTATGAAATGCATCTGTGTTCATGCACTAGCATAGAGCACATTTCAGGCTTCAAAGAGTGTATGAGTTTGCGTGTGCTGAAAATGCAAATTTGCCGCAAAGGCAAAACCTTCATCAATCCTTTCTCTGGCAGTAATGGGGTTTAATTTAGCTCTGAACTGGACTATTTCACTAACTAATCACTATGTGTGCGTGCGCTTTAAGCAGAGAGATGAAAAAGCACTACGAGAATACAGAAGACACAAGGGCTTTTACTAATGAGGCACAGGCATGGCAAATGAAGATGAGATCTGTGAGGAAGTGTCCTCACTTTCTCTAATTGGACTGATGCTCCTCACCGACAGGCTGAATATTTGCTTTTTCACTCAGATTTCTCATTCAGGCGCTTCACTTGGAGTCGTCGTTATGAATTCACTCTGTTGTGGTGCGAGATGATTAAAAGTGCAGTTAGCCCGTGTGTACATATTGAAATAATGGTGCTTTGCTGGCTGCATTGCTGTGGCGCAGGCAGCCTGCAGATTTGTGGCACGTTCAGATGATCATCTTATCAGCTGTCAGGGAAAGAAAGAGACCTCTCTCTCTCTCTCTCTCTCTCTCTCAAGATTTCAAGATTTTTATTTGTCACATACAAAATTATACAGAGTATAATTGTGTAATATAATTGTGTATTATAATTCTCTCTCTCTCTTTTTCTTTATCTCCCTTTCTCATTGCATGTTTTTGAGGTTTATAATGAAGTAATTAAGGGTAGGAATCTTTAGGTACATTGTTATGTGCCTTAATTCCATGTCAGTTTGGCTTGATTTAGATTGATTTTGGTGTTTATTTAGACAAAATATAGAATTTGAATAGCAACCTCTAACACTTGCATTACACCTGTATTTATTTATTTTATTTTTGCTCTTTTAGTCACCTAACACACATTTAACCATTTAAAGTTCAAACGCCATGAGGCGTGCTAAAAGAGACTTGAGTTATAAAATTACTCACCCTCAAGTAGTTCCAAACCTGTATGAATTTATTTGCCGAACACAAAGGAAGATATTCTGAAGAAATTTTGTAACCAGGCTGTTTTGGGGCACCATTGACTTCCATAGTAGGAAAAAAAAAATACTATGGAAGTCAATGGTGCCCCAGAACTGCTCTGTTTCCCCCATTCTTCAGAATATCTTCCTTTGTGTTCACCCAGTTCACCCAAAAATGAAAATTGTCATTAATTACTCACTTTCATGTCGTTCCAAACCTGTAAGAGCTTGGATCTTCAGAACAAAAATTCCGATATTTTGATGATATCCGAGAGCTTTCTCACCCTGCATAGACCATAACACAACTACCACATGCGCACAAAAAGTATTCTCATAGCTTCATAAAATTTAAGGTTGAACCACTGATGTCACATGGACTATTTTAACGATGTTCTTACTACATTTCTGGGCCTTGAACGTGGTAGCTGCATGGATAAGTGTTACAGGTTTGGAATGACATGAGGGTGAGTAATTAATAACAGAATTTAGTTTTTTAGGTAAACTATCCTTTTAACATATTAAATTGTTGTAAGGGGTAGAACAACTAATGCTCAATGATTGCTTGGACTTGCAGAACCTTCCAGTTGCTGCTGTTTATTGCGTGTCGAGGTGTTGTGCCTGCATTTAACAGATTTGACCTTTTAAAGTTTAATTCCACATTAGCCTTGGATTTACCTCTCTAAATCCACTCCAGCCTCGTGGCACGCTGAACTCCCTGCGCCCTTTTTCCAAGTTCAAGTTCAAATTTATTTGTATAGCGCTTTTTACGATACAAATCGTTGTAAAGCAGCTCTACAGGAAATTAAGTTTCCACAATATATTTATATATTGCAGAACCTTAATATATTTAACTTATGGCAAAATTTGGTAGTTCTGTATGTTGTCTGAGCTTTGGCATCCTCTGAGGGGTTGGCATCATCTTTCCTCAGGTGTTCGGTCATCTCAGATCATTTAAGGGTTGGATCCAGACTGAAGCTTCTGTAATTCCTAGTTACCACGGGATGTTAATCCCGTGACAGAAACAGAGAAACAAATAGAGACATAATTAGCGTAGCTGCTGTTCCATCTAAGCAAAAATGATTTGTTCAACCCAAGCTAAAGAATAATAATAATGTACATTTGATCAGATATAACTGCAGTACAAGATTATAAGATGCATTATGTGAATGCTTGGCTAAAGAGATGTCTTTAATCTAGATTTAAACAGAGAGAGTGTGTCTGAAGCCCGAACGTTATCAGGAAGGCTATTCCAGAATTTGGGAGCCAAATGTGAAAAAGCTCTACCTACTTTAGTGGACTTTGCCATCCTAGGTACTACCAAAAGTCCAGAGTTTTGCGACCTTAGGGAGCGGGTTGGATTGTAGCGTGGTAGAAGACAAGTTAGGTACGCAGGAGCTAAACCATTTAGGGCCTTATAGGCAAGTAATAATAATTTGTAAATGATACGGAACTGAATAGGTAGCCAGTGCAGAGACTGTAAAATTGGGGTAATATGATAAAATTTTCTTGACCTGGTAAGAACTCTAACCGCTGCATTTTGGACTATCTGTAGCTTGTTTATTGAAGATGCAGGACAACCACCTAGCAGTGCATTACAATAGTCCAGTCTAGAGGTCATGAATGCATGAACTAGCTTTTCTGCATCAGAAACAGGTAGCATGTTTCGAAGCTTGGCAATGTTTCCAAGATGGAAGAATGCTGTTTTTGTAACATGGGAAATATGACAAATATGACTATTGTCAAAGGACAAGTTGCTGTCTAATATAACACCCAGATTTTTTACTTTAGAGCAGAGGTCCCCAACCACCGGGTCACGACCCACTACCGGGCCGTGGAAGAATTCCTACCGGGTCGTGAGAACGTTCGGGGGAAAATGTGAATAGATATGATGCTGTTATTTATTGTGCGTAAATGATTTTTCGAATCTGTATTTCCGTTGTTTGCGTTGTATGCGATTCGGGTGTGTGCCAGTACAGCGCGCACAAGCATAGAGACGTGTTTCAGACAGCGCGGCATACCGATTTGATTCCTCTTTCATGTATCCCTGCGTTTAAGATACATATGCATGGGGGTTGCAGTTACGTCGCAATACTGGAAATATTTCTGTTTTAAACCATGAAGGCGAGCCAATGGATATCACAACAGCAACGTCCAAACTTTGCACAATAGTTATGCCGGTGAACGTCTTAACTTCAGTCATACAGAAAGTGAAAGTAAAAAAACTTGAGTTTTCTAATGCTGCATTAACAGCGCATATTCTCAAGAGACGAGACGAATATACTTCAACGTGCTGATAACAGTATAAATGAATCGACCTGTTTTAAAGACCATCCACAACAACCAAACCCCCCCCCCCCCCACCCCCCGGTCAACAAGATTTTTATCAAACCGTAACTTTCTGCGGTGTAAAAAAGGTTGGAGACCCCTGCTTTAGAGGACGTAACAGTACATCCGTCTAGTTGCAAATTGTAATCCAAGAGATTCTGTGTACTGTTTTTTGGTCCAATAAGTAATATCTTGTCTTATCTGAATTTAATAGGAGGACATTATTGGTCATCCAATCTTTTACATTTTTTACACAATCTATTAGCTTAGATAGTTGAGAAGTTTCATCTGGTCTTGTTGAGATAACTAATCCCGTATTTTCTAATAATATTTCCAAGGGGCAACATGTATATTGAAAATAGCAGAGGACCTAGGACAGATCCTTGTGGTACTCCATACTTTACTGGTGATAATTGAGATGACTCCCCATTTAAATGAACAAAGTGGTAGCGATCGGACAGGTAGGATCTAAACCATCTTAAAGCCTGCCCTTGAATACCAGTATAGTTTTATACTCAATCTATGAGTGTGTCATGGTCTATAGTGTTGAACGCAGCACTAAGATCAAGTAATACTAGCAATGAGATGCAGCCTTGGTCTGAAGCAAGAAGCAAGTCAATTGTGATTTTAACAAGTGCAGTTTCTGTACTATGGTGAGGCCTGAAACCTGACTGAAATTCTTCATAGAGATCATTTTTTTGCTAGTAGGAACACAATTGAGCAGACACAACTTTTCTATAATTTTAGACATAAACGGAAAATTTGAAATGGGTCTGTAATTTGCCAGTTCATTAGAATCTAGTTGTGGTTTCTTAATAAGAGGCTTAATAACCGCCAGCTTGAATGGTTTTGGGACGTGACCTAAAGATAACGATGAGTTAATAATATGGAGAAGCGGTTCTTCTGCTACAGGTAACAACTCTTTCAGTAGTTTAGTGGGTACAGGAGCTAATAAACACGTTGTTGGTTTAGATGCACTGATAAGTTTATTTAGCTCTTGCTGTCCTATAGTTGTAAAGCACTGCAGTTTTTCTTTGGGTGCGATGAATGAAGCTGAAATACTAGACGCAGTAGAATATACATTTGTTATTGTATTTCTGATATTATCTATTTTATCAGTAAAGAAATTCATAAAGTCATTACTATTAAACTGTGAGGGAATATTTAGATCGGGTGGCGTCTGTTTATTTGTGGATATGCTCTGCCCTGGCAGCTTTTAGAGCCTGTCTATAGCTGGACATACTGTTTTTCCACGCAATTCTAAAAACTTCTAAGTTAGTTTTTCTCCATTTGCGCTCAAGATTACGAGTTTCGTTCTTGAGAGAATGGGTATAACTGTTGTACCATGGCGCAGTACGTTTTTCTCTAACCTTTTTCAATTTGAGGGGGGCAACAGCTTCTAATGTATTAGAGAAGATAGTGCCCATGTTGCTAGTTATTTCGTCTAGTTCATGTGTATTTATGGGTACACAGAGCAGTTGAGATAAATCAGGCAGGTTATTTGTGAATCTGTCTTTGGTGGCTGGAACAATAGTTCTGCCCAGACGATAACGCGGAGCCATATAATTAATATCAGTAATACGCAGCATGCACGATACAAGGAAATGATCAGTAACATCATCACTTTGAGGTACGATATCTATATCGGTAAGATCAATTCCATGCGATATAATTAAATCTAGCATATGATTAAAACGAGGAGTGGGCCCGGGGACGTTTTGCTTGACTCCAAAAGAGTTTATTAGGTCAGTAAACGCAAGTCCTAACGCATCATTTGTAGTATCAACGTGAATGTTAAAATCTCCGACAATTAGCACTTTATCAACATTAACCAATAGATCTGAGAGGAAATCTGCAAATTCTTTTAGGAAATCTGTATATGGCCCTGGCGGTCTATACACAGTAGCCAGAGCAAGAGACAGGAGAGATTTATTTTGCATATCTAACAGTGTAACATTAAGAAGTATTTCGAACGAGTTAAACCTCCTGTATCCTGTTTTCTGAGTAACATTGAGAATATCACTATATATTGTTGCAACACCGCCGCCACGACCAGTCTGACGGGGCTCATGTTTATAACAGTAGCT
The DNA here is from genome assembly GCF_936440315.1 of Barbus barbus. Classification (NCBI taxonomy): domain Eukaryota; kingdom Metazoa; phylum Chordata; class Actinopteri; order Cypriniformes; family Cyprinidae; genus Barbus; species Barbus barbus. The sequence goes on from NC_136727.1 coordinate 12,543,575, forward strand.
TGGTGGAGTAGACTCATTTAGACCAAAATATTCATTTGGTTTCAGCCAGGTTTCAGTCAGGCAGAGTACATCAAAATTATTATCTGTGATCATTTCATTTACAATAACTGCTTTGGGTGTGAGTGATCTAATGTTTAGGAGCCCAAGCTTTAAAAATAGTTTTTGTTCATTTATTTTGCATTTTTCTGGTTTAATCACGATCAGATTTTTTTCTAGATCCTGCATTAAATGTATATTTTGACCTTGCTATTCGGGGAACAGACACAGTCTGTATAGATTGGACAACGCAAGTACTTCTATCTTTTAAGTGGGTAGAACAAAAGTCATCATAGTAGTCATTTGAGAATTGTCTTACTAGTCAGATGGAGCGTAGCGTCCTGGAGATGTTGTCCGACAGGAGTTCCGCTCCGACTCTGCTGGGGTGCAGGCCATCAGCACGAAAAAGCCTAGGACACTCCCAGAAAATATTCCAATTATTAACAAAGAGCAGTTTCTGTTCTTTACACCATGACAATAACCATTCGTTTAAAGCAAACAGTCTACTGAACCTTTCGTGTCCTCATCGATTCGTGGAAAGCGGTCCTGACACGATGATCGTCGTCACGGGTGATGTGCTGCGTACCGTCTCGATCAGGCTCCTGAAGTCCCTCTTCAGTGTATCCGTCTGCCGCAACTTGGTGTCGTTAACCCCCGCGTGCAGCACGACAGCACCGATGCTCTCGTCGCCCTTCAGGATCGCGGGTATCTGCGCAGAAACATCGAGAACACGAGCACCGGGGAAACAGTGAGTGTGCACTTTACCTTCAGCTAAAGTAGCACGGACGTGCCGGACGATGGAGTCTCCGACGATCACAGCATCGCGTTCTGTCTCATGGAGGGAAGTGAAGCAGTTCCGGGTGGAGATCTCGAAGACCGGAGGCGGAGAGGTCGTCGCCCGGGGCCTGGTTCGCGTCTTCCGCTGCTGGTGCACCCAGGGTCCGTGGCAGGTGGTGGGAGTGTTAGCAGCGTGCTGTATACTTACCCCGGACTTGTGAGCGTCAGCCCGGGATGTCTCCAGCATGGCTGTCCGCTCTCTCAGCTGGGCCTGCTTCTCCATCAGGTTGCGGATCTGCTTCTCCACGGCCTCCAGCTCCAGCTGCACTGAATGCAGCTCTAATGTGTCCTCACCTGCACTCAAAGGTAGACACAAATCCGCCATTTAAGCAAGTAACAGTGAAACAATGCTAATGTGTGTGAATAGAGTATTAGCAATGTAAGCGAGATTAGCGGCAGCCGCACTCGCGATGCTAACGGGCTATAAGCTAATAGCAGACTTGAGAAATCAAAATAAAACTAGTGACAACAAGGCGCTCTGATTGGTTTTGTTTTAGAATGCTATAGGGGATATATTCACACGTGATAGAAATGAAAATTATAGTGTATAACATTGTTTTTAAGATAGAAAATAGACGATAAAGAATCAATTTGATGGAGCTCAAACTCAAAACACGCAGTCACAAATCAGCGCATGCGTGTAGTTGTCTCATGTGTGAGACACTGCAGAATTTAAATGATGGAATTTATATCTCATAACCTATGTAAATATAAGCCCGAAAACAGATCTAGCATCTTTATCCAATGAACCTGACAATATTCTGAGCTGTCATGCTGTTTTTCTTCCCCTACGATTTTGCACAAGGGAGCGATGTCTTCACCGCATCGCATAATTGAGGCCAACTCATTCAGGCGAGATGGGAAATAAATAAATAAGCGGAGACTGTCTCAGCGAAACGCGCACAGATAGATTTGTCAGTTCTCGGAAATCCTGCGACAGGGGTGACTTTTGCAGTGAGGCAATTCCAGTGTAATAAATTCTTGCAGGGGAATGAATTTAATCCTCCCCAGCTCCCTCTCTCACTTCCCGCACATACCCCCCCCATCCCCAGCACCCCACGCCCATCATCCTCTGCGCTCTTCCTCACTCGCGGTGATAAATGAGTCAATTATCGACGGTTGTGCGCAGTCAGTGAAGGAGAGCGGATGTGCCGTTATTACCTGTTGCGGCGCAGTAATGTTGCAGTATTAATCATATTCTAATTTTCCCAGGCCCTCCTGCGCGCTCGCATAAATCTGACGCCTGCAAACAAGTCAGTGTGTGTGAAGAGCTGAAATACAGCCAAGAGATGAGAGAGAGTATACTGTGTGATTGTAGTGGATTCAATGTTGGTGTGTGGGGTGTCTGTCTGTCTGTCTTTACATCTAATTACTTTGTCGTTGTGCATCTATTTGTCACTCTGTTTATCACATCTGTTGTGTCTCATGTCTATCTATCATGTACATCTATATTTTGATACTTTGTGTCTATATATCTTATGTATATCTTATAAATATCTGTTTCTCCTCTTGTCTGTCTTCATTTTCTGTCTTATTCATTATCTATATATATAGCTGTTGGTCTGTCTCTGTCTTTGCATCTATTTTTTTGCTTCTTCGAGTGTCTGTTTTACTTTGTCATCCGTCTGTTTTTGACTATCTGTGTGTCTTTGTCTCTTTGTTGTTTTTTTCGTACATCTTGTATGTGTCTATGTATGTTGGTTTGTGTCTCTGTCTGTCTTTCTAGCTGACTTTCTATCTGTCTCCTGTCTTTCTATGATTTTGTCTTTTACATCTAACTTGTATTTGTCTTTCTATATATGTATCTGTGTCCCTGCCTATCTCTCTCTATGTCTCTTATGTCATCTGTTTATCTCTGTATGTGTCTCTATTTCTGTCTTGTAAATCTTGTCTATATATAGCCTAATGAATATCTATCTGTCAATCTGTCTCTTTCTGGCCTTCTGTCATTCATTTTCTGTCTTCGTTATCTGTCTGTCTTTACATCTATCTTGTCTTTCTATATATCTGTGTCTATATATCTTTACATTTTGTGTTTGACTTTCTATGTGTAACTATCTGTCGATCTGTGTCTCTATATCTTTGTCTGTCCACATCTTGTCTATATTGTCTCTTTTATGCCTTCTAAATCCTGTCTATGTCTATATCTTTTGTCTTTATTTATTCTGTTTTTATATCTCTGTATATTTCTGTCTATTTCTGTCTTGCAAATCTATTGTCTATATATTATATATCTGTTTGTCTCTTTTTCTAATTAATTTTCTGTCTTCATTATCTGGCTTTATTCATTCATTCATTATCTTTCATTTATCTGGCTCAGTTTGTGTTCCTATCTCTTTCTGTGATATGTCTTTTTATTTGTCTGTAATTGTCTGTTTTTGTCTTTGTCGTCTCTGTCTGTATATCTGAAGTTTGTCTCTAGGTCTTTGTATTTTTTATATTTCGTTTATGTCTGTTCTTACATCACATTTTGGCAGTTTGCCAAAAAGGCAGCTTGAATTTTATAGTGTTTATAGACCGCCTAATAAAATGATTAAAATCTCTTTTGAATCATTCACCTCCACTTATCTTAGATTCAAAAAAGATACGGCAGTTAAAACTCAATACGGTAAAACTCAAGACACCCAAACAGTCCAGCAGAATCGCTCTTTCAACCAATCCAACAAAACATATCTCTCTTTCTGTTTCTTCTGCAGTCTGAAGTTGGAGTGTGAAAAGCTGGCCACAGAGAAGACAGAAATACAGAGACATTATGTCATGGTAAGACAAACACACACACCCCCCAACTTAGTTTTGCATCAGATGCGACACGCATCCAAACAGCAGACATCTTTCTCCAGCCCTCAATCAGAAGTCCTTCAAACGCAGCTCATCCATCACAGAGAATGAGTTTTCAGAGCTGCTGCCATGCGCCTCAGTGCCCACAGATATGGCAGCTATGTGTGCCTGGCATGCCATTTGCTCTTGGCAGACGGCTTAACCCCTTTTCTCTGTCCGTTTTCTTTCTCTCCCTTTTTTTTTTCTTCTTGGCTCATAATTTTTTTAGTGTGGGAGTCGCCTAGCAACACCGTGGGCTCTTGGTAGAGCTGGTGAATACAACAGGCAGCTGTCAGGCCGGCTTCTTTTATTGCCAGGGTCTTTCTATCCCTCCGTCTCTGTTGTTTTTCTATCTGCCTCTCCTTTCCTTTTTACTTGATTCTCTCTCTCTAATAAAATTACACTTTTTTTTTTTTTTGACTCCTCAATACCAGAATTTATCCAGCTAGCTGAAAGGAATTGTTTACTAAAAAGTGAACATTATGTATTTACCGACATGGAACAGACAAGTAGGAGTTTTTGCCTAAGCATTTGAGCAACGAAAAGACAAAAAAGTAGACCATATTGCTTGCTTTATATATGTCTAATGAAGCCATTTTTGTGAGGAACAAAACAAAATGTATCAGTATTTACTTTCAGACTTGATGTGAGATTTGGTAAAGGTGAATATTATCAGTAAATGTGGTCTTGAGCTGTTCTTCATGTGGACTACATTTGTATAAAAGACTCTTAAAAAGAACCACATATGGGTTTAGGATGATTTTTAATTTTTTGAATCAGCTCTAAGCTCATTTCTGCCATTTGTGGCAAAGTCTGTCCTTTCTAATGGTGTAATTACATTTACCATTGTTTGGCCAATTTTTGTAACCCATTTCAATAGGAATCCATGCAATCAGGAATTTCGGAAGAGGGTGAAAGTTTCCCCATGCAGATTTCGCAACATGTTCAAGTTGGCCACAAATTTGTCACAATGAAAGTGGAAACCTGTTTGGTTTGAGAGTAACTTCTGTCATATATTACTATACTGTTGACTGTAAAAAATGATATTTTTCTGTGCTCACACAGAAGCACATGGGAGCATTTGAAAGCCACGTATATCAGTGCATCCTTAAAATATCTGCACATAGACGATCGTTGACAGACACCTGTGAAGAGCGTGAAGCGATGATCATTGTAGCCAATCACAGTCATATCTGTTGAACACAATGGCCAATCAGAGGTGTTAAAGAATTGGCTCAACAGCGTTCAAATGTTAGCGGGAAATGGATGTTTTTAAAATTTCAGTGCCCACTGGTACCAAAGTCGGTGCTTTTGACAACACTTCTCACCTCTGCAGAGTAACTTGTCTTCCAATGATTTCCAAACAAATAATGATACTAATTAACATTGAAACAGCCAACTCGAATACTCCTAGTATTTGTCAGATTAATGATATGTTTCTTTTTTCAGTACTACGAAATGTCCTACGGCCTCAACATAGAGATGCACAAACAGGTAAGTTTGCTGGTTCCCTCTGCTAATATCTTTTGATTTAGCAATTTTACACCAATTATACTGAAACAACAGTCAAATGTTAAGGTAAACACATTTAAAGGGATAGTTCTCTCAAAAAAGAAAATTGTCATTTACTGTCCCTCATGTTGTTCCAAAACTATACGAGTTTCTTTCTTCAAAAAAGTAGGGCTGTCACAATATCAGATTTTTCACTACACTATTTTATCATGGCCTCAAAAATTCACGATAACGATATATAGTGATATCTATAGAAATCTTAATTTCTTAATTTAAGTAAAATAATAAATCAAACTATCAGTCAAATTGATCTTTATTTGTTTTTTTTGACCAATGAATCACACCATTACATATAAAAGGAACAATTACACTAAACAGAAGCGACTAAAATGCAAACCATTTTTAGTTTAGCACAGTATCAAAGACAATTTGAGAATAACTACATACAGTGCCCTCCAAAAGTATTGGAACAGTAAAGACAAAATTGCTCTGTTGGCTGTGGAGTCAAGACATTTGCAAATATGATTAAAAGATGAATATGAGACAAAACTACAGAATGTCACATTTTATTATTGGGTGATTCAACACATAGATGTTTTACCAGCTAAGAAGTTCAGCACTTTTAGAGTTTCCTCCCTCTATCTGATGTGAGCATAAGTATTGGAGCGGTTGCCTCACAGGTCTTTCTAAGTGATCAGCTGTGTCCTGTTGCATTAATTCTTCAGATATTAAAAGCAGGGAATGTGTCATATCAGTTATATCCATTACTTTCGATGATGACACACAAATCAGGATGAAGATGAGGGTGCTGACTTTGAGAGAGAAGCAAGCAATTTGGATGCTAAAAGAAAAGAGGAAGTCAGTTAGAGCTCAAGCAAAAACAAAGGGCATGGAGAAATCAAGAGTTTGGAAACCACCAGCGACACCAGCAACGACCTGATCGGCTGAGAAAACAACAGCTGATGACAGACAAATCATAAAAGCTGTGAAAATGGATCCTAAAAGACGTGTCTGTAAAATCACCAACAACTTCCTGAAAGCTGGGCTGATGCTCTGACAATCTACTGTCCTCAGGAGACTTTGACACAGAATTACAGATGCTACACAGCAAGATGCAAACCTCTGACCAGCACCAAAAATAGAAAGGCAAGATTAGAGTTTGCAAAAAAGCACAAAGATGAGCCAGAAGAGTTTTGGAACTGTGTTTATGGACCGATGAAACAAAGATGAACCTTTATCTAAGTGATGGGAAAGCAAAAATGTGGAGAAAAAAAGGGAACTGCAAATGATCCCAAGCATACAGCCTCATCTGTAAAGCATGGTGGAGGTGGTGTCATGGCATGGGCATGCATGGCTGTCTCTGGAACAGGCCCTCTCAACTTTACTGATGACTTAATGTATGATGACAGTAGCAGAATGAATTTGGAAGGGTACAAAACCATCTTGCCTACCAATATTCAAGAAAATGCCACCAGATTAATTGGGAAGTGCTTCATATTGCATCAGGACAATGACCCAAAACACCCTGCCAGTTCAGTCAAGGAATTTATAAGGGCAAAGAAATGGAAAGTCTTAGATTGCTCAAGTCAATCTCCAGATTTAAATCTGATTGAACATGAATTTCACCAGCTGGAGAGGAGAGTAAAGGCAGAAACTCCCCAAAACAAACAACAATTGGGATTGGCTGCATTAAAGGCTGGGAAAAGCATTTCAAAGGATGAGACCAAGAGTCTGGTGATGTCTATGGGTCACAGACTCACTGCTGTGATTGTGCTCATGGGATCTGCAACTAAATAATAGCTTTTAATCTTTTATATCTGCCTTATGTTCAACTGTTCCAATACTTATGCTCACATCAATGGGATGAACTCTAAAAGTGCTGTTCTTTTTATTTGGTAAAACATGTATGTGTTGAAACGGCTAATAATAAAATGTGACATTCTGTAGTTTTGTCTCATATTCATCTTTTGATCATATTTGCAAATGTCTTGACTTCACAGGAAACAGAGCAATTTTGTCTTTACTGTTCCAATACTTATGGAGGGCACTGTATTTTTATTCCAAATTTGCGTTACAGTGTCGATCGAGTATTTGAAATATTTCATGCTTTCTATGGGATAAGATGCAAAATTGTAAAGATGCTTTTAGCTAATTAAAGCATATTCACTAACAAAATATAAGAAAAACAAATCACATCAATGGGTAGTTAGTTGTTGGATGACTAGTTGACCATCATGGCCCATCTCTACTCCTTTGCTGTGCATGCAAACACACTCAATGGTTTTAACGTGGGCTGACAGTTCAAAAATGCCTGTTCGGTGTCACATTGTGATTTGTGCTGGAGAGTTTTATTATTCCTTTTATCTTTTGTAGGGTTCATAATTCAGATACAATTATGCAGGGATCTTTTTTTGTGGGCGTTTTATATAGTCCAAATCCTCTTAGGTCTGGCCCGTGGCACTTGTTTTAAAATTAATCTGCAAACAAACTAATTAGATCAACAAATAACACACACTCCTCCTGTCCCCTCTCTCTCTCTCTCTCACACACACACACATACACACGAGTGTGTGCGATTTGTCTAAAAGTAGCTAGCTGTGACTTTCTCGCTCCTTCCTCATAAATTGCGTCTGCTACTGCATCTGCATTTCCCGACCTTCCTCGCTTAGTCTCTTTCTCTCTCTCTCTCGTGCAGATGTCAGGTCAGTTTAAATTAGGTCAGCGCTCTCGGAGCGTCTGTTCTCTCCCTCCATTTCAATTGCACTTCTTTTTTGACATGCTCCACGAATTCCCTTCTCTAATGTAACTCCCCCTCCCCGTCTTTCTGCATCTCCCATCACTCTGTAATTTCCTTAACTGTGCCTTTCTACTAGCCTATCCCCCCCCCCCCCCCCCCCCCCGATTTCTCTTCTTTCGCTCCCTCCTTCTTGCCCTCCCCTTTTCCCAGCCTCCCCCACTCTCTCCTCTGAAGATGTCATTTTGTAGTTGCCGTTCCCTAACAAGAAATCATTGTGCTTCCCTGGGGAGGACTGTGATGGATGGAGATAGAAGATATATGGGTGGGGTCTGTTCCTCCTTTCTGGAAAGTGTGGAGGTGGAGGGGGGGTCTTTTTACAGCCAGTAATTTAGTGAACTCACCCAATCATATATTGACATACAAAGAGATATTTTGAAGAATGTGATGGTTGCTCTTTTACAGGCAATTACAATGAATTAAAGAGAATGCAAAACATGCAGAAAAGTATAATTGAAGTATCAAAATGGTCATACAAGGGTTATTTTCGCACCATTGGCATACTATTATTTTATTATTAATACTTTTTACTTATATATTATTAGTTTTAGTTATTTTAGTAACATTGTTAAACGAAATGGTTCCTTGATAACTAAATGATATAAAATACGTTTTTTTTTTTTTACTTTTTTTAAATTTTTGTTTTCAGTTAAAGTTTTATTTCAAGTAACTTCTTTAAAGTAAAGTTTTAACTGGATATAATAGCCCTGGGTCATACAATAAATTTATGTGAAGAACATGTAAGTCATATACAGCCAAATGATTGAGTCAGTGAGTTGAACTTGAGAACGGATCAGTCTGATTTGTGAAAGAATCACTTTGGGAGCTGGTTAAATGGATTCATTGAACAGATCTTTTTATAAGGAATGTATTATTCCGAACCCGAGTTTAGTTTAGTGTGTTTTTATTCATATATATATATATATATATATATATATATATATATATATATATATATATATATATATTATTATTATTATTTATTATTATTATTTAAAAAAACTTTTAGTACTTCAGTTTTAGTATTTTTAAGCATTTCATCTAATATTTATATTTCATTTGATTTCAGCTTTATTTCCATCAACATAAATGATTTAGATGATAATTGTTTTAGTTCATATCAAAACCATTTCTTCTGGAGACTTTCTTTCATGAATGTGCTAAAGTCACATTGAATGTCAAGATTTCCTGTGAATAATGACTTAAATTTTGGTCTGTTCATCTTCCAAAACTCTTGTACGACTTTGAAAACAGTGCATATGAATCATTTTCATGATATTTTTATGCTGCTTTTGTGTCCTTTTGAAACTCAAAAACTCCAGTCCCCGTTAAGTTTAACTGCTTTGAAAAGAGCGACCAGCACAGTCTTCAAAATATCATCTTTAGTGTTTCACAGAAGAAATTAAGTCATATGGGTTTGGTACAACATTTAAGTCACTAATTTGTGCATGAACTATCCCTTTAAGAAAAATATTGTGGCGGGTGGGTGAACATGGATATAACAATGTTAGTTTATACCTGTTGGCAAAATAAACAGCCATGGGAAGGGTTGCTCTCTGCTCGGGGGAGTTCTTGTTTGGCCCCTTGGTAAATGATTACAATAGCCTTAGCATGGCAACCCCCAGCACTGCCTCAAAAGACACAGCAGCTCGATGGGGCAAGACCACTGACCTGCTCACAGGGGGAGGCGTCACTCCTCTCGGCTGGACCGGAGCAGCAGATGCTGGGCATGAATATTTCAGGCATCCCCTCTCCTCACTGCGCAACAATTAGCATGAACCAGATGTGGAGGGCTAAAATATTTACTAGCTGTGTGAGCGGAGGTAGCAGGTTACACACCCTTGCGACGTTTTGTGTGATAGATACGTTTGGGTGAACAAGATTGTATTTTTATACTATTGCTGAAGCATTTCGGTTATCACGGTCTTGTAATTGTAGTCTCAGCTTGGTGCCCAAGAAGTGCGCATGGGCTGACTGTGGGCTGGCTCTAATTGGCATTTTTTCATAATCTCTTTGGCATTCTTTGGCTTTACGAGGCTAAATGTGCACTGTTCGTGGCATCAAACAATTCAGTAGATGTGTTTGTGAATGGTAGTAAGCTCGTAAGTTATGTACAGTTTCAGATTTACTCTCCCCTTAAAAAACAAACACAAAATTGGGTTGGTCACTCTATGTCAGTCAAACAGTGTCTTCCTGTCTGAGAGGATAGTTTAGTGTCAGTCATCGCAATGTTTTGATGCCTTAATCATGGTTGTCGCTGCATCTGAACTAATGTATAAGTTCTACTACTAATGAATAAACAATGTTTTAATTATTTAATTTATTAATATATAATATTAATTTATTAGCTGTAGTGGTAGTAAGCTTATTAATAATTATTCTGAATGTGAAACTACTATAGTACTACTACAAACACCACTACTAATAGTAGTAGTAATCAATTAGTTTAGATGATGATGATGACCTAATACTAATAATTATTATTATTAAAATATTATAACATTTATTAGTAGTAGTACTTGTAGTATTTTATTATTTAATAGTATTAGTAGTAGTAAATTTATTAATTATTCGGAATGTATAACTACTATTAGTGTTACTAATACTAAGAATAATTGTCATGGTTGTACAATAGATGCAGCATATTATAATAATAACAATAATAATAGTAATAAAAATATGTATTGTTCTTATAAAAAATGGCCAAATTACATTTAAAAAAGGAATATTATGTTAAATGAAACCTATTTTTGCTTTCTTTCTGCTTCATATCTCTGCAGACGGAGATCGCCAAACGGCTGAATGTGATTTGTGCCCAGCTCATTCCATTCCTGTCACAGGAGGTGAGATGAGACCAACACACACTCAGTCCCACAGCTGCACATCATGAGACTCACACATACCACATGGTGTTCAGACGTTCTGTGATTGATAATTCACTCACTTGTGCTCACACATACACACACACATAATATTGCTTTTTCTGTTTCTCACACACATGCAATCACACTTTTTTTTTCTCTCTCTTCCTCTCATATTTCCTCACGTTCTCACATAGTCTCTCATTCGGATGCCTCTGGGAAGCCTATTGTTATTCTTGTAAACCCACTTCCACAAAAACGCTTACGGTTTGCCCAAAGCTTTTCCTGACAGAAGAAAAACAACTTCCTCTCCTGTTTTAAGTGTGTATTCATACAAAATGCAGCCCTGTGTGTGTGTGTGTGTGTGTGTGTGTGTGTGTGAGCACACACTCTTCAGAAAATGAAAATCGCGCAGTAAACAAAGACACATTAGGGTGGCCATCTGCCTTGTTTTGTTGCTTGTTTGTTTATCATTGACGGACATTTTCTGACCTCCATCCACAGCACCAGCAGCAGGTGGTCCAGGCCATGGAGCGCGCCAAACAGGTGACTATGGGGGAGTTGAATGCGTCGATAGGGGTACGTGGACTCCCCCCTCTACCTCCCACAGTGTGTACTTCCATCTTTTCATCCTTTTTATTTAACACTTTCCTCTTGAGTTGTCATTGCTGTTTTCTTTTTTGGATTCAGTTTGGTTATATGTTTGAAAGCACTTTTATAACTAGGCTACAGATGTGCAAAACTCCATATTTTTGTAATCGACTAGTCATTTGGATAAAAACTAGTCGACTTTTTGAGGATGTGTTATATAATTGTAATAATCTATAATTATATAATCTCCTGACCACAATTGGATACATTTTTAGGGAGTGTTACCATAAGACACATTTCTGACAGAATGGGGAAAAAATGATGAAATACCAAGTTAGACTTATTTTTAACTGTATAAGCCATCCAGAACATGGCAGGATGCTCAAACTATGTGAGATGTAATGCAAAAGATGATATCATTGTGAATCAGTTGCCTGCATGTCGTACCAAATCTATATGCTGTTATTTTCCCATTGGAGCACAAAAAGACATTTTCGCAGATTCTTTGCACTGCACTTTTTCATACAACAAACACCGCTCACTGTGACCTTGACTGTCTTTTTAAAGGGGTAATTGGATGCAAAATTCACTTTTCAAGTTTGAACAAATGTGTGTTGGAAGTGTGTGTACACATCCATCCTATAATGATAAAAATCCACCTTTCTCAGATCAGGATGTCCTGAGAGCCCTGTCAGAATGACGTAGTTCTGCACAGGCCCCTCTCACGATAGTTGATTGACAAGACCATCTTATCTTAGACCTGGCCTGAGTGAGCTGTAAACAGTCCGACCGCCATTGTGTCGACTCTGGTGCAGGGGAAAACAAGAACGTCTCCGATGAAGCCATTGAAGTGTTTAGTTGTTCGATGTAATTATGAATATAGCAGTCGTCATTTACTCCCAACATCTGAGCCGCTGAAGACGCAGAGGATTAATGTTACTTTCACTTTGATGTGAATGCGCCGATCCCCAATCTGCCTAAATGCGTCTATGTTCGAGTGAATCATTCATGATCCAGCTTAATCTACTGAAGAAGTGAGTAAACTAGTTAGCCAGTTTTGCGGTTAAAGTAAACAGTACTGCTCATCTCCTCGTGGAAGAGAGGGGCGGGGTCAGCAGAGCTCATTAGCATTTAAAGGGACATGGACTATAATGGCTTGCTAAAAACAGCTGATTTTGACAGGTTTAAAAAGGTGTTTTTTACACTACCATTGATAAATTTTAACCAGAGTATGTTATAGACTTTTAATTAAGACCCTAAAGAATCATATCAACTTGTGCAAAATGGGCATCCGATGACCCCTTTAAGAGACAATAGCGGGCTTTCCATTACAGATTTTTTGTAAAACTTTTGTGATATTTTAGAAATGCTGATAAAAAAAAAACTGAAAAGACAACATTTTCTTGAACCTATTGCCCCTATATTTGAATTGACTGAAATTGACTGACCATGCAAGCGTAAAAACGTTTTTGCGATATATGGGAGTTATTGACGTTTTTACATTGGGCATGTTTTCAATTCTAAATTACAATTTGCGCAATTTGAAGGGTAGTGGAAACATGGCTAATGTCTCTTAATGTCTCTATATGACTTGTGCACTATTTTTGAAGTCTTCTGAAGCCAAACTGTTTATTTTTTTCAAAGCTTGTCAACTTTCCCTCTCTTCCTCATGCAAAGCTATCGTATGGCTTCAGAAGACTACGTTTGGACAAAGACATGTCTAGAAAAGAATAAAGTGAACATTTATTTCGTGTTCTATGCTTTGGCATTGGTTATATGTTTGAAAGAGTGCAAAGAAACACTTTCATAACTAGGCTACGGATGTTTGAATATTTTCGAAATTTGGCTAAAACAGCTAGTCAGCTTATCCATGTTAAGGATGCGCAATATAATTAGACTAGTTCTCTTCACCCCAGTCGGATACATTTTTTTAAGGTGTGTACATAAATTACATTTCTGTGTTCACAGTGATAGAACTGAGAAAAGTTAGTCAATTTTTTTACTTAACAAACCAAGGCAGTTTTTGCAGTTTCTTCGCACGGCAGCTTTCCATTCAACAATAAAAACGAAATAGAGTTCATTGTGACCTTCTTTATTCTTCTTTTAAATGACTGCATCTCCAAAAGGGCAAAAAAAGATGTCCTGATGACTTGTGCGCTATCTGTAAAGATTTCGAACATTTTTTTTCGAAAGCTTGTTTCAAAATTTATGAACACTGCATCAGCATTATTCCTGGCCCAAAATGGTATTGAATTTTCTGTTTGTAGTAACCCCACATGTTTGAATCTGTATGCAATTTTTGACACCAGAAGATCACCGGTAAATGATGATTTTTTTTGTATTCTTCCTCGTGTTTAAACTGTCGTATTGCTTCAGAAGACTACCGGCTGCTATGTTTTTGGAGTGTTTGGAAATGCTGTGTGGAAAAGAGGACAGTGGAAATTCCCTCTTTTGTGTTCTGTGAAAAAAATAAAATAAAAATAACAGCATACCGACCGGTTCGGAATAAATTTTTTTTTTTAACATTTTTTGTCTTTAGCGCCAACTAGCATGAGGTGTGAGTGGAGACTAGTTGAGTATGTGTCTGGCCACCAATTGACATCCCACTTTTTGTTGTGAAGCATTTACAATTCTTCACATATGATTTGCTGTATTTTTATTCACTTTGGTGTTTTGCATTTTGATTTTCTCTCATGGCAGTCATCAGCTTCAAATAGTTTTAATTTTTATTTTATTTTGGGGTGATCATTAGTGAATGCTGCAGCAACGCTTTTCCTCCAACCCATCCGGTAGAGCAGGTCGACTCCAGTGTGACGGACTCCATTACTCCCGGGACATTGGGAACGGGTCATGAATTCATTCCCTTTGTAACTCTGGTGCAGATCCAAGTCTTAACTGTGTTGTTTTTTTTTTTGTTTTTTTTTTTCTCTCTATCCCTTTCCTCTCATCTCTCTCTCCTCCTCCTCATGCTCTTTTCATTTCCTCTGGCTATCTCTGTCTTCATTCCACTTCCATCTCGGCCTCTGTGTCACTCTCTTTTATCTCCCACACTCTCTTCATCTTTTTTTCCTCTCTATCTGACCCCCCCTCCTTCACTTCATCCCTCTATCATCCTCTTCCTCTCGTTCACTCTAGCAACAGCTGCAGGCCCAGCACCTTTCCCAGCATGCTGCCCAGGGGCTGCCCATGGCCTCTCACCCCTCCGGTCTGCCTCACCCGGGACTGGCTCTGGGGGGCAGCTCTGGGCTGCTGGCCCTTTCCGGGGCACTCGGGGCCCAGCTGGCCTCTAAAGATGAGCGAGCCCATTTGGAGGCTGTGGCAGCGGCGGCCGCAGCCGAACACCACAGAGGTATAACAAATAAAATCATACTGACAGATCACTTGACTGGTTAACACCAGGGACAGAACTATCAAGTGCAGTTATAATGGTGCTATGATTACAACGAATGCATAATCGGATCCATCTTTCAGAGCAAGTAGAGGCCAAATGTTCAATGTCCAATTAACGTCTGTATATGCTGGATGAAGCAGAGCGTCAAATACATTTAGCTCTGTTCATTTGACTGTGCAAAAAACAGACTTGTACAGTTTCAGTCAAAAGTGCATGTATTATAGTAATAGCACCTTACTCTTTCTCTGTTTACCTGTTTGTACTAATTAATCTAAAATTGCGAAGTGTTCAATTTTAGTACATTACTACATTAGGGCTACTAACAAATTTATGGATAAAACCACTTTAAAATGTGATAAAAAAAAAAAACTCTAGGTTTGCTGTATTTGTAGCATTGCACAATATGGCCAAAAATGTGATTTTAATTTTGGTTTTATTTTAATAAATCGTACATCTTTATTACTGAGCCCATACTGTTTTGTTATAAACTATTTATAAATCAGACTTGTTGCGGGATGTTTTCTTAAACTTTGTGAAAAGTGATCAGACTATAGTTGTGGTCACATTAGTGAAATTTTGTGTGAAATCAGCTTTCTGTTGATCAGTGTGGCGAATCCACCAACTTGAACATGAGCAAAATTTGCGTGGGGAACTTTTTTGGCTCTCGCATGAAGATTATTTCAAATGTCTAAATGACTATATATCACCCACAAAAATTTGCTGAACCAGCTATAAATTATTAGCACACCGTAACAATTTAGACTTAGATTAAACTTTGAAGAAGAGATGAATTGTACCGACAGATTAGAATATCATAGACCAGGCTACAAACATGCTAGCAATTGCATTGCACTAATCACATTTTCTTTATAAGACTTCAACTCTACCCTGAAATGTTGACCAGTTCGTCTTTGAAATCTGTCTGCTCATATATCATCAATGAAACATCAAAGAGTGGGAACTGAAGGAATATGCTTTTGTTATTATTAGCAGTGTGCTAATCGTTTTGTCTGGTGGAGGGGTGAGTTTTGTCTAACCGTCATAGTCACATTGTTTGTTTTTTGGTTTGTTTTGACTGGCCGCGGGGACGTTTTGCTGCCTTTCCCATGATCCCCACAGACCGTGAACCTGGACCAGTGAGTATCAGTCCATTTTCTCTCTTCCTCTCGCTCTCTGTCTCTTTCTAGTTGAGTTCCTCTCAGTGCAGACTGTCATGCATTAGGTGTCTCTATTGCCTGTGGGTCCAGCAGTTATGGAGCTGATTTGATTTATCCCTCGTCTCCTACATCATTATCTCTTTTTTCTTGCTCGCACACACACACTTACACGCACATCCTCTGTCTCAGCCGTGCTCCCTTTCCACTCTCATTTTCTCATCTTTCTCTACCTCTTCCAGAGTTCACTTTCGAACGGAGACAAAGGCAGGCCTTCAGACTACCTCAGCAACGGAAAAAAGAGAAAAGTAGATGAGAAGGAGTTTATGACCGACTACGTAAGTCTTCTTTCGGAGTTACATCTGCATTTTCCTTTTATGAATCATTCACATGATCTTTATTTGATTTAAGCATATGTAGGGAATAAATAAAGAGTCGCTAAACTCTGAAGCGTTTTCTTTTTCAGGGCAGCGATGCGGAGAAGAGCGATGACAATTTGGTCGTTGACGAGGTCTGTTTGCGTTAAAGAATGAACTTAAAACCAAGCCTGTCTGTGTTTTCTCCTGATTAATCCATCATGTTCCCTCAGGACCCTTCTTCTCCAAGGAGTGTGCAGTCGTACTCCTCCAGAGAGAACGGATTAGATAAACTCCCTCCTTCCCGTAAAGAGCCTCTGCCCCAGGCCAGTCCGACCTCGCTGGCTTCCTCCAGCAGTGCTGCTTCCCCTTCACGCAGCAAGGAGCCTCCACCGGTACATACTTAAAAACACACACAAACACGTTTGTTTGATGTTTGCTAAATGAGAAATGCTCATGAGAAAAGTTCCTTCCCCTCCCCCAAACTAAATGTCTCTCAATGCCCTTCACTGCGACACTGTTTTTTCCACCTGCACAAAAAGACGCGCTTTCTTCTGCAGCAAAACACATCCTTTGCCTTGCTTTTGCTAGAATCACAAAGAGTGACAGTTCCCACTCAAGTTTGACTACTGCTGCATCTTTTTCCCAGTTCATTTTTCATCGATTATATACCTTGCTTGAATAATTAATGTGTGTAAATGCATTCCCTGACCTTCCAGAGAGAGAAGTCCAGCACTCCAGGGATGAAGCCTGGCACGCCAATGTCCCAGGAGTCATCCACCCCAGGCCCTAGCGTTCCTCCGCAGTTCCGCCCCATTCCTGGGAAGCCAGGCGTTGACCCTCTTGGTAAAATCCTGTTATCCTGATAGTCCAAGTCTTTAGTGACTGAATTTGTTGAGTGTTTCGTTCAACCTGGCAACCTGTCCTTGTTGAGGGTTGATGGCTAGTCAGCCAGCAGAGGGCAGTAGTTGTCTTCCTGTTTCTGAAAGGTGGTCTTGTTTTAATTGTATCATCTTGCTGATCGTGTGTCCTTCGAGGCTGTGTGATTGTTTTAGCATTCTTGAGAATGATATTAATGGGTCAAAGACATGACACTGTTTTTTTTTTTTTGTCAGGATCTTTTAATTTATTCTAAAATTAAAAATGAAATTCATACATACAGTGACTTGAATGCACCGGTCTATGATATGCATGGTTTTTAATTTCTGAATTGAAATTCATTTTAATATTTTTGAGGGCACAAGTCAAAAATGTAAGTGTGGTCTAACTGTCTTATCACAAAGAAGGAAAAAAAGCCTCAATGAAAGGATGAAATTCTGGATAACCTAAAGTAGTTTGGGATAATGTTAATGTAAAAAAACAAACAAATTATCTCATTATTTCTCAAAGTTTGGCATAATCTTATTTCTAAAAAAAAAAAAGGCATAATCGTTGTATTATATAAAAAAAGACATTTAATACTTTGTAGTATTCTTTTCTTATTATTTTTAAAACGAGCAAAACAATTAAGTAAAATGTAAATATTTTACAAAGTTTTGGTAAATAATAATGTTCATGATATTACTTAAAATGTTTTACAATGAAAAAATAAGTATATTTATCTATATATATATATATCTATTTCTTAAGTTCTATTTCTGTCAAACTCTTTCTTAATCTCTATTTCTGTATTTCTTAGCATTAGGTCTGAGGAACCCATTGGCGGTGCAGGGCGCATACCCACCTGGTGCTTTTGGCCTTCCTCCCCCGGGAGTTAATGGCGAGTTGGCTGGAGCCGCAGGATACGGTGCCGGTCTCCACCTCGTCTCCCCTCAGATGAACGGCTCAGCTGCTGCCGCCGCTGCTGCAGCCGCCGCTGGATACGGACGCTCACCTGTGGTAAGTAAAAATAACAAACCGTTATATTTACCCTGTGCCTTTATGAATTAATCTCTTAAATGTTTTGCTTTCGAAGGTGGGCTACGAGTCTCCTCACCCACATATGAGGGTACCAGGGTTACCTGCTAGCCTGCAGTCGGCAGCTTCTGGAAAACCGTAAGTTTCCAATACCAGTTCCTCTCGACGTCAAATGGACTCCATAGTCCAATCTGTCTTTAAATCCTAATTATACAACTTTCTCGCCCCCAGTGCTTACTCGTTCCACGTGAGCGCAGATTGTCAAATGCAGCCGGTGCCCTTCCCTCCTGACGCCCTCCTCGGCCCTGGCATCCCACGTCATGCCCGTCAGATCCACACGCTCAGTCATGGAGAGGTGGTGTGCGCGGTGACCATCAGCACCTCCACACGTCACGTCTACACCGGCGGGAAAGGCTGCGTCAAAGTGTGGGACATCAGCCAACCGGGCAGCAAGAGTCCAATGGCCCAACTGGACTGTTTGGTGAGATCTGCGTCATGTTAAACTTGTAGTTGGTACTTGCCATCCTAGTTGGACTAAATAAAGTCTACTCTTTTGTTCAAACAGAATCGAGACAACTACATCCGGTCATGCAAGCTCCTTCCAGATGGGCGGACTTTGATAGTCGGGGGCGAGGCCAGCACGCTGTCAATCTGGGACTTGGCCACGCCCACTCCACGTATCAAGGCCGAATTGACGTCCTCGGCTCCTGCCTGCTACGCTCTGGCCATCAGTCCAGACAACAAGGTCTGCTTCTCCTGCTGCAGTGACGGAAACATCGTGGTCTGGGACCTGCACAACCAGACGCTCGTCAGGTATCCACAGACTCCTGCTGGCGAGATAGACCATGCTCTTCTTCCTGAAGTCATGTAATGTCCTTGTGTTGCCCTCTATAGGCAGTTCCAAGGTCACACAGATGGAGCCAGTTGTATTGATATTTCCAACGACGGGACCAAACTCTGGACGGGGGGTCTGGACAACACTGTGCGCTGCTGGGACTTGAGAGAGGGCCGACAGCTGCAGCAGCATGACTTCACCTCACAGGTACTGCAGCTCAGAGGAAACACAGGAAATTTTCTCAATTTGAAGAGTTTTCATGCATCTCCAGCTACGTCCACATTTATCAGAATAAATTGGAAAATGCATCTTTTTCCTCTATTGTTTTGGCCTTCTGTAAACAGCTTTTTTAAGACGCTCTCCTAAGAGGATACAGTTGAAAACTGTTTTCATGTGGTAGTGTGAACTATGAAATGGAGGTATTTGAAAATGCTGATGCATTGTTGTGCTTCTGTTCACTTTCATAGTGTTGCTAAAAATAAATATTACTTAGAACATACCATGTAGTACAATGTAGTGTGCATTGTGTAGTATGAGTTTAATCCTGACATAATATATCCACAGTGTTGTCATGTGACCTACAAGCGTCAGGTGATTTAAGCATTTTCAGACGTGTCAGTATGGATGAACAACTTTTAGAAAATGCTTTTCACTAGTGTTGGTGGAGATCATTTTGAAACAATTACGGATTAATGTGGACGTAGCATCAGTGCTTGAAGACAGGATCATGAGGTTCAGAATGAGAATGAATTGTTAGTATTTAGCATGAAATAATGTGTTTGTTTGTGGACGCAGATCTTTTCTCTGGGTTACTGTCCTACGGGTGAGTGGCTTGCTGTGGGGATGGAGAGCAGTAATGTGGAAGTGCTGCACGTCTCCAAACCAGACAAATACCAGCTGCACCTTCACGAAAGCTGCGTTCTCTCACTCAAGTTTGCCTACTGTGGTATGTTTGTTTTTTATTTTCCCCTTAAAAATATAATCTTTTTAGTTATAAATTTAAAAAAAGCATTATAGAAAAACATGGCTGTTTAATTGAAGGGCTGTGCCTGAAATCTTACTTTTAACTATTGCAGGTAAATGGTTTGTAAGCACAGGCAAAGATAATCTACTGAATGCATGGCGAACTCCATATGGATCAAGCATATTTCAGGTAATGGTTTGATAATAGTGTCTGGTTGACTATAAATAGCGCAGTGTTGAGTAACTAACTAAAAGTAGTGATGCTACTAACCTTAATACATTAAGTAAGCTTTAAAATGCTGCAGCTTTTCCAGTAACAAGCTACTTTTTCTGAAAAATAGCGCTGAATTCTGATTGTAGCCGCCAAGCAAACTGACAAATGTACAAGTAATTTGATTAAATTACTTCATTCATACTAAAATACAGGCTACTCAGAATAGCTTCCCCAGTATTGTTTAACCGTTGTCATAGCACAATTTAACTGATAATGTGAATGGTATTTTTGTCACTGTGATGGAGACTTTTATAACATTGTGACAATGCGTCAAAAATGAATGTTGAATAGGCTCTTTCTGTTTGTCCTATTTTTCAGAATACATGAGATGAACACTGATCAACAGTGCTATCTAATACCTGATTAACCTCACTAACTAATTGTTTTTGTCCCCTAGTCTAAGGAATCGTCGTCCGTCCTCAGCTGTGACATTTCCCCTGACGACCAGTTCATTGTCACTGGCTCAGGAGATAAGAAGGCTACTGTGTATGAAGTCATTTACTAAACTGAATGTGTTTGGAACGTCATTCATAAAACGAGAAAAAACGATTGGATGGAGGAGACCAGATTCATCATTATTTTGCCTTGAACTTGGGAGACAAAAGGTGTGGCATGGACGTCAATATGGACTCTGAGACAGCGGTATGGCTGTACTTTTCGACTCCAGGATCGGATGGTGGATCTTCAGAACTGACCTTGTTGTTTTTTTAATGCTGTGAGGAAAGCTGGTAGACTAGCTTCAAAAACATGGAATTTCTCCAAAGACCTCCTCTTTTCTTCTTCTATCTTTCTTTTTTTTAAACAAGATGAAACCTCTGTAGTAAATATAATAGTAAAAGAAATCTTATTTTTTTAGCCTTTGGAATTTTCACGGAAATGGACAATTATGGAGCCACAGTGTATGAATGAATTATGACTAGACCTAAAGGACTGGCCTATGACTTCTTCGTCGATAATTTTCTTAAAGCTGACCTGATCTCAGCCCTGTGTTATGATTGTATGGATGATGTATAAGATGATGGACTATGATGTAGGACAACAAGGCTCTGGATTTTAGTGTGTCAATTGACTTCAGGGAAACGGCTATAAAGACACTCAGTTAACGTCCTATCACGTGAATACTGTATGTTGGAGCATGTTGAAAATTATTTTGACTTTGGTCGCAAACTTGGTATGTATGAACTGTAAATAAAGCTCTTCAAAAGCCAAAAGATGCATACTGTTGGATAGTTGCATTAATTTATAGTTTAAAATAATTTGATGAAATGGAAGAAATTGAATTTTTCCTTTTTTTTAACTCTGCATTACGTAGATAAATGCACCAATTCGAATAACATTTATTCAAAAAGTAAAGTTTAAGGACTATGCAGACCCAAAAACTCATGCTTATGCAAATTTTTAATTTCTATGTAATTTTTAAAATAAGAAATTAAATGTGTACAAGAATGTGAATGCATTAAATTGATTAATTGTAACCAAGCTTATGTTTTTTGCTGATGAGATGGCGTAGTGTATAAAATAGAACTGCAATATAAAATGTTTACAATTATTTACTGTAATACAATTTACATTTAATACAATTATTACAATTTATGTAGAATTGTTTACAATATGTAAATAAAATTTGCATTAGCATGAGTTGGTATGTATATATTTTTTAATTATTGTTTGATATTGAACCACTTCTCAAGAACTCAACAACTTCAAAAGATGACCACAAGTTTAATTTGTCAATGTTCACATGCCTTTACATCAAATGGGAAGTGCTACAGGGATATTACAGCGATGCCTTCGAAAAAGTTCCTTGGCTTTCAAGAGAGAGTGTCTTTGACAAAATCGTGATGGTGAACATTGTTCTCAGTATACAAACAATGCATTACATAAGGATAGATATATAGATACAGATATTCAGATAGCATAATGTCAAAGACAGATCGTGCAGCAGAGCCGGTCTGTCTTGAAATGGACAAATGCCACTGTTTGCAGGCAGCCATATTTTCAGCTATTCGAAAAAGAAAAGAATAAACACACTGCACTTTCTGCATTATAAACATACTGATCAAAACACTGTAGTAACACTGCTTACTATTGCCATAAAAAAGAGAAAGACCCTAATGATACAATTCCTTCTGTTCACAAACATAAATGGTTTGACTCATCCAACCATTTTCTGAGTGCTGAGAAAAGCTTTATAGATCAAAAGGAGAATGAACAAAACAAAACTAATAGAAAAAAAAATCTGTTCCCAGCAGGATGTTTGGTGCATGTGATAGATGAATCCTGTAGTGTCTCTCCTTGAACATTCCTGGTGTGGTTGGCAACCACAGCTCTTCTTATTGATGGTGTGCAGCAGGGCTCTGTGTTAGGACCTCTCAAGCATTTCTCTCATTTACCTTGTGAAAATGTACATTCAGGGATGTCAATTAATTAAAAACTGCATTTAAATTAATTGCATGACATCCCTATTAATTATTTGCTGATAATGATATCATAATATTTGCAATCCTTAAATTAAAATAAAAGTATCTTCATTAAGACACTATTGCATTCTGTTCCATGCTGTGTTGATAGATTACATGATTTCTTTTTTGGAAC
Source organism: Barbus barbus (assembly GCF_936440315.1). Classification (NCBI taxonomy): domain Eukaryota; kingdom Metazoa; phylum Chordata; class Actinopteri; order Cypriniformes; family Cyprinidae; genus Barbus; species Barbus barbus. Next base: position 12,566,487 of record NC_136727.1, read on the forward strand.
CTATTTTTGTAATTAATTGTTCTGCATTAAACATCACATTACTTTATACATTTTAACAATTCTAACCAGTTTTGAATATTTAGGTATTTGCATCATCTTACTGAAGTAGAACAATCATGAAAAGATTTCCCCATGCAAAGCTAAAAGATAATTAATGACATGAAAATGAGCATTAAACCACAAATGAGCGCAACATCTGTATGATAATCCACAGGAATTAAAACCAAACAGTCGTGGTTGTGAATATTTGCCGAACGAATCCTGCATGATTTACCCTTGCTCCTCATTAGACACCGACTTGTGCAAGGAGGAAATTAAATGCAGGTTGGAGAATTCGACTGGGATTTGCCACATGAATGTCTAATTGGGTTGGATAGGCGAGTGGAGAATTGTTTGTATGCCCATATCGTGTTTATCCGGAGATGCTCCAACGTGAGCCAGGAGCCTCCAAATTATCTTTTTTCGTTTTAGGGAAGATGCTGTGCTCGCTTTATGGATAGAGTTTGCGACTAATGAAATGATTGTCTAGTTTTGGTGTTTCTGTAAGCAGAAGCTCCCTAAATACCTGCTGTCTGTGGGGCTTCCTCTTTTAGCTTGGAGACTGTTCTACTTAAAACCTCCCCACTTACTATGTTCGTAATGGAATACTACCATACTGCATACTTTGCAGTTTATACTGTGTACAACATACTGTTTTAAAATATATATAGGATGCATAGGATGTAAAATGAGAAGAGAAGGATGTTACGATTTATAGTAGTACGCTACATTGTTGCACATTTAATTTGGCGAGAGCCATCCACTTTGTTGATTTACATTTTTGGTCCAAAGTTGTTGTCCAATAATGTCACAAAAAATATGTTGCTAATTATTCTTCCATTATTGTAAAAGTCAAAGTTACAGAAGCAGCAACTAGTATTTTCTTCTGTATTGTGATAATTTAAAAGAAAAAAAAGTATGATTTGTGATTAAATTTACAAGGCAAAAATTAGAAAATAGATACCGATTTAAAACTGGAAGGTCAAGTTGAGAACATTGCCATAGGACACAGTATCCCACAAAGTATTTTATACAGGATATTTTGGTAAAAATTAGCATGCAGTGATTACAAATTGCAGTCCATTACTGATTACAGATTATGATGAAAATTGTAGTTCTAGATCTAGATCTGTAGATCTAGGTTACTTATTTTAGTTAATGTATTATGACTACTTTTTAAGAAAATTAAAGAAAAAATTATTACATATTCACACAATGGCAGCAAATTATACATAATTCATTTAATCCTTAAAGTAACTGTAATCTGATTATAAGCATTTTAAAATGTAATATAATCAGATTACGAGTACTTAATTTTTTTAATCCGATTATGTAATCCAGATTACATGTAATCAGTTACTACCCAGCACTGTTAGTATGTCAGACGGGTATTTTTTGTATAAAGAAAATTTCTGAAGAAAACTATGCACAGTATACCAACTACATAAATAGTATGAATAGTATGGTAGTATGCCTTTCATTCGGAAGAACAAAACGTTCTATTTTTCAAATGGTTGCAAAAGGACTGCAAATAGAAGAGCTATGGTTGCCTGCCATGCCATCCATGATTGTGTCATACTAGGCGCTGTATGTTCATCCATCCATCCATCTTTGTGTTCAATACACCACCTCATACACCGTGGCTTTCTTATCCCCAGAACCAGTTACAATATATTTGTCATCTGGGGACACGTCACAGCTCAGGACAGATGAAGACTCCTTTGACTGGAAAGAGGGAGTGAGAGACAAAATGAGACATATTCTTAAATACAGATGAGATCCAGCTAAATCTCACTGTCACAATAGCAAACAACTGAAACAACAACTGTCTCATTTTAAAACAAGCTTTGTTCTTTATCCATCGCATTTCCTGTCTGCGCACAGCTGCTCTGTTATTCTGATATGTTAATAGTGTAGCAGCATTTAAAGGTTTAGGACATCTAAAGACATCTCTAAGGAAGAAATAAAGTCATACGGGTTTGGAACAGACCTGGAAAATACTGGCTCCATACGGCGTCCTCCATGCATTGAGCAGATTGTCCTTTCCCGTGCTTACAAACCACTTCCCTGAAATACGCACAAAGAAAATTAAATCACATCTTGTATCTAATAGCATTTATTTTAAATAGGCATAATGAAGGCCCATAGGAATACATCGGCAAATTCAACGAGTGGCATAGACATCTGCATAGAGACTCGTACCGCAGTAGGCAAACTTGAGTGAGAGAACGCAGCTTTCGTGAAGGTGCAGCTGGTATTTGTCTGGTTTGGAGACGTGCAGCACTTCCACATTACTGCTCTCCATCCCCACAGCAAGCCACTCGCCCGTAGGACAGTAACCCAGAGAAAAGATCTGCGCACACATAAAAACACTTCAATAAAAAATCCAACGCATAAAATGTGCCTGCAGACAGAAAAATGGATGCCAAGTACCTTTAGTCCATAAAAGTTTGAAAAATTGGAATATAAAAGGCACGATGACCGAATTTACTCTGCTAATAAATGCTTCCATGTTATTATGGATGACTCCACAGTGCAATCCTGCTGTGGTGTTTTGAGTAAGATGTTTTTGTTCTTGAATTTTTTTTTTTTTTTAAATAATAATAAATAAATATATATATATATATATATATACATATATACATACATACATACATACATACAGTGCCCTCCAAAAGTATTGGAACAGTAAAGACAAAATTGCTCTGTTGGCTGTGGAGTCAAGACATTTACAAATATGATTAAAAGATGAATATGAGACAAAACTACAGAATGTCACATTTTATTATTGGGTGATTCAACACATAGATGTTTTACCAGCTAAGAAGTTCAGCACTTTTAGAGTTTCATCCCTCTATCTGATGTGAGCATAAGTATTGGAACAGTTGCCTCACAGGTCTTTCTAAGTGATCAGCTGTGTCCTGTTGCATTAATTCTTCAGATATTAAAAGCAGGGAATGTGTTGTATCAGTTATATCCATTACTTCTGTATTCTGAGTCTTGCATTTGATGATGACACACACAAACCAGGATGAAGATGAGGGAGCTGACTTTGAGAGAAAAGCAAGCAATTTGGATGCTAAAAGAAAAGAGGAAGTCAGTTAGAGCTCAAGCAAAAACAAAGGGCATGGAGAAATCAAGAGTTTGGAAACCACCAGCAACACCAACAACGACCTGATCAGCTGAGAAAACAACAGTAGCTGATGACAGACAAATCATAAAAGCTGTGAAAATGGATCCTAAAAGACGTGTCTGTAAAATCACCAACAACTTCCAGAAATCTGGGGTGATGCTCTGACAATCTACTGTCCTCAGGAGACTTTGACACAGAATTACAGATGCTACACAGCAAGATACAAACCTCTGACCAGCACCAAAAATAGAAAGGCAAGATTAGAGTTTGCAAAAAAGCACAAAGGTGAGCCAGAAGAGTTTTGGAACTGTGTTTATGGACCGATGAGACAAAGACGAACCTTTATCTAAGTGATGGGAAAGCAAAAATGTGGAGAAAAAAGGGAACTGCAAATGATCCCAAGCATACAGCCTCATCTGTAAAGCATGGTGGAGGTGGTGTCATGGCTGGGCATGCATGGCTGCCTCAACTTTACTGATGACTTAATGTATGATGACAGTACATTACAGTAGCAGAATGAATTTGGAAGGGTACAAAACCATCTTGCCTACCAATATTCAAGAAAATGCCACCAGATTCATTGGGAAGTGCTTCATATTGCATCAGAATAATGACTCAAAACACCCTGCCAGTTCAGTCAAGGAATTTATAAGGGCAAAGAAATGGAAAGTCTTAGATTGCTCAAGTCAATCTCCAGATTTAAATCTGATCGAACATGAATTTCACCAGCAGAAGAGGAAAGGCAGAAACTCCCCAAAACAAGCAACAATTGGAATTGGCTGCATTAAAGGCTGGGAAAAGCATTTCAAAGGATGAGACCAAGAGTCTGCTGATGTCTATGGGTCACAGACTCACTGCTGTGATTGTGTGCAAGGGATCTGCAATTAAATAATAGCTTTTAATCTTTTACATCTGCCTTATGTTCAACTGTCCCAATACTTATGCTCACATCAATGAGTGGGATGAGCTGTAAAAGTGCTGTTCTTTTTATTTGGTAAAACATGTGTGTTGAAACGGCTAATAATAAAATGTGACAATCTGTAGTTTTGTCTCATATTCATCTTTTAATCATATTTGCAAATGTCTTGACTCCACAGCCAACAGAGCAATTTTGTCTTTACTGTTCCAAAACTTATGGAGGGCACTGTATATATATGTGCAGTACCTGTGAGGTGAAGTCATGCTGCTGCAGCTGTCGGCCCTCTCTCAAGTCCCAGCAGCGCACAGTGTTGTCCAGACCCCCCGTCCAGAGTTTGGTCCCGTCGTTGGAAATATCAATACAACTGGCTCCATCTGTGTGACCTTGGAACTGCCTATAGAGGGCAACACAAGGACATTACATGACTTCAGGAAGAAGAGCATGGTCTATCTCGCCAGCAGGAGTCTGTAGATACCTGACGAGCGTCTGGTTGTGCAGGTCCCAGACCACGATGTTTCCGTCACTGCAGCAGGAGAAGCAGACCTTGTTGTCTGGACTGATGGCCAGAGCGTAGCAGGCAGGAGCCGAGGACGTCAATTCGGCCTTGATACGTGGAGTGGGCGTGGCCAAGTCCCAGATTGACAGCGTGCTGGCCTCGCCCCCGACTATCAAAGTCCGCCCATCTGGGAGAATCTTACATGATCGGATGTAGTTGTCTCGATTCTGTTTGAACAAAAGAGAAAACACTGATTTAATCCAAGTTGCCATTTTCAAGTCAAGTCACCATTATTTGTATAGTGCTTTTTACAACGCAGATTGTGTCAAAGCAGCTTACAGTAGCCTATTCAACAGGGAAATAGTGTGTCGTTCTTATTTTTTTTATTTGAATTCTAATTCCAATCAAACTAGGATGGCGAGTATCAACTACAAGTAGAGTTTAACATGATGCAGATCTCACCAAACAGTCCAGTTGGGCCATTGGACTCTTGCTGCCCGGTTGGCTGATGTCCCACACTTTGACGCAGCCTTTCCCGCCGGTGTAGACGTGACGTGTGGAGGTGCTGATGGTCACAGCGCACACCACCTCTCCATGACTGAGCGTGTGGATCTGACGGGCATGACGTGGGATGCCAGGGCCGAGGAGGGCGTCAGGAGGGAAGGGCACCGGCTGCATTTGACCATCTGCGCTCACGTGGAATGAGTAAGCACTGGGGGCGAGAATAAGGTAGACGTTAAAGTTATAGATAGTGAATGCAAAAAAGGAAAGCTGCTGAACACAAAAGACCCCATTGGCTTTCATTTGACAACATTTATATTGTATTATATTGTATTGACAACAATTTTCTAAGGGTCAGTTTGAGGGTGGAAAATGTATTGAAATGCCATGAATAAATGTCATGAAATACTAAATTATGACTGATTTTGGTGCAATTAGCCATGACTAACATTATAAGTGGACTTGAGGGACAAAAATTAAATGGTAAAAGGACTTGTTTAAAATAAGAATAGGAGCTGATTCAAACCTTAAGTACTCAAGCAGTTTGACAACATAATTATGAAAAGTTTGCTTGTTTGTGTATGCGTCAGTGGGTGCAGCAATAATTTGCAATCTTAAGGATGTTTGCCTGAATTCAAGTGTTTTTCTCGCCTTAGCTGTCAGCGGGGGACTTGAGAGAGGATTGTATTACAGGCGTGGCAAACAAAAGCACTATTTTGGACTAACAGTCGATACGCTGGCCATCGCTCTGCAACTCCATCCGAAAACCAAGGAAGGTAAAAGAATGAGGAGAAACTCACGGTTTGCCACCAGAGGAGCCAGGCAGAGAGGAGGACAGCCCTGAGGGCCTAAGATGTGACCGAGATTCGTATGCTACCTGTGGAGGAGAGTATTCAAGCGTCAAAATGGTTTTGCGTACACTTCTGTCAATTGAAAGAGATTCAGAAACACAGTCACCATAGGGCTACGTGTGTAGGCACTGGCTGCAGCACTGATTTGGGGCGAGAGGGTGAGCGAGCCTCCAAAGCCCCCTGGGCTGGCCAGCTCTCCGTTTAGCCCAGCGTGGGATACCACCCCGAAGTGAGCCGGGTAAGAACCGGGCGTCATGGTCAAGGGACTCCGCAGAGCTACAGGATACACAATTAAACAATTATTTTCATTGAATTGTAGCATGTTCACTGTAAACGCAAACAGACATCATCTTACCCAGAGGGTCTGCCGAGGAGGCAGGTTTGTTGACCAGGCGTAAACAGGAAGTGCTGGGCCCAGGTGGACCAGGGGTAAGAGGGTCATGGTGAGAGGGAGAGGAATTGCCTGATTTAGAGGAGGGCGACTGAGATTTTTCTGTCTGCCAACAGAACCAAAAAAAGACCAAAACGTTATAATGTTGAATGCTATTTTCAATATAAATTTATAAATAAATAAAATAAATTGTATATAAATTATTTAAAAGTTAAATAAATTAAATAAATGTTCAAAGTTTTAAATAATAATATATTTGAGTTAATTTTATTATTAATTATTATTATGTATCTTTTTATACTGTGGATTCTACAAATTTACTGCTGATCTATATTAGTGTTGCTATGCATTCATATATAATAATAACGGAATAATATTTATATAATAAAAAAAATTAATTTATTTAATTGATATAATTTAACAAATATAATTTATATGATTTTTATTTATATTACATCCCTAACTAGCTAGTACATTTAATTAATCAAATACAATGCTACAAAAACATAAACATTTTGATTATTTGTTTAATCGATATTCAATGCATTATTAAAAATAAGTATTAAGAAAAAATGTAAAAATAATTTAATAATAAAAAAACTTTAAAAACGTTTTTAAATAAGTTGATCAGTAACTACAAACCAACATTGTGTCCCAAACTAGACCTTACATTAGATGAAATCTGCAAATATAGCTGAAAATAATTTTATTATTTTTATTTTCATATTTATAAAATAACAAAAAACACACACGCTAAGCAATCTGTGTAATTAAAACAAAAAACTACTTCTGGGGTCTATTTTGCATGTTGTTCATCAAAAGTACCACTTTTATTTTATATTAAAGACAAAAAATAATGTCCTAGTTGTCAAACATTAGTGAAGCATGTCCATAGTGAATGAGACGTAATGTGGGAAGAGAGTCAATTCTGGCATATTAGGTGTCTGAGAACAGTGTTTGTACTTGTGCCGTGTCCTTGTTTTTGCCAGGGGGTGGGCTGTGTGGTGGGGAGGCCGGAGGGGGACTAGGGGATCCTGGGAGCTCTTTCCTCAGGGTCGGGGCTCGATCCAAACCATTCCCATGTGGAGACAGAGGGCCACTGCCTACAGGAGAGGACGGCTCCTGAAAACACAGAGTGAAAGAGTTAAGGAGAATTCAAGAGCATGGGGCATTTTGCTTTCATCCGGATATGTGAATTTTTCTTTTTACATTTTAGATGGTGTGGCATGAGTTAGGGTTTGTTTGAAATATCAGTGATCTTTGTTAACCTGGAGTTCAACAGAACAAGGCCTTATCCATTCACTCATGTTTTTCATTATGCCATCCGTGTTTACAAACAAAATAATTCTAATTTAATCCTTAGTGTGTGATATTGCAGGAATTCAGATCATTTTTATGTTTTAAATGTGATAATTATGCAGCGGGGTCACTAATGATTATAAAAGCATAGCGCAGTGCTCGCTGACTCCAGACGCTCGGCAGCAGAAAGCAATCCTGGTTCGCCTGTGATATTATCAGCAATTACTGAATGAATGCAGTTTAATAAATATGAGTGATGTTCAATATTTGTCCAGTAATTGAGAAACAGAGCTGTAACGTTTTACCTTGAAATGGATGATAATTACACAGAAATAATAGCAGTAATAATGAATGGGAGTTTTTTTTTCTGGATGAAATGCATTTTTTGGTGCTGCTCTACAATCAAATACAAATATGTCATTAAGATTAAAGTAGTGCAAGACTTGTCACCACAATGCTAGGGCGCTGTGTGTGTTGTTTACTGTGTGGCTCAAAGTCTTTATTATATTCTGATCTCAAGTTATGGCATGGGTTGATATTCACAGGCGAAGAAAGTTATTGCATTTTGATTAATGCGTATGAAGACAATGTATTTACAACAACATGCTGAATGAATGAAGTGATGAATTAGGCACAATAAGACCAGCAACATGTATTACGAAAGTAAATTGGGTCAATTTTGATGTAGAATAACAAAACAAAACAAAAAACAACATAAGTAGAATAATAATAAAAAAACTAAACAAGAAAGTAAATTGACAAAAAACCAAACCAAAACAAAAAACATCATTAGTAGAATAATAAAAAAACAAAAAAATGATTAATAATAAAAAACAAAATACAAAAAAGAACAAAAAACAAGTAAATTGACAAAAACAAAACAAAAACAAACCAACAGAATTAGTAACAAAAAAAACCTTTCACTTGAAATAAATAAAATAAAATGTCACTTATAGGCTGTCAATTTAACACATTCATTTAATTTATTATATATCTTCCTACCCTCTGAGCAATTCAAGCTTGAAATATCATCACCATAAGGCAATATGAACCATAATTTTAAAATATAGCAATAAACAATATATCTATTAAACCCACTTATTGTAAAGTCTATTCACTCTTGTTTAACACAATAATGTCTTCATCTTTATTTGGCTGGCTTTTATAAGCAGTTATTGATATATGCAAATAATTGTATTAATTAATCAGCATATCATTTGATCAATTTAAAATAAAATTAAATAAAAATAACATTTCATTACATTTTTCAATTGATGATGATTGACAGCGCTAATGTAAGTGCAGACTTTCACCAATGTTAAAGGGGTCAGATGATGCGATTTCAAGTTTTCCTTTCTGTTTGGAGTGTTACAAGCTGTTTGTGCATAGATAAGATCCCTGAAGTTGCAAAGACTAAAGTCTCAAAACCAAAGAGATATTCTTTATATAAGTTAAGACACGACCCCGCCCCCCTAAAACGACTCATTCAAACACGCCCCCACATGTCTACGTCACGATGTGTGGAGATTTTCATAACACCGCCCAAATGTATGCGCAATAAAAGAAGGCGGAACTATTATTCTGGCTGTAGTATTGTTGCTGCCGCCGGCGCCATGTTCTGGAGACGCTGTATTTTGTTGTGAAAGCAAAAGTACTTTGTTTGGGCTTCCAAAAGAAGACACAACTAGAAATCAGTGGTTACGTTGTATTTACAACACTGTTCCAGAACAGATCAACCCAAATATTCGAGTGTGTGCAGCACATTTTACGGAGGACTATTTCCTGAACCTGGAAGAGTAGCCTACAACGCTGGCTTTCTATAAAGTGGGGCAATTCCAACTTTGCAAGGACAGTCTGGCGCTTCTAACTCACAGCCTGTAAGTACGTTTTCTTATTTAAAGAATTTGCCACTGACGATTCAAACGCGAGTTTTGAGCAGTGTAGAGTAGTGCTTGTTGTTTGTCGTTTCCCCGATCACAAATTATGTCCCCACTGGAAGCAACAAATGCCTCGTTTATAATGGGGGACACAGCATCACAATACGGTGAGAGGCATAACATTTCCGTCTCACGCTTGAGGTATTCGGCCAATCACAATGCACTGGATAGCTGGCCAATCAGAGCACGCCTCGCTTCTCAGAACAATGAGCTTGTAAATATCAACGCGTTTCAGAAAGGCGGGGCATAGAGGAGCAACAATAATGTACAGTATGTGGAAAATAATGTGTTTTTGTAACCTTAAACCGCACAAACACATTGCATTACACAAAATACACAAAATAATGTTCTTTTTAGCAATGTCATATGACCCCTTTAATGTGAACCGACCTCATTTGAGACATCTACTACAAGATTGTCCTCGCTCTTGTCTCCGTCACTGTCCTGAAAGACAACAGGCAGGAGAAGGACAGTGTTAGACGACACGCTTACACACATACAGGCACAAAAATATATACCCCTACGGGATATTTATCAGGTACATACATGTACAATATTGCAGTGTCCTCTTTCTGACCCCCCCCCCCCCCACATAAACACCACCTCGTCCATCGCTCTCACACGGCTCACACTCATCTCACTCTGCTCTTTCACCCATCTCTGGGAATCAGGGGGTGACAACGCACTTAGTTGCCATGGCAACAGGGCTTTGATGTGATCATGGCCTGATGTTCCTATTGCCATCACCCTATAGTGACATCATCCCCCTAATTATACCCGCATGGACGGTCATATTCGACTCTTCCCTACATGTGTGTTTGATAAATGCTACATCTGATGCGCTGATGAGCAAATGTTGCGATCATTATTATCACTTATCAATAAAAGTGCATACTGACTGAGAAAAATTTAATTAAAAATAATAAAATAAAATAAAACAGGAAATCAGTATAAAATGTAAATTAAATCCACTCAAATTTCACTGGGATAAAATAACATTAGGGCTGTCAATTTAACAGTTTCTCAGTTTCAGTTGCCCCTCACTGCAGAACAAAGATCCAGGGGGCGGGGTTGGATCCACATCAAGGGGGTGGAGATGGTAGGTTTAGGGGTGGGTTTAGGGATCAGGGGGTGGAGACGGGTAGATTTAGGTCTATGTAAAGTGAGAGGAGTTGGATCTAGATCCAACCACACCCCCTGGATCTTGTGTTCTGCAGTGAGGACCATCTTGTTTATTTTGGGACTGAGACAAGTATGATGTCATCGTCATGTGACAGAACCTACATAGTGAGGGAGGACGTCTTTTTCATCACATCGTCTTCGTTTGGCATCGCTGCTGGCCTGTGAGGGATAAACCCCTGATGGACCCTGACGATCCTCCACTGCCTGGCTGTCAGTTGACGACACTGATTTACTCTAAAGAGACAAAAAACACAGCATAAACACAGACACATAGTCTCATTTCCAACAAAATGCTAAGGTTGTGCAAAGTTCACTGAATAGTTCATTGTTCTGAGGCCATATGATCGCTTTGTGTTGGAAGTCAATAACATCAAATGTCATTGTTTCTCGAGTGTCTCTTAACCAAACGTCGTGATGTCAAATCTGTACCATATTTAAATTGCGCTGAAGGGATTTTAAAGGTAAAGTTTGGTATTTGGTCATTAAGAAAGGTCATTGTATGGAAAAGCTACACGAGGGTGAGCAAATGATTGCAATTTTTATTTTTCGGTGATTTATCCCTTTAAAGCTGAAGCCTGGATTATTTTGCATTAAAAAAATACTGAATAGGCCCCGAAACATTTGGTCACTATCCAGTGTCAACTGTCCATTTCTCAACTTTCATCATTATGAGGAGTACAGCAAAACCGGTCTCAAATCAGTGACTTCAAACACTTCGTTTTCTGCAACGGTGCAGTTTTATGAGCCAAACAGGAAGTGCATTGGACTGAGATGAGAAAAAAGCACACAAAGAAGGCCAGTTCTCTCAAACAAACCTGTTTTCTCCCAAATCTTTCTCTCTTTTCACTCCCCCTCTCTCAGACCTTTCCTTGACTCCCTCATTTTCTTCCTCTACAGTCAGCAACAAGAAATCTTCTTAAAGAACTTGGCTGTTATGACTCTTTCTCATCTGAATCGTCCCTATGCAAGCCCAGTTCTATGGAAGGCCGTTTATGCCATGGGAAAAAAGTTTTATCTCACAATTCTGTCACAATTTTGACATAAGAAGTCGCAATTATCGTTTTCCTTATTTTTAATTCTATGGCAGAAACAATAAGACAGAATTGTGAGATTTAAACTCATAATTACGAGAAATAAGTTCGAATTCTGAGTTTATACTTCACAATTTTTATAGTTTTTAATGGAATTGCAAGAACAAAAAGTCGCAATTACATTTTTTAAATATTTTTAAGTAAACAAGCTAGCAAGTTTGATTTTTGGGTGGACTGTTCCTTTAAGACTAACTATGATACAACCAAATTACAGAAAATTATGGTTTGTTATATCAAAAGTGCAGAAAGGCAGAGGGCAGGAGCAGTGCTCTTTAGAGAGTCCTGAAAGGTCAGTCGGATTTCATAATGGTTTTTGGAGTCGTTTATCAAAGTCAGTGGGGTGGAGGCACACATATACACATACAAACACACAAGTTTGATACTCACCCTGCTGGGCGCACCCTCTGGGAGCCGAGGACAGAGAGAGACAGAAAGAGAAGGAGGGGTTGGGGATTGACGTCAGTCTAGATAATAATAACAACAATTCCATAGCAAGCCAAGGTCATGCTGAAAAATCCAGTCAGGGTGCAATAAAAATACATCCATTGTATTGAGCTCCCTGAGCAAGTCGCCCCTCTGGCCTTCAGTCTATCAGACTTTCAAGGCTTCTCAGAAGTCTATCCAATCTACCGGACTGACTCAACACACCCTCATTCTCGTAATGTTTCACTTTGTGTTTTTTAAGACAACTTTTGCACCATCACTATTTTAGCATGCTCCCTTTAATGCTGGACAAATCATATTTATGAACTTCCTTAAGAATATTTACCAGTTGCATGCATTTTGTGCCTTGTTGAAGTCTTTATTAAATTAATTTTGAATAGTTCATTAAAAAATTACAATTTGTTCACTTGCTCACCAATGGATCCTCTGCATTGAATGGGTGCCGTCAGAATGAGAGTTCAAACAGCTGATAAAAACATCACAATAATCCTCAAGTAATCCACACCACTCCAGTCCATCAATTAAAGTCTTGTTAAGTGAAAAGTTGCATGTTTGCAATCCAGGGTGGATTACTGTGATAATTTTATCAGCTGTTTGGACTCATTCTGACAGCACCCATTCACTAGAGAGCATCCACTGGTGAGCAACCGATGTAATGGTAAATTTCTCTAAATCTGATGAAGAAACAAACTCATCTACATCTTGCATTGCCTGAGGGTGAATAAATTGTCAGCAAATTTTCATTTTTGGGTGACCTATTCCTTTAAAGAGTAAAGATATATTACATTTGTTGTTACAATTATTATTTAATTATACAATTAAGTCGTTTAATAACCCCATGTATTTGTGACATTAAAAATGCACATAGAGTAAGACAGGTCAGATAGACACTCACCTCGCAGGTGCTCGGGGTCTAGATGGTTGCGTTCGTCCTTGTTGGCCAGGTGGGCAGAGACTCCCAGAGCCCCAGTGAGGGCCAGCAGCCCTGACGTGCCGCCCAGAGACAGACCTGAAGGGTGAGGAGTGAGAGGAATACCTGGAGTGTGGTGAGACAGGTGCTGGAGCTGCTGCTGCTGAGAGACAGAAAGACAGAGATAAAGACAAAGATAAAGATAAAGATGGATGGAGGGAAAGATGGATGGAGGGAAGGAGGGATGGATGGATGGATAGATGGATGGAGGGATGGATGGATGGAGGGAAGGAGGGATGGATGGATAGATGGATGGAGGGAGGGAGGGAGGGAGGGATGGATGGAGAGATAGATATGTCCTACCCAATTTTCTGTTTCTGTAACTATACAGAAAGCAACTAAGTAACTAAAAGTAACTTCATAGAAACACAGCAGTCCATAAGCTCTCCGGTCAGCCTACAGCAGCAGTGGTGTCAGTGTCTGTCAGGCTCTGTCTGCTGTTGTCCTGTGTGGGCTGTTACTGTATCACTGGGGTTTAAGTGCAGTAATATGATCAGAGCTCAGAGAGACAGTGGACTGAAGAGAGATTGTGTCGCTCTATAACAGCCAGCAACAAAACAAGCTGTAATTTAGCACAGAGAGGAGAGACCTCTCTTTATCAGCTTTCTGATGTCTCTTTCCTTTTTTCTTCCCTCCTCCATGTCATATATTTATTTTTCTTTCTCTCTTTCTATCTATCTATCTATCTATCTATCTATCTATCTATCTATCTATCTATCTATCTATCTATCTATCTATCTATCTATCCATCGTTCTATCAGTCTGTCTGTCTATCTATTTATCTATCTATCATTCTGTCGTCCTATCATTCTACCATTCTGTCTGTCAGTCAAACTGTCAATCACTTGCTCACCCTTTCTGTCTACTCATCCATCCGTTCATCCGTCCACCTACCAGTATGAGAGGTCAGAGTTCACTCACCCCTATGATGGCGTTGAGCTCTGCCATGGTGACCTGTTTGGCACGTTCCACCGCTTGAACAACCTGCTGTTGATGCTGATACACACAAAGATACATGGTAAGACATATATGCAAAATATTCACCTGTAGACACAAACCCAACCACACTCAAATAAAATGTGAATTAAAGTAAACATCTCAAAAAAGTCGTATTTATCCTCCATTACTCTCACACTCTCTCACTCTGTCACACACACACACACACACACAAACACACACAGACGCACAGTCAGTATTGACAGACATATCACTCTGTCCTTCCCCGTCAGCAGATACTAACTCAAGCTAATGCTAAAGGTGAACTCCTAATCAATACAGTTCCACCTGATCTATTATTGCTCATCTGCCCAAATAAATCCTCCTAATTTAAAATGAGGATCCATTCCAGGCGTTTTATTGGATCACAGTTATCCTCAAATGAAAGGAAGCACTATTAGTATACATTGTATAAAAGGTTATATTTACAAACAGACTGTATTAAAATAATGATCGGTAAACAGATATGTTATTTACTGAAGTCTTACATAAACTACAATAAAAGTTTTTAACGTTATTTAGTCAAAATAACAGAACTGTGGCTGATTAATGGTTGAATCTCAAGAAGGAAAAAATGAGTCAAAAATTCAGATTATATTTTTGTTTAAGATTAAATTAACAATATTTAAACACTTTTTATAGTATTATGTTTAATAATTATAATAATTATTATTATTCACATTTTCTCCCATTATCATTGCTGAAAAGTAAATGATAAAAATAAATAATATTTAAATCATTTATAAATATACTGTATATCAATCAATGTAAATTCTATATATTAAATATATAATGCGCTTGCACAATTTCTTGAGAAATTATGTTAATCCTTTCTCATTTTCCATTTCGGTTTTGAACTCTAAAGGTGAGTTGCATTAATTCATAGTGTGCGTAGACTCCAGAGGACTGCAGTTCCAAAGCTTTGAAGATAACAATGGATCTGTGTCTCCTTGACAAGGGATCTGGAGCTTTGAATAAGTTGGGACACAAAACAAGCCATTCTAGTCTTAGCCATCCATACTAACGCAACAGATAGAAAAGCAACAGCCGAATCTCAAGAGCTTGTTTCTCATAAAGTTCTCCTTCTAACCTTCATGCGACATGATAGAAACTAGCAACTCAATGAGACCGATGAAGGGATAGTTCACCCCAAAATAAAAATCTCTACTTGTTCCAAACCTGTATGAATCTCTTTCTTCTGTTAAACACAAAAGATTTTCTGAAAATGTAGAAGAAATTTTGAAGACAACTGCCTTTGTCTTCCATAGTATTTTTTCCATACTATGGAAGTCAATGGCTACTAGGGCTGCACAATATATAGCATGCGATTGTCATGTGCATCTCGTCAGTAAAGCCGGTTATGTGATTAGTAATAAATCTCCATCATGTGCTTTCAGATGGTAGTTCACTGACAAGCTACGCAATTCGCGCTCATAATCGCAGATGAATCTCCTGCTACCGTCGACTGTTTGGTTACCAACATTTTTCTAAATATCTTCTTTTGTGCTCAACAGAAGAAAGAAACTCATACAGGTTCGGAAAAACTTATGGTGAGTAAATGATGACGGAATTTCCATTTTTGGGTGAACTATCCCTTTAATTTATTTACAGTCCACAAGAACTCTTTCATTTGTATGTGAATGACTAATCGGATGTTTGGACTCATTTGAAAGGTAAAGTGAGTCATTGTTGGACTTCTGGTTCAACCAATGGTGTGAGTTTGGAGCCTGCTTGTAACACTAGTAGCAGAGCTGCTAGTAAAGCAAACAGCGATGCTGGACTAAAGCTGAATTTGCAACCCGAGCTCATCAAGTCAACGGCAGGAGTTTGCAGCTTCGTTAAAAAACGCAGGATATCAGCAGTCCTTGTTTAGTCAGAGATGTGAGACGGGGTCGTTAAAATCTAGAAGCTGTCTGGCGTACTGAGGGTGAATCAGTCTGACGGGGAGGGGGACGAGAAAGTGTGTGTGCGCCTGTGGGAGAAGACCCCAGAACCCTGATGAGTTGTCAATCACTGTCAGCGTACCTCCTGAGAGAGGAAAGGGATGATTTGAGCACAGATAGCACTGAGTCGCTTCACGATCTCCGCCTGCAAGAGAACACACACACACACGCTCGATTAGAAGAGAAAACAGTGACAGTGATAAACCTGTACAATGGCACTGGGCTCTCAATTCCCAAGCACACAAATGGCTTCAGTTTAGATTATGTTCATGACAATGATGTCTTAGCAACAAAAGATGCACAAGACAAAGAAAGGGAGTGACAGATAATAATGAAATGAAGGGCATTAGCACAGTTGGGATGGAGGTTGTAGGTTAATTGTAATATTGTGGACATGAATGATAAAAAAAATAAAATAAAAAATTCCTAATACTAGTAACCACCCAGAACACCCTAGAAATTAGTTAAAAACCACTTCTAAAACTCTAGTATCCACAAACAACACTCTAGCAACCCTAGCAACCACTCAGAACACTCTAGAAATCATCTAGCAACCACCAAGAACTATGTTTGAAGCAACACCCCATCCTATCAATTGCAAAGAAACATGCTACTATCTAACAGATAGCAATGTGTTAAAAACCACTCATGACATCCTAGAAACCACTCAGAACCATAGCAATGAGCAACGATACAGAAATGCCTTAGCAACCACAACACCCTAGCAATCCCCTAGCAACAACCAAGAACACTCTAGCAACCGTTTAGCAACCACCAAGAACTATGTAGTAACACTCTACTCAAAGCAACACTCTACTTTCTAACAACCTAGCAATGCAAAACACATTCATATCATAGCAACCACCAAGAACACAATAGCGATGAGCTTAAACACCTGTAAACCATAACAACCACCAAGAACACTCTAGCGATCATCTAGCAACCATATAGAAATACCTTAGCAACCACCCAGAACACCCTAGTAATCCCCTAGCAACATACAAGAACACTCTAGAAACCACGAAGAACTATGTACACAGCAACACCCTATCAATTGCCAAACAACACACTACTATCTAACAGAACAACCTAGCAATGTTTTAAAACCACTCATGACATCCTAGCAACTGCTCAGAACAATAGCAATCCTTTAGCAACCACTAAGAACACTCTAGCAATCACCTAGCAACCATACAGACACACCCTAGCAACTACCCAGAATTCCCTAGCAACCATCAAGAACTATGTATGTAGCGACACCCTATCAACCGTAAAGGAAGATGCTACTATCAAACAAAACATCTTAGCAATGTGTTAAAAACCACTCATGACATCCTAGCAACCACCCAGAACACCACAGCTATCCCCTAGCAACCACCAAGACTATGTAGCAACATCATATCAACTGCATAGCTACCAAACAGAACCTAGCAATGCGTCAAAAAACACTAATGACATCCTAGCAACCACCCAAAAAACTCTAGCAACCATCATAATGCCAATGCAAAACACCATAGGAATGTGCTAAAACACTCATAAAACTATAGCAACCACAAAAAACACCCAAGAATTGAGCTACAAAACACTCATAAGACCCTAGCAATCACCTATCAATCAAACAGAAACGCCATAACAACCACCCAGAACACTTTAGCAAACACCAAGAACTATGTATGTAGCAACACCCTACCAAATGCAAACCAACATGCTACTACCAAACAGAACACCCTAGCAATGCTTTAAAAACACTAATGACATTCTAGCAACCACCCAAAACACCCCAGAAACCATCAAGAACTACGTAGCAACACCCTGTCAACTCCATAGCAACATGCTACTACCAAACAGAACACCCTAGCAATGCAAAAAACGCTCATAAGGACATAGCAACCATGCAAACAGCGTAGCAAATGAGCTAAAACACTTATAAACCCCAGCAACCACCAAGAACACTCTAGCAACACCCTATCAACTGCATAGCAACGTGCTATTAACCACACAGAACACCCTAGCAATAAACTAAAAACCACTCATAACATATCAACCACCCAGAAAACCCTTACCCAACAGTGATGCCCTAGCAACACCCTAAAAAACACTCAGAACACCCCAGCAATACTTGAAAAACCATTCACAACACCCATAAAATGCTAGCAAATAAATTAAATAGCTCATAACATGCTATAAACAACCCGAAAACCCTAACAAATCCCCTAGCAACCACATAAAATAGAAATTCACTTAAAGCACCTCATGATATTCTAGCAACCACGCAGAACACTCTAGCGAAGCCCTGCAACAACACACTATAAAAACGCCCAGCAACACCCTAGCAATCACCCAGGACAGTGAGTTTTACATGGGCAAGTGACACTTGTATGTTCTTCAGAAAATATATGTCTTGTTTTTGTGTCTTGAGTTCTATTCATTCAGCCATTTCCCTAGGCTCAGTGTGTGTGTGTGTGTGTGTGTGTGAGAGAGAGAGAGAGAGAGAGAGAGAGAGCTCTTCAGGGCTGAATAGCTTGAATAGTCTCAATCTCCTTGCAACAGAGCACACAAACACACACACGTTTAATTATAGTCTCACTAAGAAAAACAACAGATAGGCAGACAAGTGTTTCACACACGCTGCAACACATGAACAGTTAATTACTTTCTTTTGCGCACACACACACACACACACCATCCACCTTCATACTCCAGCCATTATACTCTTCCGGTCCTGTGATAAGGCTCTGTGATTCTCTCTAACACACACACACACACACACACACACACACTAATGGAGGAGTATTTGTGGTGTTGGAGGCACAGAAACACAGCAGACCTCTAAGTGCACTCTAATACCTACATGAGGAGCAAAGAAAACCTGTGTTTTAGAGCTCTGTGTTTGAGCAGACTATTTTAATCTGCACACCACTATACAGTTACAGTATATTAAATATAATTCATAATGATGTAAAAAAAGAGCATACCTGACTTAATGTTTTATATATTTACTAATTCATGCAAATAAGTCTTTTTATCTATCCATCCATCCATCCATCCATATATATCTATCATCTTTCCATCCATCCATTGTCTCTCCATCCATCTATCTATAATCCATCCATCCATCCATCTATCGTCTCTCCATCCATCCATCCATCCATTGTCTCTCAAACCATTTATCTAGTACAGTGTATAGGATATTAACGTATGAATATCAGGTTATGATATTTCGTAGAGCAGTATTAGCTGGAAATATTATTATTACCTGGCAGGATACTTGTTACTTCTGCCATATGAGACTGTGACAAGTGAATGGAAGCATGTTCAGTTGTTTGCATTTTTGTTGGGACACAGTGTAGCAGTGATGCTGAACATCTGCAGATTGTGTGCATGAGTGTGCGTGCAAGTGAAACAGAGCTCATTTGTGTATAATGAGGTTGAGGGAGCGAGTGATGTAACCAGTTTGGAATGAAACAGAATGTGTTTGAGAAGGAGAGAGCGAGCGCAGGAGGGAAATGAAGAAACAGAGGAGGAAAACAAGATGTGTGTGCATGTTTGTGAGGAAGTCCCAGGGTGCCAACCTTTTAGCATAATGGCTTTGTCACTCGATCAAAAGGACCTGAGTAGGTGCAGATGCCCTGCTGTTTGTGTGTGCACATATATTTACCCAGAATTCATGTGCGTGAACATGTCTCCACATTTGCATAGACTTGCTTTGTGTGTGTTCAACAGTTATTTAACTTTCTACCGTCCAAATGGAATGAATCATATTTTCACTATATCTACATGGCATGCAGCTAGACATCTACATGTTCTGGGCCGTCTGCGCTAATTAAATGGGCGAGTATAATATTTGTTCATGAATGAACTGGACTGATGTTCAAATATGAATATAAAAAAATCGAAATATTAACATTTAAATAAAACGTAAACATTAAATCCTACATTTTTCTATGTATATTGAAAATATAATAATTTAAATAACATTATATATATATATATATATATATATATATATATAAATAGATAGACAGACAGATAGTAAATATATATATATATATATATATATGTATAAAATTTAAATATTAAAATAAAAAAGTACAATAAAGAATAACAGTATCTACATAAATTATTGAGTAATAATTATTATCATTTATATAAATGTTAAAAATTAAAGTTATTTTATATTAATAGATATATATTTATATTAAACTGATGAGTGTGTGTAAAAATCAAACTGTCTTTGGGTAAATGACGTTGTCAGATGCCCCATTAACGGCTTTTTTGTTTTGTTTGGAGAGTGTGTGAGTTTGTGTATTTATATTTGTTTGTGTACTCATGTGCAGGAATGTGTCCACATCCCCCTCTATAAGTGCTTCCCCCTCCGCACATTTAATTACCCACGAGCCTTTGCACGTGTGTAGGGTTTTGTGCATATATGTGTGCTTGTGTCCTCCTTTGTGAGCGTGTCTGATTTTCAGTGCTTTACTGCTCTCCTTTCCTCCCTCGTTCGGTTTCTTTTCTTCCTTTTTCTGAATGGAAGAGCCATCAATCAGAGAGAAAGAGAGGGAGAGTGAGGAGAGGAGGGAGGAGAGGGGGATACTGGCGGAGCGCCAGGGGAAGAGAGGCTGGCACGCTGCCCAGAGAAAGAGAGAGAAAGAAAGAGAAAAGGAGAGAGCGAGCACTAGAGCGAGCCAAAATGAGAGAAGGAGGGAATTTAAGAGAGAACAAGCACAGATAGAAAGAGACAGGGGGCGAAAGAGACACAGCGACTGAGAGAGAGAGAGAGACAGAGAGAGAGAGAGAGAGAGAGAGAGAGAGCAGTGTGACCGATGAGGAGAAGAGAAAATGAGGGCTTTATTGAATACCTCTGTGCCTGTGACCACAATCAGTGATTAGAGCATCATTGCTTAATATTTGCCTTTAAATGTTTGAAGAGAGAGAGAGAGAAAGAGACAGAGGAAGAGCGAGGCAGGCTCCATTAGACATAAAGAGGGCAGGCTGATAAGACCAAATCCGCATCACAGTGCATCACTTTAAAGGCATGCGTGTGTGTGTGTGTGTGTGTGTGTGTGTGTGTCTTTATATTTCCACTTTTTATGGTTCTGCTGTATTTTTTTTCTTTTTTGTCCACTATTTCACCTTTCTCTCTCTCCCTCCCTCTCTCCCACACACACACACACATACACACCTTACCGCACTGGATATAATCATAATGCCAGAGCCATTAGAGGGGCTGTTCACAGTATTGCTGAAAACCACACACACATATATATATATATATAGACAGAAAGACAGATAAATAGATGGACAGACAGACAGATGAATAGCCAGACAGACAGACAGACAGACAGACAGACAGATAGACAGATAGACAGATAGATAGATAGATAGATAGATAGATAGATAGATAGATAGATAGATAGATAGATAGATAGATAGATAGATTTTTGTATGGATGGATACACGGATAGACAGACAGACAGATTGATGGATGAACAGACAGATAGACAGACAGACAGACAGACAGACAGACAGATGGATGGATGAACAGACAGACAGACAGACAGATAGATGGATGAACAGACAGACAGACAGACAGAGAGAGAGAGATAGATAGATTGATAGATTTTTGTACGGATGGATGGATAGACAGAGAGACAGCCAGACAGACAGAGAGAGAGATAGATAGATTGATAGATTTTTGTACGGATGGATGGATAGACAGAGAGACAGCCAGACAGACAGTTAGACAGATTGATAGATTTTTGTACGGATGGATGGATAGACAGAGAGACAGCCAGACAGACAGAGAGAGAGATAGATAGATTGATAGATTTTTGCATGGATGGATGGATAGACAGAGAGACAGCCAGACAGACAGTTAGACAGATTGATAGATTTTTGTACGGATGGATGGATGAACAGATGGACGGACGGACGGACGGACAGACAGATAGATAGATTTTTGTATAAATGGACGGACGGACGGACAGACAGACAGACAGACAGATAGATTTTTGTACGGATGAATGGATGGACGGACAGACAGACAGACAGACAGACAGACAGATAGATTTTTGTACGGATGAATGGATGGACGGACAGACAGACAGACAGAAAGACAGACAGATAGATTTGGCAATTTCACACAGCACAGTATTCAGCGGCTAACACACACACACAGCTAAAGCTAAAAGCACTATGATCAAAGCAGGATTACAGGAGGGGCGGAGACAGAGAGATGTGTGAATCCTATTAGGAGACAAATCAGTTTGTTGAATATGAAAGCATTAGGACCGAAGCCCCGCCCACTGACACACACCCACACGCACTGCCACTAAACGACAAATAAAAGAAATTGAGGGTGATTGCTTCACATGTCCATAAAACAGTCTTGCTCTGTCTAAGTGGGCAGTTCTTAACCAAACTTTTTGACAATTTTTAAAGCTTCCTATCTTCTAGTGTCTTTTTTATCTTTCTGTCTTCCTCCATCACTCTCCATTCATGTGTTCCAGCTCACACAGAGAGAGTGTATGATTACCTCCTTCTTCACACACCGCTGATGCTGGGAAAGACTGATTTAGAGGGAAATCAGTCAGAGGAAAGGAAAGACAGACAAACACACACAAGTGCTGCCTATTCTTACAGGAGGTACTAAGCTGTTCACAGGCTGCCCAGAGTTAGTTCATGGATCGCATGATGCATATTGTCTACAAAAATGGGTAAAATCACCCATTACAATCTGACTGTCTGGATTTATATAACATAATATAAAAATAAATGTTTACATTCACTATTTTTACTATTGTTACTATATAATTATTATTTTTGAATGTAAATAAAATCCACTTCATGCTTCATGCTCTCCAAAAAGGATGTGTGTGTGTGTGTATGATTCTATGAATATGTGTGAGTGCTTATGGGGCATCATGGAGTATTATGATCCTCCCTAAAACCCCATTATAATCATTTCATTGCCCAACACACATGGGGGAATTCACTGAGAATGAATTGCGCCTACTGATAGCGTTGTTTATTTGCATGTGTATGTGGTTTCAGTACCAGATTCTCAAAAGGAATTATGCAAATCAGGTATCGCATTGAACACAATGTGCATGGTCTAGTTTGTCATTTTAGAAGTCAGAGTGCTTGGTTGTGCAGGATGACCTACTCAATTATTCCTAGGGATATTATTTTTAAAGTGTGTCATAATTAATACAAAAATATGTATATAATAATAAATACAAGACAAATTTAATAATATTTAATTTATGTAAAAACAAAAAATGCATGAAATCAGACGTATATAAACTAGATTCAAACATATCTTAGGAGTGCCAATGGTCAGAAAGCAAGAAATTAGATGTTTATAAAACAGATCCAAACCATATCCATATGTGTTACAAGTGTAAATGGTCAGACCACATGAAATCAAACATTTATAAACCGGATTCATGTGTTACAAGTGTGAATGGTCAGACCACATGAAATCAGACTTGTACAAACTCAATCCAAACCGCATCCATGTGTGTTACACGTGCGAACAGTCAGATCATATGAAATTAGACTGGATCCAAACCACATCCATATCTGTTAGAAGTGTGAACAGTCAGACCAAATGATATCAGACATGTACAAACCGCATCCATATGCGTCACACATTTGAACAGCCAGATGACATGAAATTAGACATTTAAAACCAGATCCAAACCACATCCACGTTACAAATGTGAACAGTCAGATCAGATGAAATTGTACATTAATCGACTGGATCCAAACCACATCTTTTGTGTCACAAATGTAAACGGAAGCAGTTTTTTAATCATGGCAGGATACATATATTATAAACAGCCACTCCCAATAATCTGATTTGTGTGCAGTGTGAACAGAAAATAAGATGAAAAGAAGATTTCAAGTGTTAAAATAACACAAGCAAAACTGTTCAGTGAATTCGCCCAACAGGTTTGTCTTACCTGTTTGTGCATCTCAATGTTGAGCCCGTAGGACATCTCGTAGTACTGTGGGAACACAAACGTGAGAGCATCAATCAGCACCGTGATGAATTAAACAGCAGTGAATCATCATCAATCAAATTAAAACTTCAGCGGCCTGATAGACACTAACGACTCGCTGCAACTACAGCAAGACAGAGAGAGTTTGAATGCATCAGCGAGTGTTTCTGCGTGTCTGTTTCAGCAGGCAGATGAGCAGCGATGCCAATGATGAAGATGAAACCTGACACAAATGCTCGCTTATTCTGTCTTTCTCTGTCTGTCTGTAACGCTCACACACTCGGTAACTGCTCTGTGTGTAGCTCGATTTTTCCTCTTCTCTCCTCTTATCTCTGTCTTTCCCGATCAGCTCACTTGTTACCGACCTTCCTTTTTAATCCTCCTCTCCCCTGCCCTTCTCTTCTATTATTCCGTAAACTCCATTTCCCATCCGTGATGTGTGCCTGACCTCTCTTCTATCAGACCTTCTCTGCGATTTAATCTCAGGATTAAAGTCTCGTCATATCTAATGACAGCGACTGGAAACCCAAAGGTGTCGAAATGAGGTTAACGAGCTGTAAAATATTTCAAAGTTTGGACACACCTACCTACTCATTCATTATTAGTGCTTGCGAAGCAAAGTGTCTATATTAATACTACTGGTTCTTCTTTAGCTCTAATCGTTCTGCACCATTTGCGCTATGGGCATATGTAGTTCCTCCCATTTTCAACTCTGTGCTTATTGTCTTCTGTCTTCCGGATTGTATTTCCATAGCATGATGGTACGATCTTACGGATTTATAAATGAACTGTCCTGGGACCTGTTTCATAAAACAAGTTTACCAAATAAGCCAGGTTTATTTCAGTTAGACTGACTTATTGCCAATTGATTTGGTTCAAAATAAGTCAGACTAACTGCAACAAGCCTGGCTTATTTGGTAAACTTGTTTTATGAAACAGGCCCCAGGGGTCCGTTCTTCGTACATCGCTATTATGTAGCTGTTTCTTAAGTTATCTGATCTTTTGTCAGATGATACACATTTTACTGAATGAAATCAGTCACACGCTGGTTAACATTTTACCAACCACATCTTTACCTCGTCTGCATCAATCTACCAACCACATGAACAAAACTTCCCATCATGCCTCCTGCTTCCCGTCTTAAAGACACAGATGTAATTGTAGTACATGACAATCGCTAACTCAGTTAGCGGGATTTGATTGTTTCGCTTGATCTTGGATCATTTGGTTCTTCAAAGCTCATCCTGGACTTGCTGTCATAGCAACAGGTCCATAAGCTTAAACCTGCTCGGGAGCAGGCTTATTTGATGTAAACAGGATTAGATTGCATCTCTTTAAGCAGACCGTTATTTTATTACAAGAGTACCCTACTGGTCCAGGGTCAATAATTTTAAATAATAATAATTTAAAAATAAATTTGAAAATAATATAATTATGTTGTGTAGTCTATAATACTATAAACACAGCCAGTTTTACTCACTGAAAGATTTATTTGTGATAAAATAATTACTTTATAATTGTATTAGAGTCTTACTCACATGCTACACAGTTAATCTGAGTTGTGCATTAATTTGAGTGGTGACAGCTATTATGGGAGTGGCTTGATGGAGCTCAGGAGATGCAGATAACTTGATATTGACCATTAAAAAACTTTAATTAATGCTGTCACATAACAAATCTGCTTCAAAGATAAAATTAAATGAATTGCTAATTACAGCACTGAAATAAAAATGTAAAACCTGGACAAATAGGCCTACTAGAAATCGTGAATATAAATAATTGGGAATCACGTAAAAAATTACAAATAAATTAAAAACAGTGCACATTTCATTTATCTATTATAAAATTTTTGTGGTTTTGTTCGCTTTGCTGTTTCCTTATAAAGGTCCAGAAATTTGTCAACTTTTTCGTCAGGTGTCTTTATTAATCATATGATGTCATTACGCTGCTGTCTTGCCGCCAGCCAATCGCTGCATTGCTGATCGTGGTTTTAAGTATCGATACATCTGCCCTATTAAGGGAACACGAGAACGCGCAGTGATTTTAGACAACTTAATTTCCAGATATTTTAATCAAATAGGCAAATTTGTTTGAAGAACCAAATTAGCCAGAGATCAGTTTTCAGGATTAGAAGATCTGGAATATTTCAAATCAATTCAGATGTATTAAGCGACGTACGAAGAACGGGCCCCTGGTCTACTTACATTTGTTATGGCATCCACTTTGAAGATTACAATGCTCATGATAAATTTCGTTAACTCTACAATAAGTAAATCCACTTCACCAGCTAATTACTCTTCAACAATAACAATGCTATAGAAATATACAGAGCTACTGCAAAAACGGAAGTTCAAAGATAAAATTTTAAAGATGGCTGTGTGATTGTTTCTCTGTCTATAAAGCTGTATAGGTTTTAGTCCTGAACCGCAGAAGAGTATCAGCATTCTCAGACTGTGGGAATTTCCAATTGGTTAATAAAATTACGATTTTCAATTTACAATTAAAATAAGTTCAATTTTACATGCTGGACCCTTATTGGCTGAATTTTCCTCACTATCTGACCCAACAAAATCCATTAAAGGGGTCATGAACTGAGAAATCAAAATTCCCTTAACCCCCCTTTTGATATATAAGAGATCATTGCACTATAAAAAACATTCTGTAAGTTTCAGCACTCGAAACTTTCTTGTTAGTCTAGAAATAGCTTATATTGAAGCCAATCTGCCAAAATGACAGCTTGTGGAATCTGCCACTTTATGATGTAATAGTGTGACTTAACACCGCCTCCGCAGAAGAAGATCAAAACTTACTTCTACATCACTAACTGTTTAGCCCCGCCCACAGATTTGTGCATGTAGTGTAAATATCGAAAGAGGCAAGAACGGGTCTATGCAGAAACCAAATGACAGACTTTATTTGATTAATTTTATTTTTAATCTGTATAACAGATAATCTTACACGTACTGAGTATTTATGCATTTTTAACCTAAATCCCAGCAGCATCCATCTATGATGGATGTATGCACAACTATTAGCCAATCATAGCAGTGGGTGTTTACTTCCAAGTCTACAATCCGTCACATCTATTCAAACAGAGCGTTCTGATGAGGGGGGTCAAAACAGGACAGAAAATAGCCTATTACTTCTTAATTATTATGTATTTTGATGTAAAAATCTTGATAACATTATAAGTGGACAGAGAACAGTACAAAATAATAAAAAAGGCAGTTCATGATCCATTTAAAAATAAAAAATAATGATAAGATTTTTGTTTTGTCAAGAAATTCATGCATAGGCACATTTTGTCTACAAAACTCATTTCAAGCCTTGTATAAAAACCTTCAGACCAAAAGGATTTTAAGATCATGAGAACCATAAATCCAGTCAAGCGTGTCCAAACTTTTGACTGGCAGATTAAATGCGAGTCTATAAAATGAAGCATTTTAGACATGTGTTGCGCTGTATTCAAATTTATTGCATTTCCAGTATTGATCGCTCCGGTGGGTGATGAATTTTAGATAAAGCGTGACATAACAGCAGAACTATTTCCCCATCTATCTGGTCTGCTGGCACACACACACACAAATATAAATCACTGCATGCTGATAGGGCAGCAGGGCCGCTGGAAGCGGTTCCGATTTAAAAAGCTCTGCGGCGGCCCAGAAGGCTATTCAGCAGTGCTCGTATTACCTCAGTAACGGCCAAAAAAGGTCTCTGCATCATTTCAGACCAACATTAGTTCTCAGCATGTTTTGATGTAGAATCAATCCAGGGAGAAAACGCCAAACGAAAATTCTAATTCACACAAAAATAGACCGATATATCAGCCAATTAATCGACCTGGCTGACATATCAGTACCAACTGAATGGAAATGCTTCCATTAGCCAGCCTTAACACAAAACCAAACACACAGGTTTGGGAAAACAGTGTCCTAGATGTTTGGTATCCACCCTAGAAACCATACAGAAACACCCTGGCAACATCCCAGAACACTCTAGAATCAAGACACTGAGTTTTGCACAGGCAAATGTGACTCAAATTGAGCTGTACTTAATAACCTATACACATATAAGATGTTTAATTAAGCTGAAATAGTTTCAACAGTCAGCATGTTGTGTCTACAGTCTCCCTGAAGAAACTGTTGAATGACAGAGTGCCAGACAGGCAGTCTAAGGACGGGACACCAGCAGCTCATTTTCTCTTCAAATAACTTTAGTCCTTTAGTTTTAGCTTCATTAAATATCTTTTGTCTTTCACGGCTACAATTTATAGACATAAAATTACAGGACTCAACAATAAGGACAGTTACGGGACCATCCTTGTCCTAGGACCAGTGTGAGAGAATTTTGGACATGTTGATAGACCTTTCACATGACCCAACATGTCATTTGTTGTGCTCATTGGGACACAGGCTGGGTCATGTCCCTCTCTTCCAGTACTTTCCTGTCGGTTCTCCACTATCTAATCAAGTAAAGGCAAAATGCTCACTACAAATAAAAAAAAAAAATAATAAATGTAAAAAAAAAAAAATCTAGCTATTTAAAATAAGTTGTCAAAACTGGAAATGAGTTAAATACGATATTATGCCACTATTTTTAAAAACAAAATAGCTGAATTCATTTTTATTTTATTAATTTATTGATGAATTTTAACATAAGTGTGTCAGAAACAAATGTATTTACCTCTTTATTTATATAGCAAGCTTGTTTTTTAAGTTATAACTTAAAAATTCAAATAACAAAATAAACTAAATCAAAGTTTATAATAACAGTTGGAAATATAACACATTTAATCTGATTCATTTCAAAGTAAAAGTTAATTATTTTTATGTTTAATTAAAGAAACTTTTTTAATGAATAACAAATACAAATATGCTCCTGGGACAAATATAATTATGCTACTAAAAATGAGTGTATCTTCTTTTGTGGTGGGGCCACTGAAAATATATAGGGTAAGAAAGAAATGACTTTTTAGATTAATTTACGTTGCTGAAATAAAGCTACAGTATCTTTTTTGTGGCGGGGCCAGTAAAAAACTGGCAGGCCAAGAACAAATTTCAATTATTAGCCAAGAAAAAAGTGTGTGTTGTAGTTTACATACACTCCCACTCCAAAGTGTGGTTTTGGACGATATCAGCATAAATCCTTATCATTTTTTGGTGCAAATACATTAAAGCAACTTGACATTATCATTGAAGGCCAGCAATAAAACATAATAATGGCAATATACATGTCAAAGTCAGACATGCCCCTTTGCCAGCTGTGATGCCTGGTTACTGGTTTAAACTTGGCCCAGGTTTTTAAAACATTTTTTGGTCAGCACACCTCAGTAGCTTCAACAATTGATTGCCAATTCAAAGTCAATGTTTGAATAAACTGACAGCTCAGATGCCCAGATTATGCAGAGCTGTAATAGCTGCTAATGGTGGATATTTTGATGAATCAAAAATGTAATTTTTTTCTATGTATAAACTGCTTAAGTAATAAAATATGTTTTTGTAGTTTGTGTTGTCCCTTATCAGTGCAAAATTATCACAAATTAAAAGGATTCATGCCAATATTGTCCAAAACCCCACTTTTCTAGGGCGTTTCCAAACTTCTGGAGGGCAGTGTAGCTTGTGTATTTAAGCTCATATATGAAGGTGGGTGAGCTTCACTGTGACCTGTTTTTATTTTTTTTATTGTGATGTTATTCTGGATATTGGTGGGATTGTGACGAGCTTTTGGCTTGTAATGCGTTCCCTTGCCGTGGCTCATTGTTATATAAGCTCTCCCATGTTATGTGCATTCTCATTCAACACCGCAAGTGTGTGTGTGTGTGTGTGATCCCCTGAGTGTGTCCGTGTGTGTGTGTGTTGTCTGGAGCAGATTGCGCGCAGCATGTGGCGGATGTAGCGGGGCTCAATGCGGAGGAGGTTCAACAAAGCCCTCTCCTCCTGCCGCAGCCACGATGTGTGTGTGTGTGTATTAGTCCTCACTGGTCTAACAAGGGGCAAAATGCAGTGGGTGTCCCCTGGTTCAACCCGGCAGCTGTTTGCTTGTACATATATCCTGCTGTGTCGCTGGACACTCGGCTCTTGCTGAAATCTCTGTAGATTGTGTGTGTGTGTCCACTCCACTGTACTGGATACAGCTGTGATCTTCTAAGCTCAGACACATTGATTGGCTCGTCCTGTCTAGTAATACTAGATCAGGACGAGCCAATCAATGTGTCTGAGCTTAGAAGATCACATATAGAAGAAGATATCATTTCCATTGGGCTGTCCTCTCCAGCTCATCGCATCTGCCATGACACCATTTACACCAAACAACCCAATTTGAATTGACCTATATAAAAATAGCAGTCCTCTGTACTGCCAAATAAGCTCCAAAAAGGGAAATACTAAATAGATTTGCATTTTCAGTAAGAAATACCAAAGTTTGCGAGGGTGAAAAAGTGCTTTAGGCTTTTAGCGTGCAGTTACAATAGCTGGCAGATTTTACGAGATTCCGGCTTGTCTAATGTGTTCACGTCCTTTTAGGACTCGCAATTACAACTTATAAACGGAATTCTTTGAGAACTCCGACTTGTACACATGGGCTATATTTAGATGCATTTGACCGCTCCAGACACATCGACACATCCGCCATCTTGAAACGGTCAACAAAATAAATGCATTTTCCAAGATGCCACAAGATTGTGCAGACTCTAGTTGTAAAAACCACATAAATTTAGCGAATGCTTTGGTCTTGTTGTATTGAGTTAGTTTAGCTGCTTAAGTCTATTGCAGATGTGGATATTCATACACGTGTATAACTACGGTTGCTGACACACAGGCAACTTGCTCTTGAGTGTTCACTTTGACCATTCCAATATGGTGGACGTCTTACGTATAGCAGTCCATAGAAACACTAGTTAATAGGACCTATAATACCTATAAATATCTATGGTTCCAAGGTATAACCAAAGCCACTAGAAGGCAAGCCTCCAACCTTTAGCCAAAAAAGCGTAATGGCTAATGCTAACGCTGCGGGTTTGATGGTACACAGGGAAGGAGACCAAAGGCGATTGTATGATGAGCCCCATGTGATCCAAGTTAGCCGTTACACTTTTTCCATTGGTAAGTACAACAGACCCTCGCATCTCCCAATAATAAGACATTCCATGTATTCCATGGAAGAAAGTCAGTCATACAGGTTTGGAAAGACATGAGTGTGAGTAAATGATGACAGAATCATGATAAGTTGTGTATTAAGACATTCATAGTCTTCATCATTTGAATCAGTTACAAGCCAAAGAAAGAGCCGTATCATAAATTATTTCATTATACTTCCTTTTTTTCCCCAGACAATAAAGTGACATTATATGAAAGCCATGAACGTCGTTAGTGGCAGTGCTGTTGGCGGCTGTTCTTGAATCCGAGACTGAATTACGAGTTACCTGGCAAGTTCCCTGACAGGCGGGAGAAAATTGCGAGTGCGTTATCAGCCACACAAAACCAGAGCCGTGATTCATAGACTGCCAATTCATATCAGTGCAATTATAGATGAAGTAAATTGCAGAATGCCATTTTATCAAATTGAATTTCAAACTGAATAAAACCTTGAATAATTAGTTAATAAGTATGAGGAGTATGAGACATTTCTGTAAAGGAACACTCTTGAAACTGTACTGCAAACAAAAATTACAGCAACACTATAATAATATCTCCCATTTGCTCTCATATCTAGTATTCTCAGAGTTTAGAAAAAAAAAATCAACTAACGCCGTCACAGCACCAGATTTTCACTACATGATTACTGTGGCTAAAGTACTTTTTTTCCATTTTGGGATGGGTGGCAACAACTAGTTCACAGAATGTGTATTTGCATTTAAAACATGAGATTCAGGACAGTGGAATTGAAAAAAACTGGTTATAAATCTTATTAAACTTAACAAACTTTAAACAGTTAAACAACTTATTTTAACTGGAGGGGTTTGTTTTTTATTTCCATCTAGCCCGTTTGCATAGAAAAACAATGAAAAAGCAGTGCATTGAAATGTAAAAATGCAATAGCGTTGGACTGTCAATGTTGGATTATTTACAATGTTATATTAAGTGTATAGTATTAACATGACAGTGATATTAAATTTTTTATATATCATAGTTATCATCAATACAGGCATATTGTGAAACCTGTGATCTCATCAAAATTATCTGAGTTATGTAATGTGCATTCATTTTACAGCTGTATCCTCTCACAGCATGTCAACAAATGCCTCACACAGTTACAAGGAACATCTAAAAAAATTAGAACGGCAAAGGTTTCATGAACTATAAAAGAGCAACTCTGAGTTGAAAGATTTTGAAAATAATTTTTGCACTTAGCTTTTGAAATTGTGTACTGTAGCTTTAAATGAGAAGTACAAATTTAAACTGAAAGTAAATTAAATATGATTTTTTTAAACCCTTTTTTTTTTGTCTTTAATTTTTTTTTCTCTCTCACAATCAGCTTTGGTGCCACTGATGGAGCCGAAATTGTGTACTGTAGCTTTACCGTAGCGTTAAACGTAAAACTGAAATTAAATTACAGAGTAAATTAAAGATATTTCAGAAAGTGATTTTTGTCCAAAGACCCTATTTGAGCAACCTGCCAGCGACGTGCATGCATCTGTTTTTTGTTTGTTGAAAATTGTTTTGAAAATGATTTTTGCAATTACCTTTGGTGCTGTTACTGGAGCAGAAATTGTGTACTGTAGCTTTAAATGCGAGTTAAACTTGAAAGTAAATGAATTGCAGCACTACTGCTGTTTGCTTTATAATTTGATTTGTTTGGTTTGGAAATATCAGTTTTCCATCGCAGGGCAGCAACAAGTTTCAAAATCTCTTAAAACAGGAGCAATCCATTAGTGTTTTCTCTCTTTTCTCTCTCTTATTTTCATTCACACGGCAGCACTCAAACGTTTAGCTTACTAAGGAGTAATCGTTTTCAAATGTGTCTTATCCTTTCTGCCTTCCTTCTCTTCTCTTCATCTCCTTCTTGTGTTTTTCTTTCTCTGCCCTCATCTTTTCGTCGTCTTACTGTCTCCCGCTGCGTCTTTATTCCGTCTCTCTCACTCTGTCAGTTCTTCTGCTCTTCATCTTCTCTATCGGCCTTTATCTTCCCCTCCTCTTTCTTCTTTTTTACTGCTGCGTTTCAATCACCGCTCTCTCTCACTCACTCACTCTCCTCGTTCGTCTTTGCCGCTGATCTCTCCTTATGTTCTCTCTCTCTGGCGCGAGGGCAATCTGTGACAGTAATGTTCGGAGGCGAGCAGAGAGCATCAGGCGGATGAGTCGGGGCGGGGGTGTTACTGCAAAAGCAGCGCATTAGCCCCCTCGTTCGTTCCATCTTTCCATCCTCAGCTGCCCCGGGGTCTGGATTACACACAGCGGTTACTCACAGAGTGACCATGTAGATGGGCGCACATTAAAGGCTAGATCATGATGGCACATGAGGACACAAACACACACACACACACACACACAAACAAATACTGCAATCCACAACCAGGATTTAGGATTTAATAGTAATTGAAGCAGATTCGAACCACAGCGGCACAGTTTAGCATACAATTGAGCATACAAAAGTTGCATATATAGTTTAGCACATAATTGAGCTTATAGGACAAGTTTTAAAATATCTATCTATCATCTCTTTTTTTGAGCCATATCCTTGTTTACATTATTAATATCATTAATTAAAATGTATTTTATTAATAACTATTTTTGAATATTATTATTATTAATTAAAATGGACTTTACATGAGTTCCGGTTCCAGTTCGAATGGAGAAAGCTGCTTTCGTCTAAGCGCCGCTAATCCTCCGAATAATTCCGTAATAAATTAATCTGAAAGTTGAGGTTTAACCTTTAAAGTTGTTAAGAAGGAAGTCAAGAAGTTAATAAAACCACAACAATGCCAAAACATTTGAAAAAAGACGGCAAATTACATGAAGAGGCCAACGATCAGGGCAAAGCCTCGAGCAACGCTACGGAAGAGCCGAGGCAAATCGGCGCTAACGCTAGCACAATTTCTCCTAGCACTCAAGATATCATGGACACCATAACAGCCCTTAATGCTCCATTTAGCTAAAAATTCGACACATTCACGCAAACATTGACTGACCTACGATCAACGCTGACAACCATGGCAGAAAAATTGAAGACGATCGAAGAGGCTACCACGAACCAAGAAAGCCGTCTGACATAGAAAACGTAGAAAAACAGTGTGCAGGACTACTGGATGAGTGTAAGAGACTCAGAGATAAATGTAGCGACCTCGAGTCCCGCTCCAGATGCAATAACATTCGGCTGATAGGAGTTGCAGAGAAGGAAGAAAACGGCAGGCCTACCGAGTTTATAGCGGAATTACTTCCAAAACTGCTGGGTTCCGAAAACTTCATTAAACGTATCCAGATTGATCGTGCGCACAGGGCCCAGCGAAGACCGAGAGATGATCGTCCAAGAGCGTTTGTCATCAGGATACATCATTACCAAACGAAAGAGTTAACCATTAAGCTGGCTAGAGAGAAATCTCTAGAATACAAAGGAAAAAGGGTGCACATTTTTCCAGATTTGACCTCGGATGTGTTGAAGCAGAGATTCCGATTTGCCGAAATAAAGACAAAATGCAAAAATTATTCATTATTAATAATTATTATTATTTATTGGAATAACAGTGAACATTATGGACAATTAGGAGGTTCATAAAACCGGTTATTTCTTAAATGGAGGAAGATTGTTTTTTGTTTTCTTCTTTCTTTTCGGGGAACACGGAAGATTACGTTGCATCGGTGATGAGTGATCCGGTAGTAACGTGGAGTTAAGTCATCTGACTGATAGGAAAGGGTGGGGGGGTTACAAACACACCTTCTCTGTGTGTTTGTAACTCAAACACACAGAGAAGGCACAGTAAGGCGTCTGAGTTGGAATGTGAGAGGTATGAACCATCCAGTGAAATGACGTAAGGTATATACTCGTATTAATAAATGACATGCTGAAATTATATTTCTACAAGAGACTCATATAAAACAAACAGCAAAGGCTCTTCTTAATCCTGCATGGGCTGCTCAAGTATATCAGTCAAACTTTTCTACTAAATTAAGGGGAGTCGCTGTCATTGTAAAAAAGCAAGTACCATTTATACATAAACAGACAATATCTGATACAAATGGTAGATATGTAATTGTTTGTGGTGAAATAAATTCAGTTCCTATTACATTGGTTAACTTGTTTGGTCCTAATTATGATGACTCAAATTTTTTTGAAAGGTTTTTAGACAAAATACCTGACTTTGCTTCATGTAACTTGATTATTGGGGGATATTTTAATTGTGTTTTTGACCCAGTTAAAGATGCACGGCCTAATTGTACCACAAAAAATAAATCTGCAGCCACTTTACATAACTATTTCAGAAATTTCAACATGGCGATGTTTAAACCCATCAGCTCGAGAATATTCTTTTTACTCATCAGTACATAAGTCCTATTTCAGAATTGATCTTTTTATTATAGATTCAAGTTTGTTAAAAATGGTCCACTCAATATCATAACAGATTAATATCAGATCATGCCCCATTATAAATGAATGAATGAATGATGCATTTATATAGCGCTTTATTGTGTATTACACCCAAAGCGCTTTACAATCATGTGGGGGGGGATCTCTCCTCAACCAGCATCCACTTGGATGATGCGACTGCAGCCACACTACAACGGCGCCAGTGCGCTCACCACACACCAGCTACAGGTGGAGAGGAGAGAGAGTCATAGAGCCAATCAAGTGTATGGGGATTATTAGGAGGCCATGATAGACAAGGGCTAGTAGAGGGAATTTGGCCAGGACACCGGGGTTACACCCCTACTCTTTACGAGAAGTGCCATGGGATTTTTAATGACCACAGATTATCACTGGATCTAAAATTGAAGTCGGAAAAAGGAACGTATAATTGGAGATTTGACAACTCTCTTCTGAATGACATTAAATTCTGTGATTTCATAAAAGAAAAATTTAGATACTTTTTGTCTGAAAATGATATTGGCAATGTGTCAGATTCTGTACTATAGGATTCAATGAAAGCTGTTTTCAGGGGAGATATAATTTCATTTCAGATCAGAAAAAACAGAAGATAAAACAAGATTTTAACAAATTACTGAATTAGAGGAAAGTTATAAAATCAATTTTGCTCAACTATTTTAAAGAAAATAGTAACTCTGAGAAGTGAATATAATTCTATTCTTGCTAAAAAAATTGCTAAACAACTTAAACAACGCCATTTTGAATTAGGTGAGAAGCCTCACAAACTTCTAGCTCGACATCTTAAACAGTCCCAAGCATCTAGAGCCATTCATAAGATTCAGACAGAGAGTGGGGAAATAATAACAGATCCAAAACGGATAAATAAATGTTTAGCAGACTTTTATAAAGAAGTATGCACATCCAAAGGAAATATAGATATAAATGAAATAAACAAATTCTTATCTAATATTGATCTTCCCCAAATAAGCGAAGAAGCTTTTGAAATGTTGGAAAAGGAAATTACTCTAAATGAGGTAAACGAAGTTGTTAATAACCTCCCTAATAATAAATGTGCAGGCCCAGATGGGTTCAGTGCAGAATATTATAAAACATTCTCTAATGATTTGGATTTGGGAACAAATTCATTCAGTGGATTAACATTTTGTATGCTAATCCAAAAGCTTCGGTCCTTACTAACTTTACATTTTCAGCCTCATTCCCACTATATAGAGGAACACGCCAAGGCTGTCCTCTCTCCCCCTGCCTATTTACGCTAGCAATGGAACCCTTGGCAGAGAATGTCAGGTAGAATGTTGAAATTGCCCTTATTTTAATTAATGACAGACCCCAATATATATCTTTATATGCAGATGATGTACTGTTATATATAGCAAAGCCACAATTGTCTATTCCACCTCTTTTGAAGCTTTTAGAATCACTTAATAAACTGTCAGGTTTTACAATAAATTGGGATAAAAGTGAGTTAATACTGAGGATAAACTGAGGATACTGACAAAACATTTTTAAATTCTATACCATTAATTCATTTAAACATTTAGGAATCGTAATCACAAGAAAGGCAGATGCACTTCTAAAGGCGAACTGGCATGTGAAAGTGAATCAGCTAAAACATAATATAACATTTTGGAGGACTTTACCTATATCTATGGCAGGAAAGATCAATGCAATCAAAATGGTAACCCTTCCTCGATTTTTGTATTTATTTTGTTCCATTCCAGTTCTGATTCCAGTGAAATTATTTACAAAATTAGAGTCTATAATTATTTCTTTTATCTGGAATTACGAAGCAGTCAGAATATCTAAAAAACATCTATGTAAGCCCAAAGCAGAAGGAGGATTCAGTCTTCCTTCCGTCAGAAGTTACTATTGGGCCGCTAATTTACAGTTCCTTTCGTGGTGGAGACATTCCAGAGAATAAAGTGGAGATACCAGAACGGGTTTGGTTAGAAAGAACTTCTTGTAGGACGACATCTTTAGAGGCCTTGTTGAATAGTCCAGTAAAAATTGAGTCAAGGTTTTATAATGAAAATATAGTAATAAATAACTCTCTAAAGATTTGGAAACAGATTAAATCATTTTTGGATCTTCCAAATATATATTTGGACAGCCCAATTTGTAAAAACCACGCCTTTACCCCTGGCTTACAAGACAAGGTTTTCCTCCCAATGGAAGCAAAAGGGTTTTTTTATGGAGTAATGAAATGGGATCAGTGTGTGTTGCAAGCCAGACCCGAACCCGAATCTCCCATATGGACACTATATATTAGGATAAACATTTTTTGTTTGTTTAAATGTCTTCGTAAGCTTATGGTTTTATTGAATAGATACCAGAAAGATTTTATGTAAAGACTGATGAATGATTTTGAAAGATTTTGACATGTCGAAGGCCGGATATGAATCTGCTTCTTCTGAATCTGCTTCATGGCTCCACATATTAATATAAGGCCACAACCTCAA
This sequence comes from Barbus barbus, assembly GCF_936440315.1. NCBI lineage: Eukaryota > Metazoa > Chordata > Actinopteri > Cypriniformes > Cyprinidae > Barbus > Barbus barbus. Next base: position 12,604,679 of record NC_136727.1, read on the forward strand.
TGTGTTTTTAAAATAACCCTGGGGGCATTTGCTTTATTGAATAGATAGCGGAGGAAGAGATGACAAGACCTTCAGCATTGCTCAAAATATCAGGAGTGTGTGTGCCAACCACTGAACCACGGCACCGAACAAAGCTTTTAACACTTGAATATCATCCAATTCACTGCCTCTGTTGTTTTTGTTAGCTAGGAGGCTAACGCACCATCGCAAATGAGCTCTGAAAACTATTTCATGCCCATCAACAAATAAATCATTCACTAAAGAGAGACCAGAAGAACACGCAGTCCTGTCTAGTCGTCAAAGAGCGCAGACAGAGAAATGTGGTAAACTCTAAATGCATGAAAATAAAGGGGAAGGCTGTTGAAACAAGTCTTAGTGTACATGGCAGGTCTAGCACGAAGGCTAAATATAGTCTTCTAGGTTATCTGCTTTCTGCAAGCACTGAATCCTTGTTCCCTCTCATTATTTTCATGTCTGTGCTTGTGATCTTTGTTTTTCTCTTTCCATCTCTTTTCTCTCATCATTCCATCCTCCTCTCGCATATCGCCCTTCCTTCTCCCTCTCACTTTTTCATCTCCCCCAACCCCTATCGTAAACCTGCTGATGTGTCCTCAGGTTAACCAAACACCCTGTAATATGAAATCAAACGCAATCTCTCTTTTCAAACACAGACAGGCTTTTATGCAGTATTTACTGGAGCGTACGGCAGATCTGACGTTATGAGGGTTGAAAAGCTCACCATGATATAGTGGCGCTGCATCTCCGTCTTCTCGCTGGCCAACTTCTCACACTCTAGTTTGAGACTGTGAAAACACAGCAGAAAAATATGAATGAAAAACACAGTAGAAAAATATCAATTGTACAAAAGATGCTAATGACTTGTCAGTGTATCAGAAACCGAGTATGATTCCCTTAAATTAATAAAACTGAATCAGTTCAATTAAAATGAATCAGAACAAACCGATTTACTGAATGAAAACAATTTGATATACTTACATGAATCAGAATGATCCAACTCACTTAAATGAATCAGAACAAACTTATACACTTCAGTGAATGAGAATGAATAAATTAAATGTAATGAATCAGAACAAACTTATACACTTCAGTGAATGAGAATGAATAAATTAAATGTAATGAATCAGAATAAACGAATTCACTTAAAGAAATCAAAACAATCTGATTTACTTAAAAGTATCAGAATGATTGAACTCGCTTAAAGGAATCAGAATAAACGAATTCACTTAATGAAATGAAAATAATCTGATTTACTTAAAAGAATCAAAATGATTGGGCTTGCTTAAATGAATCAGAACAAACTGATACATTTCAATGCATAAGAATGAATAAATTAAATGTAAAGAATCTAAATAATCTAGTTCACTTAAAACAAACCAATTAATTCAAATGAATAAGAATTAATCAATTCATTTAAATAAATCAAAATGGTCCAATTCACTTAAATGAACAAGAATGAATGAATTCACTTAAATGAATCAGAACAAACCAATGGTTGTGGCTAGAAAGGATACAGCTCTGACCGGAAATGAACAATGAAATTAATTTTCTACCTATTAGATTGTGTTTTATTAAAGTCTACACATACACATACCCCAAACCTAAACCTACCCCTTACAATACTGAAAAAAGTGTAATTATTGTTGTACAGTGTGACAAAAATTACGCTGTATTGATGTGCGCATGCCCAGTAGCGCCATACGTATGACTTCTAGCCTTAACCCAAACCAATTCTAGCAAAGGAATCGTAACAAACTGATTCACTTAATGGAATCAGCAAAAATTGATTCAGTTAAAGGAACCAACACAAACCCTATCACTTAAATGAATTAAACTTCTCCAATGCTATTAACAGCATAACAGGACAGTTCAGCAGATCTTATTTGATTGTTGTTTCAGTTCGCTCAGCTGTAAAGTTACACATGCAAACAACATGATATTAAAACTGCCACTTGTAGGGAAAATAAAAAATGGTTAATGAAAAAGCTACACTGAAAAATGATTATGCTACCAGCATTACCACTTTTAGTCAGTTCTCACTAATTCTGAATGCAGATTTCCATGGATAGCATGAAAATGTTGATGCCCCACTGCTGTATAGTGTGCTGTATAATACAGTGCCATTAATTCAATACACATCCAGCCGGTTATTAGCCTAGGAAGAGATTCATAAATAATCAAATGCGTTTCACATACTGGGAGTAAATCAGCTCATATGATCTGACCTGTGGTACTGAGCCTGAAGGAACTGGAACTCCTCTTTAATGCGGTCCAGAGTCTCCAGCACCGTGAACTTGAATGACTGTCCAGGCTGCAGAGGTACCTGAGGAGAGAGAGAGAGAAAGAGATGGCTTATTAATCGCTCTGTGCTGGAAGATTGGACCCATACTCGGAATTTGTGCTCTGCATTTAACCCATCCGAGTGTACACACAGTAGTGAACACACACCCGGAGCAGTGGGCAGCCAATGCTGCTGCACCTGGGGAGCAGTTGAGGGTTCAGTGCCTTGCTCAAGGGTCTCACCTCTGTCGTGGTATTGAGCATGGAGAGAGTGTTGGTTATTCACTCCCCACCTACAATCCCTGCCGGACCTGAGACTCGAACCCACGACCTTTGGGTTACAAGTCCAACTCTCTATCCATTAGGCCACGACTGCCCCATTATTTAATTTTTTAATTAATGTACCAAAAGTGACTCATTGAAATAAAATTGAAAAAGTGCTCTGACCGCATTATCTTTGACCTTGGCCTAACTACAAACACTACATGCATTTTTGGTGGAAGGAGTGAAAATTTGATAGCAGCACTACGGGGTCATGGTAACCCTCGTTCTGCAAAACGCTCTCACAAGATTTAACCCTAAGTCTAAGTAGACACAAATGCGCTTCCCAATCTCAAGAATGAATCATTAAACTTAAATAAGCAGCTATGAGTATTACATGGAAACTGTACCAGAAGTTCAAAATTAAATTTAAGTCATTCCAAAACTTCAATACATTCCCATCACATTGAGTTCTACTTTATTAATAATTACAGAACAAGCATTTCCTTGGTAAACCACAAACTGTAATGGTAATGTAGAAAGTTCACTAAAATGAATTATAAGAAACTAACTGATCATGAATCATACAGCTCAACCATTGTAGTCCGATGAATCTTTTGAGCCAGCTCCTTATATCGAATCAAAAACAAACTGTCTGACCAGTGTACTGTAGTCTAATTGCCTGAAAGAATGACTCTTCTGGGCTAGTTCTTTTTAGTGAATCAACCATACAGTGCAACTAGTATGTCTGTAATTTAGTGTAAACTAAACAAAACAAAACAATAATTAACCTGAACTCATGACTCTTCAGAGCTGGTTCTTTTAAGTGAATCTAAAGCAGTGGTCGGCAACAGGTGGCCCGCCAGCAATAATATCTGGCCTGCGCCCGTAGCCAGATTATTTTGATAGCGGCTGGTTCTGAAATAGATCTGTCATGACAGCAACAGTTACTCACAATCAAGAGTATGTGAGCGGAGTGGAACGGTGTGATTTTGAATGGAGCGAGGAGCGGATTTTTTAAAAGTCGGAGTGTCGTGGTTTTCACTCGCTCCAAGAACGCTCCACCACGAGTACAATTCATGCCAACAACCCGTAATATAACTGCATATTTAGCAAGAATTCACGTTAAACATATTTAGCTAGCTAGATAGAAAAGGATCACTCAAATCAGAAAGAATGTGAAGGCTATGACTGCAGTGGACATGAGCAGGAAGTTATAGTTCTCCTCAAAGAATTTATTTGTTCCTTCTGAATATTTTCAGCTGACAGCTGACTTTTGCGTGATATAAACTCGCAATTGCGAGTTAAAAAGTCATAATTCTGAGATATAAACTCGCAATTCTGAGAACATATCAGTCTTTTTTCCCCCTCAAAACTGGACTTTAACTCGCAACTCTGACTTTATAATGTGCAGTTGCGAGTTTATATCTCACAGTTGCGAGTTTATCTCACAATTCTGTGAAAAAAAAGTCTGAATTGTGAGATAAAAAGTCACAATAACCTTTTTTTATTATTCAGTGGCGGAAACGGGCATAGAACTGTGACATTTCAAACATTCTGAAATACTTCCGACGCAGAGCAGTGTTTCTGAAATCAGTAGCCGGGTTTCCACCCAAAGTTGCGAATTTAACTTATGCGCATAATTGGAATATCGCATGAAATATTTGTGAACGAGCACCGTTTCCGTCCAACGAGTCAAAGGGAACAAAATCGTCACTTCCTGGTAAACTGGCACTAAATAGCCTATAGAAAACTAGGATAAGCTACTGATTAATTTTCATATATGAAAAATGTATTGCACCTCAGAGCGAGCAGACGAAACACAAAAAATGCTGTCATTGCTTTCGGAGGTGAATGCTGATGTTTGGGAACAGTCGTGTAAGACAATTATACAGAAATACTTTGATGACAGACTTTGCTCAGGCATTTCAGAACGACCATAACAACATTTCAGATGCTGTGGAATGAGATCAGTGTGGCTTTTTGTTAATGACTGTCGCAGGAGTTTACACAGAGTAACAGTGCATTTTTCATTAATTCATATCTTAAATTATCTTTTGACTATGTGCTGGCCCGCCATCTAGTGATGAATTTTTTCTGGGCCCGATGCCAAACTTACTTGCCGACCCCTGATCTAAAGCATACTGGCCCTGTGTCTGAATATGCCTACTGCTCTACTATCTATAGTGAAATGTATGTGAAAGTAAACAAAAAGTACCCTGATGAACTACTATTATTGATGAGATTCAGAAGTGCGCATCCATTGGACATTTCACTATCCCATGAGGCTGTAGAAGAGGAGTCGCAAATGGCTAAGAGAGTCACATGACAGTAGCTGTTGTTTCCATCACCGTTTTAATATGCATTTTTAAGTATCACATTAAAAATGAGAGATCTAAATGCTGAATTAAAAAAAATTATAAAAATCAGTCGCAAAGAAGTTTTTACACTCGTTTTGGTGGTTTGCAGAAAAGAGTTAATGAGAATAATGGAAAATGGAAATGCATTTGCCAAATAAATTCTGGCGTAGCGAACATTAAACTCAAGTGACTAATCAACTGTTTCCGCTGATGGTGTCTTTCCATCTTTTTTCTTTAATTATTTTGTATTTTTATTTAGTTACCAATACCACTGCTCAAACAACCTGATGGAAACACACCTAATTCGCATCTGCTTTTTTTAAAAAAAAGTGAACTTTGAAAAGATTTGCTTCACGTTTGGATGAAAACGTAGCTAAAGAAATGTCAGATGTAGGACATCCAAATTTGCCGTAAATTACACACATTCATACAACATAGAACATTGTTTTTATTCAAAAGTAGTATAGTATACAATTTTGAATATACAAGTAATGAATCAATCAAAGAGATTATTGAAACAAGAGAGTGGATCTTTCAATTCTGTTGATGCATTTTACCATACCCACATATTTCCCCCAACATGCATTCACATGGGCCCATCTATGAGCCTGCGTGCTCTAATCTGATCCAACTGTATTCATATCTACCTCTCCTCCTCATTAAGACCCAAGTCCTTTCCTTTGCTATTTTTAAACACATTTCCCATTCTGTCAGCTGCTTCCTAAAATGGCCGCCTTTGTCCCGCGCTCCTCCGGGCTTCTAGTTTTCTCTCTGAAACTTGGTGTCCGGCGAGCGGCTGAAGATCAGCGGTTTCAGTAGGAGCTTAATTAGTCTAGACAAGCGAAATTCAATTAAATTTCAATTAGGCTAACGGTGGAGGTCAGACACTCAGTGAGTTTTCGAGTAATTAAGCTGCAGGCGCACAGCTGAAATGATGAGTTCAGTACACACACCGCTGTGTTTGTGTATGGATAGAGGGGGGCAGTCATCATGTCCCTACTGACCCTCATTCATTCAAACACGTGTGTGTGTGTACAGTAACTGTCCTGAAAGCAACACACACCACATAGGGCCAGAACTTACAGCATCATGGTACATTTACATGACAAAAATATGCAACCAGGAAAGATCTCATCAAAATATTGTGTAGCCACAGAACAATTCCATGATTAAAGTCCATGTAAAGCAATAATAAATGTGTGTTCATCTTAGTTTGTCACACCACAGAAAAATGTGTTAGTAACCATCCAGCCAAATTTGAATGATAAAACACGAAGTAAATAAAATAAGGTATCAAAATATAGCAAAAAAAAACTATATTTTCTGCTTTCAAATGAAGGGGGCGTGTCCGCTGGCAGCGATGAAACCACACCCACTCACAGGAACGCTGCCGTCTCTCTCAGCTGTCAAATACTTCTACAACCTAAATGGATGCTACCTCTAGCAGCTTAATTTACATGACGTAGGCATAGCTAGCTAGCAAACTGTAGGCTGTAGTAACTAACTAAAGTAACTGCGAGACACGATTTTAGCCCCGCCCAAAACAAATCCTGAACACAATAATGGTGAAAAAACTGTTTAACAGTCTAAATCCACAATTAAGTACTACATAGTTCACAGTCTTTGTAATATGTTTCAGCAATGCATTTCTAGCATTTGTGTGTTTAGAAACGCAAACTTTAACATTAGATTTTCATTTTCTAAAGAAATGTGCAGTTTTCAGTGCAAATCCTGCTAACGTGTAGCCAGAGTGTTGTGGATGGTTGCTAGGGCATTGCTATGTGGTTGCCAGGGTGTTGCTGTACAGTTAAAATCTTGGTATGCAATTACTAGAATGTTTTGGCTGGTTACCAGGGTATTGCTATGCAGTTGTTCAAATGTTGTGAGTGGTTGCCAGGGCCTTGCTATGCAATTGCTAGGATGTTGCTATGCATTTAATAGGGTGTTCCAAGTGGTTACCATGGCATTGATTTAAAGAGACAAAAAAATTTGGTAAATTTTCCAAAGAATCCTGGAAAATTTCCCAAAATTCTGGAATTTTCTGACCCTTTGCAACCCTTACTGACTGGTTGCCAGGGCGTTGCTATGCAGTTGCTAGAATGTTGTTATAAAGTTGATAGGGTGTTCTGAGTGGTTACCAGGGTGTAAATTGCTATCGCTATGCAGTTGCTCAGATGTTGTGAGGGGTTGCCAGAAATTTGCTATGCTATTGCTGGGATGTTGTGGGAGGTTGCCAGGGTGTTGCTATGCAGTCACTTGGATGTTGTTATGTGGCTGATAGGGTGTTCTGGGTGGTTAACAGGCTGTTGACTACTATCTCTACGGTGTTACTGTGCAGTTTAGAAGCTTCAGCAAGCTGTAAAATTTGAGGTATCATTCATGTCTGCAGCACAAAAGGTGCAGGATGGATTTTGAAGAATAGCCGGGTTTCCATTACAGATTTGCGCAAAATTGTTTCCATTAACCAATGTTATGCGACTAAAATCATTTTGACACGATAAGTCATAGTGATGTTGGTAGGTTTGCATATATTGCAGCCACTGCACTAGCCATTATTTTTAATCAAAGGAAACGTACAGTAAGTGTGTTTTTTTTTTTTTTTTTTGCGAAGCAGTGTGGAGAGCCACTTCTGGGACGTGCCACAGCGTGGTTAGTATAAACACAAGCATTAACTAGAGTGGCCACGATCATCTCTGGTGGTCATGTCGGAGCCGTAATGTGCCGCAGATGTTTACAGTGTAAATAAGGGGTTATCCGAGCATTAATGGCAAGGAAAGCCATTTATACTTGAGAGCGGCCACCTACAAAGTATTTCTTGGAGGTTATAGTACATTAAAGAACGATCATGTGACTTATGTATGTCAAGTGACCTGTAAATGCGGAAAAACTGTTTCCATTGCAGTTTTGTGAAATATTCTTTTTTCGAATTGCCTGAAAAAACATTGATGTATTTACATTGAGTCTATTTTCAATTTGCATTTTCAATTCGCAATTTCAATTTGCAGGGTAATGGAAACAAGGCTAATGTTAATGTTAAGTATAAGCAAAAGTAATTTTATATAATCAAGAGATAAAGCATCTTTTATTGCTTTAGATGAGTTTAGAAAAAAATATTTGTTTAGACTGCGTTAAAACGAAGCGCTCTGTGACATACAGTACAAACATGTGTGCAAAACTCACACATGCAAATAAACAAGGAGGAAACCTGGGTAAGAGCGTCTGTTTAGACACAACAGTGTGTGTCAGACAGAAGGAGGGGGAATCCTGAAATCCAAAACTGATCCAGTTAATCTGGACGGAGGGGGATGAGGCAGACAGCGAGCCATGTGGGACAGCGGCTAGTCAATCACAATTTAGATGAGCTGCAGCAGGCTAGCCTAGAATTACTGGAGATTATCTTCTGAGGGAGGTCAATGGGGGAGAGAGAGACGAGCAGATCCCATAACAATGCTGGGAAATGAAATCTCTCCCAATCGCCCACTCTGATCATCTCATATATCACTGCTGGAGTTGCTATTTTGGACACAGTGACTTAAATCGGCTTGAAGCAGGAGAGAGAGAAACACGTCGAAAGAGGAGCGCCATTTGCTTCCGAGACATCTGCGGAGCTGTTTTCCGCTCGCATCCTCGCAGACAGGCTGGGATAGAGACATCCATGAAATAATCATCCGCTGGTGAAATATTTAGTGCAAAAAGGCGCACAAATAGACGAGGATCACCAGAGAGTGGGAGGAAGAGAAGTGTCAGTGTGATCTCAGGGGGATCTGGGCGAATGTGTGAGTGTGATCTCGCTCTCTAAAAACCCAGCTTTCCTTCCTGCCCAGTCCTGCAAGACCTTGTCTCCACAAACTTCTAAGATACAACCGTTTTGAGGTGCTTGAGTTTAGCAGGTACACCTTGAACTTTTGCCAATCATTTCTGAGGCTTTTACCCAATCTTAAACTGCACTGAATGCTGGGACAGCGGGTGGATGCTCAGACTATCTTGGCGACTTACTGACAATGTGGCTCTGGAGTAGCTCGCTTTGTGAGGCCGAGCAAAAGCCATCGCCGTCCAATACTGGATTAGGAACCGTGGATTGGCAGGCAGAGAAAACAGCTTTTATGCTTTACAGAGTAAATCAGCAATTGTTCCAGCCTAAAGGAAGAAAGAAAGAAGGTCCTCATGTGTTTCCAACCAACACGAAAGAGTGATAATAAAACAGTGTGAAGATATGAAACCTGCAACCAGGTTTAACATCCAAATGTGGCCAGAATAAAAAGATTTATTAAAACAATACGGCTATAAGTAAAAATGAGCAAAGGAGAACACACCAGCTCAAACTATCAGCTCATTAAAAGAGCATATGTGAATTTTGTGGCCAGAAATTTGGCTATGATTTTCATTTGGCCACCACATCAGTGCAACAGAAAGCTGGCATTCACTCTCAGACACACATACACGCAATAACACACTAAAAAACATGTATGAATATGGTACAATTCATGCTTTGTATAAAAAAATAACAGAGAATCAAGTCTTTGCCATTAATTAATAATCAAAGCAGTTATAATCATCTATGATCAAGGGTTTGAAAGTGGGACTCATTTTTAGTACCAGAATGGAATGATTTTCATGACTTTTAGCTATGTCAAGAAACATGCATTTATTCCCAATTGATGGATTTTTCTAGTGAATCAAACACATTGTGACTAGTACAGATAAATTCTCAAACAATAAATATCATGAGCCAGGAATTATAATACAAAATGTGTGACCCATGTAGTCTGATTCTTAATCAAATAAGTCATAAATCAAACAAAATGATTATTTTTAGTAAATCAAAAGCATTTAGTATAACCAGTGTAGTCCAATTCCCAAATGCATGACTCTAACAAACTGGCTCTTTTAAGTGAATTAAAATGTTGAAAATGTTTTATTGCTTCCCAATTTTTTAAGAAATGACTCTTATGAGCTGGTTCGTTTTAGTAAATCTACTCCACACTCTTAAAAATAAAGGTGCTTAAAAGGTTCTTCATACCAATGCCATATAAGAACCATTTTTTGGTTCCACAAAGAACCATTCAGCCAAAGGTTCTTTAAAGAACCATCTTTTTCTTACCTTTTTATAATCTGAAGACCTGTCTTTCGTCACAAAGAACCAGATGTTAAAGGTTCTTCTATGGCATCGTGAATCACCTTTATTTTTAAGAGTGCAATTTCCAAACATATGAATCTGAATTTAGGTTGATTCGTAGTAAAAACATGCAGGGCAAGCAGTGTAGTCTGATTCCAAAACAAGTGCTTGCAATTCTTTTTAGTGAAACTAAATTAGCATAAAGAGCGCCTTGTTTTATTCTGATTCCTAAACAATGAATCTTACGCAGTGATTCTTTTCCGTAAATCAAAAATATACAGTATGATAGGTGTAGTCCGATTCCCAAATTAGTGAATCTTCTGAGCCATTTCTTTTAATAAACAGCAGTTACTTATTCTGACTCAATTACTGAAGTGCTTTCATCACGTCAAAACAAACGTTACGTTGCCACGTCAAGTCGTAAAAAGGTCAAGATAAACACATTTTAGCAAGAATTCAATAAATATGAAATGGAACATATGTCTTATGAATATATATGAGTTATTACATTCTGTTGAAAACTCTTGAGGGCAGTAAATGCAGTAAGAACTTATTTCTTCTAAATATTTTTTTTCCCTCAAAAGTGCCTACTAAAGGAACTGCTAATGGAAAAGTAATGATAATAAGGAATCAAAATACATTCCTCACAATTACCGTCCCTAGTAATAAGAAATAAGGCAGTAATGAAAAACCCTTAAACTACATTTAACACAATTTTCCAGCATTCAAGTAACTTGCCTGTCAACACCACAAGCAAAAATCATTTAAAATGTGACATATTTTAATGTATACCTCTAAATACAGCTACATTGAACATGATTTTCTCTATATGCCATCTTCATCATTAGACCATGAGCTCAGTATCCATATAAATATTCACATCCTGGCACAACACACACCAGCACCTGCCTACAAAACACCCATAAATCCACACAGTGCAAACAAAGGTACTATTAGCGATAGTAGCAAACACACCAATGCCTCACACACTCATATTACCGCCTCTTATTTGTATCAGGTTCTCAAACTGCTCGTCATGTCCAACAGAGAGAGTTCACATTTCTCACACCTCACACATGACATCTGTGGACTTCTCATTCTTAAACGTTAACTGAACGCCGGCATTACCATATAGACTCTCCATCTTCAGGTTTAAAAAACAATGTGTTAAGTGCATTTGATCAACCTTGGAAGTTTGTGTTCTGTAACAGTCGGAAACCGAAGGTGTGGCTGCAGGAGATTTTGAGCTTTCCCTGCCCAGCTTTTTTTATTGTTATTGTTTTTGGCTCAGAAGCATGGAGCGCTGTAACCCTTCTCTCATTCCACCTTCCAATCCCCCTGCTTCAGATAACCCTAACCACAAAAATCCAGTGGAACCAATTACCAGTCCTCCCGATGCAGTTTGCCTTGCAAATCAGGCCTTAACCCTTTCGATAGGCAGGTATTGTAGACTCCGACACACTCGTTTCACACCGACAGGCTACCTCTGATTTGCACTGGATGATGTTGAATTGTCAAACTAAACTACCGTACTGATGGGACAATCTGATTGGTAAAACATTGCCTGAAGCATGCTGAGACTTTGAGAGACATTGAGATTTACATTGCTTGAAGAAAATGCAATACTAAGGGTGTTTCCAGGGGGGTGCTATGTGATTGCTAAGGAATTCTAAGTGTGTTTTATAGGTTCCAAATAAAGGGGGGTTTTGCAGTGATTATTTTTTTAGAACATTTTTCGACTATAACTAACTTTTCTATGAATGTTGAAGGTTCTTTGTGGAACCATAGATGCAAATAAAGAGGTTTAGTTTTTAAGATGAAGTATGAGCAAAAGTAACAGTGATGCTTGGGTTAACGAGTTCCGCTAATAAAAAAGCTGTTCTAACCATGTGTGGATCTGTGTTTTCTGAGAACAGAATTCTCACGAACAAGGAGATTTCTTTAAAAGTTACAGAACAAGAAAAGGTGTGAGCACAAAATGCAATGTTTATGCTTGGTTACATTCAGAGACCTTTCTCACACCTTTTCACTGGTGCAGGTCATGTTTCACAGGCCATGAGGGTAAAAATAAAACCTGGCTGCAGATTTCACAAGTCCTTTGGAGTTTGTTCATTGTATCGTTATAAATTACATTCGATCACTCTGGCTGGGAAGCTCAGGACATGATTGTATATTTGTTTAAAGAATGTTACAGGAATACGAATATTAGTTAAAAAAATAATCTGTATAAAAAGAATTTATGAACAGTTATGCACTTACGGGTGACTCTTTACTTAAGGAATGTCATAATTCATCACCATATTGAAAGAAAAAAAAATATATATATAATTTTCTCATGCAAAAACTGTCCTAAAATGTTTGTTTTTTTATGCAAAAATTAGCCAAAGTCTATGCTTGTATCTTAGTTTCTAAAATAAATAAATAAATAATAATAATAATAATAAAATCAGCTGACTCAAAAATGGTCCTAAAATTTTCCTTATGCAAAACCTATTTTCTTATTTTATTTAATTTTTTAAAACTTGATTTTATTGGGAAATATGACACATTCTGGACATTTAATGATTGTAAGGGTGAATCTCATATAAACTGTATTAAAGAACCTTTCTTTCCTTAATAAAGATATCCGATGGCCTCTTTGCTGAGGTCTTAAAAGGTGGGGGAGAAGGATAAATGCACTTTTTAAATCTTAATCTAAAAATGAAGGAAAAAAATTCACATGAAAACCATAAGGAGAAAAAAACAAATATCATAGAAAAATGCATAAAACTGTCCATAATAACGTACTTTATGCCAAATCTATTTCCCTAATTTTTTTCTTCCCATTTTAAGGTGAGATGTCTCATTCTGGATCATTCTTGACAGTTTTTGTGAAATTCACCCTTACAATGGGGCAATCAGTCTCAAGCGACCTTTCATTCATTCATGAACACATCTGATGCCTTGCGTTGTCGTATATGACACGTTTAGGCTTGTACGCCGAGCCACACTTAAAACAGGCTGCATTGTACAGTAGATTCTTCAGATTCTAGGAACATCAATAAACCAAAGACGGGTCACAGATAACAAACTTCCCACAGTGAGCCCTATCCAACCCCACCCACATATATAAACCACTCTAGATTTACCCAAAAGCACTGCCATCTATTAGAGGGGGCGTTGAGAAAGGTTTATTACACAAACTAATCCAGACACACATTGTGTTTGATTCCTCCCACACAACTTTCTGTCAACTGGCTCTTGAGGACACCTGGGTGAAGATGAATATGCGTACGTGCAACTGAAAGTCTGAAGAGACATCTCTCTCTTACACCCAATCGCTTCATCTGTCACATTTGTCAAGGATGTGGGAGAACGAGAGAGCGTAGCACTTACCGGGTGTCTACCCTGCGGGTACATGGTCACTGGAGGGATGCTGCTTATCGGTGCGCTGACCCTCCGTACTCCTGCGTCCCCCCTCCACCAGGGGGCAGAGCCCCAGATCGAGCTCGGGAACCCGGTTCTGTTCTTTCCGAGCCACAGAAGGCTGTCAGTGCATCCGACGAGGGGGTCTTCCAAAAAACAGATACCCTCACACTCACACTTGAACTGGATTTCCCCCTGATGTCCCACTCCGTTACTGTCCGGCAATCAGTCCGACAGATCAGGAGAGCCAGAGGAGCAGGGAATTCTGAAGAATCACGTCCAGCTGTCCCCAGTCTTGTCCTTCTGCAAATGTCCCCAACAAGCTACAAAAACAAACACGTTTCGAGTCTTCCAAGCTTGTAACAGTACCTCAAAACTACAGGGCTTCTTTACTGAGGTATAAAAGGCAAGGAGAAGGAGGAACAGGCTATGTTTTTAATCTAAATCTAGAGAGGAAGAAAAAAAAAACACACACAGGAAAGCAGGAAAGAACAGCAGGTCACTGGAAGATCCAGCAGGCTTTTCAGCAGTGAGCCCTAGACTGTAATATATTGTGCCTGTTGGCTTCAACACAAACACGACAGCCTGCTCAAGCTGCACTTAAGGTGGACTGGGTGAGATAGATAGAGGAGTATTTAGAAATAGACACCAATACTTGCGTACAACCAATGATGCATGATTTCTTGTTGTCGTTGCATTGAATGGCCGATAGTTTCACATCAACATACAGACCTATAGGGTAAAAACACATTAGATATCTTTCTTAGAGGGCAAACTGAGACATTTGCTTATATTTTTTTGACTGAAATAAAAATACCCCTCTTACCACAGTAATCTCTGATGTGTCTTTTCTAGATCAGATCTCACCAAATGTGACCCTGGACCACAAAACCAGTCATAAGGGTCAATTTTTTTAAATTGAGATTGAAAACTGAATATATAAGCTTTCCATTGATGTATGGTTTGTTAGGATAGGTAGGAAAAGTACAAAATATCTTCATGGAACATGATCTTTACTTACTTAAAGATTTTTGGCATAAAAGGAAAATCGATCATTTTGACCCATTCAATGTATTGTTGGCTATTGCTACAAATATCTCAAACTGTGCTCAGATCTTTTAATACACACTCAAATATTTCTCATCAAATTTTTCAAAGACCTAATTATCTGAGTCATAATACCTACATTATATTAGAGAATATAATCTTGATTATACATTAAATTATTATAGTTTAAAATGATACAAAATATGACATATATACACTGTAATGCAATATTATATTATAATACACATCTATTACACATAAATGTTATATAAAATTATATTATTAGAAATATATATCCTCTCTCTATACATATATATATATTGCACACACATATATACAATATATCTATATATACTAAAAAATATAATATTATAAATTATATATTTATTTGAAAATTCTTTATATTTAAAGAATCGTTTACTTGTTATTTACTTTACTTACTGCATGTCAACAGTTGTCTCATTTGTCTCAATTCCTAAGGAATTTTGGAAGAAATATCAGAGACAAAATTCATACTTCGATGAAGCATAACCGAAATCACAAATAAGTCTCCTGAGCTTTGAAAGAGCAACCTCAGAGCAATTAAATTTGCCTCAGGGGAGAAACAAATCAGAAAATAAGGGATGTAGAAAAAAGAGAGAGAGCGAGAGAGATGAGGAATGATTCAATTTGCCAGCAATTCCGTGAACGCACCATGTGTGTCCAACCCCATATTTGCACGTTCGCCTCTGACAGACAAGCATTTATCTGCCCTTTGAGAAATAAACTGGCAAATTTAGTTGTGATTGCAACACTTACAACCTTGATTTATCCAGAGCATGTTCACGTCGCTTGTTTGTGTGTCTGAAATTTCAGTCATTTTAATAACCCAGTCATCTCTATCAGTATCGTCCTCATCTCTTCATCATTCTCTTGTTCTCCTCCGTCATATTAGCGTGATCTCAGAGGCGTCCCTTGTCAGTCATCCCTCTGTCTGGGATACCTCTCCGGTCAGGGATTGTCCTAATCGCCGTTATCTAATTGCGTGGATTAGACAGGTAATTATTCACACGACTTTCTTCCTTCAACCTCTTACTGATACGTGATGAAGCTGGGTGAGTACAAACAGACCGACGAGACAATAATCTGCCCTGAACTGGTTGGGCTTCTGCATAATGGTGTCCAGGTAAGGGGTCAACAGGTTCGACACAAGAGCTGAAATAAGATAATAGGAAAATCAGGGGAAAATGAACTGGATATTCATGTATAACAATAGCTGCGTTTACACTTCAGTTAAAGTTATTCTAACATTTTGACATATTATCTGTCTATCAATAAACATATAATAGTACATATCACAGCAATCAATCAAGTTCAGCACTCGATTCACATTCACATTTGATCCGAATCAGCACCAATGGAGAAAACTCATGTCAATAACTCCTAATAAAAACACTTATGCACTGTACCCAATAAACATTTAATGAATAGTTTTAGTAGAAACTTCTAAAAGATGTTGAGTCCACTGAACAAAGTTTAGCGAGTGTCCTGAAGCGCTTTATGTTTACCTTAATATAACCGGGAAAACAACATAAATAAGGACAGAAATATCACTGGACCCGTTTAATTTGATTTGCTCTACTTACTTATGCGTGTTTTATATATAAAATACGATATTTAAATATCAAAAGAGCAAATTACACGAGATAAATAAGACCCCTCACCTTTCTCTAGACCACCTTAAAACTTGGCGGCATGTCGGGCACTCTCCAGCGCTCTTCCGATTGGCTTATGGCTACTTTTCCGTTCCACCCAATCAAACCGTTCATGTCCCACGTTGGCCCTTGGCATCAAAGGATGCAACGGTCCAATCGCGGCGTTCGCGGCCGTTGATTGGCTGCGGCCTGTGAGGAGGGCGGGGTGCAGTCTATAGGGATTGTGGGCATTGAAGTTCCAATTATTCCGCACCCCCGCCGCTCCCGCCTCCAGCTGCCAATCACGCCGCATAAACGATCACCTATGAATGCTAATGACAAATGAGCAACGTGTATCACCTAGTGTTGACTGCCTTGAACAATTAAGCGAAATAACAAATAAACATTCTCTTTATTTGGTGAGTCACAGTGGCTCTATGATAACCTTGTAAATTAATGAGCAGCTTGCTTATTAATCATGAAAATTCTATCATCATTGTTCTGTCATGCTGTTCCAAACCTGTATGACTTTTTCTTCTGTGGAACACAAAGGGAGTTATTACCATTTCATCTTTACTATGGTACCATAGGCCTTTTTTAGTTCAGCTAGATAGTTTGGCCACATATTGTCAAAAGAAATTCACTGTGAAAAAAAACACTATCAATGTTTCAGGCATTACATAAGGCATTTTGGTGACTGCATACTTTACAGATCATAACTGACCACTGATCATAACCAAATTTCCCCATTGGTCTCTGACCATCATGGCCTCCTAATCATCCCCTTACACTGATTGGCTTCATCACTCTGTCTCCTCTCCACCAGTAAGCTGGTGTGTGGTGGGTGTTCTGGCGCACTATGGCTGCCGTCGCATCATCCAGGTGGATGCTGCACACTGGTGGTGGACGAGGAGACACCACCCCTCACAATGTAGAGCGCTTTGAAAAGCAGAAAAGCGCTATATAAATGTAATGAATTATTATTATTATTATTATAACGGTATATAGGTCTATAATTAATAATCACAATATACCAACTACCTGCAGTACTAATCATGATTATTTAAAATAATTAAAAACAACATTTAGTCATTAATATTAAATTATATTATTGTTAAATTACATCTATTTAAAAATATTTACAATTGTAGGAGTGCATGTGTTGCCTTGTTGAACATAATATCGATTTTTCAGATTTTATGCCAGTTCATCTACATTTCCCCCAAACAATATTTTTTTAACTTTAATTTTAATATTACATATTAAATATGATAATATGTATTTAAATATTTAAATGGCTAATTCACCCAAAAATTATAATTTAGTTATAATTTATTCACCCTCAAGTTGTTTTAAACTTGTATAAATTTATTTCTTATGTTGAACACAAATGAAGATATTTTGAAGAATGTGGGTGACCAAACTGTTGACGGTAGCTGTTGAATTCCACAGTATGGAAAAATACTGTGGAAGTCAATGGGCACTGTCAACCATTTGGTTACCTAGGATAGATTCTTCAAAATATCTTATATCTATAAATAAAAATACATATAGTATTAATAATGCACACACATATGTACGCACACAAAGACATTTTCATATTATTAAATGGCATTTTTATAGTGTGATGTGTGCAGACAAGTGTACGCTAGCCTACCAAGCAAACGCATGCACACAATGAAAGAAAAGAGAGACTACCTTTGTCAGTGAGTATTGATTGCACTGATAGATGTGGTCTATTCTTTAACTGAACTAAGCTCCGATTGCTAGCGAGCGCATCAGTGTGGCCGGGCCTCCCATCTCTCCAGTAATTAACGTCAGGCTTCACCTGTTGTGGCAGCTCGAATTGGAAGAGGCGTCTCGCACTATCAAACCCGACACAGACTTTCCTCAGTCATCTGCCTGTAAGCGTGTCACGAACTACAGATCTTTATCCAAAAATGCTGCTTTGCTTTATGTTTCACACTCTTTGTTATATCACTCAAAGCAGCATTTTTGGATAAAGATCTGTAATTCACACAGACAGATCTTTAGCAAATATGAGGGTGTGCTAATAAATCGGCACAATCATTTTCTGTTGTTTGGCGAATTTTCACAGGAATTTTTTAAAAGGAATCTATGAAAACTTATTCAACTTCTAAAGTTGCTATTATCTTTTGATATTTTTTGTTGTGGTGCAGAAATAAGCCTCTATAGCAATCCATGTGATCAGGAAATTTTGCAGGGTGTAGATTTCGCAACAGGTTCGCAACACCACCACAATGTCATAATCAGGCTTCTAGTGGGAAACACTTTCTTGGAGCCCCAGATTTTCCGAGTTGGTGGCGTGGCAGTCTAAAAACATTTCAGAGACAATGGCTGTAAAGTCTGTAGTTTGCATTTGCAATTAGTAGTGTACAGTTGTGATAGAATATATAACGATTCACTTGATTTGAATGCATCTGATATTGTAATTACGACTTTCCAATTTGTAAATACAAACTTCCCAGGAGAACTAAAATGCACTACATGTAGTGATCTCCACTTGCTGCTGCATAACCTTGCTGTTACAGGAAGTAGAGGATGGGCGGCATAAATTACAACTGATCTTTTGCTGTCCTAAAGTGTGATGGATCTGAGTAGGAGATTTTGACATTGTGAGACATATTTGCATATTCTATCATGTTGGAGACTACAAATGATAGTGAACGGACATCAATATGTATTAATATGTATTAAAGTCAACATAAAATGACATTCACGACCCATTTAGCTCCTTAATATGATATATATACAAATAAAAAAAAAGAATATTTAATGAGGGGAAAAAAATGGTGGGAGTTTATCAAATGGAAAATTGATTGGACCGCAAACTCAATGTCTCAATGTCATCTCAATGGATTTGACAGTACTTACAACATTAGGCAAAATCTATCATACAGCATCTGGCTAATTAACATAAATCAATGGCCTGTGTGGCCTAGGTGACATCATCAGAAAAGGAAAGTTGTTTAAAGGCACAGCAAGTTTTCATTTCATTTTGAAGAAAGAAAACATTTATTCTTTACAATACTCAATATGACTAGGAACATTTATTAATAAAAGTAAATAGGGTCCATTTTAATTTCACGTGACCAAACACACACTGTTGCTGAATGAAGGTGTAAAGAGACACTCAATCTCTTTCCAATTTCTCATCTCTCTTTCTTTTTGGCTTGCTCTGGTGCATTATGTATGTGCAAGAGCTCATGCATGAGAAAAATGATACATTGAATTTACTCTTTTTTTTTTAAGGTAAGTGGTTGCAATCAATTTATTTTGCTGAAAGTTAGACCATTAAATTTGATTATTTAAATGTAGCTAAAATAGATTGATTGCAACCACGTACCTTAAAAATAATATAATTTTTTTCAGTGTGAAAGAAAACAGGGTTCGTGAAATAATCAACAGAATGAGAGAGAGGAAAGACAGATGAAGAGAGAAAGTGTATGCGCTCCGCCTGAGGGCCAGACAGTACGAGTAAACACTGAAAAATTCCAGATACTGTGTTTTGAGAATCCAGAGGGAATTTTGTGGTTTAAATGGCCTAAAAAACAGCTCGGCTTAAACTCATAGAGGAAGTAGAGGAAGTGAATTAACAGGCAGAGAAGAGGATTTATGTGATTTATTATAGCCACATGTTTCAGTCTGAGGACACGACACAGCATGAAGCAAACAAAGGCAGCACACACAAGTTGCAGACACAACCACAAACAATCCAGATTCAAAATTCGGTCTGCAATAACAGCACGTACCCCAGTAACGCACCACAGTAAAACAAAAGGTCGTTTTAACTAACGCTTGCAGTCTCAGTCGCTTTGCTCCAACATTCACTCTCCTCCAGGATTTGAACATAATCAGTTACATCCTAAAATTGTAGCAGATGTATCTAGCCCTCATGGCCTCAGAATTCATAACCCTAATTTTTTCCATTAGTGGGTCAATGCGGCGAGAAGCAGCTCCAGACTTTTATTTAGGGCATGTTTTACCTTCCCATGATCCCCTCTGAGATCCAGCCTGGAATTGTGAGAAAGTGAAAAATGTGTTATATTTTTACAGATATATTTATAAAGGCTATAAACATTAAAGGAGATTTATGAAATTTCAGGGAGGGTAAAAACAAATCATTTAAAAATCACTGTGGGAAGCCTACAATGTGGATGAATATTTTTGGAAATCGATTTGGTTAGATTTCTGTAGATTTGGTGGAATTTTAGGTTTATATCATGTCTATAAGTATAACAAAATCAAGGTACGGCTACTCATTTTACAAAAACAACTCATTGTAAGTTGCATTTTTAGGTTTCAAATACAAATGGTGACAGAGGTGCCACAGTTTTGAAGTAAATGTCAAATTGCCACGGGACAGTTGTGGCCTAATGGATAGAGAGCTGGAGTTGTAACCCAAAGGTCACGGGTTGGAGTCCCAGGTCTGGCAGGGATTGTAGGTGGGGGGAGTGCTCTCTTCCACCCTCAATACCACAACTGAGGCACCAAACCCCCAACTGCTCCCCAGGCTCCAGGTGTGTGTTCACAGTGTGTGTGTGTTCACAGTGTGTGTTTGTTCACTACTCACTGCTGTGTGTGTGCACTTCGATGGGTTAAATGCAGAGCACAAATTCCGAGTATGGGTTGCCACATGTCCTTTCCTTTCTTTTTCCCTTTTGTTGTTGGTTCTTATTGCAATTCACATCATTGACATTTTTGCATATTGACACTTTTACATGTGCCATATTTGAAAGTACGCAATCGTGAACTTTCAGAGTTAAGAGGGTTTTTTTTGTTAAGTATGAAGAATTTGAGCAAACAGTAATGTGCACTGCAGTATGTAATATTGACAGCTAGCAGTTGTACTCAACCTGCATGAGCTGTTGACTCATGCAGGTTGCCAGATTGAGGACATGCAACAGGAACGAGCACAACTCATAACAGACAAGTCCTACACTGTAAGCTGATGAGATTTCCGTGTTTTAATATGCCTCTAGTCGTACGGCTTTTAGATAGATGCGGAAGCTTTTTAGGTTGGGTAGAATCTCTCTGACCCAGTTCATTTGCTGGCTTCTATGTTGCAGTACACTGTGTTTTCCACCAACTGGCAACCCGGCGTGTTGAAATCCTATTGGGTAAATCAGCAGTCGGGTGGAATCACACTGATCAAAGCAAAAACAGACTTTCCGACATGGAAACACATTTCAAAGTAGAATAACTGGCTATAGCATTGTTTTTTGGAGAAACAAGTATGTGAACGTAACGTATCTGCAAACGTATTTTTATGCTTTAGTACAGTCAAATAAAAATCACACATGGCACCTTTAAAGTCATGATGAAATGGAAGTAGAGACAGATCTTTTCTTTGATATTGTGATGTATATGCGAGTGAAACAGTTTGTCGAAAGGAAAAATTGTAGGGCAGGACTTGGTTCTATGCATCGGCTGTTGATTGGATTTTGAGATGTGGGTGTTGCTATGAAAAGTGGAGACAGAAGAATGCAAGCTTGAACAGGAACAGAGTTTAAATGGATTGTTCACTCAAAATTTGATGAACCTATAAAAATACTTTTTGTGTGCAAAGAAAAAAACAGAAATAACGACTTGGTTCCACAATTTCTTCTCTTCCATGTCAGTCTTCAACGTGTTTACGAGAGCACCACAACGCATATTTTAACCATGTTCTTACTACCTTTCTGGGCCTTGAACATTGTAGCTGTGTTGCTGTCTATGTAGGGTCAGAAAGCTCTAGGAATTCATCAAAAATGTTTTTATTTTAAATATCTGTATTTTACGTGTTTGGAACGGTAATAAGTAACGGTAATGATTAATAAATGACAGAATTTACAGAGACAATTTTTCACAATAAGAACTATAATATGCATTTAGAAAATAGATAGAATGAATAATATATTGTATTTATCATATTACTTTGGGAGACATGTAATAAATTATTTAAAGCTGCAGTCCGTAACTATTGGTGCTCTAGCGGATAATAAACAGAACTGCGTGCGTCTTGCAGAAGAATATTGTAGCCGGAGCTACTTCTCTCTGTTTATGTCTTTGTTGAATCACGCAGGTACCAGGTTACTCCGGAGCAGTACCTACCGGAACCAGTCTAAAATAGTCAGAATATAAACACTTATTATAGATGTACCGTAGTGATTCAGGACAAGCCAAAAACACGGCTTGGAAAATGGATTCATGGTGTACTGATTATTACATAAATTTTGTAAATTTTAAACAAAACAAGTTACAGACTGCAGCTTTAAGACATATTGGGGCATGACAGAGAGTCTTCATTTGTTTTCATATATGAAAAAGAACACTTAACATTCTGCAAAATATTATCTTTTGTGTTCCATAAAGACAGTAAGGGCATGTTCACACTTGACAAGTTTAGTTTGATTAAAACAAACTCTGGTGCAATTGCTAAGTCAGTGTGGTTTATTTAAACAAGTGACATTTCAACTGCGCACAAAACAAGACCTGAAAAGGTGTGGTTTCAGCTTATTTCCAAACAAACTCTAATGCAGTTCAGCTGAAGTATGAACGCAACATGGACCAAAGCCATCTAAATGAACCAAAAACATAAGAGCCATGTTGCCCATTACTGCTCGGTATAGACGTTGGAACCGCCATCTCCTTACAGCAGATCTCAGTGTGCAACGGAGGAATTCCTGGCACTGTTTTGACTCCTCTACACATTTTATAAGAGAGTTCTCAGCTAAACTACCACAGAGCGCATTTAACCCAGCAAACAGCATTGTTTTGGATATCCGCTAAGTTCTTCACAAAATATACATCATAAAAGCTGTCCAAACAGGTTATGACCTTATCCTTTATGCCTATTGTTTTGTATCTTTAGATTTGGTGTTAAAAAACAAAAATGTGAATGCTAAGCAAACCAGGACTTAATGTATCATTTTCTTTTTTGGCCCGGACCAAGAGAACCATGTGAACATATTGTCATACGGGTTTGGAACAACATGAGGGTGAGTAAACGATGACCGAATTTTACTTTCAGCTGAAGTATTTATTCCTTTCAAGAGGTTTTACAGTAATGTAGTGTTTGTTGGTGTTGTTGATTTTGAAAGCATAATTGGACAAGGAAAAGATCTTGGAAATAAATGAGATGAAAGTTCTCTCTCTATGCGCAGATGCAGAGGGGTCTGGCCAGTTGGCATGGTGCGCGGCCCATGTCATGCCAATTAAGTTCATCAGCTAAAAGTCTTCCATCTGGGAATGCCGCCTGTTACAGACAACATTAACCCTTCTCTGATGTATCCCGGAAAAACACACCGTATATAAAGAGTAGGCCCGTTTCTTTTTGGCACTAGTTTTTCCTCCTACCTTAACGACCTTCATCATTTTTTCCTTTATCAAGCGATTTACTTTTCTTTTGGTTTGATTCCAGCATTAACCTTTATTGTTTAAAACAGTGCTGGATTACATAAAAATAGCTTGTATGCGCAACGGGCTATTACAGATCACAATACAGCTAAATAACTCCATCTGGTGGGAGCCTTGAATTAAAGAGGCAAATCAAAATTACAAGAGTTCTACATGAGCCATTTAACACACATTGTGAGGAAACTAAAGCTTGAATGTACTATACCACTGTGCAGCTGTAAAATGAAATTTCAGTTCATAATGTTTCCTTAGTGTGGCAATTCAATCAACTAACACTTGAAAAGACCACATGGAAGCCACGTTTGGGATTTCAGTCTGCTTATTACGGAGTAACCAAGTGACTGAGTTAGCGCTGAGTAAGTGCGATGCAAAGTTTTAACTAATTAGGAATTTAGCACATTCATATTGACAGTGAACTGCATGACAATTAAATGTAGGCTTCTCAGAGCAACAAAATTGAAAAGAATACCAATAGCGAAGATATTGTTTATTGTTTGTCGCCTTCTTTCTCAACCGGTTTCTCAAGTCTATTTTATCTGCCCCCCCACCCCCTTTCCATTTTTGTGACTTAAACACCCTTTCATGCCAGTGACCTGTTCTCCACTGGGCCCTTGAGGGCCTTCTGTTCCAGCTCTGACTGATATTCACACTAAATATTGTATGTAGAGAAACTTTGAGTGTAGGATTATAAAGCACATTTGATATTCAGACAGTTTGAGACGTCTGTTGCAAACATACACAAGCTGCACTGTTGATCGCGTGTCTCGCTTATACACTCTCACGCATGCTCATAAGGTAAGGAAATATCAAACGGGAAAAAAATAACCTCGGGCACTGCTTTTGACTGACTGCTATTCTGAAATATGAAGGAATGGAAACTTCAAGTCAGGCTGCAAAAATACTAGACACAGTTTCAGAGGAAATATTTTATTTTCAAGTAATTTCCCCTGATATTCATAAATGTAACTGTGACTGTATATAATTTACCATTGCTGGGATTTAAAGTACACAAATTACCAGTATGATTTGTATTAAAGTCAACATGAAATCAAAAAGGACTAGATTTGCGTAATAAACATTACTGGTCTTACTGTAATTAGTGCATGTAAAAAAAACCATTAAACTTCATAATTTTGAATCAAAATATCAATCTGAAACAATTTGCCTTGATGTCACTTAATCTTGACAAATTACACATCATTAGAAAGGCCAAAGTCTTGAGATTCAACTTAGGTTTTGTAATATATATTTTTTATGGTGTGTGCAGACCCAATGCGAAGTGAATATTCGCATTACGTTATCGCTATAGATTACTTGCGGGATGTTTTTCATATTACTTGCGCAAATTGCATAATGCTCTCCTCCATTTTGTGATACAACCAGATGTGTCAAACTGGACATGTCAATGAGCTCTTCGCTGACTGGCATGCGTGACGACGGGTCATGCGAATTTTCCACTGGAGTTGAAATTTTTCTACTTGTGTGGAAGACACGATTGAGATGTATATCGCGTGTTCACGGCAATCACGTCTTTTGTATGCAATCTAATTTATCAATTTTTGTTAGGAGGTAGCCTATGCAAAATAAAAAAAATTTCCTTTAAGAAACAGTGATACAATTTCTTGCTTTATGATTTTTCCTGGATGACACTTTGTGTACATCCAAGACATCAAGGGTGGTTAGCATGATTTTCCCCCTCTGTGGTACATGGTGTCTATATAGCTTTATGTAAAGTGTACAAAACTGGCTAAACCACATGAGCAGAATCCTTGAACTTGGCCAAGCTCGGTGTCTTCACACACATTCCCACTCCAGGCCGCCTGTGACTGTGACCGCTCCAGCAGCATAAACAGACCACACAATGACCACATGCCATTCACCCAACCACTGCTGTCTGGCAGCAGCCAAAAGTACAACCTTGTGGGAAAGCTTTTGGACAGAGAGGCAGGGTTGAGGCGTCCACTAGGGGCTCATTCAGCCATGTAAGCCCCTCCCACCATCATTACACCCTACACAAGCCATACATTTATACATCGTAAAAGTTAATTTATCGTATAATTTTCACTTAAATACCTAGTGCGGTTGCAGGGGTGTGTAGCATAGTGGTGCGCCATCCAGAATTGAGAATGGCTTTTAAATTGCAATTCAGAGAAAGTGACAGAAAAGGTGTAAGAACAGGAACAGAGAGGAGAGGTGAGAAAGAGTTGAAAAGTTGAAACAGGGACAGACAGACGAAGATGGAAAGAACAATATGGGAAAGAGTGACAGATTAGGAGAGGAAGGGATGGATAGATTGACAGTGGACGGCAGAGGGAGAAGGGCAAAAGGGCAGTTTTTTGCTGGTTGCCTGAGGTGTTTTCCTACTTCAGATGCCTGATGGATGGAGGAGGCAGTAAACGAATGAATAAAGAATGAGAATTTCAGATGAAAGCGCTCTCCAGGAATAACAGATTCTCCTCCGTCAACACATCCAAGACAGAGATAGTGACTGAGGAGAGAAAGCTCACTAACTGAAGTTTCTTCTACTAACTGATCTAGGATTTAAGTAAGAGTTCATCCACAAATGAAAATTCTGACATCATGTCCTCATGCCTTTCCAAATCTTTTTTAACTTACTTTCTTCTGTGGAACACAGTGCTGTAAACACAATGTTCACACTGCTATTGTTTATACACTGAGTGCAAACAGTAGCGATTGGCAAACTAACTAACTAACACCTGGCCATTTATGCAAGAGGTTTGACAATCAAGATCCTAAATGAACATAAAAGTAACATGAAAGACATCCAACCAGCAAACTAGCAAACAAACTAATATATCCATCCAGCACAAGGAGTCAGTCAAGCTCCTATAAGGATATAAATGTGTAATAAAATCAGCCCAACTAACTATCCATCTATTCAGGACAAGGAGCAGTAAAGACCATAAAAGGATGTAAAAGTATGTTAAAAGTAGTCCAATCTATTAAGGAAAAGGTGCAGTAAAACTCCTAAATAACAAAAGTATCATAAAAGTAGTTAACTGTCAACGAACTAACATCTAAGGTGCAGTAAAACTCGTAAAATTACATGAAGTTAACTACCAACTAATTAGCTAACCAACCAAAATCTATCCATCCATCCAGGATTAGTATCAGTAAATGACTTAAAAGTATAATTAACTAAAACTAATAACTAACATATCCATCCAGCATGAGGGATAGTAAATTCCATAAAAAACAGAAAAGTATCATAAAACTAGTCCCGCTAACTAGCCAACTAACAATTTATCCAGGACAAGAGGCAGTAAAGCTCGTAAAATTACATAAAGGCAGTTAACTATCAGCTAGCTAACTAACTAACCAACCAACATCCATCCATCCATCCATCCATCCAGGATAAGTATCATTGAAGGACATAAAAAACTAGCTAACTACTACCCATCCAGGATGAGGGGGTAGTAAATTCCCTAAAAGAAAGAAAAGTATCATAAAAGTAGTCCAACTAACTAGCCAACTAAATATCTATCTATCTAGGGCAAGGGGCATTAAAGATTACATAAAAGTAGTTATCTACCAACTAACTAACCAACCAAGCAAAATCTATAGCTAACTAGCTAACTTCTACCCATCCAGGACGAGGGGGTAGTAAATTCCCTAAAAGAAAGAAAAGTATCATAAAAGTAGTCCAACTAACTAGCCAACTAAATATCTATCTAAGGCAAGGGGCATTAAAGATTACATAAAAGTAGTTATCTACCAACTAACTAACCAACCAAGCAAAATCTATACATCCATCCTGTTAAGTGGCAGTTAAACCCCTAAAAGGATATAAACGTAGTCCAACTAACTAACTTATGCATTCAGGATGAGACTATCAAGCTTCTATTAGGACAGAAAAGTATCATAAAGGTCAACTAACTATTTAGCAAACATCCAGGAAACTAACTAATATCGAAAAAATGACTAAATATGACAATGGGCACCTAAAATGAAGTAAAATTTCTTAAAAGTACTCTAACCCACCAACCAACATCTATCCATTCAGGATGAGTGGCAGTCTTGCTTCTCTTAGGTCAGAAAAAAATTCACAAAAATAGTTCAACTAACTACTATGCATTCATCCAAATAAAGTGTTTGATTTTATGAAATATAAATTCCAGCAGGTTGCATCTGAGGTCTAATGTTGTATGAACTTATGAGAGGAACAGGGCTATACTGGGAAAATTATGCTTCGTAGGGCTGGAGAGAGCTAGCATGTTAGCATTACTGGACCAAAATTCAAAGTGTATACTATAGTATAGTATATTATGCCATGTCATGCCTTACCTTGAAACATTTCTACATGAAAAATGGTTGTGTACCTCTAAATATGCATCTTAGCAAAACCAGGCATAAAATAGAATTGACTTTTTTCTAGTGCATTGTGGGAAAGATGTGTGCAACCAGGAATTCCTTTGATTCCAGACAAGTATATTTTAAGGTCTCACTGCTCTTTGCAGCCTGATCCTATTGTTTAGAGGATTTTTTCATAGATAAATGCTCTCAAATCTCAGAGCTGTCGGCCAAGTAGTGCTTTCTATTTACAGGAGAGGTAGAATGAGAAAACGAGGAGTGGATGGATGAGAAAAGAGACAGATTACAAAAACAGCCCGACAGTCCTTCACTCCCATGGTTCAATTCTGCAAGCACTGAGTCGACGGAGAGAGAGAGAGATATCACAGGACAAGAGGGTAAAAAGAAAAATGAAGATTAAGATGAGTGCTCTGGCCATTGCCGGGAAGAATGAAGGGATGAAAAAAGAAGGACAGAGGGGAAAAAGAACAATGTGATGATGAGTCTGGTGTAAGCCTGAAGGAATAGAACAAAGAGAACGAGACTGATGGAGAAAGACAGAACGAGAGAGAGAAGGACTGACAGGCCGCATGAATAAACCAGAACAGCACAGAACTGAATGTGTCTCCATTATCAAGCAGTAAGACATACAGAAAGAGAGACAGAGAGAGAGAGCGAGAGAGTCAATCACGATTAATCAACGTCTTTTAATAATCACCCTTCTGCCCATCTCTCTTTCCTCACTTGACACAGGAAACCAGCTGACATCAGCAGAAAATGTGAAGTGAGGCACTATACAGGACGAACCACAAGAAACAGGTCAAGAGCCTGTCCATGTCATGCCAAAAATAAAACTAATTACTAATGCACTTTTTCTTTTTTTACAAAAGATTTTAACCCAAAAATGTAGAATCTATTTTTGGGTCCATTAGCACTGAAGTGTGCATTTTTTTTCCATGTTAACATTCTCTTAAGATTTAAGATAAATCCCCATTAACACACACATACACAAACATATATACATATCAGGGGTACCAAGAATATGGTCCCATTTTAGATTAGGGAACATATTCACTTTTAACAGTAATAAGCTCCTAATTACTGCTTATTAATAATTAGTAAGGCTGTTCTTAAGTTTAGGTATGAGGATTAAGGGATCTAAAATATGGTCATTCAGAATAAGTCATTGATATGTGCTTTATAAGTACTAATAAACAGCCAATATGAATGCTAATAATAGTTAATCGTGAAGGCCTTCCCTAAAATAAAGTGTTATTATAATGTTTAATATATTAATTAATGTTTGGTAACACTTAGGGTCCAGTTCTCACTTTTAACTATTTGCTTATCAGCATGCCTATTATTAAAATATTGACTGTTTATTAGTGCTTATAAAGCACATATTCTGCCTGACCATATTCTACATCCCTAATCCTGCCCAATAACTACCTTACTAACTATTAATAAGCAGCAAATTAGGAGTTTATTGTGGAAAAAGTCATAATTAAATAAAGTGTGACAGAATGTTTATATACATTAAAGTTTTTTG
Source organism: Barbus barbus (assembly GCF_936440315.1). NCBI lineage: Eukaryota > Metazoa > Chordata > Actinopteri > Cypriniformes > Cyprinidae > Barbus > Barbus barbus. The sequence continues at coordinate 12,634,118 of NC_136727.1, forward strand.
AATAACTTTAGTTTGATTGTTCTTTGATTTGGGGGTAAATGTAACCTGGACATATAACCAGTCTCAGTGAGATTCACCCGTACGCTTGCAACTATTTTATATCGGGATCCATTTTAATCTTTAAAGCTGGCTTGATCTCATTCAGCTCTGTAAATTGATCACAACAGCTTTTAAGCATTAAACCATTGTGCTAAACGCGAGAAAGTGAAGCGAAATAAACAAAACCCTGCCTTTCTGACAGCCTTCTGACAGAAAATAGGGCACTTTCATATTTATTTAAGCGCTGGGCTCAGATCCAGAGAAATCCTGTGAGAGTTTGAGACAGAAAGAGAGCGAGAGAGAGAGAGAGAGAGAGCGAGCTGCCAGGCGCTCTGTGGCTTCCCAGCAGCAGCAAACACAGAGACAAGGGCAGACTGTCATTCAAAAACCACAATCACAAGGGAGCGTGTGAGAGTGTGTAACAGAGAGATGTGGAAAAAACCCCACAGATCACACTGTCACATTTAGATATGACTGAGACGGCAGATTATGAAACCAAATCAGGTTGAGCATCTCCAGCACCCTGATTAAAACACATGATGTCTGGATTGCACAAATAAACACAATTCCTAACAGGACGCAAAGCAATCCATCTGTTTCTGTAAATGAAACTGTAGACTGGCAGAGAAGCAAAGACTGTCATTTTTCAATAAACATAAACCAGAGGAGATTTCATCTGAAGTGTTAAATGTCAAACATTTCACCTAGTGGATGTCACTTTAGTGAAACATTTGGTTATAGCCATCTCTCAGCGATGCTGATCAGTGCTATAATGACTCTACTGGCAATTCATTCCTTATTTATTGTGATATAATTATGATACAAAACACTTAAACTCCTTTAAACTTGCTTGATGAATATACTGTTCTGAAATGTGGAACAAAATTGCATTTCATGTTTATTTTAAGCATAAATATTTTTTTTCTAATATTAACAACTTGTGTGTGTGTACAGTGCCTTGCGAAAGTATTCATATCCCTTCATTTTTTTTTCACATTTTATGTTGCTGCCTTATGTTAACTGTATTATTATATTTTTTTTTCTAGTCTACACTCCATACACCATATTGACAAAGCAAAAACAGAATTGTCACAACTTTGTAACTTAAAAAAAATAAACTGAAATAAGTACATTGCATAAGTATTCATACCCTTAACTTAACATTTCGCTGAAGCACCTTTACAACCTCATGTCTTTTTGTTTGATGCGACAAGCCTTGCTCATCATCATTTGGCAATTATGTGCCATTCTTCTCCTCACCTCTTCACCTCTCAAGCTCTGTCAGGTTGGATGGGGTCAGATACACATTTTCATGTTTTTCCAGAAATATTTGATTGGATTCAATCCCAGACTGTGGCTGGGCCACTCAAGGACATTCACAGAGTTGTCTATAAGCCACTCCTTCTGTGCGTTTAGGGTCACTGTCCTGTTGGAAGGTGAACCTCCTGCCCATCTGAGGTTCTGAATGCTCTGGACTGGGTTTTCATTAACGCAAACTCAATATTTTAGTGCATTGAGCTTTTCTTCTACACTGATGAGTCCCTCAGTCCCTGCCGCTGAAAAACACCCCCACAGATTGAGGCTGCTACCAGCACACTTTTCTTTTGGGATGGTACTCTGCAGGTGATGAGCAGTGCCTGTTTCCTTCAAACATGACGCTTGGAATTGAAGTTCATCAGACCACTGAATATTATTTCTCACAGTCTGAGGGTCCTTTAGGTGCTTTTTTTGTTGTTGTAAATTTTAAGTGTTTTCATGTGCCTTCACTGAGGAGAGGATTGGGTTTGGCCACACCTCCATAAAGCCCAGATTGGTGGAGTGTTGCAGGGATGTTTGTCCTTCTGTATATCTCTCCTATCTCCACATATGATCATGGAGCTCAACTAGAGTGACCACCAGGTTCTTGGTCACCATTCTAACCAAAGCCCTTCTCCATCAATTGCTCAGTTTGGCCAGCTCTAGGAAGAGTCCTGGTTGTTTCAAACTTCTTCCATTAAGGGTAACAGAGACTACATGCTTCTGTGACCCTTCAATGAAGCAGAATTTTTTTCTGAACTCTTCCCCAGATGTGTGGCTTGATGCAAACCTGTTTCTGAGCTCTACAGGCAGTTCTTTTGACCTCAGGGCTTGGTTTTTGCTCTGATATGCATTATTAGCTGTTGGACCTTTTATTACTGGACATCTTGTTTAGACACATGGCATCACTGATTCTATCAAATACCAACAGATACAAAAATCAATAAGTGACTGACTCTGTTAGAAATCTTATAATGGGCCATGTTCGGATCTTCCAACCGGACAATAGTCCAAACACGAACCTCAAAAACAAGGCCAAAACCAAGCTTCTGCTGGCCACTCCTCTGACCTGAACCCTGTAGAAAATGAGTGAGGTGAACTGAAGAGAAGCAGCACCAACATGGAGCTGGGAATCTAAAGGGTCTGGAGTGATTCTGGATGAAGGAATGGTCTCTGATCTCTTGTCAGGTGTTCTCTAACCTCATCAGGCATTATAGGAAAACATTTAGAGCCGTTAAACTGGCAAATGGAAAAGTATTGAATAAAAGGGTGCCGTTAATAGTGGCCAATGTGTATTAGAGAAAAACATTTATTTCATAATGATACCCCCCCCCCCATTTTAAATTCTTATCCTATCCAATGAAAGGTTAGATTTTAGTGATTTTTTTTTTAAATAAAAGATCAAAAGGATTAACAATGCAGATGAATTTTCACAGCCTTCTTTGATCATATTTACCATGAGTGCCGATATTTTTGGCCATGACTGTAAATATATATATTGTTGGTAGATTCCAAACATTGTCAGAAAAATATTACTTCAAAACTGCAATGTTAATTCCCACGAGCATACAAATAACAAAATAAAACCATTGACATGTTCTGCATTGATTTGATTGATTTTATTTGTAAGGCACCAAAAGCATTTCCTTACTGCAGAAATTTCCATTTATGTATAGTAAATGTTTATGTACTTTGTCTGTTTTAATATGGAATGAAGCTATTTTATAACACAATTATTTTTGCACAGTAGGTTGTACAATATACGTAAAATGAAGAGTTGAAAAACAAACAAAAAGACTTTTATAGCACAGAATGCTTACAATGCTTTTAACAAATGGCAAAAGGCAAGCAATCAATTCTGGGAGGAGACGGATGTCAGGGGTTTAAGAAAGAAAGGAAGGGTCCGCAACCTGTTCTCAAGTGCCTCATGAGTTAAGAGTCCTCTAAAACACAGACGTATCATTCAAGAAGACTAACACAAAAGCATCCATTTGCACATAAAGCTTTAGGTCTATGCATAACGTACACATACAGTACACCTGCGGCCCACCTTTATAGCAAAACACTTTGCATTTGGCTAGATCTGATTCTGAACTCTTAACGCTTACGCAGCGACCACTACATTTTTGTCCTTGCTTTAAAAAGAAAAATGTCAACAGAACAGATTTGAGCATATGTAGCAAGCCACGAGGATAAATCCTGGCACTTCTTTTATAAATACACTGGCAGAATAAAAAACAAAAACAACAAAAATGAGCAGATTTGTTTTGAAAGCACTACGATATCATCAGGTGGCCTTTCATGGACATTTCTTATGTTGGCACTGTTTCATTTTGACATTTAATTGACAAACTGTCCCTTTAAGACACATTAGGAAGCAGTTAATGTCTACGTTATTGAAGGTGTCCATTAGAGCAACATTTGGACCAACCAAATCTAAAGCATCCACAAAATCACAAGCACAGACCCAAAAGGAAAAAAAAGTGTGAAAAGTCTGGTTTGTATTTTCAGACTGTACCAAAATGAGAAAACCGAGAGGATAAAGTGTGATGTGTACTTTGGCATGAAAATGCGACACAATCTATGACTAGAATACTGCTATAGCTGCAAGTCACTGTTTTAATATGGAAAAAAAATAATCTTTGAGCTTTTTCTTGATGCTTACTCCAGACTGAACAAATGTTAGACAAATTATTTATTTTTGGGCGGGTCAAAAGAAGCGTATTTTATATATGTTTGCAAAAACCAACATTGGACACTAAAGTGACCCTGAGGGTGTTAGTGTGGACTTGCTATGGACTTACTGCCCCCTCTTGGTAGAATCACATACTACATAATACAACATGACACTGGGAGACTGAAAATTCAAAACTGCAAATCTTAGCTTTTACCACTTAAGGTAACGCATTGTGCTAAAAATGTGTTTTTTTCTTTGTTTAGAGGGCTTGTTGTAAATCATACTAAATATTTCACATCCTGTTTCTGTAGTGCTATCAAAACGATGAATAAAAATGTTTAAAGAAGGTGCTTCTCATTTCTCAAAAACCTTATTCTCACAACTTACCTTTCTAAGGAAAACAATATGACTCACCATGTAGACAATTGACATTACTATAAAAAAGACTGAAAAAATCTTTTAAACAGCATTCCTTTTCACTTGGTGAGCAGGTTAGCTAGCATCTCATCTAATATTCTCTGTCTAAGACAGCACAACAGCTTCCAAACACTTTAGAAATCAGGCAAACAGGTAGATAGATTTACAGTACGTTGAAGGGTCTAGTACAAATGTTCCTTTTTTCAATACTACTCATCAAGCAGTTTAAAGGGATAGTTCACTCTAAAATGGAAATTCGGTCACAATTTACTCATTAATTTACCTCCTAATATGTCCTTCCAAACCTGTATGTTTGACTTTCTTAGGTGAAACACAAAAGGAGACACTGAGGAATGTCCAAGCTGCTCTTTTCCATACAATGAAAGTGAATGGTGACCATAGCTATCAAGCTAAATGTTTTAGTAAATAATATTTGAAATCTCTTAAGCTTTTCACACAAACAGCTTCAGAACACTTGGAATATAGTACGAGGGCATATGGATTAGTTTTGTGAGGCTTTTAGGATGATTTTTGTTCTTGACTGCTTTGGACCCCATTCACTTTTTATTGTATGGAAATGAGCAGCATGAACATTCTTCAAAACGTCTCTTTTTGTGTTCCACACAAGAAATGAAGTCTAACATGTTTGGGCTGACATGAAGATCATTTACTCACCGTAAGGTCATTCCAAACCCTTATGACTTTCAACTTTCTGAGTGAATGGTGACCACATCTATCAAGCAAAATTTCCAGTGATTAATGACTGCAATTTCTCTCTTAATTTCTGTTTCTCACACAAACAGCTTCAGAACATTTGGAATATAATACATGAATCATATGGACTAGTTTTTGATTGTTTATTTGTTGTTTTTTGTCCTTTTTGACAATGTTAAACCAAATTAGTCCATATGACTATGTTTATGAATGTACTATATTCCAAGTGTTCTGAAGCCGTTGCATGAGAATCTTAAGAAATTTAAGTTTTGCTTGATGGCTGTGGTAACCATTCGCTTTTATTGTATGGAAAGGAGCAGCATGAACATTCTTCAAAATACCTCCTTTTGAGTTCCACAGATGAATTTAAGTCAAACAGCTTTGGGACGACATAAAAATGAAACAAATCCACATTTTAACTTGAACTGTCCCTTTAAGTTAGGATAGATGCAACAGCCGTGCCTTCGAACAATAACACGATCCTTTAAACTCTAAATGGATTATGCCGCAGCTAAGTTTTTAGATTCAAAGTTGCTTTTAGTCTCAGAGTTACTGCCTGGGGCCAAAGTGCTTTTGACTCAGTTATTGTAGATTGTAGCTTTAAAAGGTGAAAGATTTTAAGAGGAAGAGCGTGAGCGGGGGGAAAAAAACAAAGAGGAATTATTACTGAAGGGTCGATGGTCCATTAACGGTCGCACCATTTTGTAGACCATTTCCACAACGAGCATAAGAAATATACAATATATATATAGATATAAACATACGCAGGCAAGAAATAGTGTAAATAAAATCAAATCAAGCATCCGTAACACAATAAAAAGGTGGATTGGTATAAATACATATAGAGAGCTGGTGGAATGAACTAGAACGAATGACATTAGGCATGTGAACACAGTAGCAATTTAGAGGGTAGATAGAAAGATGGAAGGAGAGTGGAAAACGAAGGAAAATAAAAAAAGGTGAAGAAAAAAAAAACAGGGGAACAAGTGCCTTTGCTCTACGTGGAGCTCGGATGAAGGAACGGGTTTGGGGGGCGACTAGTCGGACTTGTCTCCGTCTTCCTCACGGTGGCTGTCAGAGGTCTCACGTGTGCTCTTATCCTCCTTGGCCAGCTGGGCCTGAGAGGCCAGGATGCTGGAGAGGGAGAAGAGGCCGGAGCTGGAGGTGACGGCGGGGAGGCCGGCCGGTTGGCTGAGGCCGAGAGGGAGAGGGGTCATGGGCAGGGCCAGCCCCTGCAGCTGAGAGAGCTGGTGAGCCTGGAGCTGCTGCTACAAAACAGACACATACAGTGTTGTTACCTACATAATTTATTAGTTAATAGTAACTTTCTGTTACACTTTATTTTAAGGTGCCCTTGTCACAGTGTAATTATATATTTAAGTACTGAGTAATAGTAATTAACTACAGTACATGTACTTACTATATGGTTAGGGTTTGGTTTAGGATTACTTGCATGTAATTATGCATAGTTTATTGTTATTATAATAGTAAGTACATAACGTGTAACAAGGACACCTTAAAATAAAGTGTTAACTTTCTTAGTTTACTTTTCATTACATTACTATAAAACATAGTTGCAGCTCTAAAGTATGACTGGATAAACAACAAATGAAGTAAGCCGTAAACTTGCAAATTCTAGATTATTGAATCAAATCTATATACATTCATAAATGTGGGGGTCAATAAGATTTTCTTTTAAATAAACAAACAATAAATATAAGTATTAATTTATGATGAGTGAATTAGTTATACAAGTATTAATTAAATTCAAAATGACAATAAAGACTTTTATATTACGAAAAGATTTTGATTTCAAATAAATGCTTTTCCTTCTATTCTAGTGGAATAAATAACATTTTAAAATATATTAAGATATAAAAGAGTTCACTATATAACTGACCACAAACATTTGAATGGCAGTGAATCTATCTGACCTGCGTTACTTGGTGGAATAACTGTTCACTGTGATTATTTTTATTAATATTAATAAATGTAGGCCCTAGTTATTTATTGAACATTGGTACTTTTTGAATTATATTGGTGCTATTTAATAAAAGCTGTTATTTGAGCATTTTCTGTTGTATTTAGTAATATAAAATAATTACATTGCATGGCCTCTCGTACCCTTATTCTATTGGTTATTTGATTTGATAATTTCTGATATTTTATGGGTAGTATTACGTGTTTTTGCATTGTATTTGATTTATTTTGCATTATTTTCAAATGTACAAAGCAGATGCTGCAAATGTTTTCACAATATAAATGTACAGTTTTTGTCATGCCAATAAAGCATATCAAATTGATTTATAAGAGACAGAATTAACTAATTTAGAGCCACATAAATGCAATAATTACCATTAAACAATCCATACAGCAACAATGCACAAAAAGTATTAATAATGCATCTTTCAATGCAGATGCATTTCCATAAACATAGCCTACTGTATAAACCTGTGTGTGCGCCCACATGAGCCACACACAGACACACACACAGAAACAGTTTACCCGTATGATGGAGTTCATCTCTGGTGGGGTGACCTGTTTGGCTCTCTCTATCGCCCCCAGAACCTGCTGCTGGTGCTGAAAAAGACGCAGACACACACAAAAAAAGAAATCACATCACATCTTGTACAGTATGTTCCCACATTCACATTACTATCATTATGCAAACATAATCATGCATTTATACTATAAATACCTGCCCTCCAAAATAATGCACTGAACCCATAGATTTAATGGTGAAATCTTTACATCCCTAGCCTGTTCAAATCAGTTATATATGCATAAATACGCAATATCACGAATTTGATGACAAATCAGACTAACTGTGAGCGTTTAAGACGAGGTGTAATGCTATAAACTACATGTTGAGGTAACGCTGCTCTCTCTCTCTGTACCTCTTGAGACAGGTAAGGCAAGACTTGAGCACAGATCCCATTTAATCTCTTCACGATCTCTGCCTGCAGGGAGAAACAAACACACACACACACACACACACTTCTGTTGAGCAAATTCTTCCTTTTTAAAAGTCGTTACAAATCCGTACAGATGCTCAGCTGCAAAAATATAAACAGACCTACTTGTCTAAGTACATAATTGGACAACAAATCTAATAATGACAATAGTAATAATAATATAATAATAAAAAAGCTTATATACAGTGTGTGATATATATATATATATATATATATATATATATATATATATATATATATATATTTTTTTTTTTTTTTTTTTAAATAAACTACTACATACAGTGGGGCAAATAAGTATTTGATACACTGCCGATTTTTCAAGTTTTCCCACTTACAAAGAATAGAGAGAGTAATTTTCATCATAGGTACACCTCAACTGTGAGAGACAGAATATTTTTAAAAAATCCAGAAAATGGGGTTGTCCTAAAGTTAAGACAGTTTTTAGTTTTTTTTGTCAAGTTAGGAGGTTTCTGTAATACCCCTTTCCTATCTGTAGTTAAGATAAGCACTTAGGAAATGCTGTTCTGTAATAGCTTTTGTCCTAAATGTGGTCCTAACTGAAATTACCATGGTTACCAAACAGATAAGATAAGATTTTAAAGTTAGGATCTTTCTGTAATACGCCCCCTGCACAAGGCTGGGATGTGCTACAGGACAATAGGCAAACAGCTTGGTGAGAAGGCAACAACTGTTGGCGCAATTATTAGAAAATGGAAGAAATTCAAGATGACTGTCAATCTCCCTCGGACTGGGGCTCCATGCAAGATCTCGCCTCGTGGAGTATCAATGATCCTGAGAAAGGTGAGGGATCAGCCTAGAACTACACGGGAGGACCTGGTCAATGACCTGAAGAGAGCCGGGACCACAGTCTCAATGGTTACCATTAGTAACACACTACACCATCATGGATTAAAATCCTGCAGCACACGCAAGGTCCCCCTGCTCAAACCAACACATGTCCAGGCCCGTCTGAAGTTTGCCAAAGACCATCTGGATGATCCAGAGGAGGCATGGGAGAAGGTCATGTGGTCAGATGAGACCAAAATAGAACTTTTTGGTATAAATTCCACTCGCTGTGTTTGGAGGAAGAAGGATGAGTACAATCCCAAGAACACCATCCCAGCTGTGAAGCATGGGGTGGAAACATCATGCTTTGGGGGTGCTTTTCTGCAAAGGGGACAGGACGGCTGCACCGTATTGAGGGGAGGATGGATGGGGCCATGTATCGTGAGATTTTGGGCAACAACCTCCTTCTCTCAGAAAGAGCATTGAAGATGGGTCGTGGCTGGGTCTTCCAGCATGACAATGACCCCAAACACACAGCAAGGGCAACTAAGGAGTGGCTCCGTAAGAAGCATTTCATGGTCCTGGAGTGGCCTAGCCAGTCTCCAGACCTGAACCCAATAGAAAATCTATGGAGGGAGCTGAAACTGCGTGTTGCCCAGCGACAGCCCCAAAACCTGAAAGATCTGGAGAAGACCTGTATGGAGGAGTGGGCCAAAATCCCTGCTGCAGTGTGTGCAAACCTGGTCAAGAACTACAGGAAACGTCTGACCTCTGTAAATGTAAACAAAGGTTTCTGTACCAAATATTAAGTTCTATTTTTCTATTGTATCAAATGAATTATTCAAAAATCATACAATGTGATTTTCTGGATTTTTTAAAAATATTCTGTCTCTCACAGTTGAGGTGTACCTACGATGAAAATTACAGATCTCTCCATTCTGTGTAGGTGGGAAAACTTGAAAAATCAGCAGTGTATCAAGTACTTATTTGCCCCACTGTATAAACATAACATATTTAGTTAATTTAACATATTAGCAAACAACAAAAAGGACAAAGATATGAAAAGAAAGCTCATATCTGGAAAACATGATTTTTCCGAGTTCTAAAAAAATGCCTGCAAGAGCTTGAAGAATAATAAAAAAAAAAAAAAAAAAAAATGGAGAGAAACGTGCAGTGGGACAAAGAGAGAGGCAACAATAACCCTGTTTCAATAGCCTGCCATGCTGACACTTCATACAGCATGTGAGAGAGAGAGAGAGAGAGAGAGAGAGAGAGAGAGAGAGAGAGAGAGAGAGAGAGAGAAAAATGACTGCATACCAAACACATTCATGCCCTGTATTTCTGTCTCGCACACACTCTACCGTGCCTGGCTGACTTTTTAAAAACATATTTCACCTGTGTCACATAAGGGGGCAGAGACTGATGAATTGTGCTCGTGAGACTGGCTGCAGCAGCGGCAATGGTGCGTGCCTAGATTTCCACGTGCAGTCTGTCAGTCTAACTAACTGTCTGCCGTATACAGATCACACTATAGACATTACACGGTCATAAGGAGCATTCCACATTTTGTGGAAAATGAAGCAATTTCAATCGTTAAAATATACTTATTTATGTTTATATATAAATGCCATATTTATACATTTGTATTTCTACTATATACTCTGTTCTCTTTATAATATATGTTATATATATATATATAACGTGTGTGTATAGAGCACACACATTATACAGTAATATTGAGAACAGTAATATTATGATATAATATTTTACTGTTATAATATAATTTATTCCTGTGATGAAGCTGAATTTTCAGCATCATTACTCCAGTCTTTGTCACGTGATCCTTCAGAAATCATTCTAATATGCTGATTTGCTGCTCAAGAAACATTTGTTATTAATAATTTTTGTGGAAACCATGATAAAAATGTTTTTATGGATTCTTTGATGTACAGAAAAAAAAATGTCAGAAGAACTGTTTATTTAAAAAAAAAAATAGCATATTTTGTTTAGTAAAGATTTTGAGTTTGTTTTTTATTTATTTAGTAGTTTTTAATTATTTAAAGAAAATTATTTAGTAAAGCTTCTGAATCATTTTAACACATCATTACTGATTAAAGATATATAGGACATCATACTATATTGTTTCCAAGATTCTTTGATGAATATGAATATATGAATATATATATGTGTGTGTGTGTGTGTGTGTGTGTGTGTGTTGTGTTTTATATACACACAAATAAATAAATGAACAAATAAATAAGTGTATATGCACAAATATTTTGCTAACAATTAATACAATAAATGTTTTTATTTGTATTTATTTACTTAAAAATTATAAGTGATATGGCAAGCAAAAAGCCAAAACAGGTGAAAAAAAGGTTACTTCCTATGAACTTCAATTTAACTGTGTGTGTGTGTGTGTGTATACATATACATACACACATATACACACACACTTGCATGTTTATATTTAAGAAAAATTTTATGTTTATATATTAAATATATTTATTTATAATATAAAATAAGAATATGAATATATAAATGTATAAACGTAAATATTTTCAAAATATATACTGTATGTATTTATATATACATAAACTGCACAGTACAAATACATAAATGTAAACAAAAAACTTTATTTTGGATGTGATTAATCATGACTAATTATTCAACAGCACTAATATTATTACCTTATTATTAGGAGTTATTACCTGTGTTCTGTAATTTATGCCTGTAATTCATTCTCCATCTCTAATTATTGCCTCTCTCTCAAGTACTATGTTGTAAATACATATGCATATTTTCTATATAGCTGTATATATATATATATATATATATATATATATAGAGAGAGAGAGAGAGAAAATAATGCACAAATCTGTACATAAATCTTCTGTTCCAGATTCATACACATTATTATTATTGTTAAGTCTTATTTAATTGTTAAATGCAAGGTCTTGCTGTCCCAGCGCGCGCACACATCTCTCTCTCTCACACATCTCTCTCTGTGCGTCTGCTCTGTTCAGCGAGCGACAGAGAGGAGCAGCGCTTTCAGTTAAACACAGATATTATGTTGCTTCTCTAATTTTACATGCAAGTATAGCCAAAATCACAGCACAGATATTGATTTCATCAGACGATGGCTCGATTATCAGGATTTTTGTGCAGATTAACATCTTGGAAGGGAGCTGGTTATGTAGCCTAGTCTTAATGGGTCACATTTCAGTCACTATTTCATATTCATTCTGTTGTCTGACAAAAGAAACTGTAAAAATACCAATGAAAACAGTCTTATTGAGAATTTATCTGCATCAAAATACAGTATGTGGGCACAGAGAGGCAAACAAATCTAATAATAAATGTACATTTTGCATGTTCAGAAGTGAGCTGCCCTGTATATGTACAAATGTGTATATATATATATATATATATATATATATATATATATATATATATATATATATATATATATATATATATATATATATATATATATATATATATATACACACACATACACACACACACACACACCAGTCAATCAAATATCCCAGCTATCATGGCCTAGAAAGTGTAGTCAAAAAGCTAGCCATGAATAAACCAATGTTCATGAATTATTAAGGCATAGTTTGGTACCCAACTGACACTTCTGTGAATAGCCAGTCTCAACTGAAACACCAGAATTCAATAACATTGAGCAAAAGTGATGAAGATCAGAATCTGAGCGTGTAAACTGCCTCTCGGGGATGTGTGTAATTCGTTAGATTAGACAAACTCACCTGCTTGTGCATTTCAATGTTCAGCCCATAGGACATCTCATAGTACTGCAAAAAAATAAAGCAAGTCAGACATGAACACGCTGCATTACAGCTCTAATACACAGAACTGAACATCTAGGAGCTCAGCGTAACATGTGCGGGCGTACTGGTGCGTAGTACGTGCTAAAGTGTTAGCCTCGCTCATCATCCACACGTCTACGCGCAGCGCAACACAACCTCGGCCGCTAAACAAGAGCAGAGAGCATCAGTGATGGAGCCAGAGTTGGATCAGGGTCGGCTCTGCCAAGCAGCAGTAGGTCCCTAAAGCAATTACCACCCACGCAAAGCGGACGCCCACCCTCCCCATCTTCCAGCGGGTGCGGACAGAGCGGGGGAACCCGATAGGCTATTAGAGGGAGGGAGGGCGCTCTGGCTGATACGCGTGAGAGCAACGCCGCACAGATTAAATGAGATTAAGCCGCTCGACGGATCAATTAGAGGCGGAATATCAGACAGCAACACGAGGCCCGGGCCGGAGACAACGAGGTTAGAGAGGAGGGGAGGGAGTATCATCGGGGGGATGGAGGAGAAGAGAGAGCAGAGTATACAGACAAAAGAAAGAATGGCAGACAAGGTGGAAAAGGAAGAGATGGGGGTGGACGACAAGGGAGTAAAGGAAGTCAAATCATACAAGAAGGAGCCAGAAGCATCATGGCCAAATTTAAACTGATAGATTTTTGAGGCAAATTCATTTTGAATGAAGCTTCTTAAAAGAAATGTACTTGCAATCTAGAAAAAAGTTACGCAGTTACTGAAACTAAAATATTTACTGAAACATTTACTGAAGTGAAATATTTCTTGAAGTAAACTAATCAACAAAATTATATTATAAGATAATATTATTAATAATATAATAGATATATAATAGATAAGAACTGCTAAGATGAAAAAATAAAAATAAATAAGTAAATAAAAATATAACAATATATATATATATATATATATATATATATATATATATATATATATATATATATATATATATATATATATATATATATATATATATATATATATATACATATACATATACTACTAAGTTGTTTATAAATAAATAAATAAAAATTACATAAAAATACATATATAATAAGAAGAGATGCACTGACTGATCGACCGCCCAGGGACCAGAATTAGCCGGTGTCCGGCCGGTCAGTCTGCCGATTCCGAGCCGATCTTTTTTTACATCACACTTATGGCGACTAATAATGTATTTATGTCATGCCAGATGAGGCTTGCGCAGCCTGAGAGAGTGTGAGACTCGTGCAGAAATCAACAAATGAAAGTTATAGATGCATACTGCGGTAGTAAAAAAAACAATATTTATAATATATGATTTAGGTAACGCAACATTACATTACCAAAATGTTTCACAAGATTGCAATGCGATTTTAGACAATAATAGTTCAATAAACAAGTTAAAATTAAGTGACTTACATTTTAGAAACAATATTGACTTTGCACAATTTTGCAAAAAAGTAGTTCCAATCAAAGACACAGCAGAACTGTTTTGTGTCTCCGAGCAACACAGCGGTGTTTCGTTACTGAATGAATCCACGTTTTTGAACAAATAAAGTGAGTCAATGATTCAGTAACCCATTCATAAGACAGTAGTCACTTGCTTCGATTCTGAATGAATCAGCCGTTTGAACAAATCTGTTGAATGAAGGACTAAATGACTCACTCATTCAAATTGTAAACTATCATTGCATTTTTCTTTATTTTTTTTTAAACATTAATTTTATAAAATTCTTCATGCATTACATTTTGCAGTGTAAATGCATTTATGGCACCTCAGCTTCATCAAACAGTCTGTGTAAATACATCTAATGCCACTTCAGATGCAGCTTCTGTGTTTCCTGCAGTGGAAAGATGGAGTTTGTTGATACTGATTTGATGGTAACAGCTCTACAGTTTCTTATTATTCTAACTGAATTAACTGAAACAATGTAAGAATTTAATGTGAGAGATGACATTTAATAAGGTTAGTGAAAAAATTACAATTTAAGAAACATATTGGGAAATGACATCAGTACAATTAATAGCATCCAGAATAGAAGTTTTTGTACACATAATATGTGTGTGTACTGTGTATATTTATGTGTATGCAAGTAATCGTTTGACAGCACTAAATATAAGATAATAGGGGCTTTCGCACCAGAGGAACCTTTTAATAGTTCCTAGTAGGGCTGTCAAATTGGCTGAAAAACTAAATAAAAATTTTGTACTAAAATATTATCAATATTCAAATTAGATTTGAATTTAAAAGGCATAATTTCTGTTAGGGCTCAAAACTGGAACCAAGCCGTTCACACAGAGCGCAATTATCACATTTTCTATAGGGACATCTATCACCGTTGCACTCGCGTCTCGCACAAGAGAGCCGCATGTTTAGAAAGCCATGTAAAATTATGTAGCCATGTTAAGTTCAACTTTTAAAAAACATGTCTCAAGACTTTATGGCGGTTTTTCTGCATCCCACTGCATCTCATGTTTTTAAATGAAAAATGTAGGCTACACTTTGTGATTGGTTTTCGGTGCTTAGTATTAAACTATACATACTTACACGATGCTTGTTGTTTCTAATTGTTTAAGCAACGTAATTAATTATATATATAGTTTAGAAACATTATGCACATTTTTCAAAGGTTGTCTTGTTTTTTTATTGCTTTGAAGAAACGTGCAGGTAATATTTTGCTTGATGCGCCCTCTTGTGGCCTCTGGAGAGAAGCCAAAAGCTTTTTTCCCCTAACAGAAATGATGCCTTTTAAATTCGAATATCGATAATATTTTAGTACAAAACTCTAATTTAGTTTTACAGCCAATTTAACAGCCCTAAACAACAACATCTCCACATTGATGTTCTCTTTTTCCACAATATTTAGAATGAGCAGCGCCGCATCCAGTGGGTTCAACTGGATAGTATGGAATCAATTTAATGCCATATATATTTGCAAGAGAATTGAAGCATCGCAAAAGAAAATTAAGGTTTGCAAATGAAAATGAAAGTATTGGGGGGGGGGGGGGGGGGGGGGCGTGTACAACAGGCCTGTGCATGCTTCCCTGGAAGTGACGTCATCGGCCTGAGACGCAGATCACAACTGATCCAGTCACTGAGCAGAGGCATGCGGGTGGATCGTTTCCTTTTATTCACTAGCTTTAAAACATGCATTTTTCATTTTATTAACTTTATTAACAAATGTATGTGTATTAGCAGTGTTTGCTCAAGTTAAAGAAGTTGTTAATATGAACATCTGCTGTTAAATTCTCTC
The DNA here is from genome assembly GCF_936440315.1 of Barbus barbus. Lineage (NCBI taxonomy): Eukaryota > Metazoa > Chordata > Actinopteri > Cypriniformes > Cyprinidae > Barbus > Barbus barbus. The sequence goes on from NC_136727.1 coordinate 12,650,109, forward strand.
AATGTGCACACTTTTATAGCATTAACATGTGTATTGTTTCATTTGGTTAGCCTACCTAAATGTGTATTAATAGTGCTTGTATAAAATCTCTTAACCTGTGGGAGGACGCCAGCGCACAGCGCTGTTTACATTAAAACTAGCAGTAACTCTGAACTAATGCAAAAAAAGCAATTAACTTCATAAACTATACATAATTAAAAAGGTCTAAGACTCAAGCATCATAATCGATCTCAACTTCGTTTTTCATTTACAAAACTCCTGGCATAAATTAAGAAATGACTGTCACTGGAAGATTTAAAAAACGAAGCTTGAGTCTTTTTGGTTTAGTTTTGCTTCATTTATATTTTGCAATTCTTTATTTTTGTTTACAAAAAGCATATTTAAATTTTCTCAATACTTTCATTTTCGTTTGAAAAACTATTTTCTTTCACAATGCTTCAATTCTCTTGCAAATATATATGGCATTAAATTGACAAAAAAAAAGCATTCAAATGCAAAGACACCTACATCGTCATCGCATCTTGTGTGCCACATATAAGGCTGCCTGACACACATCTAAATTCGAATGCAGCGTTTTTGCATTCGAATGTGGATTTTATTTTAAATTCTACGAATATTCAAAATTATTATTTTTTTTTAACAGTCCTAGTTCCTAGAACTACTGTCGGAAGTTCCCACTTTTTGGTATGTTCGCACCGCAGGAACTAGGAATGTATTTCGTTCTCGGAGATCCATTTGGGGGAACTAATTTAGCTCCTACTTCAGAGTAAGGTCTAAAACAGTTCTATAGGAACTATCAGTGAAGCAGTGTACGCTGATTGACCTCAGAAATACGAAACACCGGCTACCCCGCATATTTAAAAAGCAGTGTAAAAATATTTACTCCACGAACATGGAAAACATCGATAACAGCATTTACCTGTTGTCTGCAGCATTTTGTTCTTTTCTCAGTCTCGATGATAACACTACAAGGAGATTTAGTCAGATTTTCACACTCTTTCAATTGCATAAATTGTGCGTTTACATTCCTTCTCCGTTATCATGAAACCCACGACACGGCACAACACACATACAAAAAAAACAACTCCGAACACAGCGTCCTCCATTCACTGGTTGTTGGTTTGTAAATGCTGTCGGTGCGAATGCAACCAGGAAAACGGCCCGAGGGAGAAATTGGTTCTCTAGGAACAACCCTGCTGGCTAGTTCCTAAAACTACACGGTGAGAAAGCGCCTAATATAATATAATACTAAACTGGAGAATTTTTTTTTAAAACAAATACAGGCATAATAAGAACCACAAAGTTGTTTGTAAATAAGCAAATATACTATATATAGTAATAAAATATATAAAAGGACCACCAAATTTTAATTAAATAAATAAACAAACGGGTAAGTAAAGAAAATATAACTTTAAGTCACTAGAGTACCAAGTGAGCCCAGCTACGCCAATGTTGTCCCCTTAAAAAAACAGGTGCATGATGCCTCTGGGTGGACAGGAGGTACAGAATGGTAATAGAGCAGCAGAAAAGACAGTGCAGAGGCAGACAGAGAATAAGACACAATGGAATCAGACAGGTAAGGGCTAGGTTAGTTTCTTGCGGATGTGAATATGTTCCGGCACATCTAGCCTAAGGCACGTCCCTCTGGAGGAGAGCGTGTTTTGTGCAGACTTACCATGATATAATGACGTTGCATTTCTGACTTCTCACTGGCCAGCTTGTCACATTCGAGCTTCAGACTGGAGAGAGAAAAGAAAGACTGGTCAACGAAAAAAAATGTAGACACTAGAAATGCATTATGCAACAAAGGCCAAAGAGTTCAGAATGCTTCAGACATTTTTTTAAGATTTTGGGTTTCTTCACATTCTATTCAGTAAATAGGGAGAGGAATTTAATGTTAATAAACTGTTTATTTTAGGAAAACCATACAAAAATTTATTTGATTGTTTCAGATCTATAGGCTCTGAAAACAGCAAATAAGGGACACTGATTTTTAGCCAATCGAGTAATTAGCCAATCAAAAAAACCATCTGGCCATCTATCATTTTGCATGTTTTGTTTTTTTTGTGATGATTTCGGGCGGCACAGTTTGAAGAAAGTAAAGTGGTGGACCTTAGCAAGATGGCAGAAAACGCTTACGGAACATTTAATCTGTCGATTAATTTTGTAATAAATCAACAGGGGTGTAAAAAGCACTCAAAAAATACACTTGAGTAAAATATTCGTTCCAAGTAAAAGTACAACTTGAAATTGTATTCGAGTATTAAAAAGTAAAAGTACTGTACTAAATCAGCCACATTTAAGAACTGATCAATTGTAACAAAATAACATGCATATATATATATATATACACATACACACACACACACACACATATATTATTATATTTAAGAGAAAGTGTCAGGACTGGATTTTCATACGACGCCGACTGGAATCGAACCAGAATTTCCCATATGAGCACCACAGCTAATCATGCCTTCAGCATGAGTGCAAACCACTAGCCTTTCAAGCCACATTATCTCTTTTTTCCCCAAAGAAAAAAAACTACTTGATTATGCTTTTTCAGTATGTTGGAAAATCCAAAAAGGAAAAGAGCGTCGGATGGGAAAACGTCCAGTGAAAACAATCCAAGACAAAGTATCTGATCTATATTAAAAAAATTAATTAAAAAAAATGCCACGATATACTAGAGGTTTTTGTTTTGTCGCCATATGACAAGCATTCTGTCTCTTCATACCTCTCCAGTCTGCTGCTTCCACTTATCCCAAAAAAAACGGACTGTTATGACTGTGTAACATATATTGGGGGTTGCCATGGTGACCATCCTTCCCTGCTGCCAGGCTACCTGTGATTGGCCATGCCAGCCACTGATTGGCCGAGGCCTCCTGAAGGTTCCAAAGATGCTCTCATAAAAAAAAAAAAAAAAAGACGCCAAAAAAAAAAAAAAATGATGACACATTGATGGAGTTTTATTGCCGCTTCTTTCCGCCTCCAAATCGCTCCTGCTGTCATCCTTATTTCGATTTATGTATTCCCTGATCTATTTATGCATTTGTAGAAGGGAGCGACACCTCGGCGAGGCTCTGGGGACCGCCTGCAGTACATTTCCTTTAAAAGGCTGCACGCAGCACCAAAAAAAGCCCTTGCCTTTTGAATCTCAATTGAAGTCAATGGTGGCGAATCCATGCTCTGAATACACACACAGAAAAACGTAGGGCCTATTCTGTGAACCAGGGTTAAATGAGGGTTTGCTCGTTGTCATGGAAATAGGGAGCGAAAGACATGTTGCATTAAAGACGGGACAGTAGCAGCATCTTTGTTTCTTTAAAAGAGTCTTCCGTCTCCGTCTACAGGAGTCAAGGCATCAGACGGATCAGATCACAGTAGCTGCTCCGTGTTAACTGGCAAGGGAATGAGGCACTAGGGGAAGCTTGTTAGAAAAGAAAAACCTGCTAATAGTGAGTTTAGTCACACTGGTTTGTAGAGGACCTCCTTAAAGAAACGGTTCGAAAATAAATGTGGTTCTGAACTCATACGGCTGTCTTTCTTCTGTGGAACACAAAATTAAAATGTTTGATAATGTGCTGGTTGCTCTTTTATAGTGTAGTCTGATTCAAGAGCACATGACTCTTCTTTTAATGGATCGCACAAGAAGACTCACGAGTCTGAATCAATCTGATGATTCAGATTAACAATTTGACTTACTAAATCACGAGTCATTATTTTCAGATGTGTAACTTTCTGGTTGCTCTTTTCTACTATAGTCACATGAGTTTTATTGAATCACACAAAAAGACTCGTGAGTTATGGGTTAGAATTAATCTGGTGATTCCTTCACAGAATGAACTCACTGAATCGGAGAAGTAACTCAATTCTCATCTAACTCACTCACTGAATCACCTTTTGTGTTCCACAGAGCACTGTTATTGTTGTTAAGCAAAACTTTAAACATTTCGGTAAATTAAATAAATATTAGATGAAAAACTTACAATTTCAGTTTTTAAAAGCAAATCTTATATATTTTTTTACATTTAAGTCAAAATTCTAAAAATACTTCAACTAAAACTTGAATTAAAATAAATTTAAGCCAAACAGAAAAAAAAATCTGACAAAAGCACATAAAAATTAATAAACCAAACTACAATTAAAACAAAAGCTGAAAATATAAAAACAAAAGCTAATGTAATATATTAATAAATACCATAACAGTATATAAACAATACTAAAATAACACTGCCAACGAAAAAAAACATCAAGTTTGAAACAATGAGGGTGAATAAATGATGACAGACTGTCATTTTAAGTGAACTATTGCTTTAAAGTACTGAAAATGTGTGTGTGTGTGTGTGTGTGTGTGTACCTGTGGTATTGTGCTTGAAGGAACTGGAACTCATCCTTGATGCGGTCGCACGAATCTGACGTAGTGAACTTCAGCTGCTGCGATGAAGCCTGGAACGAAAGCAATTTACGGCGGTCAATCGCATTATTCAGAAAACGTGTCTCGCAGCATCAGCTGGGCATTCGGGGGATGGACCAGCGCTGCCGTTTCACTGCCAAGACCAGAAAAATCAGTCCAAAACAGATGCGGCTTTCTAAACACAGGGAATTTTGTAATCAAGAGTGAATTTAAGTGTACTGAATAAAAAGCAGCAAATGAAATCTCGAAGGCTTACTGCGACATTCAAAACTCATAATTTAGAAGGCGTCTGTCATGTCTGGAGCACGACACCACCCAAGGTTTTTGAATTACATGTATTCTGCTTGCAGGTGAGCTTATTTCCCTAGTGTGGGGGCCACACCTGTAGGGAAAATTCAGATGTTATTAGAACTGTTTTGCGCTTTTCAGGGTGGATTTTTCCTAGAGTTGGTGATATGTTGGCAGTTTTCCCAATAAGCAACTGCCATACTCAAATTTTGATGAATGCAGGCCTTCCAGCTTTCAATGTAATTCTAGTAATGCTGGGGAAAAAAAGGAAACCCAGGAAGATCTCTGCTATTGCCAATGTTTCTGATTCTGTCTACTGAAAATTAACACTAAAAATGTACATTTTGGTCATTTTGACAGTAGAATTAACTTGCGTTTTCTGGGTCTCCATTTAAAAAAAATGTCAAGTTTTGGTATAGACCACATTAAAGAGCATAATCTTATAAGAAAACATTTTTAGCAATTTTTTTTTTTTTTAAGTATAGCTTTTTTTTGTATAAATTAGACAATATTATACTTTGTATTAATATTTTGAATTAAGTTTAATATTTTAATTTTCCATTTTAGTTTTATTTAAAGTTTTAGCAATTTCTGTTGAGTACTTTGTCAGTTTTATTTATTTATTTTTTAATATGTCTATATAGTTTTTTATTCATTTTCATTTCAGTTTTACTTTTATTTACTGGCAACTTGCTGAAAAAAAGTTTGTTAACATTTATTTTATATAAATCAAAATTTTTTTCCATAGTTTGTATAATCATGCTGTTTTGTTAATAATAATAATAATATATTAGGTTTTCGTGTTTGACCCTATATAGTCCCATCAATAAAGAGAAGCAAAGACAACAAGAGACGTACAAAACAGACACAAATTCGGACACTTGTCATCCATCAGTATGCAGGACTTAGTTGTTTTTTTTATTGGGTGCTCTGATCTCTTCTGAACAATCGAGCAGTTGATTCATCATGTTATTTTCCAAATTGCCAACCTGTTCTTGACTCCTTTCGAGTGTTCGAGTTTTTCCGTTTCAAAAATCCTGAGCCACTCTGCGGGTGAGAGCTCGGCAGATGAAATTCTCGGTACGAGCTGACCAACCTTTAACACAAACTGTGTACTTAGCCCGAGCGCTCTGTTGCATATGAAAGAGAGGCTTGTGTCAACAGCGAGCACTTAGTGCCCAAACAGTCAATCTTTTTCAGACGCCGCTAACAGTAGCCCTCACATCTCTGTGTGGCTATGGGAGATACGGTTTCCTTAGGGACTGCTGGAGAACAGGGCCGATTGGGAATGTTTCTGAATCGACGGCTCTTGGTGGAGCGTCTGGCGACGGGGTGTTACGTACACACAATACTTGCTTTCAATTGCGGCCATGTTGACCTGCTTGCTACACTGCAACATCATCTGGACTGTTTAAGAAGGCACTGAACACTGTTAGCTGTTTGCTAAACAAAGAGAGCACTTTAAAACTGTTATTAATACATTAATACAAGTGTGCTGAATTACCAATTTACACATGTACTTATGGGTCCTAAAGAAGTTAATAGTGAGCAGAATTGACCATTCACAAAGAGCTTGATTGACAGGCGATCTGACTAATAATAACGCTGAATCCGTCATCTTGTCTGAGAAACAAATCAGACAGGAGAGTAGATTAACTTCGGTGGAATTAAACTTGAAAGATAGTGAAAAGACGATCAGTTTGCATGCCGCTTGAACCGAGGAAATAAAGCAATCTGTTTTTGTTTTCTTTTAAGAAATTCAATCAATAAATTGCGTTTTGTGGCTCTTTAATGTGTCGTGACAGATCGTTGTATTTCCTCAGTTCAAGCGGCATGTGAACCAATCATCTTTTTATATTTACTTAAAGCACAAAATAAACACGAATGAACAATGCGTATTTTATTTCAAGATGTCAATACACAATTTTTGAAGTTCAAGTCCACCAAAGTTAATCTACTCTCCTGTCTGATTTGTTTGTCGGGCAAGATGGCGGACTTGGTATTATGATTGGTCAGATCACCCGTCAATCAAGCTCTTTACGAACTGTCAATTACACTAGTAAATGAACAAAATGTCTTAAGTTTGAACATTAGCATTCAAATAAAATTACGAATTTGGGGGGGGGGGGGTGAGCTAAAGAATCACAGCTTATTATACCATTGCTGTCAGATTTTATTGCCAATTTGAAATACGTTATTGAAACATAACATTTCACACAGGAGATTTCAGTCTGTTTCCCATTCAAATAGATATGAGCTGTACTAGTATAACTAAAAATAGCTTCTCGGAAATATTGCAAAAATAGCAGCTGACTGAACTGTCTTTCTTTAAAAGTGACTCATTGCTCTTCTCTACCAACTGAGCGAAAGGTTCGCTTTATTGGATTCAAACCTGCAACCTTTTGGTTACCAGGCCAAATATTTAATCACCGAGCTACACCAGCCTTAATAAAGTGACTGAAACCTTCAAGGTTGCGAAGCTTAGTCTAATGATTTTAAGCTTTAGAGCAAATCCCATATTCACTTAAAAAAAAGAAAACCCAGGCGCACTCATGCAGCACAATAACCAAAATATGGGACAATCCCTAATTTGACTCTGCTTCTGTGCGCTCCTCCTTTGAGATGCAATTAAACCATTAAAAGGCTTTATACGCTGGTGGGCAAATTGTGAGTCTTCTGTGGCTAAATGGGATTCATCATTCCCGTAATTTACAGTTGTGCCTCCCACCCCAGCGTTTAACAGAAAAAGAAATGTTCTAGAAAATTCTTTTGACTCTAATGTTGGCAGTTTTTTCCCCCATCCCAAGGGATTACATACAAAAGCCCAGATGTAGTTATCTGAAGAGGAGAAGAGTGTCTTTACACTTGAATTACAGTGAATGTGGTTCGGTCAAATGCCAGCAAACCAAGAGGCACTAGGATCACTATAGCAAATCCTCAGCCCCAGTTTTCCTGTATCTGATGCTATGTTTGGAACAACATACTATTACTCTATTTCTGCAGTATACTATGCACACTATCCAAACAGAATACCCAATGGACTATTATGGATTAGCTTAAATGTGCAGTACACAACAGTGCATGCTGTGCAAAATACTGTATCCAACAATGCAATGGACTCAGCTTGAACCTCTATTTCTTATTAATTATTTGATTCAACAGGGTTCCAGACTGAAGTCCTATATATGGTGTTACTAACCATACAGTCATGTAAATATGGATTTTAATAAAAAACAACAACTATGCATTTACTTCTTGATAATACAAATGCCATACTTTTAATGCACTGAAAAAAATCCAAACTATAAAAAACAACCCCATAAAAACAATATAATATTTTTTCCATATCACCCACCCATAAGTCAGACTAACTGAAATAAGCCTGGCTTATTTGGTAAACTTGTTTTATGAAACAGGCCCCAGACCAAACAAACAATTACAAAACAAACTAGACCAAAACAAACAAAAATTACAAAAATAAAACCAAACCAAACCCAAACAAAAACTAAATTGTTTAAAATGTTAGGCTCTCAGGTTTATATAAGGTTTGACTCACTTAAGCATCATTTGGGATTCTGACAGTGGTTTGTAACAGATTTCTGTGCTGAATTTTGTTAAAATTGGATCCAGAGAAAATGGCGCCAAGTGACCAAAAATGTATGGCAACAAAACATTTTGTTGCACTGACATGACTTAATGTAAAAACTTGATGATTTAACAAGAACATGCATTAACAAACCTTTACTTTAAACCTGAATCCACATTAGACTTAAAGTATTGTGTTTCTTCACAGTGGCAGAAGCATCATGAGGGCTGGTGAACCGGAAGCCACCCTGCAAAATAATAGTGGTGGCTAATCACGTTTGGGAAAGGAAGTTGATTTTGATGATTATCTTTTCGCCCAGCCTCGGTTATTGCAAACCCTCACCCCCTTTCACTTCGAAAGAAATGGTGTTATCCCACTTCCCGTTCCAATCCGTCCACATCGGGTCGTTTGAAAGGGGATTATTCACCTTTTATCACTTCAGGCGCCGCACACTCCCAAACACAAGCTTCCTCTCGCTGGAAAGGCTGACGGTGGCAGTCAAATTACAGACAAATAGCTGTCACACGGCATAAAGGATACACAACACAGCGGGTAGGGGGAAGTGAAAGCAAGGGGGTTCGAGAGAGCATGCGATGGGAATGCCAGTCAAGAAGAGAGCGTACAACACAGCAGCTCACGATTGAAAATTAAAAGCAGGCAGGTCAAGGTGATTGCGAGATTACAGGCAGAACAGTAGTGATCGTGATTGATGCCGTGTTGGTAAAGAGCTCGGCACGGGTCAGAGACTCCGGAAGACAGCCGATTACTCCCGACCCTGTAACAAATGGCACAGCCATGGGAGGCGATCGACTGCCCGCAAATAATGACCCCTTGGAAAGCACCCCGCAGACTTATGGACTTCACGTTTCACAGTTCAACTAAAATAAGGCCAGACTGGTTGATTAACATTCAGCTGTGGGCCAGTGTTATTTGTTTACTATTACAGTATTTAGAATTTTTATATTTTAGCTTTATTTTTATATCAGGTTTAATAATTTAATTCAACTTTTATTTTCAAATTCAAGTTTTTAATTTCTGCTTTATTACAATTAATAAAAAGGATTTAAAAAAATTATAATTTTAGTTAAGAATAGCAACACTGATGCGAGTTAAATACAACTTATGATTCATCGAGAGCATCTGTGCACTGTCTGACAAATACCACAGACTCAACCCTCAGCCTTTAAAAAGAAACTTAAACTTCTTTTCATCTGAATCAGACATGACAAAAACATTCAGCGAGGGAGTCAGATTCACTCAAATAACTGAGACACGATTCAACTGGACCTCACTGATCATGTTGTTCATTGATGCGTGCGATAAACTAAACGCCAAAGAAAGTATTACATTTTTTTTTATCATTTACATTTTTGTCAAATCATTTCAGACTTTGAGACACGATTTGAGGTTCAATAAAAAGAACCGACTGGAATTGGAGAATTGGACGTCAGTGATCATGCCGTTCATTGTTGTATGTGACAAACTTAACGCCACAAAGAAACGTATTTAAATTATTTCTTTTTTTTGTGAGTGTATGTTTCCTGCACCAGTATTCAGCATCTTTGTTGTTTTGAGTTCATTTATTCATTTAGCTGACGCTTTTAACACAATCATTTTGCATACTGGTTTGGGAAAAACTAACAATTTAACAATTTTCTAAAAATAAAAAATTTAATAAAATTATAGTTTTACATCTTTTGGTGATTACTTAAAATATTTTAGAGAATTATTATTTATACATTTTAAATAAATAACATTTACAACCAATTTTGCTATCTGAAGTCCTGCTGCCACTGTAGGGCTGCACGATATCGCAGGAAATTAGATTTTTATACTGATCGTTATATTTATACTGATCGTTTTCGCAACAGCTGTCACGTCGCGCCCCCCCCCGCGCTGTCTACACTGGACGCGACAAAGTGACCATTGCAAATCCTTTGAACTCTGTGTCAGTATGTCATAAAAAGAACAAGGGATTTACTCGCGGGGATTTGCAGTGTTGTGCCGCATCCAGCATCACTGATTATAATGGGTTCGATTATATTTTGTCACACCGCACCGCTCTCGTCCAGTGTAGACACGGTGAGAGCCACGCAGATGCCCGTGAACACTGAATTCCATTCACTTCTGCGTCTATTTGTTCCTGAAATTACACATACGTGTGAAACTGTTAAAATGCATATCTCTGCAGTATCCTTGTAAACACAGTTGCTTATGACTTGGGTGAAGGTAAACGATTGATAAAGAAAATGGATAGTATAGGCTCACAGCAATTTAATGTTCCTAAGGCTTTCTGTGTCATGAATGTTAACCAAACAACAAAACATAGAAAAAAAAAATAATAAGCTTTCCATTGCTGTATGGTTTGTTAGGATAGGACAATATCCGGCCGAGATACAACTATTTGAAAATCTCTAATCTGAGGGTGCAAAAAAATCTAAATACTGAGAAAATCACCTTTAAAGTTGTCCAAATTAAGTTCTTAGCTATGCATATTACTTATCAAAAATTAGGGTTTGATACATTTATGGTAAGAAATGTACTAAATATCTTCATGGAACATGATCTTTACTTAATATCCTAATGATTTTTGGCATAAAAGAAAAATTGATCATTTTGACCCATGCAATGTATTTTTGGCTATTTCTACAAATAAAGCGACTTAAGACTGGTTTTGTGGTCCAGGGTCACATCGGTGATGCTAAAATAACACTGATCACTGCAAAAGGGCACAGTGAGCATGTGATAATTTTGCACTGAAGCCACTATGAGTGTATGAAGAGTGGCGATCATAGCCTTTGGTTGTGGAGGCGGAAGTGATTCAGAAAGGCTTCTTTAGCCTGGTGTGTTTGTCGACAGGCAGGTCTGAGCGAGGTGCTGCCACATTAAACAGTCCCCCACCAGGCTGCTTTGTTCCAGACCGCTGCTTTATTCTGGGGCGCAGCTTTCCCACAGCGCAAGTCCATCACTGCCAGAGAATACTGATGCAGCCCTTCTGTCTCAGCGCACAAACACACAGAAACATGTGTGCAACATACAAAGCCTCTAAGCCATGAGCAACTGGCAAAAAACCTGAGCTAGTAAAAATAATCCTGCGACGCAATTATCCCAGCACGCGTCCTTCACACCAAAGGCCAGGAGGAACACAAACAGTCAGACAAGCTAATTAAGCCATCCGCGCCTCGTCCTTTCACCACAGTACAGGCCGAGCCTATTCGGGGAAGACAGCGTATTATCAGCAGCTCTTTTGAAATGGCCTGAATTTATCATGTAATGTAAAAAAAAAAAACAGGGAAATAAAGGAATTGGTATAACCTATGTGCACTTTTTTCCTTGTCCTTTCCAAGACATATTTGTGATGCTAATGAGCAGTTATGCCATCAACAACCAAGACATCTGTTTGGGAGTGTGTGTGTTACCATCCCAACCTGCAGAAATGAACACTGAATTTGTTGATGCCTATTTATGAGCTATTTGGCACAATTTTATTAATCGAAGAAGATTATTAGTCATCATTGTTAAAGCAAGACACGATTACAATAGATTTATTTATATTGTATATACTTAAATGACATATACACACACACACATACACACACACACATACATATATATATATATATATATATATATATATATATATATTATCTTTTTATACATCATAAAAACAATTGTAGTATAAATATTTAGTATTAGCACTGCTTAAGACAAGCATTATGATTACTATAATTTTATTTATATTTCATATGCTTTAATCATTGGGCCTCATTCATGAAACATTCGTAAATATAGGAGTAAAACTGACCTTCCCGAAAAAAATTAAGTAAATAGGGCCCTCATGCACAATTAGCATAATCCCTGCCTATGAATTGCAGCTACGCAAATTGTGTTTCCAGTAACGCAGTGGAATATTCTGGTCTACTTTCTCAGGTTTGGCTCCAGTATAAATGCAAAAAACAAAACAAAACAAAAACTAATAGGCCATATGGCTAACAATAAATATTCAATAACGCGTGTCCACCAAAGCGTTTTTAGCCACCTGAAAAATGTCAGGTGCTCTTCTGAAAACGGCCAGCTGGCGGCGCTTGAAAATGCTTTGGTGGCACAACGTTTTTCCAGCTGAGACGCTTTGGTTGCTATGATGTGGAATCTCCACGGCAGTAAAGTATTACTAGTATCTCATTTTTGAAAAATATTACTGAATATAAAAATGCAGTAACCAGTAATATTGTCTGAACCTTTCCACAAAAAAAAAAAAAAAATAGCAAACGACCCTGTAAAATATTATGATGGCAGTGCATCAAAATTCAGCATTTTATGCACCATTTACACGTGGTAGGGAGCAGGTGTAAATGTCTTTCGTACCAACTAACATTTTGAAAATATGAACAATTTCATGAATTCCAAAGTTTACGTCAGAGCGGCTTTACGAACAATTTACACAAATTCGTTCTGCTCGTGTTTAATGAATGAGGCTACAGACACACACACACACACACACAATTTATTTAATAATTTGTTTGACATAAATTAAATAGTATAACAAATATACATTTGTAATAAAATTAGAAGTTAAACAATATATAAAATACTTAAGTATATAGATAAAATAGTGCTGTCAAATCGATTAATCGTGATTAATCGCATCCAAAAAAGTTTGTTTATATAATACAGGTGTGTACATTTAATTTCACACATACGTATATAATTAAGAAATATTTACCTGTATGTGTGCGCACATTTTTTTTTTTTTTTATATATGATATATATTATAAACATATTAGATACATTTCTTAAACATGTATGTGGGTGTATTTATATACACAGTACACATACGTAAAACAAACTTTTATTTTGGATGTGATTAATCAATTAATTGACAGCACTAGTATTAAATATATAATTTATTTTATAGTATCGATATAGTTTATAAGTTTATAGTAGGTTATAGAATAAGTATAAGTTACATATGTATGAACTTATATAGGAACTGAAAAAAAAAGCTATGATAAATCAGCAAATGCTACAAGGCAGATTCAAACTTTCACAACTATACAAGCTTGCTAAGTCCTTCTTAAATCCATTTTTTATCTTAGCATGACAAAAAAGGTAGTTTGCAATAAGTTTTTCGTCACGCATGCATGAGCGTGCAGGGGGATAAACGGCGAAGAGGGCCTTTTCTCATGCACGTATGCGTATGTGTGTGTGCAAGAAACAGAGTTTATTTCATGAGCAAGATGTGGGACAACAGGGATTATCCGCCACGTTGAGGGATTTGGGGAGGGAAAGACGGAGGTCTGTCCTGCTCACTCGAGCAGACTTAATAAATCTGCCCCAAACGCCCCACCCAAAACGTCAGGTCGAGGGTGACACACACACACACACACACACACACATTGGTGCGTGTACGTTTCTGTGCCAACTCTCGCTTCTTTTTCCAGCCATTACTGCAACAATGGCTTTCAGAAGTGACTCCTTGAAAAGCCACAATCAATGGCGCACTCCAATTCACAAATCCCCACCATTCTGACATCACTTGTCTGGATCTGGATTCAACGAACAAAATGGAGGACAAAACGCTATTAAACATCATCAGTTGCACAAAGAAGTCAGATATGGTTGCAGGTAATGTTCATACAACGTTAAATGAACATAACAGCTGGATGCATTTGGGGTTAAATCCATAATCCCTGCTTTAAACTTTGTGCGTCGGGTCTTCATACTCCAATTAAGGAGCGTAAGGGTTTGAAAATTTCACCAACATTGTTAGATGACCTTGAAAAAAAAATGGTCAGATGGGCTTGAAGGAATCAAAAGGCTGCATGTACGGCAACACCGAGGTGGACAATTCAAGTCATGAGGCGTCCAGGCTGGTCAGAGTAAACACTTTCTGTGTCAAGTCTGGTGAGAAGTCGTTGCTATGGAGTCACAGCACCGTGGCAAAAGAGTAGCGCCTACAACCGGGCTCACATTTTCACATGCTCCCTGTTGGCAATTCATTATCAGACAGAAAAGGAGCTGTTCAGTTCACTACCTCAGCTCACACACCTGAAAAATATGATTTATATATTGCTGGATGAGATTTTTATCCAACAATTGGCCTAACGCAAAGGGTTTCAGATGTTCACAAATAAAAATCTAGGTTAAAACGAGTGAAAAGTTCTTTAAAATGTACTCTTAATATTATTATTGCTTTCATATGATTTTGAAAAACTTTTATACCATTTTCAAGGATAATTTAAATGTCAGGTGGTTTAACTCAAGTAAAATGCAATGGCATTTTTAATTATATTTGTCAACGTCAAAAGTATTTTTTACAAATAAAAAAATTATTAATTCAAAATCCTTCAGTTTTTTTTGGGGGGGGGGGGGGGGGTGTCGCGCCACATGACATTTTACAAACTAAACTAACCCTGCCTTGTCATTAAAAGGTCAAATTATGTTAATTTTATGTAATAGTATGCCAAATTAGAGACTTATTTAAATAAATTGTGCAAAAATTTGAATATTTAAATTTTTTTGACTTCTTGCCCTATTAAAAAAAAAAAATCTGAAATAAAAACATGTTCATTTTATAACGGGTGTATTCAAGTCATGGCATGTAAGAATAGCATTTTAAAAAATTTTTTGAAAAAGATTTATAGGACAAAAAATGAGTGTCACGTCATTGACCCACATGTCTTATTGTGCACGATTAATCACTGCAAGTTAATTAGAATAGAACAATAATAATAATAATAATTGTTTTTCAACAAACTGCTCCACCTCCCAAACAACCTTCCTTTCTGTATGACATCACCAAGTCCACTTTACACGAGCCAATCAAACGCCACCCGGCCTACATTTCTGCTCACATAAAATCCAGTTTCATTCAAAAACAGGGCATTTTAGATGTAAAATGAGTTGTGGATGCCATATATGTTGATTTTATAAGGAGGCGATCAAATGTTACAAAATAATTCTGTAAAGCAAACCAAAGCATGTCTCTAATTCACTTCTATTTCCAGCCATACGCCTTTAATGAAGAGCGCCTAATCAAAATATCTGTCATATTAGCTCAAAAATCAGCAACAGCTTGCTAGAAACTTAACATGTGACAAGCTATTGCATTCAAACCAGTCTAGGAATACAACAAACCCACTTTTAATCACTTACAGCGTTATTTAGGCAGATTAGGAAGCTGATTATGTGTAACTCAATCCATAAATTAGTTCATAAGCAGTGATACACTCTCTGTACTTTGGCTAAAAGATCAAGGTAGTGTGCAACACACACCTCTGATTCGCTGCAGGGAAAACATCTTGCACAATGCAAATGCATGTCATTACAGATTTACACCTTGGATTTTTAGCAAAGTCTAGCTGTTCTTACAAAAAATAAATGAGCTTATGTTCTTCAAAAAGTCTGATTTTAGTGTTACCTGACATGAATTTTGGCACCCCATTGGCAAAATGATGAGAGTTCATTAGAACAGATTAATAGAACCTGAAAGATGTCAACATAAACACGAATTTGGCACTTAAACCTCCTAATGTCATGCCTTGTTGCAAACTACTGAGTAATAAACCTATGAATGGTTAGTAAAATAACGCAACGGAATTAGGAGGTTTTGGGACTGAAGTTGCATATATTAATACACAATTCGCCAACGGGTAAATGTCAGAGGCGCACAACATCTACATTGTTCCCATTTACAAACACTGCCAAATCACACATTAGTGGATTTTAAGGTAAAAACGTGTTGTTTTGTTCATATTAAAGGGTGATGTGATGAAATGAATGATAAATATTTCATCTTCGTGATAAGTTTGAACATACGCACGCTTGCACGGATGCCTCTCCTGCCTATGCTAAGCTCAAACCAGCTAACAACATCAACACAGCGCCAGCAAACCGCTCGATTTACACTCACCGAGTGCCTGGATTGTGGAAACATCATGTCAGTTTTGGTCTTCGGGGTCTTGCCTTCTCCTCCTCAAAGAACAGGGAAGCAGTTTGCTCTGCAGACGGTTATATTTGTGTGTGTTGTCTTTGTTCCGTCGCTAGCTGAGGCTCCTGTGCAGCTACAGGCAGCTCGCGCCGCTGCTATGGTAATAAAGCAGCCTGGTGTGTGCCGCACTGAGCGCGCTGTCTAACACGCATTCGGCACGGAGAAATAATGATCCGGGGTGATTTGCTGGAATCTGTCGGATCGATATGGTGTCTTTCCTGTCCCTTTTCCACGTTGGGAATGAGCGCAGATAAGGGCTGATGTCTCTTTCCTCCTTGGTTGCAGGAAATCGAGTGGCTGTACAACAGATTAAGTGGAGTTTGGGAGCTGATGGCTGCTGCCGTTTATTTTCTGTATGCATGCAATTTTTTATTATAATTGTATATACTTATATAAAATACAATTACACTAATAATTAGCAATAATAATAAACAACATCAAACCAGCACCAGCAAAAAAAATAATAATAATAATAAAAAAATATATATATATAAAAAAAAAATATATATATATGTATATGTGTATATATATATATGTGTGTGTATTAATTAGTTAATTTTGTACAATTTAAATGTAAATGTAAAATACAGTAAAATCATTATATACTGTATGTGTGTGATATATATATATATATATATATATATATATATATATATAAAACAGTTAGAAATACAATTATAAAACATTTTAATTATAGTGGGGAAAAAAATATTTGATCCTTTGCTGATTTTGTATGTTTGCCCACTGACAAAAAAATTATCAGTCTATAATTTTAATGGTGATGAGAGACAAAATAATACAGAAAAACACATTTCAAAAAAGTTATAAAATGATTTGCATTTTAATGAGTCAAATAAGTATTTGATTCCCTATCATTCAGCAAGATTTCTGGCTCCCAGGTGTCTTTTAAACAGGTAAGGAGCTGAGATTAGGAGCACTCTCTTAAAGGGAGTCTCAGCTTGTTACCGGTATAAAAGACAACCTGTCCACAGAAGCAATCATTAAAGAGCAATCAAGACTAAAGAGCTGTCCAAGGATGTCAGGGACAAGATTGTAGACCTGCACAAGGCTGGAATGTGCTACAAGACCATCGCCAAGCAGCTTGGTGAGAAGGTGACAACAGTTGGTGCGATTATTCGCAAATGGAAGAAACACAAAATAACTGTCAATCTCCTTCAGACTGGGGCTCCATGCAAGATCTCACCTCGTGGAGTTTCAATGATCATGAGAACGGTGAGGAATCAGCCCAGAACTACTCGGGGGTAGCTGGGACCATAGTCACCAAGAAAACAATTGGTAATTGAAATCCTGCAGCGCCCGCAAGGTCCCCCTGCTCAAGAAAGCACATGTACAGGCCCGTCTGAAGTTTGCCAATGATTCAGAGAACTGGGTGAAAGTGTTGCGGTCAGATGAGACCAAAATCCAGCTCTTTGGCATCAACTGTGTTTGGAGGAGGAGGAATGCTTCCTATGACCCCAAGAACACCATCCCCACCGTCAACTATGGAGATGGAAACATTATGCTTTGGGGGTGTTTTTCTGCTAATGGGACAGGACTACTGCACCGCATCAAAGGGACGATGGACGGGGCCATGTACCATCAGGGCCAGAGCATTGAAAATGGGTCGCGGATGGGTATTCCAGCGTGACAATGACCCAAAACACACGGCCAAGACAACAAAGGAGTGGGTCAAGAAGAAGCACGTTAAGGTCCTGGAGTGGCCTAGCCAGTCTCCAGACCTTAATCCCATAGAAAATCTGTGGAGGGAGCTGAAGGTTCGAGTTGCCAAACATCAGAAACCTTAATGACTTGGAGAGGATCAGCAAAGAGGAGTGAGACAAAATCCCTCCTGAGATGTGTGCAAACCTGGTGGCCAACTACAAGAAACGTCTGACCACTGTGATTGCCAAAAAGGGTTTTGCCACCAAGTACTAAGTCATGTTTTGCGAAGAGGTCAACTTTTTTGAGATGCATTTTCTTGTTGTTATTCTGTCTCTCACTGTTATAGAATGATTATAGACTAATTTCTTTGTCAGTGGGCAAACGTACAAAATAATTTAATAACAGCACCAGCAAACGGCTCGAATATATATTCATATATTTGTGTATATATATATATATATATATGTCTAATTATATAACCTATATATAAAATATTTATATATTAATTTTATTTTGAATATCTAATTTTATTTAATGTTTTAATGTACATAAATATTTTTAATATGCAACTATCAAAACAGCACCAACAAACAGCTCACATTTTTATATAATCTTTTAATCTATTTATTTATCCATCTATATATTCAAATATATATATTAAATAAATAAAAAAAAGTAAATAATAGCACCAGCATCGGCATCAATACAAACAACTGAAATCTGATTGGATTATTCTACTCTATTATAATGAACAAAGATTTTTTAAATATCTACTTCCCATTTCTGATGTTCAAATCAAACCTCAACATTAAAAATTGCATCCATAATAAATATGCTGAAATGAGATTCAATGACATCTATGTAGCTGAAGTTTACGTTATATTAATACGATCTCTGTGCTGCGCAAGAATCATTATTATTTAACTCTTTATGACGAGAGAGGGTTATCATTACGTCTACCAGGACTCTTAATGTAGAACATGTTTTACCAGGAGGACCATCTACCTTATAATAAAGGACACAAATAAAAGCTCAACACAGACACAAACATATAGGAACAAATTTTATTCCAATTTAAAATGGATATTTTTTCTTTAAAGGAGAAGGCTATGAAAGTCATTTTCATGTATGAATGAGGTTCAGGCAAAAGTGGTTGAAATGAATCATACAAAAAGAGAAATGTGTCTAAAATACTGTAAATGAACAATAATTAAGCCCCTTGTCAGCAGGGTTTCACGTTAATACGGTTTCTCCTTTACCCAACCCTCTCCACCGAAAACAAACACATGCAATTAAAATGTCATTTCTTTTAAAAACAGCAGTTTGTCATCTTTAATCTTAAATACAGAATAAAATTGTCCTTTTCCTGTTGCGCATTTACCATAATCACATACTTAATGTTTATTTGTTTTTAAAAACCGGACCATAAAATACACAAGTCCTTTTTAAATGATTTCCACAACATTGGCACTTGTAAAGAGTCTGGCTCTACAAATCAAAGGGATTGGCACACTCAATATAGTACATCATTTACATTTGGTATGCTTTAAAAAAAAAGAACCGAAAATAAAATGAAATAAAGAGCAACCAACCGAACAAGAAATACATTACAAAGTAATACAATACTTTGATTTTATACACCACTACACAAGTTTATTTGAGCCGTTTTATCAAAAAACAAATGTATTATATTAAAGTGTCCTACATACAAGTGTTCAGGTAATGCATCGACATTAGAAAAAAAAAAAAAAAAAAAGAAAGATAGCTTCATATTGTACGCATCCATCACGTCAGTGTGGACCTCAAGCAAAAGCGTAATTTCTATTCATTAGTGTCTGCATCTCTCAGAGTACCAGGAACAAGTTTGGAGGAACAGATACGTCACATGAGTGGAGTTCGTTCCATTACTGCAGAGTAGGTTCAGTGCATTAACCCAGGGAGGAATAAACATTTCAAACTACATCACAAATTGTTGAAAACGACCAAAAAAACCCTTAAACACCGGCTGAACAGGATATCAAAGCTACTTATACCAACTGCACAGCGTATTCTGATGTTTTGAGGACTTAATTGGTACGAAATGACTAACTGTAGTGTTTCTGTTGGATAAAGAAAGGGGTTTCTCAGATTAGGCCTAGCCCTTTAAAATGAAAGCCGTATGTACAAAAGCTTTAAACGTTCACGTGTTCAAAAATACCGTCATAAATTTGCAGCTCTACTACTTGTACAACAACGAAACAGTTTGAAATTGGCATATGACGACTGATAGTACCATCCCACCCAAGTAAAGTTTAAAATGAATGAAGTGTGAAGCCCCGCCCAGAAGCATGACGGTATGCAAATGTGGATGTTTGAAAAACTAGAAACAAAACAAAAAAAGCAGCTTAACTGGCCTGGCACGGGTGGATTGTTTAGGTAAACCAAGACAAAAAAAAAAAAAAGTTCGCAATTTGGCAAACAATTCGTAAAATGCACTAAAAGGTCCAAATGTATATGTAAAGAAGGCTTATAGGATCAATTAAATGCAACAAAACTGCGAATAAATTGTGTATACATCTTCAAAACTACGCTTCCAAAGTAATTAGGTCACAAAAAAAGGATCCTCCTACAATACATTAAATTACTTGTTAAAAAAAAATAAAAAAATTTGCGCCAATAAGTGACCATTGTGATTCAAATAACTCGTTACGTTAGATCTCGTGATTTTTTTCACAAATTCGACTTCTCTCAAGCTATGTTGCTTCAATAATACGAACTAAGCCGATAAGACTTTACGAGTGCTAATGTGAGATAAATTCATAGCCAGTCGGCTGGGATAAAAAAAATAAAATTAATTTTAAAAAAAGGTATACGATAAATGAGTAAACAGGACTCAAAAGCAATACCGTCACAGCCCCCGAAACCAACCATGGCAAACGTGTGACATCACCGCCACCAAATACTTCATTCCTAAACTTACAAAATCAAAACAGCCCATTCGAAGTCGTTTGATTTGCGGCAAGAAATAGCATACATTTTCCAAAGATCTCCAAAGGTGCTCCCTGGATGCACTGCAATCTGAACCTTTGGAAAACGGCAACTCCCGCGGCGTCACCCGCGCTGTCCCTGATTCAGATTCCCACTTCGGCGTACCTATTGCTCAATCGTCTTCATAGAGTCCTTTCATTCTCTGCCCACAATTAGCCCTTGTAATGAAAAGTATGAAAACGGAAAATGTATAATTACATCATAAAGACCCCCCAAAAAAGCCAGCTAGCTATGGAATCCAGAAAGCTAAATCAAGCGAGAACTAAGATATGGTACTACGAAACCGAGAGCGAACTCTCAAAAAACAACGCAAGCAGAGACCAGTTAAGAATTGAACCACTGATAAAAATCTCAATTTCCTATTTGCATAAAGCGATGTTGATAAAATGGAAATTCAACTTTCCATTTTCAAGCATTTCAAATATTCGGGAAAACTAAAAAAAAAAAAAAAAAAAAGAACAGAATGGCAACAATTGATTTACGAAATACCAAAAAGAAAAGATCACTTGCCAATGGATTTTTACAGCAGTAGAGACTCAAAAATTTCGTTGGAAAAATGAGTCCGACTAATTACATATCTGGTCCATAAATTACATAAATTAAAAAAAAAAACCTAAATTGATTTCACCCTATATAGCACTTTTGCGTTGAGTTCCGAGTGAGTCTACGGCCATTTAAATAACTGGATATTGAAATGTTATACTGAGTAAAACATGAATGAATCGGCTAGGAAAGGCGTTTATTTGATTCCTTCGGTCAAAGATTCAAAACTGATGTGACGAAGCATGTAAACAAATCACAACCTTTCAGTAAATATCTTTGAATACTAGCTGGATCCCTTTAATTATACTGATTAAACACCCAATACTGGCAAACATCAGACTGGAGGAAACAGTTCGCTGCCTGAATGATAAATTTAGTGGATACACAAGCGAACTGGGTGTTTTTAGAAACAATTTCGGGAACGCAATTCGAGCGTTTTTGAAAAAAACTGGTGGCTTTCATTACTCATTATTACGAAAAAAGTCACATGGTGTGCCGTCTCTTCTCCAGTAGTGATGGGAAATCTCAATACATTACTCCTAAAATAGTATTAAATCAAATCACCTCCACCTCTAGTGTTATAGCATGTGATTGCACAACTAACACCTGGTTAATTTCAGTGATGCAAGGTGAAGTCCTTCAAGAATGTCGCCTACTCTTCGTTACGGATGCTCCACCGAGTATTTCCGCTAATTTCGTACCTCAGTTTCATTCAGGTAGAGCCCACCTACAGCCCATCTACAGAGCAAACGAATGCTCTTTGTCATTAGGCACCGGTTTAACGGCCCAGCCTTTGTGTTTGAGGAAGATTGGACGATAAAGCTATCGGCTGGAGGGGTCGACACTCAGGAAGAGAGGAGAAAACAGGCAAAGAAAAGGACTATGTGAAGATCCAGTGCCTAATGGGGGTGAAGATGTGTCTGCACGGTACCCGTGCGTTTGTTTCTGAGTGTGAGGTGTGTAGTGCTTTCGGCCGTGTGTGGGCTGCAGGTGTCTCGCTCTCGTTCGATCTTTCTCTCACACTAGGTTGTACTCTTTGAGGTTGTGCTGCAGGATGGTGTCCTTGACCGCCGCGAAGACGAAGCGGATGTTCTCGGTGTCTGTGGCGCAGGTGAAGTGCGAGTAGATGATCTTGTCGCTGTCCGGGTTCAGGTCCACGAACATCTTCAGGATGAACTCGCGGCCCGCCTGTGCATCCCTCTGTGGACCTGTGAGTCGGTAAATGAGAGTTTGGAGACAAATCAGACTATGGAAGTGTATTTGGAAGTGGTTGCAGTTCACAAGTCTACCACATGGTGTCAGTGTAGGCTTCATTTGAAACTTGTGAAAAGGCTGTTACCGTCAAATTCAGGGAAGTAGTCTACAAGGTGAGAGTACATGATCTTGTCCTCCAGAAGGTCCTTCTTGTTCAGGAACAGAATGACTGAAGAGTTCTGGAACCAGGGGTAGGTGATGATTGTGCGAAACAGCGCTTTGCTTTCCTCCATGCGATTCTGCAGAAATCAGAAACAAAAATACCACAATGAAAGGGGTGGCTCAACTTCGACTGCACTGAAGACTAATGCAGATGACTGTTAAGCATCATTAACTACGGTTAATGCATGGCTAGCTGATGAACCTCAATTAATTATTTATGTATTTCGTATTATATTGCTCAATTATAATACAGAATTTTCAAATAAAATCTAAGTATATACTAATAATTAGAAATTAAATAGACAAAAATCATTACATTAAAAATGTATAATAAATTAATTAAAAATAATTGATAAATGTACATTAATTTGAATATATTTATAATTATAACAACTAAAAATAACATTATTTTAATATAAATGTTTTAATATTAATAATTACAAAATGATATACACAATGAATTCTTATTTTGATACATTATAAAAATATGTGAAATGACTAATACTACTAATATTAACACTAAATAAATACATTACAATGTATAAATATAATTAATCATTAAAACAGTTTGTATTGTACATTGTTACATTTAATGTTTTTACACATTATCAAAATATGGAATAACAAAAACTATAATAATAATATTAATGAAAAATACATTAAAAAGTATAAATGTAAATAAAACTATTTAAAATGTATATTATTAATTTTAATATATTTACACATATAAAAAAAATACATGAAATGACTAATACTGCTATTTTTACTAATAAATAAATCCATTAAAATGTATGCATGCATGCGTATATATATATATATATATATATATATATATATATATATATATATATATATATATATATATATATATATATATATATATAAATAAATAAATACAATTAAACATTAAATAAATAAATACAATTAAACATTAAAATTGTTTGCAAATGTACATTACTTTAATTTGAATTTTTTTTAGACATTATAAAAATGCAATAACTAGAAAAAACAAACTATAATATTAATTATAATAAAAAAATAAATTTAAAATAATGCAAAAAAATTATAATAAATCACCTCATTGTCAGATTCCACAAGGACCTGGTCGTATTCGCTCAAGGCAACCAGGAACATGATGGACGTGACGTTCTCAAAGCAGTGGATCCACTTCCTGCGCTCAGATCTTTGCCCTCCGACATCCACCATCCTGAGACAGAGGTGACAATGTATGAGTAGACATAAAAAGACTGGTTTGATGATTATGACTATGAAAAAGGCTGTGCCAGTGTTGTATATGGTATCCAATTGAGACCCTGAACTGAAATGACTTTAAATTCGTCCTTAAAAAACTAAGCTATGTTAACATTTGGCTTTTGAAAAAAAAACAAAAAAAAAAAACAGGCCAATTCTGAAACAGATTTTCAACATTTTCATTGGAAATGGGCTACTAAATATCTCAAAGTAACAATATTCTCTGTTCATCAAATCAAATTAGATCTAGAGGCCCTGCAATGCCACCAAAAAAGAATGAGCACTTAAGGATGGAAACCACTTGTCACACAAAATTAGATGCATCTAAAAAATCACATGTCTGTTATCATTATATTAACATTTTGGCAGGAAAATCTTGAGGGTAATTGCATTACATCTGGAATTCATTCTCACAAACATGCACAAATCAAGTCGTGACATTGTGTGGTTTCCAGGTATCAACTGTTTGGATAAAACTCGGACTCACGCGTTTCTAACGTGAACTGAACAAGACCAGCTCAAAACATGACAGCAGAGGTTAATTTAATATGGAGATTTAAAGTAGTATTGAAACAGGACAATAAGCACGTAATTATGATTTCATCATGCCGCTGGAGAGTTTGAGGTCAGGAGAACAGATCTACGGTCAAGTATGGAGCCGATCGTCTTCAGTTCTGGTAAAATGGTGACATTGTAAGTGGTGAATTTCACAAAGGAAGCAAAACTAACTAACAAACAAACATTTATAGAGATGCCACAAACAAAAAGAGAACTGTAGAGTTTCAGATGCATGCTGGGGTTAGTAAGATAGGAAACGGACAGGATGGACAGGGTGAATGAGCGATGAAAAAGCGTGTTGGCACTGTATTAGTTAAGCCCTGAGACAGATGGAAAAACAGACAGGTGTGTAATACATGCTTACTCGCAAAGCAAATATTGAATATGAACTAAACAAAATGCATTCCTGGGCCTTGGTATGTCATGAACAAAAATCAATACGATGACAGTTTTCTGGAACAAAAAGTTTCTTCATCTAGGGGCTCTTCTGGCCTTATAGATTTTTAGAAACTTAACTTTAAATACTTTTCATTCTAGTTTGACAAGTCCAGAAACATTATCCCATTAGAAAATATACACAAATCTTTTGTTCTGCAATTCATACTCCTTTCCACCACAATTTTGCATAAAATGGCCGACTCCTTTGTCTCACTAAGTTGAATTTTATAGCATTTTATGTAAGCTAAATACATCCAATTAAATAAGATCCACACTTCTGTATCATTTGACAATCGCCAGTTGATGACACAAAATGACAAAAATATTGTCCGATATTTAATGTGATTTTTAGTTTTTTTGCCATACATTAAGCCTCAAGCATACGTCATCTTTCATCTCAAACAAGTAACACTTGGTAAACGAGTACACTAACTTTTGAAAAAAAAAAAAATTATATTTAAAATTTATATTTTTTTAAATATTTTTAATAGTGCTGTCAAACGATTAATCGCATCCAAAATAAGTTTCTGTTTACATGTGTACGGTGTTTATTATGTATATATAAATACACAAACAGTATATTTTTTGAAAATATTTACACACACACACATACATAATTTTGGATGCAATTAATCGTTTGACAGCACTAATCTTTAAATATTTTGGTTTTATAAACTGATCATTATCACAATAAATATTACAAATATTTTATTATTTTTTGAATTTCTTTGTTGTTTACATTATCGTAGTTTTAAACAAATCAAACTTCTGCGGCTTACTGGTACATTTTAAGACGATGTCTGGGGGTAAAAAACAAATAAAATAAAAACAAGAAATAAAGACATGGTATTAAAAAAAAGAAAAGTTTACAATACTCTTATATAGATTTATATAGCTTTTTATCCTATTATATAATTATATATAAGCTTTTTATATTTATGATATTTTATAAGTAGTCTTATTTTTCTTATTTTCTTTTAATTAGTAAATGTTTTGGAAATTTTATAGCATGTTTGCCTATAGTTTTACATCAAGTTAAAGGGGGTCATATAAAGTTGATTGTATTGAGATGTGTGTTGGCAGTGCCTGTACACAACCATCCTATAATGATAAAAATCCATCCAGTGTTTTTTTTTTAATCTCCTAATATGTTTTCCCGTCTCAAATCGAGCTGTTCGTCTTGTGATGTCACAAGATCGGAGGCCCCTCCCACGATTGTTGATTGACAGGAGTGTTTCAACACGGACTCGCCCTGAGCGAGCGGTCATCACAGTCCGCCATTGTTTATACGCTGGAGCAGAATGGCGTCTAAGCGATTCTTGGGTGTAATAACGAACACAGCAGTCGTTTTGATGATCCTAAATCAGAACCGCTGAAGACGCAGAGGCTGAGTTTTGTTTTCGAAGGGAATAGTTCCCCAGATCAACCTCAATTCTTTCATGTTTGCGCG
Source organism: Barbus barbus (assembly GCF_936440315.1). Taxonomy (NCBI): domain Eukaryota; kingdom Metazoa; phylum Chordata; class Actinopteri; order Cypriniformes; family Cyprinidae; genus Barbus; species Barbus barbus. The sequence goes on from NC_136727.1 coordinate 12,676,735, forward strand.
AATCATTTCTCACCAGACTGCCTTATAAACGAGGGTCAGTTTAAAGCTGGTTTTGCCAAGAAGCTGCTCCTGAAAAAAAGGATCGGTACCAACTATTCGTGTTCCTGCTGCACCTCCAGAAGATATTGAGTGTAACGTTTTATTAACCTTTATATTAATCTTTGCTAATGTTTCACCATGAATGTGGCTAAAGTTTACACTAACTTTCATTACGTGAAATCAAGTGTTCATTACGGCATGTTATGTACGACGTTCTCAATATAATTAATAATTCCCTGTTTGTAATGAACAATGCATTATGGTTATGGTGTAATAAACTGTGTACGCTGTGGTAAAGTTAACGTGGTAACAGTACATTAAGCTTACTTTTGTAGATGGTTTTTAACGGTGTCTGTTAGTGATTAATAAGTAATAAAAAAAGGTGTTGTAACAGTTATAACTGCATGAAGATGAATGGTAACTTTAACACAATACCAGCAAAATACTGTTTGCATCCTGCAAATGCATATGATTCAAGACTATAAACACGCTCATTTATGTTTTACAATATAACAACATGTTATGTTATCTGATCAATTATTTGCTTTTGCATAGGCTAGCACATCAGAAGAATTGGACATGGTCCAACATGTGGCCAGCCATTGTGTGTGTTGTGTCACGCCCCACAGAGCAGAGGGGGCGGGGTGAGCAGAGCTCATTAGCATTTAAAGGCACATGCACTGAAATGGCGTGCTGAACAGAGAGCTGTTTTTGACCAGGTAAAATTAGTGTTTTCTTACAATACTAACGAGAATTTTTAAAGTATATTACAAAATTTTCATTTAGACCCTAAAGAATCATATTAACTTGTACAAAAATGCCATTATATGACCCCTTTAAAGGAAAATGAGAAATGTTAACTTGGCAACTAGCTGAAATCTTTTTTGTTAAGAAACTTTACTTGTTTTACTTTTAGTTTTCCCCTGCCTACAGTTGAAGAATCACCCATATGTAACTGCATTTTACATTAAAGTAAGCCAAATAGTACGGTTTCATGCGTTATATATTACATTAAAGCAGGTGAATGACCAAACAGTTTTTTGTTTCATTTTCTGAAATTGAAAGTGCATTACAAGAATACAGGCCATTCCCAGTTCAACAGTCAGGTAACGCTCATTGCTCCTAAATTAATAGAAAAGTACGGAGACAAACTCACAGGAGATTCCAGCTATTATCCAGGAATAATCAGAGCAATTCTCAACCGTGCTATTTTTTTCACCCCATCACACCTTAACTCGGGCTCGGTGAGGGAAAACATAAGAGAAGGGTTTTATTTTATGTAGGCAACAGTCTCGCTAGCTCAGTCTCTAGCGGCCAGACGTAAAGCTTTGATAAATGGACTCCTTCAGGAGCTACAACCTAAAATAAAGCCTCTTCAGCCAGCCTCCATTCCTGCAGGAGGTACAGCTGACCTACTTACAAGGATAAGCTCTCTTACTCTGGAGGATGAGGAGCCGGAGAGGAAGACAACTCAACCAGAATCTTTAAATGGCTGAGGTTGAGGAGTTTAGCGTGCAACCATGTAGGTTACTTAACAAAAACACTTCACCTGCATTTCGTAACATCATCTACAGGTTTTCTGCATTCAATAGTAGCAGTCACCTGAAACCTCAAGTGGCCTTAAAGGTGACATTCCAGATCTACCATGACATTTACCTGGAATGTGAACCTGCCACCTTCCAGAGCAGTTTAGAAGTGTTTGTTTGTTTGTTTTAAATACCCAATAAACATTCGCAAGAACGTTATTTGTACATGTCAAGCGCGGATCAAGAGGGAACCTTGTTGTAAGCGAAGTTATTTCTGGCGCCAGTGTGCGTAGGAGGGGTTTGACACGCTGGCTTCCAATCGATTTGCGCGCTTTTGTGATACACCTCTCTTCAGAGGCATTCTCTCTCATCTCGGCTCTAAACGGGGGGTTGTGGAGGGCTTCTTGTTGCCGTATCACCTGCCGAGCTGTGGTTCGGAAATGTTCCCCCTTCACGGGCCGGAGCTCAAATTCCTGCCTGTGTGGTAATGTTCTCGCGTGTGCAATGGATTCTACTCTAAGGCCTCGAGTTGCAATGTTTAAAAGGTAAAATTGTGTCTGGTGCTGCTGACTATTGTTAAAAGAACTGGTTTTATACAGTTTCTGTAGTATGGACTTTTTAATGGTATTACAAATCCTACTATGCCCAAAGGTAACATCGCAATTTCTCATTATGAAATTAATAACCATGATCGAAATCTTTATTAAAGTAGGCTTGGTAAATTTGCAGGTACTTTCGCCAAAGAATACATTGCTAGCATTCAAAAAAAGTCAAAGGCAAAAACAAAAATCAAACTAACCGACAAAAACAAAATGCAAAACAAATTGAAATTCATCAAAATTAAAAACAGAATTTAAAAAAAATCCTTCATGTCACCACCTGCTTTTTAAAATTCGATTGCTAAATACTTCTTAATGTATTTAAATTAATTAATTTCATATCCATTCAAAAACAAAATGAAAGGCAAACCAAAACAAAGCAATATTGTTCTAAGGCATAAAAACTAGGGGTGTAATGATTCATCGATATGGATCGATACGATGTATCGATATCTGTAGTATAAATAGGCACCTTTATTTTGGCACTGTCCACATTTTCACATAATGTCCGTCTATGCATTACCACCAACGCATGCAGTCTAGTTCAAACTCACGTGTAAGGACTCGTTATAAGGAATGCCCGAAGGCACAAGGCGAGCATAAAAGACGCTTGGGATTGTTGGCGGATCAGTCGAGCGCTGTGTGAGAAGTTTTCTGCACACACATCTGAAGCGCACGCACACAGACAGCCGCATCTACACCGCGCGGATACTGAATTGAGCTCTCTTCCGCTTTTTTGTGCATGGATGAATAAATACAGACAAAATTACATCAAAATGCGGGTTTTGGCAAATATCCTAGTAAACACAATCGGTTAGGCATATGTCTTAACGTAAACAGTTGAAAAAGAAAATGCATGTGTATCAGTAGGCTATATTAAATCCGTGCTTTCGTTCTTAAAGTGAAAGAAAGCAAGCTAATAATAATTCTAATGTTGTCAAAGAAAAATACAAGTGCTTACTGCTCCTGACTAAACCTTTGTAACATCAAAAATGATTAATCTATATTTAATTTATACAGTGAAGACTATGCAGTTTTTTTTAGATTTGAGTATTACATTTCTGTAGCGTACCTGAAAATTTATTTTAGACTGAGCTGAAAAACCTAAAAAGCACTGTTTATTGAACTTGTGTCTTTGCTCTATTTTATTTATTTTCTGCTATTGCTTGTAATTTGGTTATCTGTAGAGAATATTTTTTGGACTGAGCCCATAGTAGCAGCCAGAATTGTTTATTTTCTGATCTATATAAAAAATAAAAAAAAAGTGTAGGCCTATTTTGTTGTTGTTGGTGTTGTGGTGTATGTCCCAATTGAGGTACAGGATGTAAAAATTTCAGATCAATGTTCATGTTATATATTTTGGTTGCATTTGGGAGTTAAAATAGCATTTAGCCTAAATAGGTATATAATATCATTAAATTACATTTAAATAAGTATATAATTTCATAATATCAATATGTCGATCGATATACTCCTGTATCGAATCGAATCGTAGAATTTTGAGGTATCGGCAAATATCGTATCACTGGGTATGAGAATCGATATCGTATCGTATCGTGACGAACCATCCAATTTACACCCCTAATAAAAACAGTGTTGCTATGAATGAACCCTTATGTCTCCAACCATCCTTCAATCCCCTGAATTTCGTACGCATAAACTACAAAAACAAAAAAAAAGATGAATGTTAATGAAGTTAATGATGCAAAGAGGTTAATGACTAAGAAGGACATTAACAGCCACTAACGTCACAGAAATGTTGATAAATGTATAGAACCTCGTTCGTTCAACTGGCCGAAGTGGACCAGATCAACGCACTGATTCGCAAAATGTTACAAACATGAAGACATTAAAACTGAGGGAGGAATCCTGTCCAACATTATGATCTACCTGAAAATGATGCTTTGCAAGTCGAAGGGATACTCAATAATCCCTGTGGTAGGGATGCGAACCCTAAGCACATCTTGCTGAGTCGGCAGATACGACGGGTCTGCGATACGGTCCAAATCGCTTAGATAGCTAGAGACAAGGAGAGACGAAGAGAGACAAGGAAGAAGAAAGAATCAAGCATGGTAGCAGATCCCTAGAAAAACATTGAGGGAACGCTGCTCGGGATCCTGGGATGCGACCCCACAGCCTTCATCTTACTCTGCTGACGATCACTACCGAGAGTTCCACAAAAACAACACTCTTTAGGAGTTGCAAAGAAACAACAATAGCAAAGGTTGAGCCCCGGGTGGGTGAGAGAATGCGATCAGGAAAGGCAGCAGTGCAGTTGCAGCAGCAGGTTAAAGGTCAGGAGACAGCGGCGGCAGTGTGGGTGTGCCATGGGATTGGCGATACCTGAAGATTATATTTTCCAGGTCAAAGGGATACTCTATGATGCCAGTAGTGGGCACTCGGACCCTCAGCACATCCTGCTGGCTGGGCACATATCCCGGAGACGATATACGCTCTAAATCGCTAAGGTAACTGTGGGATGAACCGGTGAGAAACAAAGGCATGTACTTTTGTATATATACAACTATATAAGTAGTCCCAAACGGAAACTCACAAAAAAACATGAACTTTTCATATTTTCCAGGCAGTTTTGGAAAAACTGTAAAATGGATTTAAATATGGTTAAAAAAAAACATTAAAAGTATAAATCTGTAAATATTCAAACCAAAAAATAAACATTTTAACTCATCCTCATTGTTCCAAACCTGTCTGATTTTCTTTCGTAGAACACAAAAGAAAGTTTAAAGAATTTTTATGCTGCGTTTAAACTGGTCGAGACTTATCTGATTACAGGCCACGGCGTGTCAGTGCCGGGTCTAATGCATTTTGACATGAGTGCGAATGAGATTTAAGGGGATTTTCAGACTTGCATTTTGTTTGCTTCTTCCGAAACAGGGATTAAAATGTTATAATTGACTTCGAATGTAAGCGGCAAACCTCGCATTCGGAGTCAAATCCAGTCGCAGCTGAAGACTTGAAATCAAGTGATGCTTGTGTGGTGTTGGCTTATTTTATTACATTTAGGCCCGGTTTTACAGACAGGGTTTAGGCCAGGAGTGCCCAATCCTGCTCCTGGCGATCGACAAAGTTCAGCTCCAACTCTAATCAAACACACCTGAAGCAACTAATTAAGGTCTTCAGGATCACTTGAAAATTAAAGGCAGGTGTGTTTGATTAGAGTTGGAGCTGAATTTTGCAGGACAGTCGATCGCCAGGAGCAGGATTGGGCACCCCTGGCTTAGGCTAAACCAGGATTAGGCCATAGTTCAATTAGGACATTCAAGTAATTTTTATAAACATGCTTAGAAAATAACATTACCGGGGTGCATCTTGAGACAAAACAAATGCACTGATATTTTATAAAATCAGTCAGTGCAAGTTTATTTCAGTTGAAACAGCTCACTTATATTTTAGTCTAGGACTAGCCTTAAGCCTTGTCTGTGCAACCGGGGGGATAAAGTGTATTAAATGTAATATTTGTCAGATACAATCATTTCAAATGTTATATACACATAGTAAGGACACTGTTAAAAAATTCCACGTGACATACGTGATGTCACGATGTCCTTATTACGTTTCTGGGCCTTTAACGTAGTAGTTGCATTGCTGTCTATGGAGGATCAGAAAGCTCTCAGATTTCATAAAAAATATCTTAATTTGTGTTCAGAAGATGAAAACGATGGTCTTACGGGTTTGGAACGACATGAGGGTGAGTAATGACAGAATATAATTATAATATAATTATAATATAATAATAATATAATGAGCAAAATATAATTAACGTTACGGTTATCTTTATAGATAATTCGTAGTATGAACAGGCCATACATCTATACATCTATGACTTAATACAAATATGCTTCGAACTGACCGCAAGAAAAGATGTAGCTTTCGACAATTCAATTAAAAGCAATACAATTTAAAAGGAGCTAATGGCTAATGACAGCACACACTTACTATTTAGTGGAGTCAGAGAGCTGGTACTCTCGCCTGCGGTCGTAGGCTTCCTGGATGCCTGGATCTGACCAGAGCTTCTTTATTGCACTGACATAAGGCTGGTCAAAGGAGCAAACCTTCTCCACATCGACCTCTCGCACCAGCAGAGCATTGCTCTGTGGATAAAGAGAGACAGTAAAAATCCCATTTTATGACTTAATGGCTGTGTAATACTAATGACTTCCAGCGGGTTTTCGGACCAACTAGAACACAAGTTGTTGAGTTAAACTTTAAGGATCTACTTTAGGAAATATTAACTGATTCTTCAAAACCAAAACATGAGAATAATTAACCGTAATCCTGCACTGAAGAAAGACAGCTGACCGTGGTGTGACAGCAGTAAAATTTACAAGCGAGGCTTGTAGTGCTTTTTATAGCCACGTTTATGGCCTATCTGGGTTTGATTTGCATCTCGACGTGCACTCTGGGCATCAAAGAGATGATTACAGCAGAGCAACGGCGGCGGATTGTTCAGTGTGCAACAGTCACCTTGTTCTCTTCATATTTGAACGGGATCTTGAGGTTCTCCGTGGCACGGATCATGGACTGCATGGAGGTGAAGATGTTCTGGTAGACGAGTTTGGTGAAGCCACGCTTGTCCTCGTCGGTATAGCCCGCCCCGTGAATGATGCGCATCTGTTTGATGAACGTACTCTTGCCGCTCTCGCCCGTGCCTGAGGATGAAGAAACAACAACATTGGAGCAGGGTTAGATCATATTTTGGCTTCAGTTTCATATCAGCCTCTGGACTTTTGAGAGCACCAAGGATATCAAAGCCTATCTGGAGCTTTTTCGCATTTGGCTCCAGTTTGGATCCGGCTTTTTTGAAGGTTTCAGACGAAGGCAACACTTGCGAAGACTCCAGATGATGCCAACTTTATAAGGATAATAGTTTTGTATGTTGATCCATTCACAAGTCGTAACTGCTGCCTAACACGTTTGTTGTTTGCTTAATGGAGTACACTGTTACCTAACCACATAACATGTCCATATGACATTAATATACAGCTATAATAGTTTCTTTGACAAGTAATAAAACAAGTATTTGCTTTGAAAATGTGTTATGAAAAATTCTATATAAACCTGAAAATTAAGAATATCCCAGTTTGAATATTAAATCGAAACCATTTATTCAATCACTAATTAAATTAAAAATCTTTAAGGCAGCACTACAAACTACAATAATGAAATGTTTTAAATTATTATTATACACTGGACTTCAATATGATAAACAGAATTAAGATTACTAAACACTTTTTTGTATTAGAGAGCATTTAATAGGCCAATTATTTAATAAAATAATATACAGGAAATTCAAATTCAGTTGGTTTATTATATATATTAGTCTTCATTAGCCTTGTGTTGACAAACAAACATTTTCTACAAAATAAAAAAACTAAAATATATTACATGTACACACATTTCATATCAATATGAAAAATGGTGAAAATTTTCACTTTGCAATTAACAATCTTTGTATTATTTACAACTTCGACCAATCATTTTTACAGTCTTGTGCGGAAAAGCAGCACGCTGTAATTTGTGACAGGTGCTAAAATGTACCAAAATATATATACACACACAGGTACATCTAAAAAAATTTGAATATCACGAAAAAGGTCAATATTTTTTGTCACTCATTTCAGAAAGTGAAACCCATATATTATACAGAGTCATTACACAGAGTGAAATATTTCAAGCCTTTATTTCTTGAAATTTTGGTGATTATGGCTTACAGAATGAAAATCCAAAATTCAGTGTCTCAGAAAACTAGAAGATTACATAAGATCAATAAAAAAAGAATATTTTAAACACAAATGTCAGGCTTCTGAAAAGTATGTTCATTTCTATGCACTCAATACTTGGTTGGGCCTCCTTTTGCATGAATTACTGCATCAATGCGGCGTGGCATGGAGGCAATCAGCCTGTGGCACTGCTCAGGTGTAACGGAAGCCCAGGTTGCTTTGATAGCGGCCTTCAGGTCATCTGCATTGTTGGGTCTGGTGTCCCTCATCTTCCTCTTGACAATACCCCATAGACATTGAACCAGCTTTTGGTACCTTTGGCAGTGTGGGCAGGTGCCAAGTCCTGCTGGAAAATGAAATCAGCATCTTCATAAAGCTTGTCAGCAGAAGGAAGCATGAAGTGCTCTAAAATTTCCTGGTAGATGGCTGCGTTGACTCTGGACTTCAGAAAACACAGTGGACCAACACCAGCAGATGACATGACGGCCCAAATCATCACTGACTGTGGAAACTTCACACTGGACTTCAAGCAACATGGATTCTGTGCCTCTCCACTCTTCCTCCAGACTCTGGGACCTTGATTTCCAAATGAAATGCAAAATTTACTTTCATCTGAAAAGAGGACTTTGGACCACTGAGCAACAGTCCAGTTCTTTTTCTCCACAGCCCAGGTAAGATGCTTCTGACGTTGTCTCTGGTTCAGAAGTGGCTTGGTAGCCCTTTTCCTGAAGATGTCTGAGCGTGGTGACTCCTGATGCACTGACTCCAGCTTCAGTCCACTCCTTGTGAAGCTCTCACAAGTGTCTGAATCAGCTTTGCTTGACAGTATTCTCAAGCTTGCGGTCATCCCTGTTGCTTGTGCACCTTTTCCTACACAAATTCTTCCTTCCAGTCAACTTTGCATTTAATATGCTTTGATACAGCACTCTGTAAACAGCCACTCCTTTCAGTAATGACCCTCTGTGACTTACCCTCTTTGTGGAGGGTGTCAATGTTCGTCTTCTGGATCATTGCCAAGTCAGCAGTCTTCCCCATTATTGTGGTTTCAAAGAATAAGAGATACCCTGAATTTATACTGTAGGGATGGTCATTAATTGAAACTCAAATGTAAATATTCTAATATTTTGAGATACTGATTTTTGACTTTCATCAGCTGTAAGCTCTAATCATCAAAATTAAAACAAAAAAAACTTTTGAAATGTTTTACTTTACATGTAATGAAAATAAAATATGAAAATTTCACATTTTGAAACAAGTTACATGAAAAAACTTTCACAATATTCAATTTTTTTTAGATGTACCTGTATGTGTTGAACAGTAGTAAATTGGAGTACTTTTTAATTTTGTTTACAACAACCCTATATTGAAATAAATAAAAGTTAAAATAGAAACCTTAAACGGAGAAGTCTTTTGCTTTTCTAAAAGTACGGGATACAAACTTATGCTTTCAAGTTCAGGATCTAATCGTGCCATTAACCATATTAACATTATGTAAACGAATGCAGCAGCACTTAAAGAAATCTTATAAAGCAACATCTCTCTCTGTGCATTTCTTAGGTCCTGACGACTCAAGCCAGTAAAAACGTTTTTTAAAAAACGTTCTCAAGCCATTGCCAAAGTTCAACAATATGACTTCCCTGGAAACTTGGGAGGTCTTGGACCGGCAGGGGGAAAAACAAGTCGAGTAACTGTTCCAGTTTTCAAAATTTATCACGTTCTTGACAATACAGTGTCAACAGTTGGGAAAGTCGTGCTAGGATTGGTATGATAACCAGTCGCACAGGTTTAGTCTTGGCGCAAGTATGATTCCAGTATTGACATCCTTGACAACTGCCATTTATTTAAATAAACAAAAAGAGACTAATTCAAAACCATGAACGCAGGCCTATAAATGGCGAATGGCTACATAAGAACTCACCTTTCAGGTAAGGAACCCGATGTTTTTTTATGAATTTGTAATTGAAAACGCCACAATCGTTTGGGCTTTATCAAATTTCATGAGACACAAAAACAAGTTATTTTAAATTAGTCTCAATTACTAGGCATTAGAAATCTTCTCTGGAAGTCATGGCCAAGTGGTTCATAAGTTGAACTCATACAGGAGATGCAGGTTCGATTTCCCATCGTTTTCCTGTCCCATCTCTCCCTGAGCTGAGTCATGGCTAGTTTTAACTCCAACAGCTGGATTGTCAAGCTCCAGTCTCTCTGCTGACTATCTGCTCGCTGTCTTCCTCTCCGTCTGTCTCTCTCTGTACTGCCGGTGGTTTGCTAACAGGGGAAACCCAATAAACAGCCTGGTTGCATAACCGCTGCTCTACTGGCTCCTTCGGCTTGCCAAATAGCTGCACCTCCCTGCAGCTTTACAACAATTGCGCCACAGAAACCAAACCAAAACTGTTTGAACATTAATGGAGCACCTTGATATCAGGTTTTCCTCCATATTAGGTCATTTTGTGTGAATCAAACACACAAATGTTTGATTGATGACAATATAAAGGCCTTAAGAGGAAACCGGAGACCTGGTAGTGAAACAAATGCATGCGCAAAACAAATAGCCGGACTAATTTAACAGTGTACTGAAATAATAGAAAGGTATTTGTCTTGGTGGCTGCAAATTGCTGTTTGCAACCTGATTTTATTTCCGTAATCGGATGCATATAAGTGAAACGGGACAGGCAATAAGAGGAAACAAAAACAAATTCCTTAATTTTATCAATCAGGAGTTGACAGGATGACAGGCTGTTAAATACCAAAATAGCACCAGACCAAATCAGAATTTGCTGAAAACCATACCTAGAAAACTCTGACTGTTATCTCACATTAGCTTTTAACCAAACCATTAGCCAACTGGCATTAGCTGGGAAAAAATACCTAAATAAATACCAATAACATTTCATAATATTACTGTTTTTACTACATTTTTAATCAAATAGACTCAGTCTTGGTGAGCAAAAGAAACTAGGCCTACTTTACAGGACCCCAAGCTTTTGAACACTAGTGTAGGTGTGCATAATAATAGGCCTACATGATAAACGTTTAGCAATATAAATGGATAAAATTAGTTCCCAAGCAAATATAGGCTCATTTCCAGAGGTAGAAAATTATGAAAAAAAAAACAAACAAAAAAAACCTTTAGAATAGGGTAAACTGATGAATCCCATTGATATGTACTGAAGTAAATGGTGTCCAATTCGATTTCATGAAAGCAAACTAAAACTAGTTTTACGAAACTACACGACAAGTCAAACATCAAGGCCCAACTATACTCTCTTTATTGGGGAAAAACAGCAGTGAGTCTGGATCCATCCTATATTCATGTCTGTGAGCTTACAGTGCAGCAAAGTGGGTTGCCATGGCAACATCTTTACAGCATTTAGCACACAGCAATGATTCAAAGAGGAGCCATACATTAGCGAGCCCTGCTCTTCTTTCACCATCAAATGTGTCAATCCTCCAACGGAAACCAAACAAAATGCCAAGTAGGAAATGGCAAATTTGTAAAAGATCATTTCTGCGTTTCAGTCATGCCATGTTGCTGTGTGCTGCACAATAACACAAGCATGATTTTGTTCATGCATCAAATGAAAACAGGGAAAGAAATAGATGCGTATTGGTGAAGCACTACTAAAAAGTCACTGTTGTGAGTCCTTTAAAACTATTTCGGAAATGTCAGTGCATCGCTACTATATCAAATATACTGCCCTCGTAATCGGCAATCACACTTCTATCTATACATCAGCACCAATCATTTAAAAATAAAAAGAACAGCAGCACATTTGGTTTAAGATTAGACACTTAAAATCTTTTTTTTTTCCATTTTAACCTGTTTTCTAAAACTTGCACAGCCATCTGATTATGCCTCAGAATTTATGTTGGTTCAATCAAAAGTTCCAGCTCTACATAACCGGTTTCCCCTGCTGGTGTAAAATGGCGGATACCCACAGAAAATCAGCTCACATCAGCTAATACACCCATGTCGGGATACAAGTGTGTGTGGGTGCTTGCCAAACACACACACACTGGAGAACTGGAAGCGAGGCTAAGACAAAGCTTCCCTATTAACAGATGTAACATTTGAATCTTGCACTGAAACTACAGTCTGCAACATTTTTACAGCATATTTAGCAGTGAAAGTCACTAAGGTCCAGCAAAAGCATATAAACGTGCACATAGACCTAAACTCCAAATAAATCTATTTAATTAAAAGAGAAAAAAATATAATATAAACAAGACAATAGAAAGTACAAATGTGAAATAAAAAAATAAAAATAAATTTAAATAAAATAACAGTAAAAAAAAAAAACACTATATATATATATATATAAAAATCAATAAAAGGTAAAACTGCAATTATAAAATTACATGAATTAGCAGTAATAAAATAGCAATAAAAAGAAAATAGAATCAAAATAAAATTACAAAAAAGATAAGATAATATAAGATAATTACAAAAATATAATAAACAAAACAAAAAAACTTTAAGGATTGAAATAAAAATCCATAAAACACACAAATAGCACTGTGCTGTTTTTAAAAGAAAGTCAGCTGCTACTACTTTGCCAGTCCCTCCCAATTTCCAAGAAAAAAAATTTAAGTAAAACAAAAACAAAAATAAATAAAAATGATTATACAAGATATTAAATATATAAAAACTCATATAATACAAAAAAATTACTATAATACAATAATATATACAAAAATAACTAAATATAAAAAAAGACTCCTCTTTCACAAAAAAAAAAAAAAAAAAGCGCACACACACAACGGAGGAAGTTTTAAAAGAAAGCCGTCTACTTCTACTTTGCCTGTTCCTCCTTCACAATACTCAACCTGATACTGGAACACTGTTAAACAAACACAAACACTACAGTCTCTGCAACTCCAGCTCACTGGTTTGAACATGGAAATCATGAGGTGTGTATTAATGGGGTATTTGCATGGTTTTAAACTCGCATGTAAATCCTAAAGCCTTATCGTTATGCGGTTGCAAATGCTAACCCAGCGTTTCATAAACACCACCACAGTGGACAGATTGCTTCTCGAGTGAGGAGCAGAGTTTGAAATCGGCTACGGCACTTTGTCCACACTTTCAAGAGCAATTCATCGCGAGTGGGCCGAGTAATACTTCAAATTCAGCTTCCATGCTGTTAGTATAGAGAAACTAAAGGACACAGAGACTTCACTAGTGATAAAATGAAACGAAATCAGGCCATATGTTGGTTGCATGAGAACAGTGTCAGTTTTGTTCTAGGTGTGTCCAAAAAAACAAACATTCTGTACAATCTTTATGAGTCATCGAGCTCCTCTGCAACACTCAGGTGTTATAGACTCTATACTCTGGCGCGCTTTTGACTCGGCTAGGTAAATATTGGCTAGAGCTGACCATGTGGTGTAACAAGAAACCTGGAAGTCCGGGTTGTCATTCAGACGTACCCGCGCCAGAAACGAGTTGCTTAGTAGCACGTTTTTGTGAATAAGGTATTCAAGTGAGTGACGGACAAGATCCTTTTCCTTGCTTTCTTTCTCTCTGGATCTCTGCATCCGGATCATGTGACACAGCAACAGTGTGCATTCATGTGTGCAACAGAAGTGTGGGCTGAAAATGAAGAGTGGTTGCCCTCGGCTCAAGTCCCCCCAGCAGAGAACGCCAACACACACACAAGCTTCTCTCTACCTCAATCGCCCTGTATCTTCAGTTCCTCAACCAGAGAACAAAACGCAGCTTATACACTTGTCAAAATGATGCAAATCAATGAATGAAAATAGCTGATGAGGAATGCAAAATTGGTTCATTGAGTCTGTGCTCACATTTTGCAACGTTTGTAGGGATGCCCGATACATTGGTATTATATCGGTTATCAGTCGATATAAAAAAAATTCTCATTACATATTGGATATTTCATTATACATGCAGATTTCAGCCTTTTTTTTATACCGTACATGATTGTTGCGAGACCAAAATGTACTAATTTTAATATCGATTAAACATAGTAATTATAGGCCAAGATGTCAAAATCTGTTCATCCCAATTCATATTTTATTTTCATTTTATTTTTATTTATCATATTTAATCAAACTATGTAAAATATACATTTACTTTATTAAAAGGTGATATGTTTAAAAATAAAAATTTGTTGGGTATGTGCATGAATGATATATCGGTACCATAACGGTTATCGGGTGGTATTACAGATTTTTTTACAGTACATATTGGATAATTAATTGCACATGCAGATTTCAGCTATTTATTTATTTACATTTTTCACGCCATACATGATTATGTTGCAGCACCAAAATTTACTTTACTTAATTTTAATATTGGTTAAAACATTAATTATTGGCCAAGATGTCAATATCTGTTCATCCTAATTTATATTTATTAAATTTCTACAAACTATGTAAAACGTACTTTTATTTTATTAAAAGGTGATGCGTTAAAAAATACATTTATTGGGTATGTGCATAAATGATATATTGGTACCATATCAGTTATCGACCGATATTACAGATTATGTACATTTCAGTCGACTTAAAGTTGATCTTTAGTAAATCTCAAAGTTTATATCCATTGTTCATACTGAACATTATAATGTTGTAATGGAAAAAGAAAACATTTGGTAACACTTTAGTACAGGGACCAATTCTCAATATTAACTAGTTGCTTATTAACATGCCTATTATTAACATACTGACTGTTTATTAATAGTCATAAAGCACATATTCTCAAGGCTCGCAAAATTTCTAAATCCCTGGTAGCCCTTCGGGCAGGTACTCTTCAGATTTTGGTAGCCCGAAAATTAATTTAACTAGCCCAAATAAATAAAGAACATAAATGTCATAAAAAAGCATTTTCAATACACAAATATCAACGAATATCAAGGAAAGAGTTTTATTTTACTATTTACAAGGTATCTGCAAAATTCTTAAAAATTAAGGCAATTTGAAAAATTGTTTCTTATACCATTTAACGTAAAGGCCTTAAAAACTCTTCAGTTTAGTTGTATCAAATTTAAGGACCCGTGGGAGCAATGTTCCCTCTAATTGTTTTTCTTGTTGAGCAAATCTTTTCTCTTTTGGGCGGACATTTCGGTCACCTGAGCAAAAGCATTCTTTATACCAGACCTACAGCACGCACACAAAAAAGTGTGTAACTTTTAATTTGAATGTGCTATTTATATTTGATTTGACCCTTGATGTAACTAAATGTACATTTTAGGTGACCTGAGAAAACATTTTTACTGAACAATACACTGCAGTTCAAAAGTTTGGATCAATAAAGTTTTTTAAAGAAGTTTCTTTTGCTCATCAAGGCTGTATCTATTTGATCAAAAATACTGAATATTATTTCACAAAATAAAATTGTGAAATATTATTGCAACTTAAAATAAATGTTTTCTATTTTAATATACTTTAAAATGTAATTAATTCCTGTGAAGCAAAGCAGTATTTTCAGAGTCACATGAACCTTTAGAAGTCATTCTAATATGCTGATTTTTAATCAATGTTGGAAACAGTTGTACTGCTTTTTTTTCTTTTTTTATACTGTATTTTTTGGGACCTGTGATATTTTTAAAATGTAAAAAGTTAAAAAGAACAGTGTTTAGTCAAAATAGAGATTTTGTTACAATACAAACTGTTCAAACTTTTGGGGTCAGAATTTTTTTTCTTTCTTTTTTTTAAAGATACTTTAAAAAAGTTTAAAGAAAGTTAAATAAACTTTATTCAGCAAGGATGTGTTAAATGGATAAAATTGATAGTAAAGACTTCTATTGTTAGAAAATATTTCTATTTTGAATAAATGCTGTTCTTTTAAACTTTTTATTAATCAAAGAAAAAAGAAAGAGGTTCCAAATAAATAAGCAGCAGCACAAGTTTCAACACTGATAATAAATCAGAATATTAGAATGATTTCTGAAGGATCACGGGACACTGAAGACTGGAGGAATGATGCTGAAAATTCAGCTTCGATCACAGGAATAAATACTATTTTAAAGTATAGGTATTAAAATAGGAAACCAATATTAGAAATTGCAATAATATTTCACTATATCACTATTTCCAGCACTTAATCAAGCCACTCTTCTTTAATACATGAGGACGTTTTATTTCACATGTCATTGCGTTTGTGTTGTCTCTCTTGTTGAGCGCACCGCAACCATTGAAGTATTCAGTTTCTACAGCGACTCATTTGGTGCATATCGTTCTCTTTCTATGAAACCGTTTCTAACTCTGTCGTGACATCAGCTCTATAGCGGTTTGCCCGAGCATTGCTATTCTTCCCCTTTTACTGCGGCATTCAATCAAATGGCTTCCCAACTCATTTTTGTGTGCGCGAGGCACATTATTTCTTCTGCGCGGCCGGCGCGCACGCTCAGCTTAGAGGGAATATTGCGTGGGAGCCCTGTATTTAAGGTAGCCCGTCAGGCAGGGCAGTGATACATAATTATTATAATTCATTTTTGGAAATGCTACCAGTTGTTGGGAGATTGATGAAATATATTTTTGAAATATATAGAGGTTTTGATAATTTCGAATGGAATATTTTGACAAAAATTACAAAAACAATTTACTGAAAGTATAAATAATTAAATATGGAATAAAAATTCTAGTAAAACAAAGCAATACAATCAGCAAAACGTGTTAAAATAGTTGGAATACAGAAGATAAACACCTTTCTAGAGTTTGAACAAGCATCGAACCTCAAATAAATTTCGAAAATCACATGCAGCAAAGTCTTACAACACATTACTTTGGAAGGAAGCTACATCATGTCAGGAAAGCTAGTCACGCTAACAAGTTAATCAAATATTCAGACCGAGGGCAAAGGCTTCAGATAAGACATACCATGCTTATTTAACCAAGCTTTAAAAATCCGGTTCAACCAGACATCCAAAACAATAGTTTTTCTTGGAATAACCTTAGGCGAGGAAGTCAAAGTGTTTGAGAACACCAAGGGAAAAAAAGGACATTATAAACCTCAAAAAGGACTGGAATTACAAGAATAAACACAGGGTTTCTGCAGGTTTTTACGATGGCAATTTTAAGACTTTAGGACCTTTTTAAGACCAAATAAAGATTTAAAGAATAAACTGAAGGGAACGCAATAAATCAATAATTTTTTTTAAAGGTAAATGTCTAGGGAGCAAAAGTTGTTTTAGAAACACTACAAAGTTTGAAAGCGCAACTTCCAACCGATCTCCATTATTTTTTTATTCATTTCAAAGAATATAGAAATAACTTTTACTGCACCTTCTGATCACCCAGCAAAAAAAGGGATATTCTTCAGCATTTTTGGCTTGCTTTCCAGTACAAATGTCAAAAGATTCTTAAATCAAGATACGGTTATTTGAGAAGCAAAATGAGATGAGACAAGCCAAGTTTCTGTGAAACTGGTCGAAATAAAGTAAGTTTGTCAATGGGCTCAAACGTTTTTAAGCATAAATTCACTTTATTTTGTTAATTTTCTCAGAAAACAAGATTTCCTGTTCACTTTGTATCTTTGCAAGTAAATGTACCTTGATTTAAGGATGCTTCGTAATTGGTATTGGAAAACAGGTCAAAAATATATACATTTTTAGCAAGGAATGCACCGTTTAATGCCGTGACTATGAATTTAAGGCTTTCTTCTCTGATTTAATTTGTGGAAATAAGACTTTCTAAGATCTTCCCAAGACCTGCAGAAGCATATTAACAAAACACAACTCTGTTGCTCTTTGAGAACTTGGCCTCGTAAGCCCTGAGCGGTGACAACTTCCTCTCAGCTTTCAGACGGAGCGGTTGAGAGTTTACCTAGCTAGAAGCAGAAGGTTAACAGCGCTCGTTGGTCATGCAAGGCCCTCTTCCTCCACTGAGGCGTATCTTATTGCTGTCTTTCCTATGCGAGTCTAGGCACAAAGGCTGGTTGTGTTGCACGAGCTTTTTAAGGACATGCGTTCTGTGAAGCACTTTTATGGGTCAGCCCACACTACACAACAAGACCCCGTGACCGTGTTTGTTCATCTACGCAATTTGAGGATCCCTCTCTGTCCAAATCCGTCGTTTTTTAACAGCAACTTGGCGCAGGGCAGCCGGATTAACTGTTTTTGCCATTTTTGGGAACAGGATTGGCTTGTAAAACCACAACCTGGTCAGAACAGGTTTCATTCTCGACGTTGGTGCTTTATGGTTTCGTCGTGCCTGCCAAGGATCAGTAAAAGAGAAGAACTAGAAAAAATTAAATCTTGACTTTCTTTGACTTCCCCAGTCTTAAACTGGGATGCAAACACTGTCCTAAATAGATTTTGCAACCCGAGTTTCAAATTAAGCCTCTGATCTAATTATTTTCATAGCTACTGCATCTCTCCTATCTGAGAACAATGTAAGGACGCGTGTTATGAAACGCTTTACGCTACTGAAATATTCTGATATAATCTCTTAGGCTTAAATTGCTGACAATCTAGCTTTGCTTACAGCCACAAATGAGCTAATGGCTCTGACACCAAAACGAAAAGCAAAGAGCAGCCTAATGGTCAGATCATGAGATGAATGTAAACTGACACTAGTGCAACTCAAAGACTCTTTAAAACACTTACTAATGCTCATTGCTAATAAATTAACATGGAGACTTTCACTAACAGTTTAATGGGTGGAAAAACCCCATTGCATTTGTTTTGTATAGTCTCATACCCTTATCCAAAAGGGCAAGGGTACCAATACCCTTCCCTTACCTATTGACCAATGAATTTCCATGACTTTTCCAGTCATTTGATTATTATATATTATAGTTTTAAAAATTACAGATTATGCTAAATTCAATTTTTTTTTTAATATTTACAATATTTTCAACATTTAACCTAAAAAAAAAAATCAATGAAAAAAAAAAAAAACATTTACTACACATTTGAAATATTTAAAATTTTTTAAACATTTTCCCCACGTAACCAGGCAAAAACAGGAAAAAATAAAATTCCAAAAACGAGATGATTTTTAAGAATATTTTAAAGCATTTCAATTACCCCACATATAACTGAGCGAAATATATATATATATATATAGGAGTTCACATTATTATGCATTGTGTACATGGGATATTTTAAATATATTTTTTACAATATGTAACCAAGAAAAAATTTTGAATATATTTTAAATACTATTTCTTCCCTTATAACAGAGCAAAATCACTCATTATGTAATGTTAAATATATATATATATTTTTTTATATTTACAGAGCAGATTCATTCACTATGTAATATTCCATGAAATTCCCTTGTATTTCCACGACCGTGGGAACGCAGGAGCCCATTAGAACTGGATCTACATTAAGTATGCATATCCCATCAGCATTCTTTTTAGAATTTTTGACATGTGGACATGCTATGGAATATCCAACAATCCTAAAAACACAATGCAGTTTAATACATAAAGTGAAATCATGCACACGAATGACACAAGTAGTGAAAGCAACGCTTCTATTTCGACTTCAACCGCATGTCAGCATCATTATGCATTAGATCCACAAAGCAATATGCGTTTGTCAAACCTCATGCATCTTCTGGCCATAATTGACGGTCACAGCAGCTGTCAGCGATGCACTTACCCAGTAAAAGGAGTTTAAGCTCTCGTCTCGCGTCTCGTTTGTCTCTCCGGAGCTGCTTGTCGATCTCGGCGTTGATTCTTTTGGACTCCTTCGCCTCTTCACTCATGCAACAGGCCATCATGGACTCCAGAGTCATCACCACAGCGTTTGGAGATCCCAACCGTGATCTGACACACTTCTACGGCCCGCTTCCCTTTGCAACCGCGTCGAAAGAGGAACAGGATAGATTTGGGGGAATGTTGTTTAAAAATGCAGGATGCCTTATGGTAGACGTAACGTTAAATCGATGAAGCAAAAGAGACCCCAGCCTGCTTATACAAACGCATTTATCAAGCAAGGCCAAAGACAGGATGAGATTGGAGGCCAGATGTGAATCTAAAGATCTCCCCTGCTATCAGACCCACTCGAGCCCTGTTTTTAGTATCTGTAATGACTACCAACCAGAGTCCCGGGGGGACACACTAGCCTGCCACGACATCCGTGCTGTCCTTTGCTGTCTCGCTAAGCTAACCGCCCCAGTGCCCAGACTCACCGCAACACTGTCCATCAGCTGCCCGGATCTCTAGCTAACACACGGCGACAGGTGGCAGAAGACAGCCATATGCGCTTTTAGAGAAGCTGCGTGTCTATATAACACTGACTACAGTGCAAACATTTGATTTTGAGTATCCAAACGCTGAAAAGTTAATTAGCTAAGCGCACTAACTAGCTTAATTGGGTGGGCTAAGAAGCTAGCTAGCCGGAATCTTTATTTACACTCCACGCGCTGATTTCACCGCGTATTTCTTTGCATCCGATTAGGGTTCAAGCATATTTAAAGTCGAAAAATTGGCGAAGGAAAATGACACAGGTGTGGGCTCCTATTAAAAAAAAAAATCGACGGAGTGAAAAAATTTCCAGATGATCGCACCGTCCCGTCCGGTGTGAGTCTCACACAAACCTGGAGCTGCGACAGCTGGAAAATGGAGCGTGAGTGACAGGGCGCCGACCCAATCGGAGGAAGAAGCGCGTGAGGGGGCGGGGCCGGGAATGAGACAAGGTTGGTGGAGGAGCGACTGTGGAGCTCGCGGGGCGTGTCTCGCCACAAACCCTGCTATTCGACTGAATGGACAACGCCCATTCCCAGTCAAACATATCTGGAGAAGTCCTGTCCTCTCGATATTTTCATAGAACACCTTTAATAGTTTCATATAATATATAAAGTCATATATATTCATATACAAAGGTTTATTACTAAGGTCATTCATAGACAAGTGGCAGGTGATTCCTAGCTATGTATGGACACTGTGTGGGAACTGCTTGGAAGAAGAGAGTCACAAATTATGTTACAGTTGTTAATAATAAAATTAAAATAAAAAAATCTGTGCTAGTAAAACATTCTACTATTCATGAACGTGAACGTGTCAGTTGTGTTGAGGTCTATGGAGAGTCAGAAAGCTCTCATTTCATCAAAAATATCTTAATTTGTGTTCTGGAATTTTCACTTTTGGATGAACTATCTCTTTAAAGTTTTGACCAAAGAAAGAAATTAATAAAGAAAGAAAGAAGATACAGTTTTTGACAATGATGCTTTTCTGCAATAAAACAAAACAAACTAAAATGTAAACATTGTAACCCATTGTTTTGGTCAACAAAAAACATAATTAATGAATTGTGACTAACAAATGAGACAACCAGTCAAAATATATATAAAACATCTTCCATGTGCTTCTCTTAGTTGGGGGGAAAATAACAGCCATTCCCATTTATACTCCTCTGCCCTGCAAAATACCCAGCATATCGTGAAATGCAGTGCATTTGGTGTCAAGACTCACAGGTATGGCAATGAACAATCAATATACGTGTAACAGTGAAAAAAGGTATAAAGGTGTCACTTTGTGAAAGGTACAGATATGTACCATTAAGGTAGGCCTACTAATATGTAGCTTTTATAAGTAAAGTGGGCTACATATGTGTACTTTTCGACAGCTTTTGTAGCCTTTTTTTCCCTTTCTTTCTGAGAATGTGGTTCTCTTCATTTGTTCAACATACCTGGTATATTATGCAATAAAGGCAGACTTTCTGGAAACGTAACTAGTTTGTAATGAACATGATGCACTTGACAAAAACATTGTTTGGGGAAACTCCCTGAAGGTTTGATGATCATTTCAATGTTTCCCATTTTGCATTGTAGGTTTTTCAAATGAAGTGGAGTCTTTGTCGCCTCTGTTTAGTTTAATTGTTGTTTTAACACGGTGATGTCTGACTGTTTGTATATGAGTATATGAGCGGCTCTACATTTTCCCTGCTGCTCAAATTAAACTTTCTGTAATCGCTTGGCTAAAAGTGAAAATTCCACCAAATTGGACAAAAATACACGATCAAGTGAAAATGGAAATTAAATGAAAAGTGTTGATTGCAGTATTAAGTTTAGATCTGCTCCTGTTGCATTATATTACAGGCTATCACATTATATTTCTTATAAATATTGAATCATATTTTCTCCTATCATGTCTTTTTTTCACATTTCGTGTCTTTTTTGTTATTATTAGCCTACCATTCACAAACGATTCTATTGAGCTTATGAACACAATGCATTGCCATTCAGAGGTGCTCTGATAAGTCATCGCTGAAGCATTGCTGAGTTTAATTTGTTCTAGTGAATTCCCTCATCATAAACAGCAGAGTGCAGACATACCATGCAAGTAAGATTCATTCCACAGTGCTTCAATGATAATAATGGGAGGTGGTTTTTATTTTTTTGAGGGTGCTTAAACTTGTGCTAGGCTGAAGTCAGTTATAATGTTCTTTGGTCTTTGCTCGCTTTCTGCAGGCTAATTTGTTTCAATAACTGTAGAAAAGAAAGTGTTATTATTAGTAACTTAAATTGTGATTACGTTAAATACAAATTCAGTCAGATTAAAATTAGTGCTGTCAAACGATTAATCGCGATTTATCGCATCCAAAATAAAAGTTTTTGTTTACATAATATATGTGTGTGTACTGTGTATATCTCTTATGTATATATAAATACACACACATGCATGTATAAAAATATGTTACATTTATATATTAAATACATTTAAATATGATATAATTTATAAAAATATAAATATATACATGTAAATACATGCTGTATGTGTCTCTCTTTATATATATACATAATAAATATACACAGTACACACACATATATTATGGGGGACCACTGTGGATGTTGTATCTGTTGCTTGTCTAAAAAAGAGAGGAATGTCACCGGCAAAAATAATGACACCAACATCAACAAGGGAGAACAGACAGAAATTAGATTCCTTTTATTAGGTGAGATGATTCTGTTTTTTTGGTTTTTAATCATAATCTCCATCCAAACAATCTAATATATAGTTATCATGTGTGTAGTCATTTGTTTCATTTATATATATATATATATATATATTATTTTATATATTATTATTATTATTTTCATTTTTTTGTTTCACAACAAGATAGAAGGTAAAAGTTATTTGTAGACTTTTTTTTGGTCTCTAAAAGTAAAGTAAATTTAGTCAGGGCTTTAGATGTGATGAAAGCAGATAAATGTCACTGGGGTTTGTTCCATCATCTCTTGAGGGAAATTAACTGGCGTGTGTTCATATACAAGCTGATTAGATCAGGTGATTCTCAAAACTAACCTTTCTTGTTCCATTGGTAGTTTTTGTGGCTGTATGACTTCAGTTTCCCTCTGCTATATAGTTAGACAGTACAGCAAAAGTGAAAAATTCATTTTTTGGCTTTCATTTAGGCACGAGAGAAAGTGGAAAGAAAACGAAAGGTGTAGCTACACTAAACTGGTTTTTCAGAATACCTTCCAAGCTATGTGTGCAATGACAGATGCCATGAAGAAGCTAACGATCCCATACTCCAACCCACAGAACGAGGTTATCAAGAAACCAAGTGTGTTTTTAAAGTAACTTTAGAGCCCAGAGATTAATGAGGGTCATTTTATATCAAACATTTTATATACAAGATCCACTTTCTTTTCCTTTCCTCTGTGGTTTGGTGCCAACTTCAGGCAAACGTCAGGACAGGACGTACAAGATGCCATGCAGTTCACTGCACAGTTATATGAACAGAAAGCTACTAACAACGAGACAGAGGACAAAAGAGTGATTTACCCTCACTTCATGTGTGCCACAGACACCATAGACACCCATGCACTCTTCCACACTGTGAAACATGCCTTCATTTTACAGTTATTAAAGAAGTATGAGCTGTTATAATGAGCCCAAACTGCACCTTCGGTGGCTCAGACTGTGTTGATTTCCATTCAGAGATGGGCAGTATTTAAATTAAATGTATTTGAAATCCGTATTTAATTACTAAATACGTATTTTGTCATTTGTATTTTGCTGGACAAAAAAAAAAGAAGTGCAATTAACCTTTGTGCAACCTTATGGACATTTTTGTCCATTTTAGTTAATTTTTTTTATATAATTTTGCCTGTGTTAATGCTAATTGCATAAATTTGGGCTCAGGTGTGTATTTGTATTGGAATTTTAATATTCCACCCTCATTTCCTTTAGTAAATCTATTTTACACGAAGTACAAAAAATAGTTCCTCTCAGCGCCTTTTGGACAAAAATGTCCCCATTGAAACCCATTAAAACTGCTATTTTTAATCGCAGTGCCGTTTAACTGTAAAATGAAGCAAGTTTTGTTAATAGGCTTTCATTCTGTTGGCAAGGCTTCAAAATTAAATTTATTATTATTTTTTACCAGATGGTACCATTTTTTCAGGTTTGGTCTATAAAGGGTCTATGAAGCAAATACTCGCTTTATTCCTGTTTTCTGCTTCTGCATATTATAGAGCCAGTTGGATAAATAATGCAGCTATCATTGCGTGGGTGTGTTGGAATGGATGTCGGAGTGTGGTTTGTATGTGTCA
The DNA here is from genome assembly GCF_936440315.1 of Barbus barbus. Classification (NCBI taxonomy): domain Eukaryota; kingdom Metazoa; phylum Chordata; class Actinopteri; order Cypriniformes; family Cyprinidae; genus Barbus; species Barbus barbus. Next base: position 12,701,116 of record NC_136727.1, read on the forward strand.
TAAAAAAAAAATGTGTGTGTACGTGTGTGTTCTTGTAAAATTTGAGAGAGAAAAACTCTACTGTAAATCACAAATTCAACCACTGTGAGCACCAGCAGAGTTTTGCTGGCATCTAATGGGGAAAATGCGGTACTGCGCCCAAACTAAATTTTACTGAAAGCTAATTTTTTGAGATATCAACCTCAAATTTGGAACACAGCTTGTTTAGATTTATGGCTTTGATTTTCTAGCAGGTTTAGAGTTCAACATCTTTCATAAAGTATATATATATATATATATATATATATATATATATATATATTATATAAAATATTGTTCATAAATCATTTTAATAAACTTAAACCTGTATAACTTTATGTTTCACTTTTTAAACTTTTTTACTTCAACAATAATCTACCATGGGTCTTCTTTAAAATGAGACCAAACCTAACTCTGTGCTCCCAAGCTTCAAATTTTTTATGACCGTTTTTTGACATGGACATTTTTGTCCACTATGGACCTATGTGAAACTTTTTTTTGTTGATGCACTAGGGTTAAATACTTTGAGAGACAGTATCTTGTATTTGAAATACTCAAAATACCTAATCAAGTAGGCGTAGTTCCTTTATTTTCTTAGATAATACAATATCTTTCTTCGCATACACACACACACACACACACTATTTATGCATGCATTTATTTAACACACCAAGCTTCTTATTTACATTTCCTTGCATTTGCACATAACACACCTGTACAAACAAATACCATATGATTTTTATTTTGTATATTGTGGTCTTTCAAAAAAATTATATATTATTATTTCCTATTTATTTATCCTATTTTTATTATCTGTGTCTTGTCACTGTCATTCTGTTTGTGCTGTGCAAGCCTCTGTCACCACCAGCATAACAAATTCCTTGTGTGAGTAAACATAGGCTACCTGTGCTGAGGTCTTGCAGGTGTGAAATAAGGGTGAGTAATTAATGACAGAATTTCCATTTTGGGGTGAAATAAACCTTTCATTTGATCATGGTTCCAACTGGAATAAAATGAAAGAAACTGTTTTGGTGCTCAGTGCAAACTGGCTAAGTATTTATTAAATATACTGCTGACTGAATGTTATTACAGGACAGAAGAAAAAGCTGCTCTTGAACTTTACTTGCTAGCTGACAAGTGGCATTAACTTATTTGGCAAAAGTTATTAGACAATCTAAAAATGTTCAAGTATTAAATTAAAATAAATATTATTGCTAATGTCTGAACAGCATGTAACGAAAAAAAAATCAAATTAAAGCCTGTAGACTAATTATTATGTGAATGACCTAGGGCGGTTTTCTTGTCAAATTCAAGGGAAACACTGTCATTACAGTGTAATTTTAATTAACCTCATCTGTCAACTTGATGTCGGTGAGTCACATTACTATGGAGTGTGTGCAAGAGCATGAGCAATAAGTTACTGACCACAGCTCACGGCCACCGGTGTCGCTAATAACAAGGGTTTGTATTCTACAAAGAGCCATTTAACAGTTAAATATCAACATTTTCAGGAGTTAATCTTTACTGTTGACAGTGAAATAGCTTGATTTTTACTACACATTCTTTGTTAAAAATATATATTATAAATGCTCAACTTTTGGGGTCCATTTGCAGATGTTTATCTACACAGCGAAGTCATTTTTATTCTGGTGTAATGTACAAGATACTGAAAAATTATAAAGCGTCACTGCATGAATTTCACTAACATAAGTAGGGAAGTTAGGCATCAATAACCGGGCCCCCTGGCACTGTACACTCTTAAAAATAAAGATTCTTATTGTTACTTTCAAGAGTGCAAAAAAAGCAAAGCATGACTGGCAGGGTGAGGAGCCAATCAGAGAAAGACATTCATAATAGGTTGAGGTATGTAGGATGGAGGAACTGGAGGAGAGACTTCAAATGAGAATCAATTGAGTCAACCCCTGCTTTAACGTTTCAATTCATGGCTTGTATATAACTATTAAAATTATTTTTTTTACAGGTAGTAAAAGTTACTAATAATGATCCTGTAGTAGCTAGTAACTATTTCAGGTGACTGTCACAAATTCAATTATCAATTCTTTTTTTATTTTGTATTCTTAATTACTAATTGAATTCTATATTATAATTGTTACTAGGAAAAATAGGCTAGTTTTCTCCACACATTTAACTCCAGTGAATATATCTCAGGGAACGTTTAAAATAACGTTTGACAAAACGTGCACAATTTAAGTATTCTCGTAGCTTCGTAAATTAACGGTTGAACCCCTGATGTCATATGGACTATTTTACCGATGTCCTTGCTACATTTCTGTGCATTAATCGTAGTAATATCCTTTCTGTTTACCCTTACCAAAAAAGTAGTATACTTCAAGTTTATTTTATTAAGCATACTTAAGTTCAAGTAGTATATTTTTAAGTATACTTTATGAAGTAAGTATACAAATATCAGTGTACTAGTAGTATACTTGTAAGTGTACTATTTCAATACTCCTTGGGACTAAATTGGCCCACTTTCTAGTATATAGATGAATGCTTTTAAGTATACTTTAAGTATAAAAGTAGTAAACTTTGAGTAGACATCTAGTATACATCAATGTTTTTAGCTTGTACTGCAACTATACTAAAAGTGAACTTCTAGGTAAACTGATATAGTTTACTAATACTTTGCATTATTATTTTAAACATTTGAATGTGGGTAAGTTTCATAAATAAAAAATAAACAAATAAACAACATTTTGAACAAAAAGCTGAAAAAAGACTATGAATTGGATTCAGAATGATAATCAAAACATAGATGGAGTCGATCAACACCCCAAAGCTTGACAGTCATTATTACCTCTTCAGTGGTCGACATTTTATTCCATAATGTTACACAGTTTTGATGCTGTTTTAACATGTGGAAGCATGTTGTTTTGGTTTATTCTTCACTTGTTTTGTTTTTTTCCAGAAATTCTGTACAGAAGATGTGTACTAGCGCCCCAACCATATAACAATGAAAACACGAATTCTCGGAGCACAAGTATAGCTCAAATGTATTTTTCTAAGTATACTTAAATGTCATTTTAAGTATATTTCTGAGAAGTACATAAAGCCCATTTCTGAGAAGAACATAAAAAGTACACTAAAAGTATACTTTCCTATTTTTTAGTTTAAAAGAAGTATAATAATAGCACACTTGAATAAACTTCTTTTTCGTAAGAGAATGCAGGGTCAGAAAGCTCTCAGATTCCATCAAAAATATCTTAATTTGTGTTCTGAAGATGAACGAAGGTCTTACGGGTTTGGAACAACATGAGGGTCAGTAATTAATGACAGAATTTCAATTTTTGGGTGAACTATCCCTTTAAAGCAGGGGTTGACTCAATTCCGTCAACTGATTCTCACTTGAAGTCTCTCCTCCTTTTAACTAAAGATAGCATTATAGATAGAAATGTGGATGAAACTAAACTTGATTTCTGGTCTGTCTGTCTTTTCAGGATTGTAGATGTCGGAGGTCAGAGAGGACAGAGAAGGAAATGGACTCATTACTTTGAAAATGTAATGTCACTCATATTTCTCACCTCCCACAGCGAGTACGGCCAATCTCTGGAGGAGAATAACAGAGATCTACGTTTCTGCATCTCTCTCCTCATATTAAATTCACGGTTATTTGTATAGCGCATTTCAAAGCAGATTTTCTACAATACCATCCATTCACCGTGGTTTGGTAATTCCTTCATCATCCTCTTCCTTAACAAAATAGACATCATGGCCAAGAAGGTTCAGTTCTCAGATTTAAAAATATACCTCCCTCAATTTAAAGGCAATTTGATGCACTTTACATTTTGTCAAAGCAGTATATTTGTGATCTCGTTTGTCATACCTGATCCACTCTTTTCTTTCCTTTCCTCTGTGGTTTGGCGCCACCTTCAGGAAAATGTCAGGATGTAGGAGATGCCTTGCGATTCACTGAACAGTTACATAAACAGAAAGCAACTAGCAATGAGACCAAGAACTACAGAATGATTTACTCACATTTCATCAGCGCCACAGACACCAACAACATCCAGAGAGTCTTAAATTATGTGAAATACGCTATACCTATACATGTACTTTTTTGACCTTTTGAATGTTCTAATGAGCCCCAGACTCACTTTCATGACACTCTGCATCAGACTATAATATTGATCTCAGTGCTAATCCATTTACATTCAGAAACAGAGACTATTTTAAGGCACGTTTGTGTACTCTTCAGCCAAATTAATGTTTTTTTCATTATTTATAACAGAGCACACCTGGACTAAATGTAATTTTGTACACACACACACACACACACACACACATATAAGTTTTCGTTTTGCTTAGTAAATAATCTATATTTTACATACTAAACATGTAAATATTTGACAAAGGGACATTTTAATAGCTTTTTAATGTGATGAGAGGAACTGACTTGACACCAGATTCTAATCATTAAAAAGTGCTTTGTTCTGAGAAAAGCTTTAACATCAAGTTATTTAAAGGGGTCATGAAAAATATTTTATAATATTACATAATTTTGATATCAGGAGCGTGTCTGCTGTGATACTTCAATGTGAATGCCCACTCCCATGATTGGCTAACATTTTACATATGAAATGGGAATTACACGTGAAAACTTTTACTGCATTGTTACTGTAACAGCTGCAAAAAATAACTGATTGTGAAAAGTTTTGATTATAGAGTTCATTGAAGGTTGCAGTGCTGCACTGTATAGCCGAACACGTAGTCATGTCTACTAAGCACACGATGCAATGATTTCCTTATTGCAACACGATTTCTGCAATCTCACAAAATACTTGCATCACACAGTAACTAACACAGTAGACTCATGAGTAAAATCATTATTTGTGGTTAACATAACATGGCAATAGTTAGACATTTTGCTGCACACACTCACACCCTAAACATTTGTATCTACTTAGTGGGTGTTATGATGGTATATATCCTTACTGCGGAAGTGTCTATCTCTAGAGATTTAGCTATATTGTGTATTCTGCAGTATGTAACTTTATCTGCGTAATCATGCATGAACGAGAAAATAAAGAATGGGACGCACTTGATGGTTATTAAGTACAGTAAGCAGTGAAAATTAACTCATTGGGATGATTGTGCTGACTTACACACGCGCACACTCAGAAATTTCCTCTCTCAGACAGCATGCGATACAAATTTGGGAAGTGCATGATGTTTAATGAAGTTATTATCGCAATAAGCAGTGAAAAAGAACTCAATCCCCTGCTTGCACTGACACACTCGCACTGAAAGACAGCATGTAGTCGCGAAAACAGATCTCTTCCGTCTTTTATTGTGCTTCAATGGTCAAATATGCACACAGTTATGTCAAAATGCCCACTTTGTGGAGTATTCCCTTAAACACAGTCGGTTATGAGTTAAATAAACATTAACAGTTGGGTGAAAACTGGATGTGTATCAGTATTGGATCCGTGCAGTTGGTCTAAGGGACAGCAGTCTAATTTACCTGCTGCTGTCTGTAATTGTTAATATTAATCACTCACTGCACTTGACTGAATCACTTTTGGATCTTTAATAAGAATCAGTTCATGTTTGATTAATACTATGCAGTGTTTTATTTATGCACTTTATTCAATTTCTTTAATATTTCTTACTGCATGCTAAAAAAACGATTCATATTTACTTAAAGCACGAATAAGCATGAATGAACATCAGAAGGTATTTTATTTCAGCCGCGGAAAGACATCAATACACACAATTTTTCAAGTTTAAGTCCAAATATGTTAATTTAATCTTCTGTCTGATTTGTGGCGGATTCTGCATTACAATTGGTCAGATCGCCTGTCAATCAAACTCCTGCGAAGGGTCAATTCATGTTGTACAGCGAAACGTCTCGTCACGTAGATATAATTTTATTCATGATTCTAAAAACCACATTATAAAAACCCATACAAAATTTAAAAAATAAATAAATAAATACTATGGAAGTCACTGGCTACCATCAACTGTTTGGTTACCAATATTTTTCAAAATATCTTATTTTGTGTTCAACAGAAGAAAGAAACTCATATAGGCTTGGGACAGCTTGAGGGTGAGTAAATGATGACATATTTTTTCATTTTTAGGCAACCTATTCCTTTAGCAAGCTATCTTCTATTCTTTAGGGCAAAAATCCACAATATCTCATGACGATTTAAATCTATAATACAAAGACAGAGGATACATACATTTTCAGATGTGCTAAAACATTAGCCACATTTAAATCAAGACTCAAAACTCATCTGTTTAACTGTGCATTTGTTGAATGAGCACTGTGCTATATGTCCGAACTGACTGCAATTCATTTTATGTATAAGCATTTTCTTTAAATTTATTTTAAATCAATTTCTATATCATTTTAAAATTCCTTGTTTTTATTATTTTTATTCCCAGGTTTTTATTGATTTTTAATGTCTATTTCATTTTCTTTTATTTAAAGCACTTTGAATTACCACTGTGTATGAAACGTGCTATATAAATAAACTTGCCTTGCCTTGCCTTGCCTTGCCTTGCACTGAAAATAGGTAATTTAACAAAAGCAATGAAAAGTATATATTCTCTCTTTTTGTTAACAACTGTTTATTGAATTGTATTTTGTGGAACTGTAGAACAAAACAAAAAGCAGCTGTACAAATTTAGAACCCATCCCACCCCTTGGTAGACTTAAAAATAAATAAATAAATAAATAAATAAAATATAAAATAAAATAAAATAAATAATAATAATAAAAATATATTAAACAATAAAATAATTTTTTACAAAGATTTTAGAAAAGAAGACACAACATTAAAAGCTGAATGCCATGAATTAACAGTTTTCATGTTACATCCATGTATAGTAGAAGTAGAGAGTTCCATTGAGATAATGTCCAACAAATACGCCGTCCAGGTTCATCTGTCCATTGTGTGAGGAGGATTCCAGCGGTTGACCAGCAATTTTTTGCTGCTGCTGTGAGAGCAGCTAACAGTAAAGATCTTTGTTGGACGGACAAGATGAAGTCCCAAAAGTCATTCATGAAAAATTGGCGCGGAGTCAAACATATCTTAGTACCCAACAAATATGATAGGTCCTGTGAGAGCTGAGTCCAAAAAGGTGAGAGAGAGGGGCACTCCCAAAAAAAACGCAAAAACTTGCCTAAAACTCCTTAGGAACAGAGATTAAACTTAGGAGAAGACGACAGATTCATATAAAAACGTTTCATTGGAGTCAAGTAAACCCTAGCAATTTCCAATGAATCATTTGGTGATTAGGGTTTTTAGAAGACAATTTAAACATACCCCATACCTGATCGGAAAATAAAACATGCACATCCTCATTAAGATCCTTAGCCGAAACAGTAGTAATAGATAAAGGTTTGTATGAATGCTCAAGAAGAAAGAGATAGCAGAGGAGGGAGATTCCTCAGAAGGAAGGATTAGTTTGAGCAAAGGGTGAACAGGCAGTTGAGAGCTCCAAGGCACCCCATATGCCCGTAGGGCCGATCTAATGCGCTAAAACATAAAAAAGGAGGTGCTTGGCAGATTATATTGAGTTTTAAGATTCTGGAAAGATTTTAAACGACTATCATCATAGATATCTCTCAGAGTGTTTACTATGAGTCCATTGCGGACAATGAAATGGAGTACTGCCTGACAAAAGGTTATTATTGTGGAAAGTAGGCGACTGCCTATGCCATTTTGTAGCTAGTTGTGAACGTCTTTCAACATCCCTCCATGTGGAGAGGAGATGGGTTACAATGGGACCAAACCGAGATTTACACTGCCTAAGCAGAACTCCTGAAAAAACAAGATACATCAATTTATACGGATAAACAATTCCTCAATTGCTCTCCAAGACACAGAAGCGTCAGGATCAAACCAAACTGCTAAAGGGCGGAGGGAGAAGGCTTGAGCATACAGTCTAAAATTTGGGAAAGAAAGACCTCCATGTAATCGTTGTAAGGTAGTCAGTTTAATACGAGAACGTTTCCCATCCCATATATACCGTGAAACACATGCATCTAGTTTATTCCAGTAGCCAGCCGGTGGAGCGAGAGGAATCATGGAAGAAAAGAAATGAATACGTGGGAGAACATTCATTTTAATCACCGATATACGGGCCTGAGAAAAAGTAGGAAGACGAGACCAATTTTCCAAATCTGAGGATACTTTGGCCAGAATACCATTATAGTTTTTTAAGACGATTTCCTGCAGGGAAGGAGAAACATCTATCCCCAAGTACTTAAAGTTTTGAACCAATGGAATAGATATAGAAAGGGACATGGAATCAATTTTAGAATTGAGGGGAAGTAAAAATGACTTACTCCAATTAATTTTAAACCCTGAGAGAGATCTAAAATGGTCAAATAAATTCAACACATGAGGAATAGAATGTGACGGCTTCTCCAAAAACAGATATCATCAGCAAACAAAGAAATATGATGATGAGTATTCTGTATATTTATGAGAGAAATAGTTTCAGATTGTCGGACCGCTTGAGCTAAGGGTTCCAAGGATAGGGCAAATATCAGAGGAGACAGCGGGCAACCCTGACGAGTACCTCGATGTATAAAGAATGGGTGAGAGCGAACAGCACCTGTGAGAACACTGGCTGCTGGATTGGCATACAGAACTTTTATCATATTTATGAAACTCGATCCTAGACCCAGATGTTGTAGAACCGCCCATAAATAGTTCCATTCTAGCTGGTCGAAAGCTTTCATCGCATCTAGAGATAATACTGCGCAAGGAGAGGACAAACTATTCTTTGAATTAATAATATGATATAACCTGCGTAAATTATCCGAAGCTGAGCGAGATTTAATGAATCCTGTTTGGTCATGATGAACTAGCCTATTCATAAATTTCTCTAGACGACGAGATAGTACTTTAGCATATAATTTAACATCAGTCCCTAAAGAAAGTGGCCGGTAACTAGAACAGGAAGTTGGATCTTTATCTTTTTTTAACAAGAGAGAAATAACAGCTATATTAATAGATGGGTGAAATGAGCCTTGAGTAACTGAAAAATGTATCATATCTAACATGAGGGGGCCTAAATCCGACCAAAAAGTAGTATAGAATTTGATTGGAATGCCATCTATGCCTGGGGATTTCCCCTTGTTCATAGATCGAATTGCTGACTCCAGCTCCTGAAGAGAGATCGGTTCGGCCAGGTATTCCGAATCTGAATCTGACAGCCGGTAAATCAAGATTGGACAGAAAAGATGCAAAAGAGTCAGGGTCAACATCAGCAGAAGTAGTATAGAGGTTAGAGTAAAAAGAGTGAAAGGCAATATTAATGTCTTTTGGGTCTGTCATAATGAGCCCAGATTGGGATTTCACTGCTGAAATATTAGCAAACTTTTCATTGTTGCGTAATCTTAGGGCTAAAAGGTGGCTTGGTCTACTCCCTTGAAAATAGTAATTCTGCCTGGATCTTTGGATCAGGAATTCTGCCCTGGATCTCAGTAATGAATTGAGTTCAGACCTAACCGCCATGATTTTACTGAGTGTATTGTCTGAGAAACAACGCTGATTATCTCTAGTCAGATTCTGGAGCTGTGATTCCAGTTCAACTATCTTTTTGTGTCTGTTTTTCTGAAGGAAAGAGGCATATGAAATTGAGTTCCCTATCTGTCGGTCACTACGAGTTATGTCGTGACGACATTAGGGGATTTACTTGGAAGCCCCGACTGCCTCTGATAAGAGAAAACGCCAATGAAATTTGGCTAGTGGATTTTGCATACCTGAGCCACTCCCCGTGCATACGGGTATAAAAGGGCGACAGGTGCATCCACTCATCAGATTTTTGCTTCGGAGCCGAGTGGATGAGAAGTTTTGCGATCTCCACAAAGCCTTCTGCCTCAAAAAAAGAGTTTGTTCCTGGGTGGCGTCACGGTGCAGACAGCGGTGTCCCTGCAGCAGCGATTCCCCTGGGCACTTCACCTGAAAGAGCAAATTTCTAAAACACTGGGCGGTTCGCGTCTTTTTAAAGATGCCGTTCCGTCCGTGTTCTCTTGGTTGCGGTCGCTTCCTGTCCTCGGATGACGGTCACGAGCGTTGTCTTCAGTGTCTGGGCATCCAGCACGCTGAAGATGCGTTTGTGGATGAGTCATGCGCCTGTTGTGGGCGTATGAACATGGCAACGCTGCGTTCTCGCCTTTCCTTTCTGAAAGGATTGGCACCCTCTGCCGCCACCCGTCCCGGTCTCTCTGGCTCGAGCAGAGGACCGCCGGCTGGCGCTCTGGGAGATCTGAGGGTGACGGTAAGAGCTTCTCCGCCGGGCACGTCCCCACGGACCTCTTACTCCTCCCGCAGCGCTTGTTCCGTCCGGTTCCCGAGTGATTTCGCTGGTTCGCCTCACGGGGCCGCCAGCATTTCATTCGGTGCGCCGCCCGAGGATCAGATGTCGATCGCGGCATCGGGGGATGGGCTTTCGTCCTCTGAGGATGAACGATCGGCGGGGCTGCCCCCCTCGGGTGTTGTCGCCACTGCCGATCCGGACCCAGAGCTGACGGCCATGCTTGCCCGGGCAGCCGTGAGTATCGGGCTGGAGGTCAACAGACCGCCCAGTCCCGAGCCCTCGCGGCTGGATGATTGGTTCATCGGCGCAAAACGCGACCAGCGGCCGCACTTTGCCCCGGTGCCTTTCTTCCCGGAGGTGCATGAGGAGCTGACGAAGTCGTGGACGGCCCCTTTTTCGGCCAGAAGCCGCTCGTCTCCCTCCTCCGTCCTCACTACCCTCGATGGCGGGGCGGCCAGGGGGTACGTGGATATTCCCCAGGTGGAGAGAGCGGTTGCGGTGCACCTGTGCCCGCAAAACGCCGCCACCTGGAGGAATCGTCCGCGTCTCCCGTCCAAAGCCTGTAAGCTGACGGCCGCACTCGCCGCCAAGGCCTACAGCGCTGCGGGCCAGGCCGCCTCTGCCCTGCATGCCATGGCCATCCTGCAAGTTCACCAGGCCAAGGCACTAAAACAAATGCACGAGGGTAGTCCCGACCCGGGGTTGATGCAGGAGCTGCGCACGGCGACTGACTTCGCTCTCCGGGCGACGAAAGTCACGGCGCGGTCCCTCGGGAAGGCGATGTCCACGTTAGTGGTCCAAGAGCGCCATCTCTGGCTCAATCTGGCCGAGATGAAGGACGTCGACAAAGTACGCTTTCTCGACGCCTCCATCTCCCAGACGGGGCTATTTGGCGACACTGTCGAGGGTTTTGCCCAGCAATTCTCGGCAGTACAAAAGCAGACGGAGGCAATCCAGCACATCCTCCCTAAACGGCGGGATGCTCCAGCTGCCACCGCTGGCCCAAGGGCCAGGCCCCAGTCTGCTGGTCGCCGTGGGCGCCCTCCTGCGTCCTCCAGAGCTGCTCCGCCCCGTGCTGAGTCGTCACCTAGGCCGGTGCGTCGAGCCTCTCGCAGGAGTGCGGCGCCCCCTGCGCCTCAGCCGGCCGCCAAGTCCTCCAGGAAGACGACAAAGCGGCCCTGACGCGCACAACCCGGAGATGGAGGAATTTGCTCTTTCCCAGGAGACGACGAGGCTAGCGTCGCTCCTTCCCCCGGAGGAGGGCCGGGTGGAGAATCCTGTGTTTTCTTTTCTTTCTGTTCCGCCACTGGCTCAAGGGCCAGTGGTACCCACATTGTCAAAGAAAGAGCAATTTCCCTTTCCTCCGGGTTCCCAGGTCTGCGGGCTGACAGTGTGCGACGCACTGCCTCCTCACTCTCACCCGAGACCCATATTGCCAGTGGCCAAGAGAGTGCGGTCTGGGGACGCGATGCCTCCCCGCGCACCTCTAGCCAGTCCCCCCGGGGACTCAGGGAGTTTTGTGGGGATGAGTCAGAACGCACCGCCTTCTGTTCCATCCAACCTTACTCCCCCTCGCTGCACCACTGCGGGCACGTCGATTGTGCCTTTGGTGCCACTTGCACGGTATCTGGGGGCGTGGCTTGCGCTACCCAGCCCGTCTCGCTGGCTCATTCGCACAGTTCGACTCGGCTATGCGATTCAGTTCGCCAGGCGGCCTCCCAGGTTCAGTGGCATCCTCGAGACTTCGGTGGCAGTCCGAGATGCACCTGTCCTGCGCGAGGAGATTGCTGTCCTTCTGGCAAAGGGTGCAATCGAGCCGGTCCCTCCAGCCGAGATGAGGCAGGGGTTTTACAGCCCCTACTTCATCGTGCCCAAGAAAGGCGGTGGCCTCCGGCCAATCCTGGACCTGCGAGTCTTGAATCGGGCCCTACACAAGCTCCCGTTCAAGATGTTGACACAGAAGCGCATCGTCAGATGCGTGCAGTCCGCGGATTGGTTTGCAGCGATCGACCTGAAGGACGCTTACTTTCATGTCTCGATTCTCCCTCGACACAGGCCGTTCCTACGGTTTGCGTTCGAGGGGCGGGCATGGCAGTACAGGGTCCTCCCCTTCGGGCTCTCCCTGTCTCCCCGTGCCTTCACGAAGGTGGTGGAGGGCGCCCTTGCCCCGTTACGGGAAGTGGGCGTCAGGATCCTCAACTATCTCGACGATTGGCTCATTCTGGCCCGGTCGCGAGAAAAGTTGTGTGGTCACAGGGACCTGGTGCTCCGGCACCTCACCCAGTTGGGGCTTCGGGTCAACTGGGAAAAGAGCAAGCTCTCCCCTGTGCAGAGAATCTCTTTTCTCGGTGTGGAGTTAGACTCCGTGAGTATGACGGCACGTCTCACGGACGAGCGTGCCCAATCAGTGCTGAACTGCCTGAGTTCCTTCAGAGGCAGGACAGTGGTTCCGCTGAAACAGTTTCAGCAGCTCCTGGGGCATATGGCATCCGTAGCCGCAGTCACGCCGCTCGGGTTGCTTCATATGAGACCACTTCAGCACTGGTTACACTCACGGGTCCCGAGATGGGCATGGCGCCGCGGGACACGTCGTGTGACCATCACACAGTCGTGTCGCCGCTCTTTCAGCCCCTGGTCAGACCTTGCTTTCCTACGGGCCGGGGTGCCCTTAGGACAAGTGTCCCGGCATGTTGTTGTCACAACAGATGCCTCCAGCAGGGGCTGGGGCGCTACATGCAACGGGCAGGCAGCCTCGGGGCTCTGGACGGGGCCTCGACTGCTTTGGCACATCAACTGCCTAGAGCTGTTGGCAGTGCATCTGGCCTTAAAGCAGTTCCGGCCACTGCTTCTAGGCCAGCACGTGTTGGTCCGCACGGACAACACTGTGGCTGTTTCGTACATCAACCGGCAGGGGGGTCTACGATCACGCCGCATGTCACAGCTCGCCCGCCATCTCCTCCTCTGGAGTCAGTCACAGCTCAAATCGCTGCGCGCCGTCCACATTCCGGGGGAGCTCAATCGTGCAGCCGACGCGCTCTCACGACAGCTCACGTTCCCCGGAGAATGGCGACTCCATCCCGAGACGATCCGGCTGATTTGGAGTCGATTCGGGGAAGCTCAGGTAGACCTGTTTGCTTCCCGCGAGTCCTCCCACTGCCAGCTGTATTTCTCCCTGACCGAGGCCCCCCTCGGCACGGACACACTGGCACACAGCTGGCCTCGGGCTCTGCGCAAGTATGCGTTTCCCCCAGTGAGCCTGATCGCACAGACGCTGTGCAAGGTCAGGGAGGACGAGGAGCAGGTCTTGTTGGTTGCGCCATATTGGCCCACCCGGACCTGGTTTCCGGAACTCACCCTCCTCGCGACAGCCCCTCCCTGGCGCATCCCTCTGAGGAAGGACCTTCTTTCTCAGGGGCTCGGCACCATATGGCACCCGCGTCCAGATCTGTGGAACCTCCATGTGTGGCTCCTGGATGGGACGCGGCAGACTTGAGTGGCCTGCCACAGGCTGTGGTGGACACCATCACTCAGGCTAGGGCCCCTTCAACTAGGCAAGCCTATGCACTGAAGTGGAGTCTGTTCGCGGACTGGTGTTCTTCTCGTCGAGAGGACCCCCGAAGATGCACGATTGGAGTGGTGCTTTCTTTCCTGCAAGAGAGGTTGGAGCGCAGGCTGTCGCCCTCCACCTTGAAAGTGTACGTGGCTGCTATTGCGGCCCATCACGATGCAGTGGACGGCCGGTCCCTGGGGAAGCACGATCTCATCGTGAGGTTCCTGAGGGGTGCCAGAAGGTTAAATCCTCCTAGGCCACCCCTGATGCCCTCCTGGGATCTCTCTATTGTCCTGGCTGGACTTCAGAGGGGTCCCTTTGAGCCGCTGGACTCAGTCGAGCTGAAATTCCTGTCGGCCAAGACAGCGCTCCTGACCGCGCTCACTTCCATCAAGAGGGTCGGGGACCTCCAAGCATTTTCGGTAAGCGAAGAGTGCCTTGTGTTTGGGCCGGCCTACTCTCACGTTGTCCTGAGACCCCGGCCTGGATACGTGCCCAAGGTTCCCACCACGCCCTTCCGCGATCAGGTGGTGAACCTGCAAGCACTGCCCTCGGAGGAGGCAGACCCAGCCTTGGCGTTGCTGTGTCCCGTAAGAGCGCTGCGCATATACGTGGACCGCACCCGGAGCTTCAGAAGCTCCGAGCAGCTCTTTGTCTGCCACGGAGGTCAGCAGAAAGGGAAGGCTGTCTCCAAGCAGAGGTTGGCTCACTGGATAGTGGATGCCATCGCCTTGGCGTACCAATCCCAAGGCGAGCCGTGCCCCCTCGGGGTGAGGGCTCACTCCACACGGAGTGTTGCCTCCTCCTATGCGCTGGCGCACGGCGCCTCTTTGGCAGACATCTGTAGAGCTGCGGGCTGGGCGACACCGAACACCTTCGCGAGATTTTACAGTCTCCGCGTTGAGCCAGTCTCTTCCCGTGTGTTGGGTAACAGGTAAGTGGCGGGAAGAGTTGGCCGGTGTCACGCTTGCTGCGCCATTCCCCCTTACTCGGGGATACGAGCGCCTATTCTCTCCTCCAGTTAGTTCCCCGAACGGCGAACCCTGGCGGAGTTCCTCCAGCACCCCCGGCAGTCAGGCTGGGCGGAGCAGTCTGACGCCAGGCCCAGTACCGGTGTTAGCTTGCCCGGGTCTCCGGTCAGCCCCTGTACTCGGCTAGGTGCCCGTGCGGCCTGATTCCCTTCGGGTGATCCCACACGTGTATTCATCCACGGTACGGTTTCCCTCATGGTAAACCCGTGTCTTCCCTTTGACAGAGCTCTGTCAGGCCCTGCTGGCAGCCCTCCTCCCTTCTCCTAGGTAGGATCTGCCCCAGGGTCCAGGCGTATGTAGCACTGCCCCAGGCTTGGGCCAGTCCATACCAGTGTCTCCACACGTTACCTCCCTTCGGGCAGGGTGTGGCCTCCGTAGCGCCCTTCTCCGGAAGGCTCGCTTCCCCGTCGTTACTGCCGGGCTGTAACAACAAACAGGAAAGACTTGAAGCAATCTTTCATAGAAGGTCGAAATCCCTTCCGATTTCTGGGGAAAGGAACAGCGGCTTGGCTATCTCCAGCAGCAATGTACTCAGTGGTCCCTGCGGGCACCAAGGTTAGCGAATTTGCGCTGGGGCGACGGGAAGGTTGTGACCTTCGCATCGCATTTGTCTGTCACGCGCTAGCTTGTCAACATCTGCATGCCACAAGGTCGTGACGGGGTTCAGGTTGTGGCGCTTTCCATAGACCCCTAATGTCGTCACGACATAACTCGTAGTGACCGACAGATAGGGAACGTCTCGGTTACGTACGTAACCCTCGTTCCCTGATGGAGGGAACGGAGACGTTATGTCCCCATGCCACAATCTCGAACCATCGCTGGTTGCCAGGGACACGTTCTCGGCTCCTCAGCGGAAAACCTGATGAGTGGATGCACCTGTCGCCCTTTTATACCCGTATGCACGGGGAGTGGCTCAGGTATGCAAAATCCACTAGCCAAATTTCATTGGCGTTTTCTCTTATCAGAGGCAGTCGGGGCTTCCAAGTAAATCCCCTAATGTCGTCACGACATAACGTCTCCGTTCCCTCCATCAGGGAACGAGGGTTACGTACGTAACCGAGACGTTATTCCTTATAAATCCTTTAACTGCATTCCAAAGTGTTCGAGGATCATCCACTGAACCTTGCTTAATTTCAATAAACTCAGCAAATTTATTTCTGAATTGACTGTAAAATGTTTCATCCTGTAACAATTTAGGGTTAAATCGCCATCTAGTGGCACGAGATGGCCGAGGGATCAAAGATAATCTGCACAAATTTCCATCATGATCCGACAAAGATAAGGAACAGATATTGGCATCACGAACAGCTGAAGATAAAGAAGTAGAAATGAAAATATAGTCAGTTCGCAAATAGGATTTATGAGTAGCAGTAAAGAAAGTGAAAGACTTAGCAGAAGGGTTTAATAAACACCAACTGTCCACCAACGAGGATGAGGTTACACATTGCCGAAGTTTGTCAGAACACAAAGCTTGAGAGTATGATTCCTTTGGTCCAGGATATGCAACATTACAGAATTCATATCTGCACCCAATACAATAATCTGAAAACTTCAAGAGATAGGTTGACAAAACGTAAAAAAAGTAGGGTCAGGAGTACAAGGGGCATAAACTGAGAGAAATACAATATTTCTATTCGCCACTATTGTTTTATGTGTTATTCTACCATTTGTATCACAACCTTTCTCTAAAATAGTAATATTTAAAGTCCTCCGGACCAATATTAGGACACCCTTGGTTTTAGATTAGATTAGATTCAACTTTATTGTCATTTATGCAGAGTACAAGTACAGAGCTAATGAAATGCAGTTAGCATCTAACCAGAAGTGCAAGAATATAGTGTTTTATATACATATAAGTGCAGAGTAAGTGAAGATATGATTTACAGAATATACAGTGGAATTGCTATATACAGTGTTGAGCAGAGTATATACAGAATATAGATAGGAATGCAAGGTAGGGATTGTATGTACATTATGAACAGAGCAATGTAGATTATATAGATTACAGATTATATATACACATTATGAACAGCAGAAACGTGAGAACAGTGGTAATAAATAAATACAGCTGGATGAGTGTGCAAAGTATTGATAGAACAATGTATTCTATGCAAAATAGCAGTAGTACAATATTTTATAGAAATAGTTTACTGTGCTTGTACAGTAACAACTTTAGACAGTTTATAGTGTAATAACTTTAACAATGTGCAGTCTGTGCAAAATATGAGTAGTGCAAATGCATGTGTGTAAAGTACTGTGACCAGTGCAGTAATAATAAGCAGGTGCAGGTTAGATTGATGGTGTGGCGTTCAGAAGTGTCACAGCCTCGGGGAAGAAGCTCTTCCTGAGCCTACTAGTGCGAGAGCGTAGGCACCTGTAACGCCTGCCGGATGGAAGGAGGGTGAAAAGTCCATGGTTAGGGTGAGAGGCATCCTTGATGATGTTTCTTGCCCTGCCCAGACAGCGCTTATAATAAATGTTCTCAATGGAAGTTAACTGTAAGTTAGTGTATTCATATTTTATATTTTACATTTACATGTGATCCGTTGAGCAGTTTTCACCACCCGCTGGAGTGCTTTACGGTCAGATGCGGAGCAATTGCTGTACCATACTGAGATGCAGTTCGTGAGTATGCTCTCAATGGTACAGCGGTAGAATTCCACAAGGATCCTGGGATTCAGGTGAACTTTCTTAAGGCTCCTTAAGAAGTAAAGGCGCTGCTGTGCCTTTTTGACCAGAGTGGAGGTGTTATGGGACCAGGTGAGGTCATCAGAGATGTGGATGCCAAGGAACTTGAAACTCGACACACGCTCCACTTCAGCTCCGTTGATGTAGATGGGTGTGTGTGCATGACTCCTAGTCCGCCTGAAGTCCACAATGATCTCCTTTGTCTTCTGGGTGTTTAGTTCTAGATTGTTGGTGGCACACCACACAGCCAGGTGCTGCACCTCATCCCTGTAGGCTGACTCATCGTCATCCTTGATCAGACCTACCACTGTGGTGTCATCTGCAAATTTGATTATGGTGTTGGAGCCATAAACAGGAACACAGTCATGGGTGAAGAGGGAGTACAGGAGAGGGCTCAGTACGCAGCCCTGTGGCACGCCGGTGTTCAGGGTGATGGAGGAGGAGGAGAGGTTATCTAACTTGACGGACTGAGGTCTGTTAGTCAGAAAATCTAGAATCCAATTGCAGATGGGTGTGCTGATTCCAAGCTGGCTGAGCTTGGAGATCAGCTTGGAGGGGATTACTGTATTAAATGCAGAACTGAAGTCTATGAATAGCATTCTCACATGTGTGTTTTGACTGTCCAGGTGGGTGAGGGCAGAGTGAAGTGCTGTTGAGATGGCGTCCTCTGTTGACCTATTGTGGCGATAGGCAAATTGGAATGGGTCTAGTGTAGCAGGGAGACAGGATTTTAGGTGGGATGCAACCAGTTTCTCAAAACACTTGGCAATGATGGGGGTGAGTGCAACAGGACGGAAGTCGTTAGGGACCGAGGCAGTGGAGTGTTTCGGTACTGGTACGATGGTGGAGGTTTTGAGGATAGTGGGGACAGTTGTTTGGGCCAGGGACAGATTGAAAATGTCCGTGAAGACCCCAGCTAGCTGCTCCGCACAGGCTTTAAGCACACGACCAGGTATTCCGTCAGGGCCAGCTGCCTTCCGTGCATTCACCTTACGCAGAGTGGAGTAAACATCTGATGTGGAGAGAGTGAGAGGCAGTTCACTGGGTTGATGCTCAGCTTTGAGTGAGATCTCCTTATTATTTTGATCAAAACGAGCATAAAAGTGATTGAGCTCGTCTGGGAGGGAGGCAGAGCTGGAGGGGGGCACAGAGTTAGGTGGTTTGTAATCTGTGATAGATTGTATGCCTTGCCACATACGCCAGGGGTCTGAAGAATTGAAGTGATCTTCAATCTTCTGTTTGTGTGTGAGTTTGGCCTGGCAGATACCCTTCCTCAGGTTGGCTCTGGCTGAGCTGTAAGCCTCCTGGTCTCCAGACCTGAAGGCTGCATCTCTTGCTTTGAGCAGGAGGCGAACCTCTCTGTTCATCCAGGGCTTCTGATTGGGGAAGATTTTTATTTTTTTGTGTGTAGTCACTCTACTCACACATCTGTTAATGTGCTCCATGACAGAGTTGGTGTAAGTGTCAATGTTAATCTGAGAGTTTGTGGTGGCCTGGGCAGCAAACTCACTCCAGTCTGTGTGCTGGAAATGATGTTGAAGAGTGGAGTCAGCGCTTTCCAGCCAGATTTTAACAGTCCTTGTTGTAGGTTTCACACATTTGATGACCGGGGTATACTTGGGGAGCAGGAACAAAGAGAGGTGATCAGACTGACCCAGGTGGGGGAGGGGTGTGACTTTGTAGGCATCACTCACATTAGTATAAACGTGGTCCAATGTTTTATGTCCCCTTGTAGTGCAGGAGACATTTTGATGAAATTTAGGGAGAACAGATCTAAATTTTAGTATCCGAAGATGAGTGAGATACCACTTCATAAAACTTATTATTACACCTGCTTATATCCTTCTCTTTCAAATGGGATTCTTGAACTAACACTATATCAATCTTTCTTCTTCGCAAAAAATCCAGAAAACCTGTATGTTTGGGAGGGCCATTTAGCCCATTAATATTACAACTCAGAATATTAAGGTCAGTCTCAAACAGAATTACTGCATAATAAGACAAAATACAAGTTTAAAAATAAAACCAGTTGAATCTACCATTAAACCACCCTCCCCCCTCCCTGTTACCATTCAAAAAAACATAAACACATTCCCATGAACTATGGCAGAGCAAACCTTGATATGGTCCGTGGCGTCAACAAAAACCTGCACATTACTGAAGCACCAATTAACATTTGGCCCCATAGTCACATATTGACTAGGTAGTATTTCTATTTTTTTTTAAAAGAGAGAGAAGAGAGATAAAGAATACAACTAAAACAAATACAATATCATAATCAGTAAGTGATACTGTATGCACAATGAACTATGAATTAAGAAGTGAACATTAAAGTGAACAGTGAAACACAGTCACCTAACCATTTAGAGCATCTCTTCTCCGATTAGACAGCAAATGTCCAGCTGGAGTTCACTGGGAGTTGGTGGATGAATGGGATCTGAGGAAATCTCTTGCTTCTTCTGGGGAGTGTAGCATTTTAGGTTCACCTTGATTGAGAATGACCTTCAGCGTTGCAGGATAAAAAATCAGCAAAAAGAGGCCAAACGTATGGAGCTCTACTCGAGTGCAACTAGATTCATGAGCACGTCACGTGACTCCTCTGAAAAGTATATATTCTTGTAAATAAAAGCACATGCTTCAGTTCGATCTCATTTAAAGTAGTTCAACAAATCCAAAACAATTAAATCATTTTAATATCAAAACTAAACCATTCTTGGACCTCCATCTTTATTGTATTGCATTTTGCGTGTTCAACAGTCTATGAGCCCTGACAAGAAACAAACTATTTTATGCTTGCATTTGGAGCAAACACCAACTCCACAACAATGATCTTCACAACAGATGGTGCAAATATGCTTCACAAACAGCAACATATGCCAAAACATTTCCTACTCATCCTGGAAGTGAAATGAACATTATCACCTATTATTGTGGTATTATAGGCTACTGGCATTTCTGCTACATTTATACAGTAAAATTATTAAAACCCACAGTAAACCATTGTTTTGGTCAAAAGAGCCCAAAATTAATATATTTTGTGACCCTTTACTGCTTGTAAATGTGACAAGCAGTCACGTTTATGAACTAACCTAATAAAACAACACAACACTATGAAAAGAGCCACTTTAAATAGTTACTAAGCTTTGCGGAATAATGCCACGGTTCATTCTTCTGACTTCCCATTGGTTCTCTTCTGCTCTGCAACATACCCAGCATATTACACATTAAAGGCAGACTTTCAGGAAATGCAAGTAGTTTGTCTGAACAAGTAGTTTGTGAACGAATGAAACTCAACTGACAAAAACTCTGTTTGGGGAAAACTCCTTCAAGATGGCACAGCCACTGTTTATTTTGAGGAAGATGGATATTGTTTCCCATTTCACGTCGTAGGTTTTACAAATAAAGGTGAGTGTTTCTCTTTGTCAGGTTTACTTAGTTTTAGTGGTTGTGTACAGTGAAATACAGTACAGTTAAAGTGTATTTGTTGTCCATAGAAGAACTTTAAGTCAGTCAGAGATTGGTTAATCTACAGATATTTGTGAATAATTGTTCACACTATTATTGGTGGTGTTAGAAGCCACACATTATGACAGGGAAAAAAACTAAAGCTTATATCATAATTCAAATGATTGTTTATGTTTTCATAGTTACTCTATTTGTGTTGGAGATATGGGCCATTACAACTTCTGTGCATGTTTCATCTGTTGCTTGTCTGAAGAGGAGAGGAACGCCATCGACATAAATAATGAAATCAAACACATCCTTTCAGAGCAGAAGAAGAGACAACGGAGAGAAATCAAGGTGCTTTTATTAGGTGAGATAATTCTGTCAGTCTTTAATCAGAATTGTATTAAAATTGGAAACATGCTGATATATTTCAACTTCCAATGTTGCTCTAAAAGTGAAAGTAAATGTAATCATAGAATTAAATGTTGTGTCAGTAAATGTCATAAGAGGTTTGTTACATCATCTCTTGAGGGTAATTTCCTCACAGGTGTTCCTAAAAGAGCTGATTAGAATTGTAGTTATAAAAACTAACTTCACTTTTTTTTTGGTTCTGAGGTAAATTTAGTAAATGTGTGACTTCAGTTCCTCTTCACTCACTAAAGAAGGCAATGGCCTCCAGCTCCACCTCTGTGTGAACTAATGGGTGGAGTTATGTTTAGTGATAGGGTAAGGGGTAGGGTTAGGGTGTGGTTAGGTGTCTATCTCCACCCATTACCTCCAGCGAGGGGGAGCTAGAGCTCCATCTCGGAGCAACATTTTTGTAATACAGTACATACAGATATTTTCTGTTTTCAACATAACATAAAGACAATTAATATGCAATTAAAAGATTGTATATTATCTTATATATACGGGACAGAACACATTCCACTGAGCACAATGGTAAATTGTGCTCAGTGGAATCCCCCCCCAGTTTTCCTCTCTAATGTTGAAGCATGGTCCTTTTGCTTTCATTTAGGCACAGGAGAAAGCGGAAAGACAACGTTTATGAAGCAGATGAAAATCATTCATGGAAGTGGATACACGGAAGATGAGAGACGTAGCTACACTAAATTGGTTTTTCAGAATATCTTCCAATCCATGTGTGCAATGACAGATGCCATGAAAACGCTTAGGATTCCCTACTCCAACCCACAGAACGAGGTGATCAAGAAGCCAAGTGTGTTTTCAATGAGGATCATTTTATATCAACAATCATATTATTATGGATCAATATAAAGTATATTCATTTCAAAACTATGAATTGTAATAATTTTTAAATAATGTTTTACTGTAATGTATTGTCAGTCTCATTAAGTCTGTAATGTCCATAGATGTATGCCCAGTGGTTCCAAGATCTGGATATACATCAAATAACGCAGCTTCAAAGAAGTTATGTAGAGGCTATTCATCATCTGTGGGCTGACAGAGGCTTAAAGATTTGTTACAGTCGGCGCAGAGAGTATCAACTGCTAGACTCAACTAAATAGTAAGTGTGTTTAACACAGTACCTGTCTTTTCCTGACTACCTGCATCTTTGTCTATTTCCTCTTCCTTTTTCGTGATGCCACTGACAATTCATGCAACAAATGTTACACAAATAATTATGCAAATAAGGCTTCATAAAAAATTCTACGGCACATGGATTTTCAATCAAATTGTTTAAATGATGTGTTTTTTTAAGCTTTATTGATAACATGGACCGCATCGCAGCTCAAGACTACATCCCTTCACCTCAAGATGTTCTTCAAGTCCGATTCCCCACTACTGGCATCATAGATCATTGCTTCACTTTGGAGAAGATAACTCTCAGGTACATCAATGAACAACCAAGCCCCTTAAAGGGATAGTTGACCCAAAAATTCTGTCATTAATTTCCCACCCACATGTCATTCCAAACCCATATTTTTGATTGAGAGCTTTCTGACCCTGCATAGACAGCAATGCAACTGACACATTCAAGGCCCAGAAAGGTAGTAAGGACATTAATATAATAGTCCATGTGAGATCAGTGGATCAACTGTAATTTTATGAAGCTACAAGAATACTTTTTATGTGCAAAGAAAACAAAAATAACTTTTTCCAACAATTTCTTCTCTGCGTGTGTTTATGACAGCATCACGAGTCACATCTTTTTCCAGCTGTTTACATTAATTTACAATAATTGCAGTTACAATAACATTGATGCCCAAAGTATGCTTTAGTTCGGATGTGAGAAATCTATATCTATTGATAGTTTTCAGTCTCGTGACCGGCTCGAAGACTTGGAGGGCACAACATCCATAGAACTGCTGCACAAGTGTGTCAATTTTTCATCTGTTTCCTAGCTGCAAATATTTAGATCACCTCTCAAAAGAATAAACAAAGGTATTTCTGAACAAAATGCAAGTTTTGGCCATTTGCAATCCATATTAAGCACCCGCTGCAATATTTCAATCATAAACAGTGCGATAAAACATTGTAAAAACACTTAAAAGTGCCTTAATATAGTTAAAACAGTAATATTAAAAGATCAAATTCAGTAACCCAACATTAATGATGCATAGTTTACACAGGCAAGCAGATGAGGCCGGAATATTAATGCAGTCCGCTTAACGGTTCAGTGTTTTCCTTCCAATGGTTTTCTATGGGAAGCCATTTAATGTGAAACTTTGCACTTTGTGTTTATATTCTGGCTTCATTTTCTTGCCTGTACAAACTATACATCATCAATAAGGTTTTTACTGAATCTCGCCTGTTAATATCTGCGTTTTACTACATTATTACTTGATGCGATCTGTGTAAAAATAGCTGGCGGTCAGTGGAGCAAAGCTTTGTTTTGCCCACCAGGTGGGCGTTCCTATAAGGGTGTGACGTCACGTGAAAACTATCAAGACACTGTGGCCACGTTTTGATAAATGTTCTTATCACATAACATGGTGTTTTGGACCCCATTGACTTCTATTTTAAATGGAAATTATGGACATTCTTCAGAATATCTTTTCTTCTTTCTCAGAAGAAAGAAAGTAATAAAGGTTTGGAACAATATGAGGGTTAGTAAATTCATTTTTGGGTGAATTATCCCTTTAACTAATGATAGTATTATATCCTGAAATACAAACAAAGTCTTACCTCTGTTGACATGCTGTGCATTGCATGTGGTTTGTTGTGTTTACATAACTGACAAGGAACCTCAGGCAAATGAGTTAATTATGCAGACAAGGCCAAATGTTCAAGGAAATCAACGTGAGCCATTATCTGATTTACAAGAAATGTGACCAAAAGGAAGAAGGAAACAATTTTAGGGACAAATATGAGATGCAAATCCACCACAGCATATCAAATAGAAAACTGGTTGAGATGACTCAACTTGATTTCTGGTCTGTCTGTCTTTTCAGGATTGTAGATGTCGGAGGTCAGAGAGGACAGAGAAAGAAGTGGATTCATTGCTTTGAAAATGTAATGTCACTCATATTTCTCGCCTCCCTCAGCGAGTACGACCAACTTCTGGAGGAGAATAACAAGGATGTATGTTTCTGCCTCGCTCCTCATATGTCTACAGTCCTTCCTGTGTAATGATAAATCTGTTCATCTGTGTACTTTTGCTCTATTTGGCTCCAGAACCGTATGGATGAGAGTGTGTCGCTGTTCTATACGACCATCCACTCAACGTGGTTTGCTAATTCCTCCGTCATTCTCTTCCTAAACAAAATGGACATCCTGGTCGAGAAAATTCAGTTCTCAGACCTAAAAACATACTTTATTGGATTTAACGGTAGTTTGGAGCTCATTAAATTAAGTGGAAGACAGAATTATATGTGTGATCTCTTGCTTGACATATCTGATTTGCTCTTCCATTCTTTTCTTTCCTCTGTGGTTTGGCGCCACCTTCAGGAAAACGTCGGGACCATCAAGATGCCATGAAGTTCATCAAAACTTTATATATACAAAAAGCAGTTTCATATGAGACAAAAAACTCCAAAAGCGTCTACTGTCACTTCACCTGCGCCACAGACACCAAAAACATACGGACAGTTTTAACTGACGTGAAAGACACCGTCCTCGTCAAGGCCTTAGAAGACTTTGGAATGTTCTAATGAGCCCCAGACGCACATTCATGGCACTCGGCATCAGACTGTATTGATCCCAATGCCAATCCATGTACATTCAGAGACACTAATATTTTATGGAGACACATTCGCATACTCTTCAACCAAACTAAATTATTTTATCATTATTTATAACTGACCATCCAAAGTGCAATTATGGGTTTTTTTCATGTTCATAATAACTAACCTATATTTACATGTGAAAAATTTACATTTTAAATTTACAGCCATTAAAAATCACTGTGACATCAGTTTTTATAATTACAAACATGGTTCAGAAAGGTGTTTTGCTATGAGAAAAGCTCTAGCATCAATTTTATATTTAATGCAATGAAATTCATATTTCGGTGAGACTTTAACATCTCAAACTATATTAAGCTTCTGATAAAAAATATAAAGCCATTCTTATTTAGCTATATTATACAATTCAACATCAAATTGTGGTAACTTTGTAACTGAATTTCTCACAAAGACCACGAGGGAAGGTAGGTATACCACAAAAAAAGAACAGTGGTGTTACAGATGCATCTTGAGACAGACCTGTCAAGTGAAGTGTCATTGTTTGTCAGACGTGTCTCCATACAGCAAAATAAGATGTGACAAACAGTAGCACTGGCCCAATCATGACTGAGCCATTGTTCACTACGCAGTGTAGTAGTGTGTCAGAATTCATCTCAGCTATGGTTTTACTATATTTTTTTGTTGTTGTAACAAGCACCAACAACAAGGAAATAGTGTAAAAGGTTGATAGTAATAATAACACACCTTGAGTCATGTAGTAAACATTTAAATAATGAAGAAATTACAACCCCTCCTAAACCTCTAAAAAAGTATGTTCTATATAGTATGAATGTGTGTAGTATGCATGTAATTTGGATGTACTACATTTGCCATGTTGTCTCGGTCATGGGACCTACCAGCTTTAGTTGCTTCATTTCACTGCTACGCACAAATCCTCTCCCGTGTCCTCATGGGATAGTAAAGTGTCCACAGGATGCACTCCTGAGAATCTTCGACAGAGGTAGTAGGTCATTCAGGTACTTTTTGTGTGTCGTTTCATGAATACTATAAATTCAGACATACTAGCATTTTCACATGCTGTTTTTCACCTATGTAAAGTATGCATATTCAGATGCACTCTCCTAAAAACCTATACAGCAGCGTTCCTCAAATCTTTCCCTGGAGGGCCAATGCACTTCAGAGTTTAGCTCCAACCCTGATCAAACTCACCTACCTGTGATTTTCTAGTGATTCTGAAGACACTGATTCGCATGCTCAGGTGTGTTTGATTAGGGTTAGAGCTATACTCTGCAGGAGTGGGCCAGATTTGGGGATCCCTGCTATACAGAATGCACTATTTTAGGGGACTGGCATTTGTAGCGCTGTCCGACAACATGGGCCTGTCCCAATCCCCACACCTGTCTTTGCATTTGACCACTAGTCTTATTACATTATGTATTTCTAGAATTCTAGAAAGTGTTCAAGACAAGTGTGAATACAACTTTTGATTACCCCGATGGGACACTCTTACAATAGTATTTTATAGTGCTTTATTTACACATTTTGTATTTTCAGTACTTTGCACTTTAAAGTAAACTTCCAAATGTCTGTTCAGTAGTCCCTATGTAACAGTCAACATTATATAATTGTGTTTCTAATGAAGTGATAAAAAGCTGTTTTAAATGTTTTACAAAATACACATATCTGTGCCAATAAAATGTGCAACACTATGTTTTGCTACCAAAATTATATCTTAATTTAACAAATTTAACACTATTTTAGCCATTTTCCAACGTGCACACACTCTCAGGTGTCCAAAACCGTGAGGAAGTGTCTTTTTTTCCCCATAATGACCAATTAAGAGTGTACAATCATGTAAACTTAATGGCTAGCCATTAGGCTTACACCCATTGGGCAGAATGAATTCCCGCAGTCTTGCCAGAATATGGCGTCTGCAACATTTCTGGCGCACTCAGTGTCTGAATTCACTCACTTGCTTTCATTAACTTTCAGTGGACTACATTAGTGGAGTAATATAGGGAATTGTGAATGAGTTTATAGGAGATATTTTCAGATACAGCAGTGTTTTTGAATCTGTTCATTCAGTGAATGAATTCCGTTCCTGAATGAATGTTTTGAAAGAATCGGTTCATTAAATGTAGCCTAAATGCAGTCACTTGTTTCCATCTACTGTATATAACACTATACTCCTATAACCTGCAGAAAGAGCGACTGGAAAATCCCCACCATAAATACACAAACTGTTGCTCAGTCAATCAAATTTGAGATCTGAAATACTTGTTTTATAGACTGTAGCACCAGTTAACACTGGACCAGTCAAAAATGTTAAATGAAATACAATGTCAAGGATTTCCAGGAACACACACACATACACATTAACAGAACATAATCTATTCTTTAGAGCAATAAGAACCCAGTGTCTTCTTGTAACCAAAAAGCCACAACATCTCATGACCATTTAAATCTACAATGCCAAAACAGTGGATTCATACATTTTCCACCGAAAATAGGTCATGAACAAAAACAGTAAAGAGTCATAGCCAACATAATCTTGTAAATCGAAGCACATGCTTCAATTGGATGCCATTTAAAGCGGTTCAACAAATCCAAAATGTCTGAGTAATTTTAATATCAAAGCTAAATAATCCTTCTATGCCTGCCTCTACATCTTTATTGTATTGCATTTTGCGTTTACAACAGAGTATGAGCCCTGCCAAGAAACAATTTAGCATTTGCATTTGGAGCAAACAGCAATTCCACTGCAACGGCCTTCACAACAGATGGTGATATCCTCCAAAACATATCCTCCTCATCCGAGGAGCGTCTCGCTGCAGCCCACAAGATCCAGGGGGTGTGGTTGGATCCAGATCCAACTCCTCCCAACTTGCATATACCTAAACCTACCCATCTCCACCCCCTGATCCCTAAACCCACCCCATCTCCACCCCTAAACCTACCCATCTCCACCCCCTAGATGTGGATCCATCCACGCCCCCTGGATCTTGTGGACTGCAGCGAGCCCTACTTGCCTCATCCTGGAAGTGAAATGAACATTGGTAATTTCACCTCTGGGCTATTATTGTGGTATGATACAGCATATTATATTTAAATGAAACTGAAAGTATTAACAAGTTAACCTCTGCAGAGCAGCAAGAAACCAAATTTCCTCTAAAGTTTGTTTTGAATCTACTTGCCTTGCATAAGTGAAAACAATAGCTGTAATTTTCCATCAAGTATAGCCTACTTTCCAGGTCACCTCTTCCATTTGAATCAGTTGCCCATAACATTTTTGTTTGTTTGGATTTTCTAATTCAGTGAAGCATCATTGACGAGGTATGAATTTTATTAATTTATTTCTGCGCTTCATTATTATTTTTATGAATCAATATAGCAGCTAGATTATTGTTTTTAAAAGAAAATACTATTCCAATCTTCCTATTTCAAAATTTCAGGTTTAATTTAGAGCGTCAGGCTACTTGTAGTTTATTTGTAATTATTGTGAAACTTGCCATTTCTGTAACTTCTGTTTTTTTTTCTCAGTGTAGGCCTATTAGTTACTGTCAGAACCTACAAATCTATCACTTTTATTATAGTATGAATAAGTTGCTGTTGCAATTTTTATACTCTCATCTTATGATACGTTTTTTGGTTTATTTATATAAGCTATATATTTAAAAATACATAATATATTAAGAAAGTGATATTAACAGACCAAATTTAGTACAAACCTTGTTGATGATGCACATTTTGTACAGGCAAGCAGATGAACCCAGAATATTAATTGCGTAGTGTTTTCCCTGAGAAAACCATTATATATATTTAAAAAAAAAGAGAGAGGGGTGATCTAAATATTTGTGGTTTGGAAACAGATGGGAAATTGACAGGCTTGTGCTGCAGTTCTATTCTTCCCTCCAGGTCTTCGAGCCACGTGACAGAAAACTATGAATAGGTTATTGTGGGATGTGTGTTGATATTACAATTATATTCCAGTTTGGTTGATTCTCCTAAAACATGTTTAAAAATCATTCAGTCTTTCTCCAAGACTTTGACTTACTTACCTGGTTCCCATGGCAATATGTGGACAATAAGCCATCTCAATATCTCACAGCACTGTGAAAGGCCTGATAAACCGGTTCTGCCTACGAAGACAAAAGACTAACTTCCAGAGCCCAAGAGAGAGGAGTGTCAAATACCTGCACAGCTATTCAAGAAGTTAACACCACTTGTAACTTCTAAAACAGGTTTTGTCATTTTTTGCCTGAAACTGGATGTTTT
This sequence comes from Barbus barbus, assembly GCF_936440315.1. Taxonomy (NCBI): domain Eukaryota; kingdom Metazoa; phylum Chordata; class Actinopteri; order Cypriniformes; family Cyprinidae; genus Barbus; species Barbus barbus. Next base: position 12,730,572 of record NC_136727.1, read on the forward strand.
TCTTCATTTGATACTCAAAACTAATAATCCACACTCATCAGTCTTGGCAAGTACTGTAAATTCCATTCACTGTCAATATTAGTTGATTATAAACAGCTTTTAAAGATTTAGTCACTTTAGCGCGCATTCCATTGACAAATGGATGTGTTTCAAAACGTAGTAAGCTGTCTACCTAAACGGCATTTTTGGGAGATATGATGCCAAAAAACGCTGACTAGCACATCCCTAGAGGGGCGTTCACTTCGGGCGCGTTCTTCTCGGCACAATTTTCGGTTTGTGTAGGCTACGCATGCGTCACACGGAGCTTGCGTCGCGTCTCCAGCGTTTTGCGTCAAACTAAAAACTTTAGAAAACCCACCTCGAGACCCTTGCGTTCAATTCGGCTTCACTCTGTCTAGCAGCTTTTAAGCACAAGAGCGCGCCCCCTAAGATGCCAAACCGCTGTCTAAGTAGGCAGCTGACTAGTTTTTGAGCCAACCCTTGAGTGACAATCCGCGTTCAAGAAGCACTTTCCTGAATTGCAGGTAGACCCGTCTGGAGCCAAGGAGGAAAAATCATGTGACGTTTACAGAAGAATTTGGATGTTTTGGGGAGGGAAGCTTTTGAGAAAACTTCTTCAAGAGAAAGAAGTTGGTTCAAACCCAGTTCGGCTCAGGGAGAATAATGGATCGTGTTGCGTAAAAGCATTACTGACTCCGTACAGGTGTGTTGACGAATGCAGGTAAGTGATTCATCGCTTTTATGTTGTTATCCCTATTTAGCCACTGCGCACCTGCAATTAGTACTAGGTTTCTTCTTTTTCTTCTTAGGGGAAGTCCAAGATTGTGAGTTTTCAGTAGATAGCCTATCAAAATTACACAAAAGTTGGTTTTCCCCTGAATAGTCTATTATACGCATGCGTGTATCCTATATGTAGGAATGGAAGTGTATACATTTGATGGTAGCTATATAGCCTACTTATGATGGAGGTTCGGCTCATTTCCGCGAATCGGTTCTTTTGAACAGTTCGAAAACGATCCTGATACTTTGTCACAACGCAATAAACTTACAAGCTCGTGTCTCAGTTCAGTTTGTTGCAGCCAACATGGCTTTGGAAAACAAAATATTGGCTATTTGTACCTAAAAACAATTTGTTATAATAAATCAACATTATTTTTGCACTGAATAAAAGTTGCATCAGTCGACCTACTGAAGAATCTCTCGGATCGATTCATTAAAACGTTTCGACTCAAAACAGCATCGCTATTGTATAGCCTACTTTCTATACTATTCTATATGCTGGTTATCATATAGACATTAATAAACAGGAATGTACATAAAATGGAATATTTCTGTCTTTATGCCTCTTCAGAAAGTTTAAGGGTTGTTTTTGTCCTGTAGAGGAGATGGGGAGCTGTTGGAGATGGTGCTACACGACATGCATCTGTTGCTTGTCTGAAGATGAGAAGAACGCCGTCGTCATACACAACGAAATCAAAAGAATCCTTGCAGAGCAGAAGAAACGAGAACGCAAAGAAATCAAAGTGCTTCTATTAGGTGAGATGCGTCTAAAGTGTTCATACATTTAAACACTATTAGAAACACAAATATGGACACCGAAGACATCACCTAATGAGCTGAGATCTTTAAATGTATCAAGGGAGTGCATCTCTGAGTGATCTTAACTGTGGAGGAGTGAACCATTATGTGGAAAATAGCCTGCTTGTTTATGCATGTTACTAAAAAAATGCATTTTGAAAACTATATAGCTATTAAGTTTCTATATATATATATATATATATATATATATATATATATATATATATATATATATATTAGGTCTGTCAAACGATTAATCGCATCCAAAAAAAAAAAAAAGTTTACGTAATATATGTATGTATATATAAATACACACACATACAGTATATATTTTGAATATGTATTTACATGTATATACTTATATTATTACTGTGGCAAGTTAAATTGAGGGATGGTGTTGAGGTTTTTACCTGCTTGACATGTCACATTACCTACCCATTATTGTTGTAGCTCCTACATGGAGATAGTTGTAGATGGCAAGATAATATGACTAATCTTTTAATCACACAAAGGGACACATTCTTGAGAGATCAAGTGATCAGGGCATGCCTGACCTTTTTTTTTCCTGCTCATTGTGATAATTTAGTGGGTAAAAACTGCTCACACTGATTTGATTTGATGTGTGATTGTTTGCCTGTCAAATATTTGCCATTTGAGAAACGGCGAGAACAGCCTAAGTCACTGATAAATGGTTTACGCTTGTCTGCTTAAATCGCTTAAACCCAAATAATACGAGAGAAATAGTTGTAGACTTCACAGCTGAGAAAGTCCCCCGATGGTGGAGGACACCTCAGTTTAAAGGCATCCAAACACGTCCAACTGCATATTTTCTGACAGTCTCCAGCTGTCAGTCTAAACCCAATTAAAACATCTCGCTTTGTGGATTGTCTGTTAACAGGACATAACATTCCTTTGAGTGTGAAAAAAGCCTCAAATGTTGTCATATGCATGTTGCATTCCTTTTCGGTTCTCCATTTTTGTCATTCCATGACCTGGTTTCAGAACTAGTATTTGACATGCCTTTTCTGCTTCATGTAATATTTATTTATTTATTTTTCATTGTGGATTTCAGGCACTGGAGAAAGTGGGAAGACGACTTTTATCAAGCAAATGAGGATTATTCATGGCAAGGGCTTTTCAGAAGAAGACAGGCGAGGCTACACTAAACTGGTTTTCCAGAATATCTTCACAGCTATGAAGGCTCTGACAGTTGCCATGAACACCCTAAGGATTCCCTATGCTAACCCACAAAACGAGGTGACCTGCCAGAGAAAAACTCTGATTGTTTCTGAATCCCTTTAAATTTGAAATGAAGAGCACAACAGTCCTTTGAAACGCCCACTGATAGCACAATTAAACACAAGCAAGTACTACCTGTTTCACACACCGGGTTGAGATTACAACTGAATTTGTATGGGCAGGGTAGTTCAATCAAATGACATATTGCCAAATTTGACTTTCTTAATTATGCAATAAAAAAATTAAAATTCATTTTTAAATGTATATACCCTATATTGTTTTTACATTACAAATTTGATATAATTGGTATGTTTTTATAATTAATTCACAAAAGTGTATATATACACACACACACATTTAAACATACAAATCATTGACCTTTATGTAAAGCAGTGAAAGTTGTCCTTTTAAATAGAACAGAAATATACAAAGCATCCTCAGAATATTTATATAAACAAGCCTCATTTGTTACCATTGATGTCCGTAGATATATGGGAAACAGTTTCAGGAAGTGGAGATCCGTCAGATGGCACATTTGGACAGAATGTATGTGGAAGGTATCCGCCGACTTTGGGTTGACGATGGTATCAAGGCCTGTTACAGTCGTCGTAGAGAATACCAGCTTCTGGACTCCACAGAATAGTGAGTACATGTATCTAAAAATAAACTTGGATGGGGTGATCAGAACCCTGACACGAAGCCTTATATCATTCTAAAGGGGTTGATTTTACAATAATGACCAGTTACTGTATATTAGACTGTATATTAGCATGTTTATAACATGAAAACTTAATAAATAAATATATGTGGCCATGATATATTAATTTGAGAGACAGCAGAAGTTGAAATGAATATTTATTATTTAGTACATTTCTGTTGAATTTAGTATTTGAAGCATCTATTTTCTTAGAATTAGAATGATAATATCTATCTAATATATAAACTAATTTATTTGTAATGTTATATTATAATATTAATTTATTAAATCTAAAATGATCAGTATTAGAATTACAGTTATATAATTACGTTATTATTAACAGTAAACTTTGCAGAATATTGCAAGACCTAATTATTAGTATTAATAACTAAGGTGTATGTCTTAAATATTATTACATAATAATTAAGATTATCATAATTACAATGATAATACTAACTAACGCTTCTTAATATACTACATTATTAATAATAATTTCTTACATTACATGAATGAATAAATTAAATTGTATATATATATATATATATATATATATATATATATATATAGGATGAAATGTAGTATTTCTATGTCTATTGTATAATTAGAATATAATTAGGTATTTACATTATTTATAGATGTTATCTATTATATCATTGTGTTAGCTAATTTAGTTGTAATATTACATTATGATATTTATTAAATCTTATATGATTAGTATTAGAATTAGTTATATAACTACATTAATAATATTAACAAATATATTTCTAACATATTAAAATGACTGTTATTACAGCAATGCTAACATATAATATCACTACTAATATATTCATGCTAACAAGAATTTTAGCAGTTAATGTTTGGTCAAATGTTTATGTATATAATGTTTATGATAAAACCCCCAAAATGGTTTGTGCAGATCCACATAGCACCATTGGAGGGCAATACAGCTGTATCTTTAGACAAGCATGCAAGTCCAAACAAGTCAGTATTTCAGTAAACCATTCAGTTGCATCAAATATTAATGAGTTTTCTTTCTGTTCCCTTCTTTGGCAATTGATGTGGTGTCTTTTATTTTAGTCATATATTATTAACACATTTTCACTTTTCAATTGTTATAAGATGAATACCGTGTCTTTTTGTTTTAATGCGGTTATTGCTCACTTGAAGCCTTGAATTAAGGCAGTACTGCTTATTGTTAAGCACATTTCCTGTAAAGTACATCAGCGTGTTCTTGTTAATCGTTACCTAACCACTCCTTTACACAGTTCTGCATGCCCTTCTCGTTCTCTCCTCCTGCTTCCCTGATCGTGTTTTCAGTTCTACAAACCTGGCCACGATAAGAAACACAAACAAACCAGGACGTTTAATTAAACTGCCGTCTAAAGCACAAACAGCAATAAAGCAAGAGGCAAACATCCTGGCACTTTATCACACTCACACAGTTCTGAAATGTTACACTGAAGTATGTTGGATATTTTTTTTAGCTATATGACAAATTTGGACCGTATTGCGGCCCCAGACTTCATCCCCACAGCCCAGGATGTGCTCCGAGTCCGATTCCCCACCACAGGCATCAATGACTACTCCTTCAGTGTGGAGAAAATCACCCTCAGGTACCGTAATGGACATATTTTATTGAATTAAAATATTTATTTTTTACGCAAGTCTTTTTTTTTTGCTAAAATTTGCTCACTCTCGGGCTATCCAAGATGTAGATGAGTTTGTAATCAGAACAGATTTGGAGAAATGTAACATTGCATCACTTGCTCACCAGTGGATCCTCTGCAGTGAATGGGTGCCGTCAGAATGAGAGTCCAAACAGCTGATAAAAACATCACAATAATCCACAAGTATTCCACACAGCCCCAGTCCATCAGTTAACATCTTGTAAAAAAAAAAAGATTGTTTGAAAGAAACAAATCCATCATTAAGGTGTTTAAATCACTTCTGACCATAATCCATAATAACGCTTAATCCAGTGAAAAGGTCATCTCATCTGACTCAAGAGAGAAATATGCACATATACACAAGCAAAAACACTGACGGCACCCATTCACTGCAGAGCAAGGTTATTTTCGTAAACGAAAACTAAGACGAAAAACAATTGGTCAAAAAACATTTTTGTAAACTGAAATAAAATCAAAACATCAAAATAAATGAAAAACTAAAACGAAATGAAACTAACAACAGTTATTGCAAAATTAACTGAAATAAAATAAATAATCGTTTTCGTAATCATTACGTTCTCACCCTGTGCCGGAAAAATATGAGCTGTGTGGGGAAATACGCATCGTGTACGTGAGGTTATCTGACGGAGAGACGCAAAGCTGTTTATAGCAGAGTCCTGCACGGGTCCTGTTTGGTAAACCTGCATCCGCAATACATAACAGGACACCTGACCCGTTATCTGACAGCAGCCAGCACCAATTGAATTCTGTACCCGACCCGTTTGACATAAAGACCTGTATTAAACAGGCTATTGCATCAGTAAGGCAGAATTATTTATTTTCTCATGTAACACAAGCAATAAAAACCAAAATAGGCATTTTAAGTGGATGCTTTGAAGAAAAATAGACAAGCAGCACAACAGAACAAAGAACGCGCATCCTTACTGTAAAACAATAAAAACTTTTGCCCACATCTTGTGAATAATCCGCCAGGCTCTTTTGAACAAATGTGCATAAACTACACGCTTATAATTCTTCATAAAAGAAAAGAACATATTTAAATATGCCTTTACTGTTAAATGCCATTGTCTCTCCTGAAACTCTGCAGTGTGTGGCTGTTAGTCCTTTACAGAAGCATTAAAAATAAAACTTAAAACTAAAATGATATAGGCTAAAGCAGCAACGAGCGCTCCCTAGGCTAGAATGCTTGAATATTAAGGCTCTGACATTAGTGAATTTCATAAGTTCCACTTATGATTTTGTTCGTGGGAAAATGAGCAAGAGTTACGGTATAATGATTATGGTTAAATAAGATGAAAGACATATAGTATAAAGAAATTAGCTACATTTATTTTCAAATTAAATATCAAAACACATTTATCATTCAGTAGTGCGTTTTAAATATAATGTAAGCACAAATTGTGTAGATTTAAAAAGGCATGACTGCTTCATTTTGACCTGTATTTGTATACTTTTACCATCTAATTAAACTCAGCATGCTTTAATTTTGTGTCCATAGACGTTTGCACCACTAAGGTTAAATTAGCCTATAGGTCATTGCACACAGAGTCTGAAATTTTCTTGTGCGTTTTTCAGTTTTTTTTGTATTCCTCATCCTTGCCTATCAAAATGCATGCTACGGATGCGAAAACGCAGAAAATCGAACCTGATCCAAATTTTTTCATGATGGACGAAAGTTTCGGAGGCAGTGTGTAAACGTGATTGACACAACGTGAGCAAGACTGGTTTGCTGGAGCTCTTAAAAACTTTGCTCAGATCCCGGGTTTTTTAAAACAGTTCATGTTCAGAACTAACTGGAAGATACAGTTTATATTATGAGTTAGTAGCCTCCTCTAATTATCTTTTTTTCCCTTTGCATATTTTTGCTATTTGAGCTCTACTGAAGACGCTTTTGCCAGCTAGTCGCTAATAATAATAATCCACGTGCTTTTGCTATAAATTGCTGTGTTGACTTGTGAATATGGAGGACTCTCCTTGCTATGCAAGGAGAACTCTAAACGCTGAATTGGATGCAGTTGTTGGACAGGCTGAGTTCGCGCTTTTACTCGATACACCTGAACCGAACCCTGCGAAACAAAAGTAAACCGAGTTCCGACAGTCCTTCAGTGAGTGATGCCATGCTAATGAGATTCATGCAGAGAATGGAGGCCATGCACGAAGAAACTTTGCACCGAATTCATGGAGTTGAAAAAAACGGTACTTGAAAACTCAAACTCTAGTAAACAGATAATCAGCTCCCTCCAATTCCACGGTGAACAGGTGAAGCATCTGAATGAAAAAACTGAAGAACTGGAAAAGAAAATTGGAAGATTGGAGAAAGACAACGTCGAACTTCGTGATAAGTCGCTATAATGATCTGGTATTCCGGAGAAAGCAGGAGAGAACGTAAAGCAGATGATCATCGACCTTTTCAGCCAGGTTTCCCCGAGCATCGCTGCAGATCTACCCCGTGGAGTTGACATTGCTAATAGGCTGGGACCTTGTTCTGCTGTGGAAAGATCCTCTCGTCGCATAATTGTCTTATTTTCGTCGCGGTCCCAGCGGGACAAAGTTTGGAGGGATGCCAAAACGTCCGTCCTTCTCAGGGAAAAGAAGATCAAGATCTTCGAGGATCTTTCGCAGAAAGACAAGGATGCAAGATCTCTTCTGTGGCCGACGGTAGAGAAGGAGAGACGGGAAGGAAAGAGAGCTGGCTTTCACGGTCCATTTGCTGTGATTGAGGCTAAAAGAGTGACCGCTAAAAATGTAGCCAACACTTAACATGTTGGTAATGCTTATTCAACAAGCAACTGTTTTTTCTAAGTGATTAGCTTGATAAGAGTAAGATTTTTTTTAATATATAAATACTTTTACTTATTAGCTGTTTTATTTATTTATTATTATTTTTAATAATATTTGATATATATATATATATATATATATATTGTACATACAGGTACATCTAAAAAAAATTGGAATATTGTGAAAAAGTTTTTTCTTGTAACTTATTTCAAAAAGTGAAACTTTCATATATTTTAGATTCATTACATGTAAAGAAAAACATTTCAAGTTAATTTTGTTTTAATTTTGATGATTAGAGCTTACAGCTCATGAAAGTCAAAAATCAGTGTCTCAAAATATTAGAATATTTATATTTGAGTTTCAATTAATGACCATCTCTACAGTATAAATTCAGGGTATCTGTTGTTCTTTGAAACCACAATAATGGAGAAGACTGCTGACTTGTCTTTAATATCCTTTAATGCCAGGGGTCTCAGGGATAGTGTCAAACGAAAAGCTTACTAAAAAAAACAAATCAGATTTCAGTTTTCTTCAGGAATGCCATTCGACTATTGATGATTACAAATGGTGGAAATCTCAGTGGCGTAATGATATTTGAAGTTCACATGGCACCGAACACTCACTTTGTGTAAGCATTTTGAGAAACAAATTTGGTGGATATATTAGGGTCCGAATCAGATAGCTTAGGTCATTTTCATTTATTAGTAATTTAACATAACCAACAAAGTAATTCTCAGAAATATATATGGGTAATTCTTTGGATAATTAATTTTTTTTTAACAAATTAGATGAGAAGCTTACATATTGGTCTAATAAATTTCCTAATGCATTTTTCATTCTAGGAGGAGACTTTAATGTCATTTAATAATTTTTTGGACAGATATCCTCCAAAAAGGACTGCTTGTTCTTGTCCTGCACTATTAGACCTAATAGACAAGTTTGAATTGGTGGGCATTTGGAGAGAGAGATTCCCTAACAATTTAGAGTTCACTTGGGCCAATAAAAGTGGTTCAAGACAATCTCGTATTGATTATTGGCTCATATCAAAATGTATGTCAAATCTTGATCTGAATGTCGGCATTCAATGTACCCCGTTGACCGACCACAAAACTATCTTTATTAATACCCCTTTAATGGCAGATTATGTAACAGGCCAATGCAGAGCTTCTTTGTGGAAACTTAACAGTTCACTGCTAGAATTACCAGATGTAAAGGATAGAATTAAAGAATTAATTGCTAGCTATTAGAAAGCAGCCACAATTCAAAATAATTTTGATACCAATTAGGAGCTTTTTAAGTTTGAGACAGGTGTTTATTTGAGAAAAGTTGGAACACTTTTAGCCAAAAAAAGAAGGGTTCTTGAAGACAACCTAATCATGAAATTATCTCAGTCTAATCATTTTGATTGCATGTCTGTAGAGGACAAATCTGAAATTGCAGATTCGCAAATGAAATTGGATGAACTGTACTTATCAAAGGCTAGAGGTGCTTATATAAGATCCAGGAAAAAAATACCTCGAAGAGGGAGAACTCAATTCCACATATTTTTTTAAGATAGAAAAGCGTAATTTTACCCTTTCAACAATTGAACAACTTCGTGTTGATGGCAAAATTGTTAAAGATCCAAAGGAAATGGCAAACTACAGTGCCAATTTTTATAAGAATCTTTATAGTTCAAGGTATTCAGAGCAGACAGCGTCCTCATTTCTAGACTCGGTTAATTATGTTAAGGTTATATCTGAAAGTGATAGATTTTTCTGTGATAGCATTGTTACTCCTGAGGAAGTACAAAGAGCAGTTAAGAGTTTGAAAAACAATAAGTCCCCAGGGTGTGATGGACTTACAGCTGAGCTGTTTTTAGAGAAAGTATTGAAAAAGAGGCTTTACCTCCTACATTGATGCAAGGTATCATAACTTTAATTCCTAAACCTAAGAAAGATCTTACCAATTTAGACAGCTGGCGACCCATCACACTCCTTAACTATGACTATAAAATTTTCGCCATAATATTTGCTAAAAGAATTAAAGATAGTTTGGATACTGTTATAGATGAGACACAGTCTGGATTTATGAGGGACCGACATATAATGAATAATATTAGATTCGTTTTAGATTAAAAAAGATTTCAGAAAAAAACTGAATATGTGGCTCCAACGTGATCTCTCATTGAAGGGAAGAATCTTACTAGCCAAAGCTGAAGGTTTGTCAAGGTTAACAAATGCTGCTCTCTCTTTGAATGTTGACACTGCCATTCTTAAAAAAATGATACAATGCTTCTCAACTTTGTTTGGAAGAATAAACCTAATTTTATTAGAAAATCTGCACTTATGAACACCATTGAGAAAGGGGGTTTAAACTTTCTTGATTTCACCACTTTAAGCAACACCTTTAAAATAAATTGCATAAAAAACTGTATCAATAAGCCCTCATCTATATGGAATCTGATTCCTAATGTTGTTTTTTCCAAACTAGGTGGTTTAAAGTTCTTATTAATCTGTAACCGTAACATCATGAAAATCCCTGTCAAATGATCTCTTTTTCATAGGCAGATGTTATTAGCTTGGTCCCTCCTTTTTAAACATAATTTTACACCTCACTCGTATCTAATCTGGAATAACAAGAATATACTGTATAAACACAAATCTTTTTTTTTTTTTTGAAAATTGGCTTAAAAATGGTATTATTTTTGTCTCTCAGCTTTTCAATCAAAATGGTTCAATCTGTAATTAGTTTTTAGTTAAGCATGGAATTCCTGTTCGTCCGAAAGAGTTTGCAGTTGTTGCTGATGCAGTGCCACATGGGGTTTTCATGCTTTTTAGAGGTCTGTCTTTTCCAATCTCATATCACTCAGTGGATCTTTGTAAAATATTTGTTGGAAAACAGTGCCTTTCGTCATCCAAGTCAAAAAACAATAAGAAAATGAGAGTTTTGTTTCAGATGGAGTCTATTTCTGTGCCTTATGTAATCTCTTATTAGAATGGTTTAGTAAGTGATATTCCTAAAGTTTGGTCAATACCTCACAGATATTTAATTACTAACAAAATGAGAGAAACTGCATTTAAGTTGATTCATAGAATTTACCCGGATAAGTGCTCTCTTAAAAGACTTAAAATACCAACTGTTCTTTCTGTTTAGAAAACAATGAAACTTCTTTACATGTATTCTGGAATTACTCTTAAATATAATTTTGGTGTGACTTTCTTGACTTTATCAAATGTTACGTGAATCCTAATTTTGAGTTTACTTATAGAAATGTCATTTTGGTTTTCATGAATGTGACAAAAAGTTGATACTTATTGCCTAAACCTTATTTTCCTTTTAGCTAAATATCATATTCATAAATGAAATGCAATCCTCTTTTTTAAGATTCAAACTTGAAATGAAAATGCATTTTGAATCTATTGAGTTCTCTACGAACTTAAAAGCAATAAGAACAATGGCTTTGCTAAAGGACTTAGTACGTCCTTTGGACTGAAACACTCAATGACCCCAGACTGTTGTTGGATTGGTATGATTTTACAATGATGACAATTGTTATTGTTTTTTCAAGCATTCAGTAAAAAACAACGTGAGGATGTCACGCTCATGCACAAGCCGTCAAACTGATGTCATCAGAGGAGGCCCATCATTTTAGAGGGGAGGAGCATTTTCAAATTTGGATTAAAGATTATTAAGGCAAACTATTTTTTTTTGTGGATTGACTTGCATGGATAAATTGTTCACCACAAAAATAGCAATGTGCGCTAACAAAATAAATATAGTCAGCTTTGATTTCACTCGGACTTCTGCTAAACTTTAATTAGCCTGCTAAAACTAAACTATATAAAAACTAAATGTGTTCACAAAATAAAAACTAAACTAAAACTAACTAAATTATTAATGAATAGTGTGAGTACATTTTCAGCAAAATTTCATTTTTTGGGTGAACTATTCCTTTAATTCAAGAAGCCCCTGCAGTTCCCTCACAAACATCCAGGGGTCCTTGAACCACTGGTGTCAGAAAACTGGTGCTCAGTAATAAGATTTAATTTCTGCCTGGCAGCAAAACCACAGAAACAGCATAGCAATGTGGTAAAAATCACTAGGAACACCTTAGAAACTACATATAGCAACACATGGCAAGACTTGCTTGCACTCATATTTTGTTCAGAAAACATAAAAGCATTTTTATAAAGAAAGATAATGTGAGGACCTGATGCAATCCTGTATATTTTGAGGTAGACATGTTTGTTTGATTCATGACAGCAGGGAAGTAGGAACAAATGATAGGGGTTGACGGTTAGTGTTTAATGTTTTTGGTTTAAACAGAAAGTTTCAAGAATAAACAAGAGAATTTAATCTCGGTCTTACCATTTTGTTTTTCTGAAGGATTGTGGATGTGGGTGGCCAGAAGTCCGAGAGGCGGAAATGGATCCATTGCTTTGAGAATGTGACATCGCTCATATTTTTAGCGTCCCTCAGCGAGTACGACCAGGTACTGGAGGAGAATAACAAGGAGGTGAGCATCTCCTTCGCCCCAGTCTGTCTGTATCTCTCTTGTCCTAATCGATTGCTTTGATCAGTATGTTTTGGGTCTGGACTTGGATCAGCAACTCAAAAAGAAATGTGCACATTTCTAATTTGTACAAAGATGTAAAGCCTGTTTTTAAAATCAATTACTTATTGTGACATTATGTGATTCAGTAGCTAACGAAAACTAATTACTAACTAAAATGTTCATTAAAATGAAAAATAAAATAAAATACGAATATAACTTATTTACTAAAAATAAATAATATCCAAATGATAAAAATATGTATATATTTATTCTATTATATAATTATAGCAGCTTATAACCCAGCTGCTGTGATGTCTGTTAATCAAAGAACAAAAGAAAAAAAGAGGAAATCAATCACTTTTGTAGCTTTAAGGATTCATCTATATTTAATTTAGAATTTTAAGTTTAATAACTTTATTCAATTTTTGTATATTTTACTATTTGCTGAAGGGCACAGGTAAATATGACATTTATTATAATGGGTTTATGTGAAGATTGTTTTAAGTTCACTTAAGTTATTTTTGAAATATTAAAATGTAATGTTGAAGGGCTATAGTCAATGGTTAAATATTACGAAAAAAATATCAATTTCCTAGAGACATCAGTAGTATTTGTATTAGTGATACTCACCTCAGTCATAAAAAAAGATGCCACTAAACAAATATTAAAAATAGACTGTCTTTATGTTGTTTCTACATTAATATTGAATGTGAAATTATTGCAATATAAAAGTATATTTAAAAACTTGAAAGTTAGGTGGGATTAATCGCGATTAATTTCAGAAAAGATTTGCGATTCATTCGGTTTTTTTAATTGATTGTCAGCTATATATATATATATATATATATATATATATATATATATATATATATATATATACACACAAAAATGAATAAAAATGACAAACGCACATAAAGGTTACAAATTAAAGAAGACAGAAATTAAAAATTCACTTAAAATGACAAATTAAAATAAAACTAAATATAAAATATAATGAAAAAGATATGAATAATAATATAATAGGATATAATTAATAATAAAATAATGCTTGTTCAGCAATTAAAATAATATATTCAACTTAATTCAAATTAATCTTTTTAACAAAAGCATAAAATAAAATTCAGTATAATCGTTTAATAGTGACATTTATTTTTGTATTACATTAGTGTACTAATTCAATAAATTACATAATAATTATTTAAATAATATTAAACAAATATTTAAATAATATTTTTATTTTTTCATATTAAAATAGGCTACTGACAGATTTTAATTGTCATGAAAATAACGTCACAATGAAAAGCATCCCAATGGTCCTAAAATTAATTTTATTAATGCAAAAACCTTTTTCTTTTCTTTTTTTTTTTTTCTTTTCTTTTTTTGACATTGAGGTGAAACACGAGCCAGACATTTCTTGACAGATTCACATTCTATTGTTTCACGTTTGTTTGCACCTTCCCTGAAATGCTCCTTCCTGTTCTCTTCCCATGCAGCACTGATAAATTGCGTAATCTCTTGTCTCTCTCATTTAATTAACTTCTGCTGTGAATGCTTGCTCTCTCCGGCTCCAGAACCGCATGAAAGAGAGCTTGTCACTCTTCTACACCACCATCCACTCGCCGTGGTTCGCCAATGCCTCCATCATCCTCTTCCTAAACAAGATGGACATCCTGGAGGAAAAGATCAAGATGTCAGACCTAAAAACTTACTTCAAAGGGTTTAACGGTATGGAAATAAGTATTTGTGTACCAACAATTCAGCAAATTAGCCCCAACCTGCCCTGCCCCTTAAAAAGAAATATTATGGGATGAGAATATCAGGCTGGCTAGGAAACAGAATTGACAATGCAGATGGAACAGGTTTTTCTTCACAGCAGATGGTGTAGGACAGATATTAGTGTCTTAATGCTGATATGGAGGCAGTATTCGTGGAAATGGCCCCAGTTTCTCGCCCTTTACCCCCGTTACCAACAGCAACCAAAAAATAGCCAATTCCGTGCATTTACAGGTAGAAAAAGAGCGTTAAACAGACTCTCTGATAAGAGTAGCTCCATCTTTGAGATTTAAAGATAGACAGTCTGTTATGGTTCAATTTAAAGAGACAGCACACTTAAAAAGAAAATTTGATTTAATCCTGTGATGTAAAGCTGAATTTTCAGCATCATCAGTCAAGTCTTCAGCGTCACAAGATCCTTCAGAAATCATTCTAATATTCTGATTTGCTGCTTAACTCTCTGGTATTGTTCATTTGGGGGTCAAACTTGTTCGTGGTCAAAACTGACCGAACACCCGAAATGTAACTTTTTTTATTTTCAGTAAAATCTATGTAATATATTTTTGTTCCATAATTTTTTTTATATGTATATTTTGAGAGAATTTCATAGTACTAATGAATATTTATGCAATAATTATGATACATTTTTTCCCATTGAAAATAATACAAACATTTTTTTTTCTTAGATTTTTATACTTCTTTTCAATTATGGCAGTATTTCATGTTAAAATAGAGACAATGCCTTTAAAATTCAATTTTTGAAGTCAGATTAGTGCCATCTGGTCTGAGTTAAAAAAAGAAAAACATCTGCAATTCCATGGTTTAGCCACTAGATTCTCTATATAAAAGGCTTAGAAACTCTCTAGTGGTTTTTAGGCATAAAGACTTATTTTTATTAAGTTGTGGATCTGGATATATATTTAGACATTCTAAAAGACAACTTTTTGTAAACTTTAGATTTTTTTGTTGTTGAAATTTTGGTTTGAAAATTTTAGTTTTTTTCATTCATTTTACTACAGTCAAACCTGAACACATAGAAAGCATTTTGTTACACTTAACATCAAAATTCAACACAAATGTAACAAAAATGAACAGGAATGCTTTATCAGAGATCTGATTTCAACCTCTTGTTTGAGTCTTCTGGCTCAATTTTGCCATATCGTTACAGCCACACCAGTTAATTTGTGTGTATAATAGTGTGTGTGTGTGTCTGTTTTGTACTCTTGATGTTTTAGTGTGTAACCCATTCCTTGGTGTCTGTGTTTTGACTGCATTTTTGGCCAAATTATTGATTTTATTTCATGCATCTGCAGAAACATGCTTTGTGTTACAGTCACACTAGTTCATATATGTGTGTCTGTTAGGGGATGGGGGGTGGGCGGAGTGTGTCTCCGTTTCGTGTCAAGTTTCGTACCATTACATGAAGTAGCGATTTTTCTGTTCTAAAATTGTTCTGGTCTAAAATTACCGAACAACACCAGAGGGTTAATCATTATCAGCATTTTTGGTGCTCAATTATTAATAATGGTTCTTAATTATTATCAATATTGAATATTTTTGTGGAAA
Source organism: Barbus barbus (assembly GCF_936440315.1). NCBI lineage: Eukaryota > Metazoa > Chordata > Actinopteri > Cypriniformes > Cyprinidae > Barbus > Barbus barbus. Next base: position 12,746,431 of record NC_136727.1, read on the forward strand.
CAAAATTTTTTATTTAGAAAGTTCAAAAGAACAGCATTTATTTAAAATAGAAATCTTTTTACAAATATATTGCATACTTACTGAATTAAAGTATTTATTAGTATATATATATATATATATATATATATATATATATATATATATATATATATACACACACACACACAGGACCACAAAACCAGTCGTAAGGAACAATTTTTTGAAATTGAGATTTATACATCATCTGAAAGCTGAAATAAGCTTTCCATTGATGTATGGTTTGTTCGGATTGGACAATATTTGGCTGAGATCTGGAAAAATCTGGAATCTGAGGGTGCAAAAAAAATCTAAATATTGAGAAAATCGCCTTTAAAGTTGTACAAATGAAGTTCTTAGCAATGCATATTACTAATCAAAAATTAAGTTCTGATATAATTACGGTAGGAAATTTACACAATATCTTCATGGAACATGATCTTTACTTAATATCCTTATGATTTTTAGCATAAAAGAAAAATCGATAATTTTGACCCATACAATGTATTGTTGGCTATTGCTACAACTTGTGTTACTTATGACTGGTTTTGTGGTCCAGGGTTTTATATATATATATATATATATATATTAGTGCTGTCAATCGAAAAATGTAATCGCGTTAATCACAGTCATGGACTGTGATTAATCACGATTAATCGCAAATTTTAAATACTAGGATTTACCTGTAAATGTGTTGAAATAAAGAAAAGCATGACAAACTAGTTTAAGGAAACAGAACCGTTCACACCTCAGCAGTATGAGACATAATCCTTATTCTTTAGTTTTTTTTTCAGCCATTATCAGCCTTTATGCTGGCAATAAAACAATGTGCATACTATCCACCCTATCTGCCCTAAATAGTATTGAAAATTACTAATATCACATAGAATTTAGGATGGATAGTTGCAATTTATAAGCTCAAAAGGGAATTGTATATAAATAATTACATTTAATTATGATTAATTATAATTATTTACTATATCGGCTGACAGTAATAACTGTAGCAGAATTAAATTGCCATGAACTGATCTGTCCGTCCAGCGAACATTCAGTGCAAGTTCATATCAACTCTAAGAAAGGATATTTCCTTGGCCACAGGAAATACTTTCCTATTAATGCATTAGAGCATGTAGCGAGGGTCAAAATCATTTGCAAGGAAGAACCAGAAACTCATGTAATTTATATAAATTTACTCATGTTTATTAATATAAATGTGCAGGTCAGTATGTTTGTTGACTTAAATAGATCTGTCCCTTTAATACAACATTAACCCAATGAAACTGCTATGAACATTGGGCGTTACATATTAAAAGAAGCTCTTAATAGTGATTTTAAAAGTGTTTGCTTAAGATTCTTTCTCTTGGCTTTCTTTATTGGTCCTGCCTCTATAATTTGCATGTGCTCCTCCCAGTTCTTACCTTCCAAGCTTTTACTAACTCCTCCCCTCCTCTGTGGATTGGTGCCACCCTCAGGCAAACGGCGGGACACGCAAGACGCCATGGACTTCATTCACAATATGTATAAACAGAGGGCCGTGAGTGCTGAGACAAAGGAGTGCAAAAACATCTACCCTCACTTCACCTGCGCCACGGACACCAATAACATCCGGAAGGTTTTCAATGACGTGAAAGACACTGTCCTTATCAAGTCTCTGCAGGAATATGGAGTGCTCTGAGGATTACGTATTGCTTCTGCCAACCTAATAAACTGAGCTTGAAGGGACACGCAATTGATGGCTTGAATTGTTTTTCCTTGTGCCACCTCTATGCAGCCTTCCATTTCTGTGTCTTTTGCTCCATATATTCCTATATTCCTACTTTTTAGTCATTTTGGTGGATTAAAACATCAGATTCTTACAGTTCTTCAAACTAGATCATTGCAAGTCTCCTCCTTAAAGAGACATCATTCTGAAGGAATGAGGAAGCTGTGACTGTCACAGGAACGCCACACAACAGGCAGATTTTCAGCGTGTTTTGGTTTCGAGGGGGTGGCAGGAATTTTACACTATAGCTGCTGGCAAGAATGAACTGAGAAATACAAAGCAATGTTTGGCTGATCTGTACTGGAGAACATGCTCAGTGTCCTGCCCAAATATTTGACTTTGCTGATTACTTAGAGCAAGAGGGTGGAGAGTTTATTTTCAAATAGGACCAAAAAGTAATATGGAAGCCTGTTTCTGCCACAGCATAAAATAAATAAATAAGATAAAATAATGAATAATAAATAAGAATAAAAAACTGTATCGTGAGATATAAACTTACAATTCTAAGAAGAAAAGTCTGAAATTGTACAATATAAACTCGAAAATTGTGAGAAGTCTGCAACTGTTAGATATAAACTCGTAACTGCTAGAAAAAAAATGGTTACACTTTATTTTAAGGTGTCCCTGTTTCAGTGTAATTGTACATTTAAGTACTGCGTAATATTAAATAAAATAACTACATGTATTTACTATATAGTTAGGGTTAGGATTAGGGTTTGGCTTCGGGTTACTTGCGTGTAATTATGCATAATTTATTGTTGTTATAATAGCAAGTCATGTAACGTGTAACAAGGACACCTTAAAATAAAGTGTTACCAAAATGAGTACGAATTGTGAGATCAAAAGTCACAATGAATGTTGTTGTTTTTTTATTACATGGTGGAAATAAAAATAATAATAATAATCAAATAAAACAAAATTGTGAGATGGAAACTCAGAATTGCGAGAAATAAAGTCAGAATACATATTTTTTCTTGGAATTGCAAGTTTATATATTTATATATATAAATATATTTCTAACACAATAGTGAGAAATAAAGTCTGAATTGTGTGATTAAAAAGTTGCAATTACCTTTTTATTCCTTGACTGAAACAGGCTTCCGTAATTTTCTTTCTGTAACATGGAGTAGTTTTTTATTACACAAACAGAAGCCAAATTGTTACAAAAAAGTTGGGGTGTTAAATTAAAAATCTTTAAAGTAAAATGTCACTGTTTGTAATCTGAAATATTTTTCGGTCCCACTTTATATCAAGTGGCCTTAACTACTATGTGCTTACATTTAAATGAATCATTTGGTACAATGTACTTATTGTGTCCATACTTTAACGGTAAAAAACTGAAAATTCTACAGTAAAAACCTGTTAACGGTAAGTTCCTGTAAAATTTACAAGGAAAAACCATAAACTGACATTCCTACAATTCCCTGTGTTTGCATTTCAAATTTTGTTTGAATTTTATACTTTTTTCTTTGAAATAACTATGTTTCTTCTTAGTTTTTTCTTATCAGTTATGTTTATTAGGGTTGTATGTTACAACTAATGTTGTTAAATTAATGTTTATAGCATATTTCAGTTTAATGAGTCTCACCATGATGGTGCTTAGTGCTTGTGTGAATGACACTGTGCACCTTCTATAAATGTTATTATTTAAAAGCTGCTTGTGATGGGCATTTGGTGGTTATCAGTGTATTTCAAAAGTACAAAACAGATTTCAGTACTTCAATAGGTAGGTATATTAACTATATATCAGTTAATGAAATTGCGGTATTTAACTGTAAATTTAAGTTACAACCGTAAAACCTAAAATGTTGTTACCGTATTTTTTACAGTAGAATTCCGGCAACCACAGCTGCCAGTTTTTTACCGTAAATTGTATGGATTTTTTTAACAGTATATATTGTAATTACATTACTAATTTTATTGTTAACCCATCTCTTACACCTTAGCCCACCCGTAAACCTACCCATGCCACCAAACCTGTCCCTAACCTTACCCATATCCCACCTCAATAGCAGCAGAAGTGTTTTGCAATGCAATATGAACACAATAAGTACATTGTACTTATTTTTTTATGTAAGCACATAGTAGTTAAGGCCACTTAATATAAAGAGGGAACCATTTTTCTTTACAAACTATTTTATTTTAGAGCAAGAAATATTCTTATATATTTGCTCAAAATGGAGATAATACTGTTACTTTCCATGTCAAATGTATGAATTTGTTTATATATACAGTATGATGTGTATACAATATATATATATATATATATATAAGTATAGTTCTTCAGGTAGTTTTGATGGTCTGTTTGTTGTGTATAACAAGTGTAATAGTATCTTTACCATAAAACTGTTATTAGTTAATACACAATGTATATATATATGGATTAATTTAGTATTAATTTATACAAAACTCGGATTAGCTGTTAAATTGTCATTTAAGCATTTAAATTGATCCAATCCATCTGCTGTAATTAAAATTAGACACATTACATAATTTCTAATACTAGTGTGTTCACTATAAATCAGTCAGGAAAGATTACATGTTTTGCAATATGTTTAAAACTGGAAATTTTACTTAAGGCTTTTATGTTTAGAAACATCACCAAGAATCACCTACACGTAGATATGACACTTTCCATGAATAAATGTACAAAAATACAAATACAAGGTTTTTTTTTAATCTTTCTCAACAAATGGTCGATGAAAAGAGGTGTTTTTTCTTAAGAAGATATTGATTGTAAACCTCCGAAGGTAAAACATTTAATTTAGTTTATTTCTGTTCATTTTGATTATTTATTCTATTTATGTGATTTGCAATTGTTGCCAAAATTTGGCAACCCTGTTACCATTAAATTCTTTCTAAATAGAATATAAATACAGTTTACTTTGAACTTTTATTATTTCTTACCGATAACCATGAAAGGAACATCAAATTGGGGGAAAAAACAAAACCTTTTGGATTAAGTTTTATGTACTGATAAACATAAATTCAGTTTCCCTCAAATCTAAGAAAACTATTTGCTTGATTATTTTCTTTTCACAATAAAATGAGTAACGGTTGAATTTTGAGCTTTATGGATGCAGTTAACAACAATTTGTAAAACAAAATTTAGAAAAAGCAAAGAGATCATTTAATTTGCATGCTGTAGAAAGTGTTAGATGTTATATAACATATAAAAATAGTTTATAATTAACATCTCGTAGTTCCAAAACAAATTGTATTTTTTGCCTCTAATGCTTTTAAAAAACCAAAGTGTACCCTATACATGGAAAGTGCCTTTAATTTTAGCATTGATAAACTGGTTTTCTGTGGCGAAATTTTTAATCTTTTGTTCTTTTCTCCCCTCCTTTTTTATCCTTTGTTTTGGTTACATTTTCATTTTCCTTTTTTGTTTGTCTTTATATCCAAATGTTTTCCAACTCCACCCAATTATGATGCCAGGCAAAAAGCGAGACAAGAATGAAGCGATGGACTACATCAGTGCCCTGTACCTTGAACAAGCTTTAAACCATGAAAATCGAGTACGGAAGTGCATTTACAAACACTTTACCTGTGCCACTGACACCGACAACATCCGCAAGGTCTTCGACGATGTCAAGAGAACCGTTCTCATCAAGGAACTGCAGTTATATGGTATGCTTTAAGATGCAGAGCGGCTTCATCTCACATGCAGACAATCTGAACTGATTCCTGGAAAGACAAAACAATTGTTAAGATCACTAGATATGTTATCAAATGGAAATCTTTATTACTGTAAATACAGTTGGTCTTAACTTCACTGACTGATTACTTGTACTTGCATTTGAAAATATTTTGTTACATTTTTTACACAATGTGACTTTCTGACTATCTTTTCACTGAAATTAATTTCTATATTCTACCGAAACGGAGTATCACAAAATATTAATAATCAAAAAATAAAGAAACACTATTGGTTATAATTACAGTGTAAGACAACTTGGATCTCAAGAAATGAGAAGTGACAGAAATTTTCAATGAAATGGACAAAATGTCACTATGTTCATAATAAAATTTCATGAGCTCTTTGATTAAAAACTGTTTGCTAAATGAGAATTAATCAAGTACTTCATGTGTTCATTCTATCAGTGTTTTTAAGCATTTTACATTTGTTCCAAAATAACTCAAGGCAGTAACAATTTTAAAAATATATTTTATTTTTGAACTATGTGAGCTATTCTTTTTAATAGCTAACTTTGAACTTTTTGAATTTTTCAGATCATCAGTCATCAAAGCTCGATAAAGCTTACTACTCACTAACAATTCCTCATGTTTTCAGGCCATGTCAAGTCTTATTTTGACGTCACAAAATATATCTACAACAACAAACAAACATATTATCTAAGTGTGTGAGTTTACTTACTTTTTTATTAGTCTTCCCTAGGGGGGTCTGTTTAAACACAATGGGCTCAGGGGAGGCAAGAGGCGCGGAAACGCGGACTCCCACTGCAACTTTACATGCTAGTGTCACATGCTAGTGGGGACAATGTTTCTTTAGAAAACTAGTTATTTATACACTTTTTAATATTTGTACTACAATTTTTTTTCTCTCATATATCAATATCAATAGGATTTAAAATGAACAAGAAGAAAGACCTGTATTTATGCAGAAAGTAGCTGAAATGTGGTTTCCAAAGGATCTGCTCTGCTCCGCTCTATCATAAGCCACCCAAGCTTGAGGATATTCTTCTAATCCCCTTGCTTCACTTTCTCCTCCACACAACAATATGTTCCAGTGCCTATCTGCTGAACCTACAGGGCTCCAGGTGCTCTCCAAACAATCTGGAAGCGGTATTTTAAGGGTTTTAGGCAGAGAACAGTAATAACTGGGCAGGTTGGAGTCCTTTACTGAAACTGAAAAATTACATCACTCCAAATTTCACCTGTCTTCTCCTTCTGCTCTTCTCCCATTCATTTGATGAATGGGTGAAAGTACTTGAGCGCACAGACTGGTTTTATGCTCATCGGTATAGAGACCACTTGTCACACTTGTAAAAGCTCTTTGTGACCCGAGTGAGAAAAGAGCCTCTAATTGCTTATAATTTTAGCAGATGCGGGGCACAATCACATGCAAACCTTTAAGGAGGTGTTTGAAAACAGCCACTCTTGATTGAGGTCTATGAGAAATGCACTGTGATTCAGTGTACTATTCTCTGTGCGTCCATGTTACGCCCTTAGACGTAATTATTTATATTTTTTTATATTTGTGCAGAATTTGATATTGCTACTGTTACAGTTTGTATTTTTGGAAGTGTTTTGTTTTTTGCTCTCTCTCTCTCTTCCCTCTACTCCATGCAAAGCTTAATGAACTACTGGCTAGCTCTGATTAGCTGCTGGAGGGAGAGCTTGTGGATAAAGCTGGAGACTAACTGTGAAGATGGCCCTTTTTTTTCTTGCCTTTGCTGCCTCCCAAGACTGTTTTCCTCCTGTCCCAGACAGTACCATGTGTGCTAATAGTTGATCTGTTGACTTTAGGGTTGTTAGTGTACAACTTTGAATCTTCGAAGAGAAGTTGTTGCTCTGTTTTCCTCACGTAATTCAACTTAATATTTAAGCCCAAGCTTTTATTGTCATTTTTGGAGCAGTAGGGAGGTGGATGCCTTTTGTTTAGAATGCATGTTTTCTCCTGTTTTTGGTTAGAAAGGGAGTAAGGTGAGACTTTTGTTGTTTGTTTTTCACTTTGTTTTGTGAGTTTAGAAAGTACTCTCCCTAAGTTAGAGCTTTTATATTTGTTATTTTGGCCTGGTCCCCACCCGAAGCTTTATTTGCTCCCCTTTTTGTACTTTATTTGAGCTTGTCAAATAAACAACTTTTTTGTGTAACATCTGTGTGATTTTTGTGGAGTGCTGGGACAGGAGAGAGGAGTTCCTGGTTGGCTGTTAAGAGTTTTATTTATTTATTTATTTTTCTGTGTTTGCGTTTTATAAATTTCCTTGTTACTCCCTTCCTGACCCTAGACTAGGAAGGCACGTAACAATTGGGGGCTCGTCCGGGATTTGAACCCGGGACCTCTCGCACCCCAAGCGAGAATCATACCCCTAGAATGTGTAACACGTCACAGAATAATTTTGTCATTTTCCTAGCGTCATGAACATTCCTAACGTAATTTTCAGCACATCCCAAATTACGTGTTTATAGCGTTGTATAGTGGAAATTATGTTTCAAACACTAAAATGGCCAGCTACTTTGTCATGCATACACAAATACACAGAATTAGACCATTTTCCCCCTAATTAAAAAATAAAACCGCGTTCACATTTACTGTTTCTTTTGCTGACAAATTCAGTCCAGCCATTTTAACAGGAAGTGCTACTGACAAATACGACATCGGACAATGTACCTTTTTGCCTGCAAAATTTAGCAATTTTTATTTAAACCATGGTTTTTTTGCTAAATTAGAGAAAAAATAAATTCTATAAGTAATTTTCACACAATAAATATTAAGGGTACTATTTTAAACTATTTTATAGTGATTTTTTTTTTAATTGAAAGTTTTTTAACTGAAAGTTCAAAAAACATATTCACCAACTCTATTTGGATAAAATGGTTTCAGAAAGCCATAATCCAATCAATCAAAGATAGATATCAGTTTATATTTCACTTTTTTCACTTATTTAATTTTTGTTCAGATTAGTTTTATACTTGTAATAATTCTTTATTATTATTATTTTGTATGGGACAAAACAAAATCAATAGGCATATATACAAAAAAGTATGAATGTATGGCAACAAGCTTTCAAGGGCATTTTAAAACACTGACATGTTTTGTAATCAGTTTAAAAAAAGTTAATAAAAATGAACCCCCTTGAAATATGAAAGTGCCAAAAGTAACAAAAGAAACACAATTATACTACAATATATGAATGACTGAGCATTGACGGATGAACCTCTATTTAACAAAATTCAACCATATTAAAATAAAATAAATATTAAACACATATCATTTTTTTAGAAAATAAAATGAAATAATAATGAACAATAAAATAAAAAGTGAAAAGTGTGCAGATTCCAAACTCCTGCAAGAACTTTTACTTGGTTTATTTCAAATGGCAAATACAAATCTTGAACCTCAGGTCAATTTAAATTTGTAATTGGTTTGGTCTACTTAGTTTCATCTCCCTGTGGGTTACGATCCCTTTGAGGCCTCAAAAGAAAAAGCTACGGATTCAAATCTCTCAGAGTGTCATTTTCGTAATGAGCCGCCCCGTACATTGATTAGCTCATCTGGCCGAAAGCTCAGTTGAGGAAATGCATTCCGTGGCCTGTTGACAATCACCCTGGGCAAGCTGTTCAAGCTCACATCTAGAAACGAGATCTTTCTTAAATCCCCAGACCCAATTAAAGATGAAATTAGGTGAGGGAGAGAAGACCGAAGCTGAAAGAAACAAGGATGATATTCAAACTGTGAACTCAGATGGGCAGTTCAAAGTGGACACAGATGTCCTGGCTGTTCTCTTGGGTATAGTAAAGGCCACAAGTATATAAGATCGTTTAAAGTGATAGTTCACCCAAAAAGGAAAATTCTGTCATTAATTACTCACCTTCATATCGTTCCAAACCCATAAGGCCTTCGTTCATCTTCGGAACACAAATTCCGCAATGCAACTGACATGTTCAAGGCCCAGAAAGATAGTAAGGACATCATTAAAATAATAAATGTGACATCAGTGGCTCAACTGTAATTTTATGAAGCTACAAAAATACTTTTTGTGAACAAAGAAAACAACTACTACCTTTCTGGTCCTTGAACATGTCAGTTGTTTTGCTGTATATGCAGAGTCAGAAAGCTCTCGGATTTCATCAGAAATATCTTAATTTGTATACCAAAGAAGAAAAAAAGTCTTACAGGTTTGGAATGACATGAGAGTGAATAATTAATGACAGAATTTTCATTTTTGGGTGAACTATCCCTTTAAGACCTTGCTGAGGATGTTGATTTTTCTAGCAGTCTATATAAAGGATATTAAGAGCAAGAAACAAACAACTTTCATGGTGTAATAAAACTTTACAGTGAAAAGAATGACAAAGACTTTATTTAAAAATATAAATGTCAGTATATTATGTCTTTATATATTGTATATTTTCTTCATAATATAATATTTCTATTATTTATTTATAATAGTCCCATATTTGTTCTGATTTAATTTTTTTATTTACATGTATATATTCACTTTAATATGTGCTGTAAGTTAGTTAGATTGCAGCTTAAATGGAAATTGTGTCAGCTTCATGTTGTTCCAAAACTGTAAGACTTTTGTCTGTGGAATTCTTAGAAAGATATCTGAATAATGTTGGTAACCAAACCATTTCTGTTCCCATTGACTTCCACAGAATAAAAAAAATTTAAAACTATGCAGGTCAATGGGAATGTGTCATCAAACAGAGGGACACAGGACAGGTCCTAATACAGATGGAATGTTTATTGACAGTTTTGAGCAAAGCAGACAAATGAATGAGCAAAGCAGACTTAGCTGAGACACTGGTAAGTTATGACGAGCAAGTAAGAGTCCACAATGGCCAATGCACAACAAGAGGATGAAGATGGCAGATCCAAGAAGGGGAGTTGCTCAGGTAAGTAGCCAGGTACAATATTGCAGTCCATGAAGTCCTAGGTCTAGATGAGACCAGACAATGTATGTCAGTGAGTGTGGTGATGACTTATATTGAGCAGTTGATGAGGGTAATGACAAACTGGTGTTCTAATGAGGATTGAGTGCAGGTGCTGGCCAAGGAGGATTGTGGGAGATGCAGAGTGCAGGCATCGATGCTCCATCCCAATGTGCCTACTTATACTACGTCCTTAAAGTATGTACTCTTTTGGTTGGTGAAGAAAAAGTACACACTTTTGAGTGTGTAGTAGAAGAGTAGGCAAGCTTTGGGACATGCTATCACGTCACACAATTGTCTTTAAAGGACGTTCTGTCGCATAGTTGCACGCACCCTGTTACTGTAAACTGTCCTGTCAATCATCTTGTCACAGTTAACACTCTCCACATTTCATTTCATTTAACTTCCTGCTGTATTGGAGAAAAAAGAAGTAACACGTTGCTCTGCCAGTCGCGGGTCTTTCATGCGTAGAACTCTGCTCATATTTTCTGCATAATGATGCCATTAACAGTTAACGACCAAACAGATGTTTATAAAAGTTCACATTGCTGTTGCGGATGAAATACAACACAGATAACATTGAATAAATATTATTTTAACAGTTTAAATGTTGACAGACCTTTTTCACATGACGCATTTTATTTGTGTTTGTAGTTCTAAACTGAATTCTTCGCCAAAGCGCAATGGATTGTGGGCAATATTAGCCGTTAGTGTGCATGGATCCACACTTCAAAAATCGACCTAAAATAGTAGGCCATCCATGGATTTTTGGCATACTTTTTTCAACATACTATGCTTTAGGACACACTTACTCTAATCTCACATACTAGGATGGATAGTATGAACATTGGGATGCAGGGTGAGACTGGTGATCCTGACAGAATGTTTGTTTACCAACATTCTTGAAAATATTTTCTTGTCTTTGGAACATGAAAGATATTATTTTGAAGAATGTTGGTAACAAATGGTTTCGGAAGCTGTTTGGTTACCAACATAAATATTTTCTTTTTTCTTTGGAACACAAAAGTTTGAATTTTGAATTTTGGTAACCACATGGTTTTGGAAAAATATTTTCTTTCATGTTCCACAGAAGAAAGAAAGTCATACAGGTTTAAATTTACACCTGTATGAATTATCATTTTCATGTGGACTGTCCCCTTAAATAGCCTATGGTTGTACATGAATTGATCGACATTACGTTTCTACAAAGAAAAATAAGAAAACTAATCCTTACAGGTAAAAACTGTATAAAAGCCCCTATATACAGCAAATGCACAAAAAGTCTATACACTGGAAACGTCATTTCTGTTTGTTTCTTGCTCTATTTGTAAGAATTATCTAAAGATTGAGCAAACATAATGATCACGTGACAGCTCAGTCCTTGACTCAGTGATTCACAGGGGCATCTGCTATTGTTCAGTGTAATGAAATATTTGCTCTGCCAATTACTGTGCTAATGTACACAAGGAGCAAGTTGGACCAGCCTGAAAATATTTATTTATGAAGAAGTCAAATTTAATCTGAAGTATTTGTAAAGCACTCCTGAAATCAGGATCGACGTCACACAAGTCAAGTTACATTGATATGCTTCACAAAAATACAGTATACTTCACAAAAATATGTTTTTATCGCAGTAAACATAATTTCTGCCTGTAGAATAGTGACTATGATATTTTAAAGGTGCCATAGAATGGAAAACTGTATTTACCTTGGCATAGTTGAATAATAAAGAATTCTGTACATGGAAATGACATACCGTGAGCCTCAAACGCCATTGTTTCCTCCTTCTTATGTAAATCTCGTGAATGCAAAAGACCACTGAAAAATAGGTGAATCAGAACATAATACCGGCTGTGACGTTACAGTCAGGATCACAAATAGTTACACCCCCAACATTTGCATTTACACGCCCATGTTCTAGGCCAGCAAAACATACACAGCCGAATCATCAGAAGTTCTGCAGGTATTGTGAAGAAACAAGCGAGTACAACAGCGAAAATGGCAGATCATGGAAATAAATGTTATGTTCCAGGCTGTGCAGGGGATGGGTTGGTCTCTGTATTCAGAAAGACACAGAGAGCAAATAACACGTTCTAATAAAATAACGCAAGCCACTAAAGGGACATGGTTAGCTCCTTGCTAGTGTAGCCTGTTACATTCCAGTACATAAAATTTAACTTACCACATAAACAGAGTAAGGAGAGATGACTGAGGATGATGGCGAATGATTTACAAATCCTGAGCACCACTGACAAGCATCTGATCTTGTAAAATGTGTGGTAAGTCCTGCGCAGAGTATGTGCGATCGCGAATCTCGAAAGTGAAAGTGAAAGTAAAAAGCGATCCTGCATTCAAAAGCAGTTTCAATGCCCCGCATATTAATAGCGACTCCCTGATGCCCGCATTTTATTTACAGTTTAATTACCCAACAATGTAACTGCGCGAGAAAGTATTGATATATATATTTTCCCTGTGTTTCCTTCCTGCTGTGTGAGCTACTGAAATGCACTGTGAAACAGCCAATCAGAGCAGAGTTCAACATTGAGCTGCACTGTGAAACAGCCAATCAGAGCAGAGCTTAACATTATTATTCATGACCCTTCCAAATAATGTAATAACAGACAATTTAATTCTAGGGAGAAATCCTTGGGTTGTAAATGGACATTGAATTTTTGCCCTTAGCTAAGCCACATATCTTCTATGTAGATATCAGAGAACAATTTAAAATATTGTATCAATGCATTCTATGGCACCTTTAAAGGATTATGTGTAAATTCTAATAATAGAGTTTAAAGTTGACATGCTACATAGATAGACAAAGAATTGCAGTCATGACACCAGTTTACCTACCCACGCGCACTAATAGACAGCGAGTCGGAAACGTGCACTGAAGTGTGTCTTGATGTGTGATCCGGCGGCACTGGTGACTGTCATTCTCTGTTAGTTGAGCTGACACTCTTCCCGCTGGGCACCTTGTGTGTGTGTGTGTATGTGTGTGTATGTGTGTGTATGTGTGTGTGTGTGTGTGTGTGTGTGTGTGTGTGTGTGTGTGTGTGTGAGTCAGCTTCCTACAAGCGACAGCCGTGGAGCAGCCAGTCTCACTGCCCTTGTCAGAGGGACGCCTGGTTAGATGTGCTTGCCATTCTCTCCAACAAACTATGCTGCCCTTCTCTATTTCCTGCAATCAGGATACATGTGAAAATAGTTCAATAGAAAAAAAAGAGAGAAAATTCTGTCATCATTTACTTACCTTCATGTCAGTACAAACCTGTATTTTCTTCTCTTTTTTTTCGTGGAGCATAAAAGATGATGTTTGGCGGAATGTCCAAGCTGCTCTTTTTTTATACAATGAAGATGAAAAAATGCACTATAAAAATACCACACAATTTATGTCGTTTGAGCTAAACCAAAAAGACAAAAAGAGCCATAAAGATACCATGAAATAAACAGTATGCATACGTCTTTCAGAGCCTTTATGTGAGGAACAGATTAAAAAGAGAAGATTTTGTGCTTAATCATTGCTTAAATTGCAGTTTTTACCTCACATATATGGAGGACCATTTACTCTACATAAGAAAAACAAATTATGTTTTGGTAAATCATAATTATGATGTAAAAAAGTTAAAAAATATGACAAAAAGTCAAGATTATGAGATACAAAGAAATAATTATTACAAAAGGCCATAATTTTGACCTACATTTCATAATTTGGTCCCACTTTATATTAGGTGGCCTTAACTACTATGTACTTACATTGAAATTAATCATTTGATACAATGAACTTATTGTGTACATACATGTTTTTACATTGTACTTATATTTTTAAAAATACCTATATGTAATTAATTTCTGTAATTACATTTATAATTACACTGTTGGCCTAAGGGACACCTTAACCCACCCTTAAACCTACCCATACCACCAAACCTGTCCCTAACCTTACCCGTATCCCACCTCAATAGCAGCAAATGTGTTTTGCAATACAATATGACCACAATTAGTACATTGTACTTATTTTTTGATGTAAGTACATAGTAGTTAAGGCCACCTAATATAAAGTGTGACCCATAATTTTGTCATAAAAATGACTTTGTATCACATAGTTATGACTTTTTGTCCTAATTAAGACTTAGTATCTTATAATTTTGACTTGTCATATTTTGACACAATTTTGACTTTTTATCTCATAATTCTAAGTATATTCCAACCTGACTTCTGTCATATTTATGACTTACTATAATTGTTACGTATGTATGTATGTATTTATTTATTTACTTTTGTGGCAAAAAAATTACACAAAAGCTATAAAACTTCTATACACAAAGCTATAAAATGACTTGGGATGTATATTTTACTGTATTTTTCTAATTCTTTTGTGGAGCATAAATCGCCATTTACTGTCACTGTATGGAAAAGAGTAGCTTGGACATTCTGCAAAACATCTTCTTTGTTTTTAAGGAATAAAGAAAGTGATGTGAGTCCAGAATGGCATGAGGATGAGTAAGTAATAACATAACTGAATTTGTGTAAATTATCTGTTTAAGCATTTGAATAAATTTTTTTTTCTTATTTACTTTTTCAAATAAATTATGAAAAAAAATTAAACCTCGGATGCTCAGCTTTGTGTCTCTCTGCTGCTTTTTAAATATTTGTGCCAAAAATTAAATTCCCATGCCAAGGATTCATCATTTTGAGATTGCGCTTGTATGGGCTTTTATTAATCTCAGGGTTACTTCTGTGCCTATTTTAGAATGTCAGACAGTTATTATGTGACATTTAGATTATTCATCTTCTCTGTGTGAGCTTAATTATTATGGCAGGTTTGTATGAACGTAGGTTTGACCGAAGGTATCCAATCTCATAAAAAATTGGTTTAAGCAAAGTTTAATTTATTGAGTCAAATATAACATTATAAACTAATTATGACAGCTCACCAAAAATTGATGTCCACTCCCAGGTTAATAAAATATGTAGCACACTGTGGCCGAGCTGCTGGAGTTAAGGTAGCTTTAGACTCGGACTTTGGAGAGATGCTGGTTGAATTAGCTGCATGGGCGGCCATGATGTCACTGTGGCGCGGACTGCGTTTGCTGATAAGATGCTGCCAAATCCATCCTGCCTCACACACACACACCTACAGGAAGGAACAAGCAATTTAGGAAAATAAATACACTGGCTAGAGCCAGTTTTTAAGTTCCTCTGTGTATTTATCAAACATCTCCTATACTGATGTTTGGAAAATGTCTTTTCACTTCAACTAGGAATGTTCTAAGCACCTGCTGTATGTATAACATCAATAATTCGACTGGTAATGCTACCAGGGAGGCGAGGGGTCTTAAGAGATCAGTGTCAAAGTCAATTTTCTGTGCAAATACATGATAACTGTCCTCATGAAACCTTGAATGACTTTTATTCCCATGAAAATGTATTGCTTCCCTCCATTTCTTCTTTCATTAATAGAGCTGCTAAGCCATCTCATACAGGCATTGTTGTTATGCGAAGTGAACTACTAACCACTTGCAAGACAAATAAATATAAATATAGCATAAATGTAAGTATCAAGGTTACTATTGCTCATACTTAGGGCACAATGACTTCCGTGATGCAAAAAACATGGACGGAAAAGCTGAATCTAGTCATAAGTGGAATCTAAAATAATGTGGAATGTTCAGATTAATAAATTGAAAGTAGGGCTGTACACTTAATTAATTCACAATACAGACTTGGGACTGTGAATATTAAACCACAAAAAGACTATTTGGGAAAAAGTAAAACAATTTGGGGGAAAAATAAAACTAAATTTGGGAACAAAATAAAACATATTTTCATATCACCGTACAAATTCAAGTGTCGCACTTTGATGCAAAAATGAATAAAAACTAAAATCGACAGTTCTCTCTGGTGGTGTAACGGGGCGAACGAGACGTGAGGATCCATGTGCAAGCTTTTATTAATAAACTTAGTCAAATAACAGGCAGGATTATCAAACAACAGCGCACATGTATGGCACGGGCAAGACACAAGGGTATTCCTAGAACAAGCGTGGGTCTTTGATCGGTGAACAATATCCAACAGGGTGAGGCAGAGAGATAATCCAGGTAAACGAGCAGTGGTCCAAGAGAAGTGCAAACAGAGTCCGAACGGCAAGGCAAAGGGTTAGAAAACACACAAGGCAAGGCAAGACTAAGACAACAAAGACGGTTCCGTATCGCAGCTAAAACTAGGAGAGTTCTAAATGCAGAACAATACTGGAACTATACAGAAAAACACAGAATGGCTCGGTAAGGCAGCTAACACTAGGGGAGTGCTAAACGCAGAACAATACTCAGCAGTCGGGGAGAGAAAGTCCAAGGCTTATAAAGAGTGTGAGATAGTGAGTGATAATATTCAGGTGTGAGCGTGATTAGTGGAATCAGCTGTGTGTGTCGTCAGTGCAATGGATGATGGGAAATGCAGTCCAGTGTGATGTGTGGTGTGAGAGTCACTATGATGGTGAGGCGACCTCTTTTGGCAGTCGTACGGAAGACCACGAACTGGTTTCATGACAGCTGGGCCATAAAGCAAGTAAGGAAAAATCTCAGAGACTGAAGAAAGGACCCAAATCATATTGGTTCTTTACGTAGCCACATAGCAACCACCCTGTACACCCTAGCAACCGCTTAGTAAAGCCCTACCATTGTGCCAGTGAGTTTTGCAAGCACCACTCACATTTTCTCCCAAAATTGTTTTTATGAATTTGTCTTCATTTAGAACCCAACTGTCTGTTTTGCTCTTGCTGGAACACATGCAGACACGCATACGCACCTGTTTTGAGGCCATAAATTAGATTTAACCAAAACAGCTCAGGGCCTTTGGTTTATTAATGCTGAGAAACACCAAACACAAAATGTTCCCAATTAAAATGAAGATGAATGGCAGGGCACGTCCCCCCGTTGAGCCTCCGCATCTAAATTATCACCGTGCAGACAAACCATTAAATACGCAGCCCTCACACCGTCCCGACAGACTGCACCCGAACCACCCACTGCGATCTGTCTTTCTCAGTCTTGTTTTCTATTTATGTCTCTCTCAGTCCTTGTTCTGTCACTATAGGTGACGAGCCAGGGGACGGTGCATTCATAACAGCTTAAATAAAATACTCATGTTTTTTAAATGAGCTGCATATAAAAGGACTTGACAGCTAACGAGAGAGATAACCCATGTGAATAAATGCCTGTGATAGATAATAAAGTAAAATATCAAAGACTTTAAACACCATTTATTTCAAACTTGAAAGGATATAAGATGAAAGGGCACCTGAAACTCTTTTAGCATACAAAAGAAACTTCAAGTCAATGTTTTAACAACATTACAAGGAACCCAGTCAAAACACTGGCTTTAATTTCCTTGATCTTTTCAGAGCAGACTATGTTGCTAAACATCCTGTTTGACTTCTTGTGCCACATCCTGAAAGGTGCATGAATAAACTACCAATCCACAGCTAGTTGTGAAATGGTTGCGGAGAGACTGTTATGACTGTTGACACAAGTGTTGTTAGAAAAGCAAACATGCACAAGAACAAAATGGTGCCACCGAGACATCCAAACACTCGCTCTTGCACCAGAGAGAGGCGGGAGTTTTTTATCTCTCTCGCTTGCCTTGAGGCACAGTTTCTGTTTTTTTTGCTACTGTAACTTCTGATAAGAGCAAAGGATAAGTCTAATATTATAAATCTAGGCTTGTGACATAAAACAAAAACACGTTTTGGTTATTTAATGCAGTGTATACATCTGAACTAAAACAAAACAGCTTAACAAAGCTTAACAGCTTAACGAAATTCATTGTCATGTCCACCAGTGCATTGCAGAATAACTAGATAACAATTTCAATTAGGTGTGATGCAAGAATTTATATATTGAAGCAATAAAGTGATCATGACCAGTCTTTTCCTTGCGGCACCATTACTTAAGAAACATTTAGGGAAATGCAGATATGGCAAAACCTTTCAAAGAACACAGATTTTTTTTTATCAGGAATTACCAGAAAATTTTCAGTATAAAATCTTCACTTTTATGTTTTTAGAAAATAAACAAAAAATTATAAATAATAATAATGACAATAATAATTGCAATCAAGAATAAATCGTAAAAAAAGCACTATTGGCATTTTATAATAAAATATGTTATTTGTGTAACATATTCTCTTCTTACTTAAAAAAGGTTGAACATTTTTTTGTTGTGATATAAATAACACCACAACTGAAGGACTGTGGTAATTTGTGTAAAATGTATATTAGCTATCATTAGCAAACAATAAATATTAAAAGTAAATGTGAAATTGCTAAATTTAGTAATATTTATATGGGTTAAACGATGCATTTACACTCGACTATAGTTATAGATAGTGTCTGAACAAATCGTTTAGTGACATAAATCCCACTCTGGAAATCAGTCCTGGTGGGTGAACAAAGCCAAGACAGTTACGTCTTTGGTTGGAAAGAGCGAGCTCTTGTATTTCCATATTGAATATTAATGAGTTTTTGATTTGAGGGGGTGAACGAAACTGACCTTTCCTGCCACACTATACCAGTAATGAATCCCGAACACACACATACACACACACACACACACACACACACAGAGAATAATTGTAATGAAGAGACACCCAGCAGAGACACACAAACAAAATCTACTGCCATGCAAGTTTCAAAATAAACTCAAACACAAACTCAAACACATGTTTTCAGCCTCTGCGTCTCAATATATGAGGACATGAACACATGAACTTCATCTCCAGAGCTGCTCTGAGAGCCACTTCACCAGCTTTACACCATTTCATTTGAGAAAATCTACTGTCAAACACACTGACACTCAAAGATCTTCACCACAAACCGCCAAAATAAGAGCTTGGCTTAACTTGAAGAAATTATGACAGAAATATATTATTAAAATATCATTCTGAATGTAATCATATTAATAATATTTTTAAGGAATATTATACAACCAAGGTGTTTTAAATCATTTATAGCCTACAGTTCTGTAGTGCAGCATCTTGCTTGACAATAGAAATGTAATGTTTTGTTGTAAATTAATTTCATTTGACTTTGTTTTAAAAGGATGATCAACCTGTTACAGATTTATTAATTAATTTGATTAGACACAAATTTGATTATAAATGTGTATCATTAAACAACACATCTGAATCATAAAACACAGAAACCAGAAAAAAATCAAATGGAAAAAAGAAATAATAAAAGTGTAATTGTGAACAAACAAATTTATGTATACATTCATTCTCAAGGCCTAACAAACATGTGGAAAGTATTTCCTTCCCCATTAACGAATGAATATCGCTATAAATATTGATATTGTATGATATGGAAAAAATATTGTGATAATATCTTTGCCCATATTGCCCAACCCTACTCTCATGGCAATTCAAAACTAATTTTAAGTTTTGGCGAATCGGTGGTTATTTCATAACAGTCTACCCCATTGTCAGATTTAGAGGTGGACCTTCAACCTTACATTTTTCTAAAGTTGTATGTTTCAATACAAATCACCCTGCAGCCCAAGACCGGTTCCCCACTGAAGCTAAGCAGGGTTGAGCCTGGTCAGTACCTGGATGGGAGACCTCCTGGGAAAACTAGGTTGCTGTTGGAAGAAGTGTTAGTGAGGCCAGCAGGGGGTGCTCACCCTGTGGTCTGTGTGGGTCCTAACGCCCCGGTATAGTGACGGGGACACTATACTGTAAAAAGCACCGTCTTTCGGATGAGACGTTAAACCGAGGTCCTGACTCTCTGTGGTCATTAAAAATCCCATGCCACTTCTCGTAAAGAGTAGGGGTGTAACCCCGGTGTCCTGGCCAAATTCCCTCTACTAGCCCTTGTCTATCATGGCCTCCTAATAATCCCCATACACTTGATTGGCTCTATGACTCTCTCTCCTCTCCACCTGTAGCTGGTGTGTGGTGAGCGCACTGGCGCCGTTGTCCTGTGGCTGCCGTCGCATCATCCAAGTGGATGCTGCACACTGGTGGTGGTTGAGGAGAGACCCCCCCACATGATTGTAAAGCGCTTTGGGTGTACAGCAATACACAATAAAAGCGCTATATAAATGCTTCATTCATTCATCACCCAGTTTTTCCATAATAGCACTGCAAACTAACAATGCACAAAATTAACAAGCTGCTGTCATAATCAACACACTCGTTTTCAGTGTAGACCACTTTGTTGATTGCAACAGAAGCATTATAATTCTGTAGCTCGTTTGCTCACTTATACCCAACATACAAAGAGCGCAAGGGCGCACACCATCACACCTACAGAAATAGAGCAATACGGACAAAAACCACATAAATATGTATTTATAGACAGAAATACGAATCCTCGCAGACTTCAAAGCAGACATCAAACCACAGAGAGCGTTTGCTAATCTGTACATCGCAAGTAATTTTCCCCTCGATGGAGTTCGGAGGTGAGGTCAATCTGTTATAATGTATTCTGTAATTTCAAGGCTGGTTCTGTTAGCAGGTCTACGGGGAGGCTTAAAAGCCTAGTTGACCTTTCCAATGAGACATTAGAAGCACTTACAGTGATGGGCCGCAAAATTAGGATAGTTTATAGACAGGAAAAGGAGATCTTTGTCAGCCTTGGGGCGGTGAGGATACCATGAGGCTAACGCTAAATGACCAGTTCCCTGCAGTCAGTGCCATTACTGGAGGAGTTGGACTCAATATTGCTATGCTATAAGGTTAAGACAAGGGTGTTTGTACCTGTCTAAGAGCACAGAAGTTTTCAGATACAACCATTTTGTCATTTACTGAAATACACTAAATGCAAACGCTAATGTTGTGCTATTAAACCGGATATGTTGTTATTCAAGCAGCAAGCTATAAAACTCTCAAAAGTTTAAGTAACTTTGCATAACTTGTTTAGTGACATTCTCTTCAAACTATCGCCACCATGGCAGTGCTTATAAAAAAAGAGGCAAGCTTAATTGTACTCAATGTGCACTAGTGTATTTACAATACCTTTGCAGATTATGAAATATTAATGAAATACTTAAAAAGAGTTCACATTCATGACTATTTTACTAACACACTTAAATATGCATCTAAAAATACACTTACAAATACAAAAAAGTTACTAGCTACATTGAAACTACTCTTTTGAAATAGTAATTTACCACAAAGAGTGGCTAAAAAATGATGCATGTTGAAAGTGCATAGATATTACATTCAACACATGCTCTGGTCTGGAATTATGCAAACAAAGACAAAGTGGAGTGATATAAACAATTACATTTCCATGTGCTGTAACTAAATTGATAATGTATTCTAAACGTATTCTGAATGTATCTTGATTCATTATACATAGCAAATAGAATATGATGATCTAATTAAAAGTATATATATGCATCTAATTAAACCCCGGCATTATCAATTACGGGGGCAATCATCAAAATTGATCATGTGTTATAATTAGAATTTCCATGAGAATATTGTAACTATAATTTTCCACTCCTGTGGCTAATATTCCCCTGTAGATTTTCCTTTTTTCCTTTCCAGAATGAGGATGCCATATGATAGTGAGATAATGAGCCAAACACACACACACAACGGCACTTTCATCTCAAGAAATCTAATTAGTCAAACGCCATTTGAGAAGAGAATTGTGGCAGTTTCATCTTCCCCATCCTCACCAACACTCCCACACTGATTTACTCGGGATGGGTTAGCATGGAAAAATGCGAGCAATTACAGCATGACACAATTGAAAAATGAACATTAACGTTTTCGAAACCAAAACGGTGTAAACAAGGCAATGGCAGAAGGAAAAAAGGAAAAACACAAAAAGAGCATCAACAAAGGCTTAGACTGCAGGCTGCTGCAGAGATAAATAGCTACATGGCTTGGCTTCTATGTCCATCCATCTCTCTCTGATCTTCTCAGCCTGTATTGACACTGTCACTGAAGCAGACAGGACCATTTGTACTTCTGATGTCCTTTACTGGGGAACTGCCTGAGATGAGACAGAAACAGAGAGTGATGATAGGCACAAATATAAACACAACCCCCAAAAATTAATGTAGGTTCTTGCACATATAGTAACTGCAGTTAATAGAATCTAAAAACAAACCACCTTAAACTACATAAGACAGCATATTATTATATTTGTTTGTATATCTTGTATAATCAAATTTGTGTATTTTGATTTTAAAAATAAAAAAGTGGAATTAAAAAATAAGAGAGAAAAATATATCCAAATTATATTTATATAAATATATATGATATTGTACAGCAAATGCACATATAACCTACAATATATAATGACAACACTGTGTCCTCCTTTGACCTGAACTAGTCTCTCTTTTCTTCACACATTCTGCCTTCACTGCCGCCCATTAGAGCTGGTGAAAGCACCAGGGTCTGCTGAGGTGAGATAGTGCTTCATTAGCCATATTAGATTATAATAAACATATAAAATCACTTCTCGAGCTTATTCAATCAGTCATGCCATCCTGCAAGCATTCAGCATCTAATGCCTCTTGCTTACGTTTTAGAGCTTCGTTAAGTCCCAGAAATCCAGCGGCGAGAGTCTGGGAGCGGGGGACGATGGATGGATGAGAAATAGAGTGGATGGGGAGAAAAGAGAAAGATAGAGAATGTGTTCGAGAGATACCAAATTGAGATTTGCTCTCTTCGCTTTCAAGCGAAGCTGGATCATGAGATGGGTGAAGCAAATCAGGAATGAAATTAAAGTTGGAGCCGCAGGAGGATGAGTTGAAATGACTGGGAGAGAGAGGGATGGAGAGAGGACCACTGGGAACTGAACAACAACCCGTTGCTTATCAGAGCCAAAGACATGGATTTTTACAGATATTCCCTTTCTGGTACAATATAAGGTGGAATAAAAACTTGTAAAACTGACAATTAAAAATCAACATAACTCAAAAATCCTGTGTGAATGGTCCCTAAATGTATTCTGGAGAGAGTGACAAACTGCAATATAAAATGTGCATTAAACTATTTCAAATTTAAATAATAATAATAATTATTATTATTATTATTTGAAATAATAATAATAATAATAATAATGATGAATTAATACATAAAATTATTAATAGAAAATAATGTTATTCAAATAATTAACATAAAATTAATAATAATAATTAAACATATTGATTTAAATTCAGAATTAATATTATTATAGTCAAAGGCAATGAAATTTAAACCAATTTAAATTAATTACATGACATGCTGATCTTTATATATATATATATATATATATATATATATATATATATATAATCTCAGTTAAATAATCTCCAATTATTTAATCAACTGTAAATATTACATTTCTGGACATATTTAAGAATAGAAAAACTATGTTCTATTTTTTGCTGAAATATATTTTAAACTATACCTTTTGGATTATATTTATATAAATGGATTTATATTATATTAAAAAGTGTAAAAGAATATACGAGGAAAAATAAATAAGTAAAATATATTCAAAAAATATTTTAAATATCTAAAATACAAACAATAAATTTAAAATATGTAAATAATTAAAAAAGTGATGTTTTAAATGTACTGCTGTTGTTTATACTAATAAAATTATTAACAACAAAAATAAAATATTGTTTAAGTCTTATGTTTAATTTAATTGCTAGCTGTATGTAAATGAATAACAGGTGTCAAGATAATATAATATGATATAATAATTGTAAATACATATTAATATTAAACATATAATAATAAATAGCAATAACACTGTTTACATATCATGCACTGTATGCAATGGAGTGACAGACGTCATCAGTGTCAGTCATGGATGTTCAAATGAACCTATTATCATCAGGTCAAGTGAACTGAAGGGGTTTTCTGTCTTTGTTCCTGTCACTGTGATCCCTGTTGTGAACTTCACTGATCTCAATGCGCTTCTTCAAATCCTGAAACAAATCCCTGGAACAAAACTTCGGCTTTCGAGTTTCAAAATGATACTTCTCAAGTCTGCCAATATTTTGTTATTCACTTGGATTCACATAAAATGGAAACATTTTAGGTTTTATTTTTTTAGTCAGTCTGGATGATTTGTTCTCAAGTTAAAAGCTCAGTGGAGGGGAAGGTTTTCAGCGAATAACAACTTAAAAATGGGTCTGTACTGGTTGTATGGCTTCAGAATGTCATATGGACTATTTTGATGATACTTTTTATGGTGTTTTGTGTTTCTTTTTGAGGACATGAGGATAACCGTTCAACCAAAAATCACAGAATTGTTAACAGTTCCAGAGTGTTTTCAAAGCTTTGTACCATTTTGTCCCAAAGGAGGCAGGGAAGAAGAAAAGCAAAGATGAAGGAAAATCAAAGAGCACAAGAATGTCAGAGAAGCAATGAGGGCAGGTGAGCAAAGAGGAAACAACATCTCAGCACTTACCTTAAAAGCCCAGCTGGGAGAGCTCAAGCACACAACGTCATCAGATTTACCCCCCGAGGAATCACTACAAGGAGCAAAGCAAACAGATATTTTCTTTGTGTCGCGCGTGATCAAGAGCCGAGCTGTTATTGGTCATTGGCAGGAAATCACAGAGAGTTTCCTTGATGGAATGGAAATCAATACAGCTGCCAGCGGGGATTTCATGCCACCAACAGAGGGAATCTGAAATAAACTAATCCTCTCACAGCCATCCTAAAGTCGCTAAAACGGGATGTGAGATTTCAGAGCAAGATTACAATCGACACAAGAGGGAAGCTATGATAAGAGGGGGATTAAAACAGAAGGGAGCCAAAAACTGACCGAAAAGTTCACATTGGCTGATAAAAAAGTTAAATGTGAGGTCAAAGAGATAAATTACCTTATCCACATGAGAATAAATAAAGCTAATAGGCTAAATCATCTAACTGAATATATTAGCTGAATTAGCTAAAACACAAAAATAAAGTGCTACATTACAAAACTATATTCATGATAATAAACATGATAGCATGAACATAATAAACATGATGTGCACAATAAATTAAAAGACATGAATTGAATTAATAAAATATTGAATGAATAATATATAAATGACACATTAACTTCACATATGTAACGTTTCTCTCCTAGAAGGAAGCCAGGAATAACAAAAAGGTATTTTTAATGAGAATCATGAACTCAAAACAAAGGTTACATCTGTTCCAACTAAGGATGCGTTTAGGTGACTGGACAAAAACAAGAGGGAAACCGAGGACTTAAAAGGGAACCGGAACAATGAGTAAACGAGATAATTAATGCAAAACAGGTGACAGAACTAAACTATGAATACTAATTAACTAAACCAGAACAGGAAGAACCAAATAAGGGCAAACAGGAACCTAAACAGAAACCAAACCGTGACAACATATAAGGTCTATAGATTTAATCATCTATATTGCAAACACTTAAAAACACATTTCATTTGTAAATGAATTTTTTAATTGATAAGTTTATCAAATTATATGATATAACTTGATCTGAAGTAATCTGCATATAAATTAATTTGAAATTATATATATGCTTAAATATAATATTATATTAATCAATAATCTATAATCACTAATATCAATACTGTAACAAATAAAAGTATTAAAAAATAAAAATAATACATTATTATTATTATTATTATTATTAATCAATTTGAAAAATGTTGTTTACAATAGGTTTATATATATATATATATATATATACACACACACTCACTGGCCACTTTATTAGGTACACCTGTTCAATTGCTTGGTAACACAAATTGCTAATCAGCCAATCACATGGCAGCAACTCAATGCATTTAGGCATCTAGATGTGGTGAAGACGACTTGCTGAAGTTCAAACCGAGCATCAGAATGAGGAAGAAAGGGGATTTAAGTGACTTTGAACGTGGAATGGTTGTTGGTATCTACTGCGATATTCACGCACAACCATCTCTAGGGTTTACAGAGAATGGTCCGAAAAAGAGAAACTAAATATAAGAAACTAAATATATCAAAAAATATTTGATCCCCTGCTGATTTTGTATGTTTGCCCACTGACAAAGAAATGATCAGTCTATAATTTTAATGGTATGTTTATTTGAACAGTGAGAGACAGAATAATAACAAAAAAATCCAGAAAAACACATTTCAAAAAAGTGATGATTTGCATTTTAATGAGTCAAATAAGTATTTGATTCCCTATCATTCAGCAAGATTTCTGCCTCGAAACCTTAATGACTTGGAGAGGATCAGCAAAGAGGAGTGGGACAAAATCCCTCCTGAGATGTGTGCAAACCTGGTGGCCAACTACAAGAAACGTCTGACCTCTGTGATTGCCAACAAGGGTTTTGCCACCAAGTACTAAGTCATGTTTTGCGAAGAGGTCAAATACTTATTTGACTCATTAAAATGCTTTTTTTGAAATGCGTTTTTCTGGATTTTCTTGTTATTCTGTCTCTCACTGTTATAGACTGATTATAGACTGATAATTTCTTTGTCAGTGGGCAAATGTACAAAATCAGCAGGGGATAAAATAAATATTTTCCCCATATATGTATATATATGGTATAAAAAGTATATATATATATATATATACATATATATATATATGTAAAAAAAAAAAAAAGTGGAGCCAACTTAAACTTTTAAGGCAACCAGCTTCAGCAGATTTTTGAGTTCTCTCAACTTATTTTTGTAGGAGATTCTCAACTTTTTGTTGTATAAACTTAAAACAACAAGTTGAGAAAACTCAAAAATCTGCTGAAACTGGTTGCCTTAATTTTAAGTTGGCTCCACTTTTTTTTTTTTTTTACAGTGTGTGTGTATATACTGTATATATATATATATATATATCAAATATTAAATCATTTATAATATATATTAATCAATAAATGATTATTAGAATAAACTATTTTATATATAATATACTCTAATCAATAAATCTGTAATCACTATTATCAACACTGGAACAAATAACATTATTCATTATTAAAAATAAATAATATAATTTATTATTATTAATCAGTTTGAAACTGGAATGAAGTAAATATAAAATTTGACAAAACGGTCATTGGAAAAAAAATTACACTTACTATTGTGAATAGAAATACTTAAAACTTAAAAAAATATATATATATGCTTATGCTGATTATGGTCTCAATATACATGAAAATTATGATTTCTGATTAATCATGTGACACTGAAGACTGGAGTAATGATGTTGAAAATTCAGCTTTGCATCACAAGAATTAATTACATTTTAAAATATATTCAAACAGAAAACTTATAATTGACTTACTTATAATTAACTTATAATTATTTACTGTTTTGCTGTATTTTTTATCCAATAAAATCAGCTTTGGTGAACATAAGATACTTTTTTCAAAAAATTTAAAAACAAATGTGCATATATCTCCAGATATACACTAAAAACACACACAGTGCAGTAGAAAAGAGGAAAAGAGAAAAGTAGCACAAGAGGAGCACTGAGCTCATCTATGACAGGCACAGTGCTTCAGACTGATCCAGGGCTGTTGCCTGCAGAACCATCTGGGAGGCCAGCTTGAGTGACAGTGGGAAATCGATTGAGCAAATAGTCGGACTGCAGGAATTAGAGAGAAAGGAAACAGACAGGAAATCAGAGGTTGATGAGAGGATCTCAGCAGAGAGCTTGAAGCCGACATGTTCCTCTCCCATGAGCGCTCTGAGGTGAAGCCCTTGTGCTGTGTGTGTTGTGATGTTATTACGTGCTATTATATGAGGCGAGTGCAGATTCCTCTAGTTAGTGAGATGAAAAACGCACCTGTGGCTTCAAGCATTACTGGTCTCCATTTAGCAGGGAAACCTTTCTCCACTGATGCTCTTGGGAAAAACCTGCTCAAGGGACCGAGCTGACGTTCTAGGAGAATTCGTTTATTCACCAGCCAAACTCCTGCTACAGAGAAATAATAAGTCTAAGGAAGCATTATACAGAGTAGCTATTCCTGTCATGTTGAAGTTTTTAAAAATGTATATATTTGTATTGTGATTAGCTGTTTCTATGATAAACACACACACAAGCACACTTTATTTATTTATCCTTTATAATTCAAAGAGCTTAATTTAACTTTCATGTTAGCTTAGCTTATTTATAAAAAATTTTATTAAAATATGATAATTTTTGTAACAAAATTTGTAACAGAGTAGTGTGTTTTAAAGTGAGGAAAAAACACAAAATTGATATAAAAAAAAATTTAAATAAAAAAACCTTGATATACTTGCTGTCTTTGTGTTGTTGGTTTTTTCCCTCCAAAACAATGGCACTTCCTGTAAGATGATGTCATTGGGGTACTGGTTTTGGATATTAAAATGGATATTACGCAAAACTAATAGAAGGAGAACAGATGAAAAGTTTTCTTTATTTGATCATTTATCAAAACAACATTCCACATAAGAGTGAGATTTTTTTAATAAAATGGCTGACTATTTTGTCTTAACTAGACTACTTTCATTCCTATATACACATAATTAAATATTTTTTTTTACATTTTTATTAACTGTCAAAATTACAGAATTTACAGAGAGACTGGACATGACATACCACTTTCATGGCAATTCATAATTGTTTTATGTTTTGCCAAATTCTTACAATCTCAGTTACGTTTTAGGATAGATAATGCTTTTGCTTCATGCTACTTAAAAAAAAAGAAAATAAATAAATAAAGGAAAAATAATAAATTTTTGTGTGGATCAAATCGTAGGAATTCATATCAAATTGCCAGCTATTAAAATCAGGTTGGAAGTGATAAACATTCTGTCCACAAAATCCAAAGTTGTGTCATGAAACTCTAGATGGCGCAGTCCGATAGGTTCTAACTCAATCACATGATTATTCACATGGTGCTGCTGACTGGTTTGCTTTTGCATCAGCAGCCAATGAGCTGCTGTTTAGTATTCAAATACTCGGCTAGTGCTTGTTGTAGCAGTTGCAGCACGCTTCAGAAACCCTCCACCTTCCCCAGCTCCACCTGTATAGATCTGCTACAGGGTCATTTCATGCATGTTATATATGAGGGTATTTCATATATGATTTATGTGCAGCAACATTTCTGTGGATGTAATAGTAGTAGCAAGTCTCCATACTTAGGCTACTCTGCTGCAGCAGTGTAGATATATTCAGCCTAAAACACAAGTAGTAAAACACAATTCATGGTTGAAGTGACTCCACACAAATTAAATTGTTTTATAAAATTGATATCAATAATTATTATTAATAAATAACAAAATGGTTTAGGTTTATTTCACTCTTCTGTCATCGTAGATAAATGGATATTCATATTTACAATTTGGATATTCATATTTTTAGGTGAACTATCCATGGTAAGTCACCACACTTCTGATTGCTCACCTGAGAGCATCTCCTGCTAACGCCGTCTTTGTTGTGTTAATCACTCTCTCGGCATTGAAAACGACCACACTCTTCAGAACAACACACACACACACACACACACACACACACACACACACACTCATTCTCATATCACAGACAGGCAGAGCAGAAATTAGCCTCTGTACAACAGCAGAGTAATGACACAGGAAGCAAACATCTCCCATCCTTTCAGCAAATAATGAACATTCCCCTCACAGCCACCTTTTCATTTGAATGGACTATTTTTATTCAGATACAGCAGCTATTTGGGGGAAATTATTTTTTTTTTCTCTCTCTTTGCTAAATGACTGCTAGTATTAGCCGCTGACATCAAATCCATAGCCCCATTTGCATTTGTACATCACGATAAGCAGTTTTTGCCAATAGCTAATATGATCTTGTTGAGAGCCGCTTGTTTTCTTTCTATCTTTGGATCTGGGTTATTATTGAATGGGAATCAACAGCTTGTTGATGGTTGGGTCATCACTGACGCTATTATATAGCACATGTTATTGTTTTCATACTATTGAACGTAACAGCTGCAGCGACTCCAATAAAACCCATTTTCCTGGAACACGACAGTAGTGGTGATCACCAGAGGAGGTTGTGTGTCACCCCTGGTGCTCACTGTGCACAGCTGTGAGCTATGAGCTGCTTCAGTGTTTTCCATAGAAGAGGAAACGTCAGGGCTTCATGCTGCTGATGATCAGAGCAGTAATAATCACAGCTTCATGCTGATTCATTGTATTGCCCCTTTCTGGTGAGTTTTGCAATACTGTGTAATGAAAAAAGAAGACACTTTTCACAAGTACTGCACAGTTTGTTGTCCCATTCGTTTTTAGAGAGTATTAGAAACAACTATTTCTGTGTTATTGTTCATCTGACATGAAATGAATAATTCCAATGCAAAAGCCTCTAAAAGCAAATAACTCATTTAATATCTTTAATACTTAGTTTGGTCTCCTATTCACAATAACACTTTCTGAAGATTAATCACCACTATTTGATGTTTCTAGTTTTATATTTTTTTGCCAAAAAACTTCTATTCTTATGTGTAATCCCCAAAAGTGCCGACTAGGAGAAGAAAAAAAAAGGATTAAGTTTTAGCCACATTCATAAAGGGCAAAACTATTTCTCCTGTGTTCTCCCAAGTTATCTGGCTAAGGGCAGCAAGCAAGTGAAATCAAATGATAGAGCAGAAAAAGGCACCTCAAGATTTCATGTGTGAGATAAAAGAAAGTAAAATGCATTGTTCCAACTCGGCTGTCCTCCACAAAGAATATCTCACTCTTGATAAGAGTTCAGAGAAACACATGTCGCTCTTCCTGGCTGATGCGGTGGAAGTTTCCATCTATATCATGCATGACGTCAAAGCAGCCTGTCACAATAGTGCCCTAGCCACAAATAAATCCCATTCACTGGCTTCTCTTCAACAAACCCTCAGAATCCCAGATGCATTATGGACTGATTTACATGACTGCTGTTCTGTGTTAATTTAGCACATTATCATGGGAATTCTACATAATTCAGTGTTGATTATGTATGTGGCATCAGCAAGAAACAGTCTTGCTGCATACAATCCACCTAGGCAGCTACGTTCTAAAGGTGTGGTCACATTAGCAAAGTTTTAGTGAAATTTCTGTTTATTATCAATGGTGTAGCGACATTTGAAGCAGAGCTCACACAGAAGTTGCTTTCAAACCAAGCAGCTTTCATACAAGTGTGCATAGAGTTGCCAATCGTTCTGTATAATACAGGATCATCCCGTATTTAGGCATCAAGAAATCATTCCGTATGAAAGCTAAATGAACACAGTTTGTCCCATATTTGCAGGCATACGGTGTATGGCTACCTAGACCATATGAATAATACATTCTTAACTGATAATAAATCATTAATTTTAGCAAAAATCATACAAATTAGCCACCTCATAAAATATGTACAATTTGCCATGAAATCGGGTTGGATTCGCACAAACGGCATATCCCTTCACCATCTGCATTTTAATTTTTGTAAATAATTTTGGACAAATGCAAACATTGTGAATATTGATCCCAAGCAGAAGAAAACATGCAATTCGTAATTGGGTCGATTCATCTTGAAATGACTGGATTTCGCCCGTTAAAATATGCTGAACAGCGGTTAATATGACCTCACATTCTAATGGGAACGAAATCACAAAAATGATTGATTTCAAACACTACAATGGAAGCAA
Organism: Barbus barbus; assembly: GCF_936440315.1. NCBI lineage: Eukaryota > Metazoa > Chordata > Actinopteri > Cypriniformes > Cyprinidae > Barbus > Barbus barbus. The sequence continues at coordinate 12,778,423 of NC_136727.1, forward strand.
AATATAAATACAACCTGAATTCCAGAAATGTTGGGACATTTAAAAAAAAAAAAAAAAAAAAAAAAAAGAAAACTAAAAGACTTTCAAATCACATGAGCGAATATTTTATTCATAATAGAACATAAGGAACATAACAAATGTTTAAATTGAGAAATTTGATGCCTGCTACAGGTCTCAAAAACGTTGGCACAGGGCAAACAAAGGGCTGAAACAGCAAGAAATTTTGAAAAGATTCAGCTGGGAGAACATCTACCAACTAATTAAGTTAATTGACATCAGGTCTGTAACATGATTAGTTATAAAAGGGATGTCTTAGAGAGGCAGAGTCGCTCAGAAGTTAAGATGGGCAGAGGCTCTCCAATCTGTGAAAGAGTGCGTAAAAAGATTGTCAAATACTTTATAAACAACGTTCCTCAACATCAAATTGCAAAAGCTTTGCAAATCTCATCATCTACAGTGCATAACATCATCAAAAGATTCAGAGAAACTGGAGAAATCTCTGTGCGTACGGGATAAGGCCGAAAAACTTTGTTGGATGCTCGTGGTCTTTGGGCCCTCAGACGACATTGCATCACTCATCGGCATGATTCTGTCATTGACATTGCTAAATGGGCCCAGGCATACTTCCAGAAACCACTGTCAGTAAACACAATCCGCCGTGTCATCCGCAGATGCCAACTAAAGCTCTATCATGCAAAAAGGTAGCCATATGTGATCCAGAAGCGCCGTCATGTCCTGTGGACCAAAGCTCATTTAAAATGGACTGTTACAAAGTGAAAAAGTGTTCTATGGTCAGATGAGTCCAAATTTGACATTCTTGTTGGAAATTACGGACACCGTGTCCTCCGGGCTAAAGAGGAGGGAGAACTTCCAACGTGTTATCAGCGTTCAGTTCAAAAGCCAGCATCTCTGATGGTCTGGGAGTGCATAAGTGCATACGGTATGGGCAGTTTGCATGTTTTGGAAGGCACTATGAATGCTGAAAGGTATATAAAGGTTTTAGAGCAACATATGCTCCCCTCCGACAACGTCTATTTCAGGGAAGGCCTTATGTATTTCAGCAGGACAATGCATAACCACATACTGCAGCTATTACAACAGCATGGCTTCGCAGTAGAAGAGTCTGGCGCATTATTAAACGAAAAATATGTCAAAGATGACCACAAACTCTTCAGCAGCTGGAAACCTATATCAGGCAAGAATGGGACCAAATTCCAACACCAAAACTCCAGAAACTCATAACCTCGATGCCCAGACGTCATCAAACTGTTTTGAAAAGAAGAGGAGATGCTACACCACGGTAAACATGTCCCCATCCCAACTCTTTTGAGACCTGAGCTCATTTTGTGCATAAAATGTTTAAACAATCGTTAAGTTATCTGTTCTGTAGTGGATAAAATATTGGCTCATGTGATTTGAAATTAGTTTAGTTTTCATTTTATTCAAATATAAAAAAACATCCCAACATTTCAGAATTCGGGTTGTAACACCTCTCATTTGGCAGACACTGAACGTACATTTCAATAGATTTTGGTGTTAGCATGTTGCTAATAATGGCACAATGCTCTAATAAGCATAAGCAGGCATACCACATTCAAATATTGAGTAAATTAATTCATTTTAAAACAAATAATTTCTATAAAACTTCTCCAAATTGAATTATTACAATATTTCTCTCACTTCACTTCATCCACCATCTTTGATTATATTACTGATTTCATATCATTGCATTCTGGGATTGCCTTCTCTGCAAAGAATTTATGAGATGATGCCTCAAATCATAGCCTAGCTAACAAGAGGTATCTTAGCATGCTGCTAAGCTAATGTTAATGTCTTGATACTCTACCAAGCATAAAATATATAGCACACACACAAATATTTAGTCAATTTTAAATTAAATTTGACTATTTTACCATTCATGTGATTAAGAGTTTTTATAATCAACAAACTTTTTCACCATATTGGAATAAATTTTTTGATTGACACAATGCATTCTGGGACGGTCTTATTCACAAAGGACACATGACATGAAGCCTTAAAGGGATAGTTCGCTCAAAAATGAGATTTCTGTCACTATTTGCTCACATTCATGTCGAAACAGGTATTATTTCATGCTATTTGGACCCCAGTGTTCTCACATTCTTTGCGTGTTCAACAAAAGAAAGAAACTCATATATGTTTGGAACAACATGAGGGTGAATAAATTATGACAGAATTTTCATTTTTAGATGATCTATCCCTTTAAAATATCTCACTTCTAGGTAGCTCACTAGATTTTGGAACACAGCCATCAACTTCACACAGATAGGAGCGAAAGAAGAAACAAGATAAGAAATCAGAGATAGCCTATCTAAATTTACTACGTCTCAACACGCTCTTAATAAATCGACTGCAAACACCTGGAATTTAACAGCTAGGTGTTATAACAATTTATTGTACGAGTCTTTAATAACATGAAAGATTGAAAGGATATAGCCTTGGCACTTTGAGGCCCTGGACACCTGTTCAATTGTGAGATAATTCTCTTTGATTTTATGGAAGCAGTGCGTTAAAAGGGGTACCAAAATACGTTTCACCGTTCATCATGTCCCCCTCCCCATACTCTAATTAAAGCTTTGGCTGTTGTTATTAATTCACAGGTGTCCGCGTCGACTGTGTCTCCATAGCAACGGCGAGGTGTCCCATTAATCCCTCCACATTTTATCAATGCTGATTAATCCCGACCGCAAATAATGACTGCGTGCTCACCTCGCCCTGTTTCTTACCGAAAGAAATTTGGAAAGTGTTGATTGCAATTTGACAGAGGTGGAAAGAGTACGAAAATATTTTACTCAAGTAAAAGTACCATTACATTAATGAAATTTTACTTAAGTACAAGTACCATTCTAAAAATCTACTCAAGTAAAAGTAAAAAGTAGCTCATTTAAAATTTACTTTTTAACAGTGGGAGGGACGCAACAATGGGATAGGCCAAGGGTGTCAGTTCCTGGAGGGCCACAGCCCTGCACAGTTTAGATATAACCATAACTAAACACATCTGATCCAGCTAAAGCCAAAAATTCCAAATCTGTCATCATTTTATCACCCTCATGACGTTTCAAGCCTGTAAGACCTTCGTTCATCTTCAGAACACAAATGTGACCCTGGACCCCAACATTTTTTACTATTATTATTTAGATTTATACATCATCTGAAAGCTGAAATAATAAGCTTTCCATTGATGTTTGGTCTGGTAGGACAATATTTGGCTGAGATAAGCTACAACTATTTGAAAATCTGGAATCTTAGGGTGCAAAAAAAAAAAGGTGTCCAAATTAAGTCCTTAGCAATGCATAGTATATTACTGATCAAAAATTAAGTTTTGATATTTTTACAGTAGTAAATTTACTAAATATCTTCATGGAACATGATCTTTACTTAATATCCTAATTATTTTTTTTACATAAAAGAAAAATTGATCATTTTTACCCATACAATGTATTATTGGCTATTGCTACAAATATACCTGTGTTTTTTGGTCCAGGGTCACAAATTAATATATTAATTTGTAAAAAATAAATATCTTAATATATCTTATCAAAAATATCTTAATTTGTGTTCCGATGACAAACGAAGGTCTTGCAGGTTTGGAACGACATGAGGGTGAGACAGAATTGTCATTTTTGGGTGAACTATCCCTTTAAATGGCAAATATGCATTTCGTATCTTAAACTCTCTATTAGCATTGTTCTTCCACTGGTGGAAAAAAGTAACTGTTTTAATGATGCCCTCAGATTGACCTACACAAATGTACTATTTGGAGACCCTTTAAAAATCCAAAGCAGTCAAGATTCAGAAAACGTTTATAACTAGCTTTTACTTTAAGTGATCATACTACGATTTTGCCTGGCAAAAGAAAATTCCAGCCATATCTGAGCACTGAAACTTGAGAGTGGGCTCTTTTACCTATAGTCTAGACCAGGGTTCCTCAATAGGCGGCCCGCGAGAGAAAAATGTTTGGCCCGTGCTCATTTCAAATAAGTGGAGAGAAAAGATCCACCAGTCTGGAGATGAGCAGGAACAGTTGATTTGCATGGCAGACATGGAGATCCAATTTTTTTGTTTGTTCATTTGTTTTTAATATTCAACAGGCAAAGTTCTTCAGTATCTAAATGCAAAAATGTTGATAATTGTTTGAATAAAACAGACTACTAGGGGGAAAATCTGAATATTTATATTGTGACCATCTTGTGACTATTTTAACAAAGTGACTATTTTAAACAATAATATAATAATTGTAATAATAACAATGATATATATATATATACACAGGTCAGTGGCCCTTGGCTTGGTATTGTTGACAGAATTTGGCCCTCGGTGAAAACTAATTGAGGAAACCTGGTCTAGACCTTAGCAACCACATAAATAAATATTCACTCATTTCTGTTATTCAGCATCATTCACTTTGGCTGTGCATGTGGTGCAATCTTCATTAACCAGAGAGGAGTGTTTCATGGAAAGCCCACTCCAGGAATTGCTGACCAGAAAGATGTGCTTTGTTTTCCCCACAGGCTGTACAGCTCTGAGTTATTCCTCTGGGAATCTCTTTTATCATGACAGCCATTGTTCCTTTTACTTTTTACACATCATTCTCAGTAGCAATAAGGCCCCTATGATCTTTACTCGTTGAGTGGTAAAAAACTCTTTACATACCTCTCAACCCCTCTACTAACTCTACTATCATTTTTCATTAAAAACACACTATTTGAGCACATAAAAATATGACAGTTGAACATGTATTTGAATTTGCTGCCACAATGTGTTTTTGAGTTTTCTCAACTTCTTGTTTTAATTTTATACAGCAAAAAGTTGAGAAAACTCAAAATTTTAAGTTGGCTTAACTTTTTTTTTACAGTGTGGTTGCTAAGGTATTTTGAGTGGTTGCTAGGGCATTCTGGATTGGTGATATAAACTCAGAATTGTGAGATGTACACTTGGAAATGCAGGAAAAAATGTAAGAATTCTGAGTTTCTATCTTGCAGTTTTCACTTGTTCTTCCCCAAATTGTGAGATAAAAAGTCGCTACTACTAGTTTTAATTTTTTATTCTGTGGCAGAAACCCAAGTCGTTGCTAAAGACCATAATATTATAGCAACACCTCACTCAACCCATAGGTCATTTATTACTTCCATGAAATACGACCCATGGGATTGATTACTAAATTAGTGCCCCTACTGACAGCAGGACATGCCACAGAAACTTTCATATTAATGTATTGTGCCTTTTTATCTTCATTATAATTTGGGTCATGGATTCGATCCCAGGGACCTTGTACCTTGAATACACTGTAATTTGCCAAATACGTAAATGTATACGTAAATTTGTGAATTGGAAATAGTGTATGTATATGTAAATATGCAAATTGAAATAGGAAAAATTATAAGGGGCCATGTAAAAAAGTCCACTGATTGTGTTTAAACAAATCTGCATTTTGATTGGTACAGAGCCCCGCACCTGACATGCAGGGGGGGGGGGGGGGGAACTTAAATTGTGTACACGATTTACTAATTTGTACCCTCATTTTATTAAATCATGTGCACAATTTACTAATTTGTTTCCTCATTTTACTAAATCGTGTTTACAATTTACAAATTCATTCTCTCATTTTAAGTAAATTGTGCACTCAATATAATAATTTGTTCCCTCGTTTTAAGTAAATTGTGCACTCCACAGTCTCTATTACAGAGACTTAAGGTACAGTCACATTTAACGTTGTTCAAGCAATATCCAGTTATTTCAAAGGAATTTGCACAATCTGTTGTGAAACCACATATTCATGTGCTTCCCTTTGGTTTCAGGGAGCAAAAGCTAAGGGCTCTTATTGGCTGGGGGATTGCTATGGCAACAGCAGAGTCCGGGAACAAGTGAAGGGACTGCTGCCTGTCCGTTATGCTTGTGCTGGAATGAAATGGGGAGAGACAGCCATACAAGATGGTCTGACATATTATGCAGGATGAACTGCAACCGGAACGGTTTGTTACATCTTGGAAAAATGTATAGCTTTTTTTTTTATTGTTAACAATGAATGTGAGTCAAGCATCCAAAATGTCATTGTCTTACCACTGTCTCTTACGTCTATTCATATATTCATGTGTAGTTCATAAAAAAAAAATGCAATAAATAAATAAATAATTCCCAAAAATTATCATGACTTTTTTTTTCTTTATTTTACCATGAAGGTAATACCATGGTATTCTTAGAAATACCCTGATGTAACATTTCCATAAAGTGGTTTATGCATATGGTAAATGTACAGAATTATAGATAAGTTCATTAAAAGCTACTAAAAAGTTGTTTTTAAATATTATATAAAATATATCAATTAAATTAAATATTTGTTCAATTTCATAATAGAATAAAAATGTTACCTTTTTATTTTAATAAATTGTATCACATTTTCACTGTCTAGGTTGTTAGGATTGGAATAATACAGAGCTCAATTTATCATCTTGCAGATGGATCACTTACATAGACAACTGTGATATTTCCACTTGTCTCTTGACAATCTTGACCTTTTAAGATGACCTGTACTGTCTTAGATGGTCTTCTCTTGTCTTTCTATCCAGCGTGAGCAATGAAGCGATCACAGGCCTCCTCTCAGTTCAGGTTTATTGCACCTGCAGGCAACAACCGGCCAATCTAAATCAGAGTAACATGAGTTCCCATGGAAACCCCAGGAACATCTGCCCCTGATGATAACAGAGAAAAAAACAGATGGCAGAGGTTTGATGATCTGATATAAAATTCCCGATTTCTTGTGGATGCTTAACCAAAAACATCCTCATCAGCAAGTAAACAGAATAATGACGTAATCAGAAAAGCACTGATTTCCAATCCCTTTCTATCATTCTGTTATGAAAAAAACATGTGAAAAACTAATTCCAGCAGATGTCAAAGAGTTCATGCTGCAACATATATTACCCCAGCTTCCAATATAATGCACGAAAAATCCATTTCTAAACTGTGTGAGAGGACATTTCTAAGAACATCATGTCAGAGGTGCAGAAACACTGTAGCAAGTATAATCCTACACAAAGGCGGCTTTAATGTCACGAAAAATTCTTGAACAAATTGCCATGCTGATAAGGACTGAAGGGCTTTTAATCACAACAAATCGTGAGGAAGTAGATGTTGTTTGCCCCTGAACAATGTGCCATTTCTTGTGATAAATGAAACCTTGTCTGCTGAGACGTTCTATCAAGATTACCAGTGTAGACGCTAGGGCTGTAGTCAAGTCCACCTTTGTCGAGTCCAAGACAAGTCCAAGACCAGGACTATCGAGTCCGAGTCCAAAGAGGTTCGAGTCCAAGTCAAGTCCAAGTCCAAATGAGACAAAACAGAGAAAGAAAATAAAAGAATCTTCTTCAGAACCACATACTTAACTATTGATCATTTATTATTATTTATTATTTATTTATTTATTATTTAGTCATTTAGCAGACGCTTTTATCCAAAGTCACCACAGCCATATCACCCTGCAGCCCAAGACCGGTTCCCCACTGAAGCTAAGCAGGGTTGAGCCTGGTCAGTACCTGGATGGGAGACCTCCTGGGAAAAACTTGGTTGCTGCTGGAAGAGGTGTTAGTGAGGCCAGCAGGGGGTGCTCACCCTGCAGTCTGTGTGGGTCCTAACGCCCCGGTATAGTGACGGAGACACTATACTGTAAAAAGCACCGTCTTTCGGATGAGACGTTAAACCGAGGTCCTGACTCTCTGTGGTCATTAAAAAATCCCATGGCACTTCTCGTAAAAGAGTAGGGGTGTAACCCCGGTGTCCTGGCCAAATTCCCTCTACTAGCCCTTGTCTATCATGGCCTCCTAATAATCCCCATACACTTGATTGGCTCTATCTCTCTCTCCTCTCCACCTGTAGCTGGTGTGTGGTGAGCGCACTGGCGCCGTTGTTGTGTGGCTGCCGTCGCATCATCCAAGTGGATGCTGCACACTGGTGGTGGTTGAGGAGAGACCCCCCCACATGATTGTAAAGCGCTTTGGGTGTACAGCAATACACAATAAAGCGCTATATAAATGCATCATTCAAAGTGACTTACAAATGAGGACAACAGAAGCAATCAATTATAGTTTTAAAACAACTAAAAACAGATCCAAAACTAAAAGCTAAAACTTTATACTACCTATAAACATTTTTAAAATAAAGAAATTAAATAAAAATGACAAATGCATACAACAAAATTTCAAAACTTAACATTTAAATGAAAAACAAAAAATAAAGCTAAAAACAATTCAAAATATTAAAGAACAAAAGTATAAGAGTATAATGATTCTACCATAACACTAAGCCAAACACAAAAAAACAACTATATATATATATACATCTACATCTTGTACAACTACATCTTGTACAAACTTTTCTTATGCATATTATATGTTCAGAAATAATACAAGAAAAATGCTTAAAAAATTCTCAAGTAATTCAAATTCAAAATTACTGAAGGTATCACACCTACAGGGCTATTATTAACTATAAATGCTCTGTAAAAACAATGAACAGGAGTTTTCAGCCTGTCACCCTGATGCGAACATGAAATATCAGACATACAGTAGTAGTTCTTCACAGGTTTTTTATTTGATTATGCTGCTTTTCCATAGTTTTTTCTATGTAAACATGGACGCATTTGACTGTTGCGCTCACTTCTCGTGCATGAAACGGCTTTCTAAAAACGCGGCGCTCTAGTTATTAAAAGATGTTTAACTCCAATCTTCTTGCATTTTTTCTTATTCCACTGCCCGCGTCGCATCTTTGTCAACACAAAAGCAGATTCTGTGTGAATGACACCTGGAGAGCATCACACCTGAGCGGTTAATAATGTGCACCGACATGTGGTTGGGTCGTTCTTCTCTCTTTACTGTTATTGTCAAAGTGTCTAATTCTAGCGTTTGGTAATATTTCTATTCAAAATAGAATCGCGATTCCACGATTTATAAAAAATTAATTTGTGGCAAAACATTAAATTCGATCCAATTAATCCATAAAATCTGAAAAATCGCCCAGCCATAGCCCCAGTGTTTGCTTATTTTTACTTTATTTAAATTTTGTGTAATTTATTTATTTTACATCAAGGTGTTTGATCCTCCAGGCTTTATTCATTTTGCTCTTATTCGTTCTGTTTCTTATTCATTTGGTTCCACAGCGTTTTTTTAAAAACTTTTAAACATTTGTAAGTTTGTTATTATATATTAGGCTTATAGCATATGGTTTATTCGTTTTGTTAATAAAAGTCCCATGTTTATTGCAGAAAATTTGTCGTTGTAAATTATAGCTATTGAAAGTGAAAGTAAAATGCGCATGGGCATTTATAAGCTATATAAAAGCGAAGGAAAGTCAGGTGGAAGAGAGGGAAAACTCCAACGAACTTTGTAAAACCAAACTGTATTATGCAACTCGCCGACATTGTGTCTGTGGCCAAAATAAAATTAATTATGCCTCCATGCAGAGCGCACACTTGGGGCCAGGCATATGATGCAGCCATGCATTTACCAGGCGACCAATGGCAATGCCCATTCTAGATGGATTGTAAATTAAACCAATTACATTGTTTTGAAAGAGAAAAAAACATATATAGCTGGTCGAGACCAACTAGAACATTTGGCGAGTCCAATGACCAAGTTCGAGACAAGTCCGAGTCCAAATACCAACGAGTCCAAGTCCAAATACCAACGAGTCCAAGACAAGTCCGAGACGACAGAAAAACGTCTCGAGACTGGACTCAAGTACTACAGCCCTAGTAGATGCAAATGAACAAGTATCAGTTAGAAAAACAAACAAACATTATTTCACAAAAAGCATTTTTGGCACACATATCTGTGGATACCTTAAAAATAGAAAAAAGACACTTTACTATGTGCGGGGGTTTATTGAGTGTTATGACTAATTACTTGGATGGATACAAGGTGTCAGGGTTGAGTGAAGGGATAGAGCGAGGACTCAATTGCTGGAGGAAAATAGGGCTTTATTAATTAAAAAATAAAATAAACAAACAAAAACTACCCCGTAGGGGAAAACACACTGGCAAGGCAGGACAAGGCAAGGCAAGACAGGACAGGACAGGACAGGACTTCACAAGGGTAAGGTCGACGATGAACCGGCACAGGACTGCAAACACAAGGAGATTATAAGGGGAGCAAATGAGGAGGGTAATGAGGTAACAGGTGGGGCAAATTAACCAATAATCAGAAAACAAGGTGAGAGCATGAGAGCACATGGCACATAGAACTAAACAAGACCAGCCATGTGCTCAAACAAAACAAAAACACAAGCACATGGCCAGCAAAACAAATCACTAGCCATGTGCAAAACAGGACACGAACACGCAGCTAATGAGAAGACTCATAAGCCGCGTTCACAAAAAACAAACATGAAAGCATGCAGCCAGTGAAAAAACACCAGCTGCGTGCAACACTGAGCAAAACAAAACGAGAAAAAGCAGGCGGCCGAAACCGAACCAAACAGAGGACAGAGGAGCGCACGGCCCGAGCGAACTCGAAATCGCACGCTCCCCAGCAAGAACAAACCTGGAGCGTGAGTGTCCGAACCCCGACACGAAACCAGAACAGAGTCTGAACAAGACAGGAGTGCCGGGATCCGAACATCACGCCCCAACATGAAACAGAGCACGCAGACAAGAGAAAACAAGACAGGAGGGAGTGTCCGGGCTCCGTCACAAAACCATGAATAAACTAGACCGAAGTGACAGAACCCTGACACAAGGCTACCAAATAAGCATGAAATACTGATTTGAGTTGAAATGGGTTTATAATCTGATCTGTGCAGTAAGGTATTTTAAAGCTTATTCCACAAAAAAGTACAAAATCAACTAGACAAACAATGCAATAATATTACAGTAATATTTATATTCTTACTAGCCCTTACAAAGATTTACTACAAATAAAACCAAAAACCATACTATAGTTAAACCATATAACCACAAATTAACCATGGTTTTGCTGCACTAAATCACTAACTAGTTTACCATGGTATCTGTAGTAAAACTGTGGTTATACAAATCAATATGCCAAAAAAAACCCCAAAAAAAACATGGTTACTACACTTTTACTACAATATGGTTAGCTTTCGTGGTTAGGCTAGCTATTTTCAATAGAAACGATAACTGATAGGCTTGTGTTTGTACGAAACACTAAAACGCAAATAAACTGGAAAGTGGAGCCGATTTCAGTTACAACTTGCTAACGTTGTTATGGGTGATGGCTAACTTTAAGAAATAGGCTAGTCTGAGATGAACTACACTAGCCTGACATGCTAGAGCTGCACAATTAATCGTTAAAAGATTGCGATCCCAATTCAAACACCAACGCAATCTCATTTCTCAATGACAATGATTCACCTGTGAATCGTGAATCCCTGAAACATTTAATAATCAATAATAAATGTTTAATAATTCATTCAAATTAATTGAACACGTTTAACTAGACTGCAGCAATTAATATTTTTCACTCATCATTTTTAGTTCAGCGTTTCTATGGCAACACTATCACCTCCAAAGCTCACATGCTTGCAGAGGTGATGGAATGTTCTGAAAGCTACACTGAAGCCCCATTTACACTAGTGAGTTTTCGTTTTTAAATGGCGTTTTATGAATGAAAACGATCCTCGTCTACACTGGCGTTTCCGCTGCATTTCAGAAACAATCTCCGTTTACACTACACAACCGAAAACGCATGTCACGTGACCATTCTTGCAGGTACTACCATAGATGTGTATAGATCCCTATTATTTAGATGGCGGACGCGTCTGCGCACTTAGAGCGGTCGAATGGGGAATCTACCCAAATATATCTATGGTACAACAATGAGCATGATGTTATTGTTTACACGGTCGTCAAGGATAAGCAGAGCGAATGTGGGCAGCCACGCCATCGTTTTCAAAAGTCTCAGTTTTTGTCCATTTACACTGAAACGCAACCCCCAAAGTTTTCAAATTAAAACAGGGTCTGCAGCGTTTTCAAAAGTCTCTGTTTTCGACCTTGAAAATGCCGGAGTAGTGTAAACAATAGGCGTATCCGTAGCAAAAGTTATGCGTTTTAAAACGAAAACACACTAGTGTAAACGGGGCCTAAGGCCACGTTCACACAGCAGTAGAATACGGTTGTCAGTCCTGTATTTGAGTCCTTAATACGGTTACGTTCACACACAGTTTGGTTATTTACGGGTGTGACAACCGCATTCTGTAACCAAACTCACACCTGTACATTTTCAGGACTCACAACTGCATTCTCGGGAAACATGTATGAACAGAACAGACTGGATAACTAGTTGTCTGTCACGTCATACAGTGCGAGAGAGCCTCTCTGCCGCACAAACACATGTGTTGCGTGTTTTCTTGTGTGGTTTCAGTCACTTACAGTGATGGAGAAATGAGCTGCGTGTCATCTGAAAGTTTTAGATCCAGTCAGTTGCTCCCGTGTGTTCTGCATGCTACACAATATGCTCCGCTCTCTACCCAAATTTAAAAGCTGCTGTTGGTTATTGAAGATTTGACGGAAGAACTCGCAGCTCGATTGGACTCTTGTCATGTCAGAAGTGATAAAACTTTCAGTATTATGGATGTCGCCATCTTTTGATTTTACTTTGGTTAGAGTCACTATGGTTACTGGTAAGGAATATGGGCTTGATTCCCATTGCACGTTCATACAGACAGTATTCTAAACACAGCTGTAAGCTGCTGTGTGAATGGGATATTTTCGAGACTCACACCTGTAAGTAAATGCGATTGTCAATCCCAAAAACTGACAGTGTGAACGTAGCCTTCGAACACATGGACCCTGTGCCGCCTCACCGCTGCCAGATTCATTTAGGCACCACTACCTTCGAGTAACGTCATGTGCTGTCGTCTCAGAATTACGGTAATTACGACATGGCGTAAAGGCAGCTAAATGAGTATTTGTAGTGACACTTGTTAAGTGTTAGCATTGAAGTCTTAGATCTTTAGTGTTATTTGTATGTATGAAATGTTAACTGAAGATGCTACCATACAGGCGTTACTTACTGGAAAGGATGTTGAATCCAATCAGGAAAGTTGAAGAAAGTGAAGGAAAGAGGCATAAATGGGTCATTTAGTATGGCGGTCATAGAGACAAGCTCAAAGAGTGGGGTGAAACTATGGATAGCTCATTTGGAAAAACAGGTGTGCTCTGCTACCTCTCTGTCTTTCTTTCTGCTCTCATTCTGTTCTGCTCTCTCGCTCTTTTTTCCTCTGGCCTAATGAGGTGGAGGCCAAGCAAACAGCGAAGACAGATGACCCCTCTGCTGTTATCTGTTTACCAGAAAAAGATGCCTGGTCTTTTCAGCCACTTTTGAACATTTCTGTTTGTTGAAAAACCTTTCTAGAAGTCCCAGAAACTTCTGGAAAGGTTTCCCGTGGTGACCATAGTCATGTGTTAAATTTTGTTTTCTCATAGCATAGAGGTCACATTCTTTTTAGGGAACATAGGAAAAGTCTCAGATACACATATTTAATAACAATGGTAAATGACTTCCAAGGGTGTTGTTGAAAATCATTACAGCATAACAATTAAAACTGGATGAAATTAGTTTTGTCTGGTGTCACCAGAGGATTCTCGTCGCATAAAATTTTATTTTGAATAACCTTGTGATCACAAATTTTATTGACGTTTCAGAATATAAGCCAAAAAGTCTCCATTCATCACCACGATATTCAGTGCATCCGGAAAGTATTCACAGCGCTTCACTTTTTCCACATTTTGTTGTTACAGCCTTATTCCAATATGGATTAAATTAATTTCCTCAAAATTCTACAAACAATACCCCATAATGACAATGTGAAAGAAGTTTGTTTGAAATCTTTGCAAATGTATTAAAAATAAAAAACGAAAAAAATCACATGTACATAAGTATTCACAGGCCCATGACACTCAAAATTGAGCTCAGGTGTATCCTATTTCCACTGATCATCCTTGAGATCTTTCTACAACTTGAGTCCACTTGTGGTAAATTCAATTAATTGGACATGATTTGGAAAGGTGCACACCTCCCTATAAAAGGCCTCACAAGCTGACAATGCACATCAGAGCAAAAACCAAGCCATGAGGTCAAAGGAACTGCCTGCAGAGCTCAGAGACAGGATTGTATCGAGGCACAGATCTGAAGAAGGCTACAAAAAGGTTTCTGCTGCACTGAAGGTTCCCAAGAGCACAGTGGCTTCCATAATTCTCAAATGGAAGAAGTTTGGCACAACCAGGGCTCTTCTTAGAGCTGGTCTCCTGGCCAAACCGAGCAATTGATTGAGAAGGGCCTTGTCTAGACTGGTGACCAAGAACCCGATGGTCACTCTAGTTGAGCTCCATGATCATATATGCAGATGGGAGAAACCTACAGAAGGACAAACATCACTGCAACACTCCACCAACCTGGGCTTTATGGCGGTGTGGCCAAACCCAATCCTCTCCTCAGTGAAGACCCATGAAAACACACTTGGAATTTGCAAAAAAGCACCTAAAGGACCCTCAGACTGTGAGAAACAAGATTCTCTGGTCTGATGAGCCTCAATTCTAAGCATCATATTTGAAGGAAACCAGCTCTGCTCATCACCTGCAGAGTACCATCCCAAAAGTAAAGTGTGCTGGCAGCAGCCTCAAGCTGTGGGGGGGATTTTTTAGCGGCAGGGACTGGGAGACTGGTCAGTGTAGAAGAAAAGCTAAATGCACCAAAATATTGAGATAGCCTTAATGAAAACTCAGTTCAGAGCATTCAGAACCTCAGACTGGCCAGAAGGTTCACCTTCCAACAGGACAATGAACCTAAGCACACAGCAAGTGTAGCTTATCGACAACTATGGGAATGTCCTTGAGTGGCCCAGCCATAGTCTGGGATTGAACCCAATCAAATATTTCTGGAGAAACCTGAAAATGTGTCTACCCCCATCCAAACTGACAGAGCTTGAAAGGTGAAGAGGTGAGGAGAATAACGCCAGAGAACTGCCAAATGCTGACGATCAAAGCTTGTTGCGTCATACCCAAAAAGATTTGCGGCTGTAATTGGTGCCAAAGGTGCTTCAACAAAATATTGAGCAATTTTGAATACTTAGATACATGTGTTTTTCTTTTTCATTTTTTAATAAATTTGCAAAGATTTCAAACAAACTTCTTTCACACTGTCATGGGGTATTGTTTGTAGAATTTTGAGGAAAATAATGAATTTAATCCATTTTGGAATAAGGCTGTAACATAACAAAATGTGGAAAAAGTGAAGCGCTGTGAATACTTTCCAGATGCACTGTATGAAATATTTCTGTTTTGTCCCCTAAAATGCTTATGAAAAATAAGATAAGAATAATCTAAACATTTTAAAGAGACATATCATGGGTTTTTATATTTATATTTTAATATATCAGTTATCTTGATTAACTTCTGGATTTCAGTTTAACAATAATTTGATGGAAAGTTATGAAAAGCCTATTCTCCTTCATTATTATGAATTCATTATCCACACATGCAACATTACCTCAGTTCATGCATGGTGAATAATAATGAGTCATCAGTGCCACTTTCACCCTTACTGGTGATATTAAAATGCACCACTGGAGTGTTAGTGGAGTTAAAATGAAGTACACTGAAACAGTATTAAATAAAAAAAAAGCTTAAATGGCCACAAATGTGTTTTTATTATTTATTTCATGAGTTGTAAAACCTCTAGCTGTCCATCTAATATACAAATACACCAGTTGAACATCCATGCAGAGGTGCAGAAAAGAAATACACTCCAAACAGCTCACACTTCAAAAAAAAATATAGGTTGATTACCACAGTGAAAATATTACCCATGCACACAAGTTACAAACACCAGAGTTGACGGGATCCACTATGAACAAATCACACTAAACTCCAGGTGAACAGTTCACATCTACATCAAGTACATAGGATTGGCACTTTTTTCATTTTGCAATATACACCTGTTAAAACAGGAAGACTCCAGCATTCGAGTGGTTTAGGAAATTAAAGACTTAATGAAACACTTAAATATAAATGAAAAGCTTCATATGCTTTTTTGCACTCAAATAAATTACAGCACAATCCACAGGTCATAAATATAGAAATGTTCTTGTCCATTCCCTGCATCCTTTGTAACCACCAGCTATTAGTTAGTTTCAATGGGGCCATTTTTGATATTTTCTTAGCATTTTAATGAGCACTATCTGCCTCATTACCTCAAAAATGCCTCTTCTGCTATTTATCTATAAAGCAGAGCCAGAAAGGAAATAAACGCTTACTAAATTTATATAATTTAATATGAATTAAAGGAGGCTAGATATTCAATAATTGAATAGCTATTTTATATTGTTATCATAAAATTAACAATATCGCAAGCCATGCATCCATTCATTCATGATGATATTCATGTCCAATTTCAACCACTTTTCTATTCATATGGTTTCTGTCTGCTGAAAAAGCAAATTGCACATCAGATTAGCCATTTGCATAACAACACATGCAGCATTTACACTTTAGTTACCTGTCCATATAATTTTACCAGATGAATTTATCATTACATTTTGGGCTACAGGATTGGAATTTAGATCTTCCTATAATGCGAATGAGAGTAGATATTTTACTTGGTACTTCCCTCTGGGTAAGTAGTGTGCATGGAAAACTTTCAAAGAAAGTATTTCATATGGACCCGGTTTCAAAAAAGGCTTTTGAAAAAGCGTCCAAGCCAGATGGTGTCCAACAAATAGATACAGATAAAGATGCTCAGTCCAAAAATGATCCAATCTGAGCAAATCTAAACATGCAAAAATCGCTCTTTAGTAAGGCTTCTGGGTTTCACCAAATGACATTCTGCACATTTGCAAGAATACGTCATCGCATTTACAAGTTTACGCCAAAGTCTGATGCCGACACATGAAGAGGGACGCAACATTGTTCAGTCTGGTTATTTGTCCTCCAAATTATCCAGCAGATGCATCCAGGATCAAAGCTAACATTAGCACAGAGGGCCATTGTGAAGCTTCAAAGGACTGCGGCTCTGGAAAGAAGTCTTTAATCAAAATCAATCAAAAAGCTAAACGCTTGGTCTTAATTAGGCTAAATGCGTAGAACAACCAAAATACGTAAGGCAACATACAAAAAGACTGTCATAGACTATATTTACAGGCAACAAATTTAAAACTATGCTAATAGCTGTGGTGGCTCTGTAAATACTAAATTAACCACCGCTACATGAAAGACCACGAAGCAAATATCTAGCATAGAATAACTTATTCCACCTTTGAAGACAGTGTCCCATTCTGAAGGTCTAAAATCCAGACAAGAGCTTGCACAAAGGGACCTCCCGTTCACCTAACAGCATGTCTCTTTTCAGGCTCGTGCCTTTATTCACAACCTTGATCTTCAAAGCTAGGATCTTAACCTGAGCTGAAGTCACCGAATCAAAAAAGAAGTCCTCGTTGAAGATCGGATTGCGGCTGTTCTTGATTATCGTGCTTCTCTGCTTCTGCAACTTGCCCGGATTGAGGTAGAGTGAAACACAACAGTTGATGCTCTTAATGTCAAACATGGGATCATACAGGTCCTCGGCTGCCATAATGCGGATTCGGAGACGGGCTGTACCCGCGTCGTAGTCTGCGCAAAGTCGGACGGTGCCTCCTTTGTGCATGTTGATGGTGTGCTCCTTGTGTTGACGGTCCGCGCCATGAAGGTGATCCAGAGCTCCACCACCTTGTGAAGAGGAGCAGTGGCTCCTTCTAGGAACGTTTGGGCTGGGCTCCGCCGAGCTGCACTCATCTGTGGATAAGGAACTATGTCTGGCAAATGTCCGCTTGCCTTTGGCGACCTTGGCCTGTGTCTCGTGGGTAAAGATCTTTAGTAAAGAGGCGGAACGAGAGAGCAATGGCGAACTGAATGGGGACGACTCTGCCGAAGAGCAAGTGTCGCTCTCGCCACCACTGAAGTATCGGTAGGGGTTTATGTGAGAGCTGCTGAAGTCCGGAGGGTTGAGGTGATTCCCCTCGTTGCTGCTCTTGCCTTGGGACTTGCGTTGGGTATTGGGTGATGTAACTGGACTGGTGTGGTCGCAGTGGAACAGGGACTCTTTTCGCCGGGTGTGGGGACTCTCCATCAACGTGGCAAATCCGTAAGAAGTCTGAGTCTTTGGAATGTAAGGAAGTGACATGGCGGTCTGGGATTGAGGGTCGGCGTTGGTGTCGCCGGCTACGACTTCATCCGCGCTCTCGATCTGAATGATGTGGCGGTTAGCCGCCCTAAGCAGGTTCTTGGTGTCTCCTGCCAACTTGCTGACCAGTCGTGGGCTACGAGGGCTGCTGATCATCTTGTTGCTGATTGTTTGCTCTGAGGTCGAGGGTCTCAGACTTTCTTTGGACTTGACGTCAGAAGCTTCGGTCTCTGGTGGGCAGCTTACCAGCTTTGGGGGGATGAAGAAATCTGGAATCTTGTCGGGTGTGAGGACGTTGCTATAGACAGGCGCCTTCCCCTTGTCACCTACCTCTCCTTGGCGGAGCACATTTGTTTCGACTGAGTCCCGGATCTTCTCCAGAACCCACATGATCCCTCTGGGCTGAACCCACTGGGTGATGCCTGTAATCAAAAGCAACAGAATATTCAACAATGAGCCCCAAGCTATTAATAATTTACGATTGACCATTGCAACAACAATGTACCCTTAGATTATGAATAATTGTCACACATATGTAAAGGTATAGGGTGAATTGTGCAGTAACTTTCAGGGGTGGACTTTAAGGACTGCAAATTAATCTTACATGATACGAATTGTATCGCAACATAATATACTATATACTAACCTTTTAATGCTATAAGTGGTACGTAAATGAATAATCAAAGGTTTTGTCAAAAAGTTGTCAATGTTCTTTCTGTCTAATAATGATCCTAACGAAAAGTGCTTCAGCAACGCACTGTTGCTATGGTTATCTCTTCAGGCGAATACGAACATTGTTTCCGAGCATCTATTTTCCGCTAGGTGAAAACAGATTAAGACTCCTCAACCTTTTTTTTTTTTTTCTTTTTTTTTTGTGTGAGGTGGGTTAAGGTTTAAATCTTAACATGATAGACAAACCCGCTTAATTTGCAAATGTACAATATTCTAGACTTGAATAAAACTACACAGCATTTCTTTTAGAATGCTGGAAATCAGTTTTCAATAAGTCAATTCATATATATTTTTGTATAAAATTATTTATGGATTAGGAAATTTTGGATTAAATTGCATTTAAAGCTAATTATGCAAAAATAATGCAAAAAATACAGTGTGCATCAACAAATCAAATGATAATTAAAAAAAAAACATTTGAATCAAGTGATATTTTAAAAACTGTAGATAAAAGCAATTTTTCTTTTTTTGTTCTTGGTTCTGGTCCTAGAGTACCCAATCACTGGAGATTTTGCACTTATGTAACACACATGATTAATATCATCAGCTTATTAATAGAGGCACTGAAGAGACCTTCACTGGGTACTTCAGATAAGCGAAACATCCAAAATATGCCGTCTGCGGTACTCCAGACGAGAATTAAAAGCAACTAAATTAGTCTCGCTAAAAAAAATAAACTGTTAAGATGAACACATAACTGCCTAAATTATTAATATTATTAATTGCATATCCAAACTGAGATTATATTCACGTGAATGGCAACAGGTTGCACCAAACGTCTCTGAAAACTGACATTCAGAGTTAAACCTGCCTTTTTTTGTTTACAGAATTCATTAGATTACACTGCTGTCAGTGGTGTTTGGATATAAAAAATTAATAACATTTAATATGTAACATCCACAATAGCTTTTCATCTAAAAAAATCAAGAAAAAAAAAAAGTAACTATGAAGTTGTAACAGTTTCAAATAGAAGAGAACATTAAAAAAGGCATGTTAAGTGTATTTGGACTTGTTTGTAACTACATTAATTTACTGGAAAACAAGACCAAGACAACATCTTATGACAATAGTTTCAATGTAAAACCTTTTCTCAAATGTCTAAACCTACATTTCACTGCTGGTTATACTCTGTATAATTGTGTATGTGACAAATAAAACTCTTGAATCTTGAACCGTACCCTTTTTGAATTGTAAAATAAAAAGTCATTTCTCATTAATATTCACCGTCTAATATAATCTTAACAATTCTTCATCACAATGAAGTTTAAGAAAAGTAAACTTTTAAACCAGTTGCATTAAAGAGTAATTTACTCACTGGATTTGCAAATGATTTTCCTCTTCTCTGCGATTCCTCACACAGTGCTCACCTTCACAGGCACTTCAGTGTTCATTAGTGTGTGTGTGTGTGTGCTGTCTTTTCCCCAGGCTGCGGTGAGAGAGGTTCAGATCAGCCTGTTGCGTTTATATAGCCCTACCGCAGACGCGCGCGCCTGAACGAGCCAATCAGAGGAAACCATGCTCTTCAGATTAGAGATGCATCAATTCCTGGAAACCCAGCACTCAAGACAATCAAGACCGAATGCTGGGTTTGAAAAAACACACATAAAGAGCGCCTGTTTGATTCAAATACTATGATTTCAAATATTGATAAGCATTTGTCTTTTGCAAAAATTAAAAAGTTACGGTTTACGAAAACTAGGAACAATGAACCAGCTTTTTTCAGAACCTTCTCCGTTAAAAATCACCGGAACGGAATTATTTTGTTATGTGTGTCCGTTCCCTTTAATGTGCACAAGTTTACAAAGTGTTTTAAGTTAATATTCTGTTTGTCGTCAGTCACACCACAGTGATATCCTGTTCAAGTTTGATTCTTTACGGTGAATCAAAAACATACAGCGCGACATGTCCGAACGAATGACTCGTATGAGTCGGTTCTTTTAGTGAATCAAAAACACACAGCGCAACATGTCCGAACGAATAACTCGTATGAGTCGGTTCTTTTTAGTGAATCAAAAACACAGAAGTTGGCAAACGTGTCACTTTCGTCATATCCGACTTCCAGTGTTTCTGGTTATTCATATGATATGTAGTTAAAGATAGCCTACACATTGAGAGTTGTAGTCATTGATATTTGACAAAACAATTAATAAAATACCCCCCTCCATAATTTGCGCATATGTTTAGTATGTTATATTTTATAAATAGCCGTTGCCAATTAAAATATATAGCCTATGTAAAATATTTCAGCAATTACAGAACATTTTTTAATTAAAGTTATTTCTAAATGCATTATATTTATTCTTTTCTGAATCTGAAGTGTTCTCATAATTTACAGAAGAAACGGAAAAAGTTCAATTAATTAGCCTATCATTATTATTATTGGCCATTGCTGTAAGTGGCTCAACAGGCTTTAGCCTTCAGTCAGACAGTAAAGGCTGAAGTGGATTAAATCTGTACTCACTCCATCGCTTGTTAGTTGCTCAGTCATTGCTAAAATTGACTGTTCCGAAAAAGTGAAGTCAGTAGAGCACAAAAGCACTTGACTTAATTTAATTTAAATCACTTGCCCATCTTCTGCCGCGATCTGACCATTGGTTTCCCTGGAGACCTTGCTATATCTATGGCAACAAATAGATTTTAACAGGAGCAGAAATAGAACAAGTTCCAAATGTGACCCGAGGAGAAAGAAACCCCGGGGTGATGCTGGGTCTACAGGAAGAGAATAAGACATTGAGTTATGGACATGTACTCTCAGACAAAAATAAAAAATTGCCATTATTTACAAACGTCATTCCAAACCGGTATGACCTTTGTTGTCACACACACACACACACACACAATCTTGGAGCTTTAAGCTTCAAAAATAATGCTGAAGAACTACAAATATAATTAAATCAGTCCATATGGGATGCCATACAGTATTTGTGTGAGAAACTAACCAAAAAATATGTTTTTGTTTAATGAAAATCTTGAAATCAGCACAGCTCTCCTTGGCAAGTTGAGAAAAGTAACAATTTCCGACTTGTGAATAAATCATTCCATGAATCGTAATAATTCACTCATGAATCAGAGAGACCCGATTCTCCCGTTCAACTTACTAATTCAGTGATTCGGTCGCAACTGTTAACAGCTTAATTTGCAGTGTGGTTCCTTCTACTTCCAAAGACTTGGAATAATTGTCACATGGATGACATTTACGGTGTTTTTTGTCGTTTTTAGGCTTAAATACCATAACTGCATCAAGGAAAAAATTACCAGTAATTTAGGCTACATTCTTCGAGAGGAGTCTGAGGCCTGCGCGTTTAGAACAATATGGGTGAGTAAAGGGGGGGGGGGGGGGGGGGGGTGAATAGCCAACACTCTCTCCACCCTCAATACCACGACTGAGGTGAGACCCTTGAGCAAGGCACCGGACCCCCAACTGCTCCCCAGGTGCAGCAGCATTGGCTGCCCACTGCTCCGGGTGTATGTTCACTACTGTGTGTACACTTGGATGAGTTAAATGCAGAGCACAAATTCTGAATATGGGTCACCATACTTGGCCACACATCACTTCCCTTTCCCTTTTTTTCCCTTTAAAACCAATACAATTCCCATTATATCCAGTACAACAATAACAAATTCTGTGATAGTCCCCCCCCCCCCCTGTTTTGGTTGGATGGCTCTGACTGTTGGACAGATATAAAAATCTGTAATATCTCTTTGAGAAAAAAAAAAAAAAAAAAAAAAAAACAGGCTGACCAGGAAAATAAAAAGTTAAAAAGTGAACAGCCAAAAGGCCCAGAGTACCCAGTGTTCCAACAAGTAATGCAGGGCTCACATGGATTCACAAGGTGTGGAAAGGAATAAACACCACTCACTCATTTCACAGTAGGGTTTTTTGTTACGCTCCATTCCCCATCATTGGTTTCCTTGGAGACAGCGACA
The DNA here is from genome assembly GCF_936440315.1 of Barbus barbus. Lineage (NCBI taxonomy): Eukaryota > Metazoa > Chordata > Actinopteri > Cypriniformes > Cyprinidae > Barbus > Barbus barbus. Next base: position 12,801,285 of record NC_136727.1, read on the forward strand.
CACTCATACCCTCCTGGGAGACTTCAAGTTTTTCCCATCACCCTCTTGTCTGAATCGCTCAACCCGCCAATCTGCAACAGTCGAGGAGTGGGTGAGAACAACACTCCTGTCTAGAGGGCAAGACCTTGTTATAATGGCTTAAGGATGCTTCATATGCAGTAGTTCTACCTGGAAAGAAGAACAAAGTCTCGGCACAACACAGAAAGTGGTTATACGTTGAGTTTTTTTGCCCTCCAAGAGAAGCGAAAACCTTTTACAGGGTTCCCACGCTGTTTGACCAATGCAGTTATAGGAGTTTAAGCGATTTATGATTACTGGATTTAAAAATGGACTAAAAATTTCCATAATTTTATTGTTTTATCCATGTTTTCAAAATTAAACTAAATGAATAAACTTCCATGATTTCTTTTATTTTTATTAATGAAACCCTGTTATTAAAAGAACGTTCCTGGTTTAATAAAACCAATCAATCTATAAAAAAAAATTGTCCTGGTTTAGTGTATTTCAGCAACGGCTCAGGGATGGACAGATACTGGAGACTGTAGATTATCAGTGCTCTACACAGCGATGCCTCCAATCAAAGACCTTTCAGTTTAGCTGACCTTCAAGCCAGGTCTGTCGACAACATAATTAAGCAGCAGAAGTCCAGAATGCAATGACATCCTTCAAGGACCTTCATAATAGATCTTGGCATATGAGTGCTACAGCAAACTCCATTCATTTTTCATTCAAATGAAAGCTCTACCACCTATGATCAATGCCTTTCAAATGCAAATTATTCCTTCACATCCATTTCTCTTCACTTACACTATGAACTAACTTCACGCATACAAGGAAATTACACCATAAACGTTGTGATTTTGAAATTATAATGATCACACTTTATTTCAAGGTCCAATTCTCACCATTAACTACAACTTTTGGCTCTATAAACTCCTAATTTGCTGTTACTTAAGGTAGTTGTTAAGTTTAGGTAGGATTAGGGGTATAGAATATGATCATGCAGAATGTATTTAATTACTAATAAACAGCCAATATGTTAATAATAGACATGCTAATAAACAACTAGTTAATAGTGAGAATTGGTCCCTATACTAAATGTTACCTTTATGGCTATAGGCCTGTCATGATTCATTTGGCACACTTAAATATACAAAAGTAATGAAGAACATAATGCCATTACTTGATTTTGTGCGGCTTTACTTTGAATAAAATTCAGCAACTTTACCAAAATGTTTTTTAAAAAAAAAGTCTATAGAACAGCGTAACCTATTAGCTATGGTTAGGTTAGGCCAGGGTTCTCTAACCCTGCTCCTGGAGAGCCACCATCCTGCAGATTTCAGCTCCAACCCCAACCAAACACACCTGAAGCAGCTAATCAAGGTGTTCACGGCTACTTGATAATTACAGACAGGTGTGTTGCAGCAGGGTTGGAACTGAAGTCTGTAGTACGGTAGCTCTCCAGGAGCAGGGTTGGAGATCCATGACAAATCTAACAAAACCATAACAATAAGAATCCCACTGCTGCCCTCTACTGGCAAAATTGGTATTTTGGGAACAGTTGGCACTTGGCAGGGTTACCAAAATATACAGCAACTCAAAAAAAAATTATACATTTATAAAAACATTTGAATTTAATTCAGTTTAAAATATAGATAGCTTACTGTTTTATTATTCATTATATAATTGAATTTTATTATTCATCAATAATTGTATTACAGTAATTCTAATAAAGCTCTTTATTCAGACTTTAAATAGATTTACAAAGCATACTAAAAAGGAGGAAGGAAAGGAACAAAAATAAAAATTACAAACAAGGCAAAAGTGGCCCAAAATACCCTGTGCATATGAATTTTCTGAAAGGGTTTACAGAGTCTGTTCAGGTCAAGAGGACGGCCACAAACACACCAAAGTCTCGTGTCCATTTTCCTGAGGAGGATTTTAGGTTAGAGTCACCACAAAGCTTTAAAATGAAAAAGGATATATAACAAAATTAAAATACCAGCAAATGTCAAAAAGTAGCTAAATATAGTGAAGATTCAAACACACTTCCTCGCAACCCCATAAAATCGAAAACAAAAGAAATAAGACAGGCTTGTTGGTGGATAAAATGAAACATTAAAGTCCAAAAAGAGGACGAAGCTTAGAATGGTGTGAACCGTATGTGATGCATCAGTTTATTAAACACCCCTTGCCTTTTATCTGAGAAGCTTGTTCAGTCCTTGGCTACAGAAGCAGAATATGATGCATTGTGGTGTAAGAAACAGAAGTAGCCCTGAGAATGTGTATTAGCTACTTTCCCCCACCAAAAACGCCAATACTGTTGAATCACAGACACTGAAACCTGAGATCAGGTGCCTTTGAAAGGCAAGTTGTTTAAAGAGAATCAAATAAACATGAGCTGGACTGTTTTGCACTGATAGGTTGAACCCAACCTGCCCCCCAAAACCAGACAAAAACAAGAAAAAAACAAAAAAAAACTCAAAGCGTCCCGGTTTGGAGTTGACTGCAACTTTTGGTTGCCACTTGAACAGACATAAATTAATTCATCGTAATCCATAACCTCTACGCAAATCATCTCTTGCCCTTCGTGAGGTCTGGGATCTCAGATCTTCCAACTGAACAACAAAAAAATTTAAAAAATTCCTTTTCAACTTGATTTAAAAGCTACGAAACCAAACGGAAAACCGAAAGCGGAGAGTTCGGAAAGCTCGGGTGCTGCTCGTCAAGAGTCCTCCGTCCCAGAATCGTCTTCATCATAGCAACAGTCCTCATCTTCCTCTTCATCATCGTCGTCTAACTCCTCGTCATCATAGTAGTCGTCGTAGAATAAGGTGCCCTCTTCGGCAGGTGGGGCGCGGGTACGGACGCAGTATTCGGCCAGCGTGGTGGGCACCTTCACCCCGTCCCGCTCGGCATCGACTTTGGTGGCTAGAACCTGCCTCCTGTGAAAAGGACCAAAACATGCATTTGAGTGCAATGCACAAAATACAACACAAATGCTATGCATGCATATGTCTAGATGTATTTGTATATATGCATAACAATGCATCATATTCGCTAAATGAAATCCAACACTTGTTTCACACAAATTTTGGGGTGCCGATTCCAAAAATAGTGCCCATTTTGCTCTACGACACACTTCATCACAAAAGATGATGTGCATTTTGTAGCAGCTTTGCTTTTGATAACCATTTGTGAGGTGAAGTAGTCTTGTATTATCACTTAATCATCAGAAAAACTGCCACAAAGACAAAGATTTCAGTCTTCCTCTGAGCCAGATTACAACGGTTTGTTCCAGTCATGGCTGATTTTGCATGTATGAATGATTCTGAAGACATTATTTGATGCCTAATCCGGATTTCAAGGTTTGCATTATGGCAGCGATAGAAGAAAATGCAAACATGACCCAGATTTTTTCTGCCACATCTGTGGGTGTTTTACTACAACCAATCGTTGACAGAAAATGGCAGAATGTGTATTTATAAACTTGTTTATGTAAAGTACATTCACATTAAATGAAGTATTTGAACATTTTTCCACTCCTTTGAAGATTGCAAGTTAAAAGATTAATTTTTAATACTGTTTGATTAGAGCATTATAGCCGATACATATATACGATTGGAAAAATCCTCCTTAATTTGTGAAAAGAACAGTACATTATGGGAATTGTCTTTTCTAACACAGGGCTGTGTAATAGATGTGAGCATAAATGGATGAAGAGTTTCTCGCACCTGATGATCTCTGCATACTCGCGGTCTTTCCCCTTACTGTCTCTCCATTTACGGTACATGACTGAGGCGTCCACGTTGGCAGGCGAGAAGGTGTTGGGCTCATTCAGCAGTGAGATAACACTCAATAAAATTGTCCTGAAAGACAAGCAGATATCAGCTGATTAAATTAAACTAATTGCGACCACTTGGCTTAATTATTAATCTCAAACTGTTAAGGCGTAACAGAAGAAAAGGCACTGTGCAAAGAATCACACGGGAAACTGCTATTAACATATTAACATATAACATACACAATTCTATGAGAGAATTTGTTTTTTTAAACTCTGTTGTACCTCACATTCTGTGTTGGGTTCCACCTCTCTGACGCCAGTTCTCCACTCTGGGGATCGTCCACTGGTGGGTGCAGTATGGAAATACATACGTCGCCATTCTGAAATAATGTTAACTTGTTAAACATCTGTCGTGCCTATTTTTGTTGACGGTAAAAATGATGCTTAGTTTCATAAAATACTATTAAAAAGATGCAAGTAATTAATTGTGAATAATTTGACTAAGTTAACATGATTCAGTTTAAAAGACTGAAATTGTCTTTTAAATAAAACGTTTAAATCCAATGTTTGTTATTATATATAATAACATTAACATTCGGGTTTAAAAGTCACTTGTGAAATTTTTCCTCATACATTATTACTATTATAATTGAACTTATTTTCATTGAAAAGCCGCTTTGAAGCTATTTTATTGTATAAAGCACTATATAATTCTTTGTGTGTGTAAACATACGTGGTAAAGCTCTTTCTGACTTCTGAAAAATAAACAAAACTTGTCTTGATAACCTAGAAATAATTCATTAATGTTTTAATTACATTTAAAATGCCTGATTTTAAACATGGAAATCTGTATATTAGCATATCCATATTCAAAATACAATGCATTCAATTTACTGCATACACTTCCTCATTTAAGGTAACAGATTGTTTACAAATGTCAAAGCCATTGACCGTTTGCAAAGAGTTTGATCGACAGGCGATCTGACCAAACATAACGCCAAATCTGCCATCTTGCCCGACAAACAAATCATACAGGAAAGTAGATTAACTTCGGTGGACTTAAACTTGAAACATGTCGTATATTGATACAACATGTTTCACAATACCCTCTAATGTTCCACCTGGGGCATCATCATGTAGCCACATGCCTTTGCATCCACGTTTCATGTTTCACAATACCCTCTAATGTTCATTCATGTTTATTTTATGCTTTAAGTAAATATGAAAAGACGATTGGTTTGCATGCCGCTTGAACAGAGGCAATACAGCAATCTGTCACAGCACATTAAAGAGCCACAAAATGGTATTTATTGTTTACAATAAAAAAAAGACAATTTTAAAGCGGAGACTTTGTTTTATACCAAAAGTAACCTGCTCTGTCTTGTCTGTCGGCGTGTTATCAGTTTCCTCTTTGCTCCACGATGTATTTTTTTACTGCGTGAAAACATGGTGTGTAGTGTGATGGCAGCATGGCTTGTCGGACATAGCAACAGTAACTAAGGGGGCAGGTTTTTGTGAAGGGTCAGTTATGATGGTCAAATTAGGTAAATTAGTTTACATAAATTGATTTATTTTTTTAAAGGTAACATTCATAATGAAGACATTATTATTATATATTTTTATAGTTACATTTATTTTAATTCAATTAAATTATATTAATGTAAATGCGTTATGTTAATCCAAACAAATGCTGATCAGGCTGCAGTTTGATTGAGTTTGTGTAGACTAACCTCATAGATGTTGGGATGCCACATCTTGGTGAGGAATCTGAAGGCAGGGGGAGAGTACGGGTAGTCAATGGGGAATTTGATACGTGCCTGGAAGAAATAACATTCATTAGGGAATGCGTGTAATGGCACATTGTCTTCCAATGATATGTGATGAAGCACAGAGCCACTCATTGGAGCAATATAACACCAATATCCAAGATCTCTACCGGTGCTCTATTGCTTTGTCATTCAACTAAATACATGATTAGTCAAGTGGTAAAAACGTGGGTTTATTAAAAGAATACCTCATGCACCAACAGACGAGATGAAAAATCAAGTGGTAGGCTACCCTTGGTATGTTTTTCATTTGTGAATATCTGATTTAACTGAAAGCCTGTTACAAGTTAAGCTACCATCTGCAATGCGGCCAAACAGCATATAAAGTGATTTGTGGCACAGGCTGCTAATCTGTGCTTTATTTGGAGAGAAGACTCCAAGCATGTAGAAAAACACACATCCTCAACATATATAAATACTAGTTGAAAGCATGAACAGGTTGTGTGTACCAGCTACTTTTTATAATTCACTATTCACAGGTCCCCTATAGAGCAGGGGTTCCCAAACGTGTCCCAACTTACTTACTTGTAGTGCTAAAATATTCTTTAAAAAAAAAGCAAGCAGTGTTTGCGGTGCAAAACTTGCTGCCACCACATTGCCAAAGAGTTTTAGCATTTTCCTATTTGGTTGATCAGGTGTTTTTGGTGGTTGGGGCAAAGAGGCCAACCTTCAAGTCTCTATGATATTTTAGTCCCAAGAAAAGGCTAGACATGGATTAGCATGTGCCATAAAAAAAAATTAATGAATAAAAATCAGAAGTTCCATTTTGATTTATTTTGAAATATTTTATTACGAATAATAAATGTAATATCAATTTAAAAGTGTATTCTTAACACTTATTAAATGCATTATTTTTGTTGATAAACACTTATTTGGCATTAAAAACTACTGTCAGGATTTGTTAGAGACACGCAGTGGGAAATTATCGCTGAAAAGGAGTGGACAGTTATTTTTGTGACTCAATTGAATATGCATTTGTAGGAGTTGACCTAACGATCAGTAAATTTATGGGAGGGGAGAATTTAAATGATTCACGCAACGCCATTTACTTGTCAAGATTAAGATTTTGTTAAGATTTGCACTTGTCAATTCACTGGTACTTGCAGCATTATTTACGCCCTCTAAAAAGCATGTGGTAATTTGCACTGCTCTTGGTAGATTGCGCTGGTCATTATGGAAATGAGATGTTGCGTCTGTGTTCTTTAATTAAATCACCTTTACCATCGGCACATTAATGGAATTGCACTCTTAACGCCAATTTGCACAGTTTAGTAAATCTGGCCCTAAATGTATTACTTGTTAATAATAATAATAATAGATTACATGTATTATTCTTATTAATAATCTTAACAGTGTATTACCCTATTAATGACAATTATTATAAATATTATAATTTTTTGTATATTATTAGTATAGTAATTATTAGTATAATGGTATAATAACCTACAGCACCTAGAGTAAATCTTAGTGTCTCGTGGAAGCCTAATCTCAATAACCCTCAATATCACGGACCATTATTTAAACCTTTTTTGGCAGCACCATATTCATAACTTGTATTGCTGAATTCAGAACCCAAACGGTTACGCACTCAATCCGCGACATGCACATCCATGTACATTTGAGCATAAACAAACCTTTTATACATACATCCACTCAAATCCTAATCTGTAGCAAGATGAGCCTGGTGCCTTTCAGTACAGTGGGTGGTGGGCACACATGCATATGGACCACTCCACAACCCCCACAGCACACATTTGCTGATTTGGCACGGTCAGCTGGTGTGTGCTTCAAAGGCCCAGCTCTCAGAAAGTGTACTGGGGGGGTTGGGACCACCGGCAACCAAAAACACAAACACACACACATACACAGTGGCAACTGTATGTATCAAGTGCTACACAATTCCTGAAACCCAAGTAGTGCAGGGCAACTTTCAGGCAAGCAAGTCTATTAAACCACAAGTAGGGATCCGCGTGAGAAGGTAACGGTATTACGTTTCACCGGAGGCAGCTTACAGGAGTCCTTCGCCGCTGCACATGACCCGACACACAAGAGCTCTTGTGACAGCCTGTGTGCAGAGCGTCTCACTTTAGCTATGTTACCTAATAACTAGATGAGACTCAAACTTTAAGGACTGGGAGGAGCAAAGCTACAGATTTTTTTATGACCGTTTAGGATTTTAACAGTTGCATTTTATACATTCTTTGCAGGTGCAACATTAACAGTTGTTCAGATTGTATAACATACACCATAGTTAAGACTTTGGTACCAACTGACTGGTTGAAAATTTGTATAGCGGCGTGCATTTTGTCTCATATTTTTACAATTACTGCTTGTGCAGCATCAACAGTATATAAAACGGGACGATATACGTGACAGCTAAGACTGTGGCACCAACCAACCTGTTAAAAGCATATGTGGCAGTGTACGATTTTTGCTTTTAGATTTTTACAATCATGGCTTGTGCAACTGCAACATCAACATTCCATCAGACTGTACAATATACAACATGGCCAAGACATTGGTAGCAATTGGATTTCTAACGCTGACAAAATTCCGTTAGAGGCAGAAATTTTGACGGAAAATTTATGAACTGATACCATGTATGAACAACAGATCAAGATTAAAACTTTCAGAGTGGAGAGGCAGGGACAGCCCACAAGGCTATCGTGCCGACAATAACAATTTTTTTTAATGTAAAATACTCACAAACTACTTCTATTCCTCAAAACACCACAACATCAATTATTTCAATGCAATTTCTCCCAACCACAACAATAATAATAAAAAATGTGGCTACGCATCTGACAAGTTATGTCTCTAAATTAATCTTCTAAAATAAAAATTCTTTACATTCAGAGAAAAGTGGACATTTATATATGATTCATCAGGATGAGTGACGTATGATGCATAACCACCCAATGTTTCCGGACTAGTTGATTCAGCAGATGTTAAACTTCACGAACGAGCCGAACACAGTATTTGGTTTACATGAGCAACTCATTCTGGAATACACTCATATCATTTCATATGCTTGAAAATCCCCATCTTGAAGCGCAACCTAAAAGTAAATCTCTCTCCTACAATCCCATTTGAGAGGAAGAGAATCCCATGGACATTGGGTTGGAAGAGGAAATAAACCAGGTCACTGCTGCTCTCCTTGAACAAATTGTCCTGTTCTCCCACACCTCCTTCATTCTCCTCATTTTCCGGTGCCTGATCTCGCTCCCTCTATGTCAACTGAAACATTAGAGGGGACAGGGAAATGGTGTCCTTCAGGGTAAACTACATGACAGACAGTCCCTGAGGGCCAGAGGTAAGTTGTTCTTTTATTCACACCATTGCTTCATTTGACACCAAAAGCTAGTTAAGAATAAACTGGGATCCACCAGAAGCAGGTAATTAGCCTAATTAGTGGGCCATAAATTTCTCGGTGAAGAACTAGAGCACCTGTCGACTGATCTATCAGATACAGTCGTTCAGACTGTGTAGTCTTGTATTTCGGTGTAATATCTACATGTGTTGCTTGCACCTTTGCTGATACCAATGACAGCTGCTGTAACACTGGAGTAATGATTGACAACAGATTGGTTCAGTGGGAAGATCAATAAGTTTGTTTGTGTTTAACGCCATTCCAGCTTCTGTGGCTATTTTCACGGCAAGAAATATTATGGCTGAATTAAATCATGTTTGGAAAATAAATGAGCCAATAGATCACAGTTAAAAAAAAAAGACAAATGAAAAATGCATTTATCAATCATATCGTATTCAATTTATAATAACCATGCATTTTGCTATTTTTTTTTTTTTTTGAACTTGTATTTATGGGCTTTTACGCCTTTAATGGACAGGACAGTAGAGAGCGGACATTGGGTGGAGACAGGCGAGCGGGATAGGCAAAGGACATCGAGATGGGAATCGAACCCGGGACACCGTGACCACAGTTGTGCTAGCTATATGTCAGCGCACTAACCACGAGGCTATTGGTGCCCACATGTATTCTGATAATTAAACTGTGAATTTTTCTAATTACCAACAGCTATAACTAACTGTTTGCTTTAACCATTTTTGTAGACAGTTTTAATTATCAAATTGTGAGTTTATCCAATTACCAACGTTTATAATGGATTGCTTGATTTATTGATTTTTGTCGAATATTTTTGATTATTAAACTGTGAATTTATCCATTTACCAATGTTTAATATATATAATATATATATATATATATATATATATATATATATATATATATATATATATATATATATATATGAGAATACGTAAATGAATCTGTTTACCAATGATAATAATTGATTATTTACTGAATTCTTAGACAATTCGATTATCAAATTTTGAATTTACCAAAGGATTTCACAGATAAATTCACAATCTGATATTTAAAAGCTGACTATTTACCAATATGTCTTGATTTATTGATTTTCATAGATAAATTCACCATCTGATATTCACAAGTTGATTATTTACCATTTATAATAGATGCTTGATTTAATTTTCATAGTCTATTTTTGTTTATCAAATTGTGAATTTATTTACCAGTGTTTATAATTGACTGTTCGATTTATCTATTGATTTTCATAGACTTTCTTTGAATATATTGATTTAAAAGTTTTTTTTTTTTAGGAATATAAGACCAACAACGACTACATATCTTTTTTTAACACACTTGAGGTTTTAGGGCATGTGCTTGAACTGCGCAGAGGATGTTAAACATGAATTCATTCTCACAAAAGATTGTTCATTACCGGTCCTTACTCATACCACCAGACATCTTGAAAGAGTTAAATTGAGTTGTTATTATGGGATGACTCACTCCAAACACCTTCCAGGCACTAAACGAAGCTAGAACAGGCCCAGTTAGTGTGTCAGTCTCTGGTTTCTGTGACACTCCGGCAGTCTGGCAAGGGGAGGGGAGGGGGTAACATGACTCGAGCTGCCAGGCTGAGTCAAGCATGGCCAAGCCCAGCTCACATCACCTGCCACAGGGCCTGGGTGTGGGCACGCTTCACTGGAGCGACGAGCCAATCAAGAGCGAACCCTGCTACCTGTCAGCTCAGTGCCACGTGTAAGAACTTGAAGCCTGCTTAGAGAGATCCTACTCATGAGAACTTAATGACTGCGCCAAATCTCTCTTAGCTGGAAAATTGAAGCTGGATACAGAGTGACGCTAGGGGTGGGTGACATGACCAAAAGCTGACGATCACGAAATTAGTCATTTTGTATTACAGGAACAATTTATCATTCAATTTAAACTATATTTTTGTCAGAAATAAAAAATAAAGACATACATGTTTTATAAACAGATTTTTGATTAAATTCTGTTTGGATGAGCAGTGTTTGAAGTTGAAGTTGATGTAAATTGAATATAAAATGCACACCGTACATTCCATGCTAATAAGTAAAAATTTGTTAAAATAATGAACTATATTACTTGATGGAAAAATACTTAGTTTATTTTTAGTAATAAAAATAATGTGTTTGGGACACTTCTCATTTCCCATGACCAAAAACGGTATATAATTAAATTGTATACTATTTTGTCTAAATAAAATAAACACAAGTTTAGTTTAATACCACTGAAATGTTTAAATGCTTAATAAATTTAGCCATCACAACATTATAAAGTAGGCTACAATATTTAAAAAAAATGGATATTAATTTTGATATTTAAAAAATTAAATCTTATATTGACTATACCAATCAATAAATAAATTAATAATAATAATATTAAAACACTATAAGGGCCATTCTACAGAAATGATGCAAAGTCAGAGTTGGAAATGTCTTTGTATGCATGCAAATTGTATATCCAAGTTACACATTTCTTGTAATTGTGTAGCTGATTCTCATATTGTATTTTCATAAAGTTTTGGAATATCTGTCCTCTCCCCAAGAGAGGACAAATATAGTGTCACTATACTGAAACCGTAATATATAATTTAATAAGAAGGGTTATATTGACCCATTAAGATTTGGCTTACATCTTCCTTGTAAATTTATATATTTTTTTTATATCTTATTAAAAAGTGTTCAGAGGTAAATCAATAACAATTACAATTTTAACAATATTTAAAGTGTGATTTATGAGATTTGTTGTATTCCAATTTCTCTTTGTAAAAGGCAAAAGGTTGCTTATACTGATTTCAAACTTAAGGATTCATTAGTTTGAATATACATTGAACAACCATAACATCAAAAAACAGGAAAAAGAATACTGAAGGGAAACCTGTGTGCTTTGGTGAAGTACACTAGTGTGCAGGAAATCATGGTTACTCATCTCTTCCTGTTGGAAGAGACGTTGAGAAGGTCCCAGGGCTGACCTGCTTCCTTCCTCACCACTAACAAACAGACACGGTTTTCCACATCAATGCAAGAAAACAACAGGAGAGAACTGAATTTTCACAGCTATGCATTGGTTCTGAAGTTTAAACAATAGAAAGAGAGACTCTACTGGCCCAACAAATGTGTTTTTAACCCAGGCTGCGACTCAGTAGCCAATGTTCCCAGCAGGTCGGTGGCCACTTGATGTGTGGAGGCTGGTTGGCCTGGCCTGCATACAAGCCAATGACACACAGGCACAGCTATGAAGCCGGGCTAAATATAACTGCCATTGTTGTGGTCTGACAGATTGACTTTGGTTGGACACAGCAGAAGAGATTTAGCTGCAATAGGTTCAAATAAAATATATGTACAGGTTTGTTTTCACAAAAAGTGCAGCTTGAAGGTCATATATGAGGTTCAAAGCAAAAATCTTTGCTAATATGATCAAATTTAGACGTTTTGTGACACTGACAGATGGAGCAATAAACATGACTGAGGTTTTCCTGTTGACAAGCACGGTTCAACATGTAGAACACCAAGTGATAAAGCTCCATATGAAGCCATAGATTTGATCATTTAGGTTAGTGATGAATTAGGGAGCTCATTGTCCATCTTGAAAAACGTTTGTGGTTTATTATATTTAAAATAAATTCATCACACAGAGGGAACTTTACAACATTCAGACACTGTTCCAGTGAACTGTGTGAAAAGCAACTGATGGCAGTTCTAGAGAACAATGAGGAACAATGGAGGAACTATTTTATTGAGCACAGACCAAATTATGGACAAATGGAACGTTGGCGTTTAAAAAAAATAGAACGTCGAACGTTTCCTTTAAAGAAACAGTAACTTACAGCGAAAACAAAAATTCTACACAAGTTGTTTTTTTATCCAAAACTTAGTTATTTCTTCCGTGGAACACAAAAGGAAATATTTTGTGGGAGCCTAGGTCACATCTTTTCTTCATAGATTTCATTTTGTGTTCCACAGAAGACAGACAGTCAAACAGGTTTGGAACAATATAATTTTCATTCCTTTAAAAGCGAATGAAACATTTACAACGTTTACAGGGATCATACACAATTATAATAATGTGACGTTTCGAATTAGTTTGCGTATAAAAACACGTCAAATTACATTAAAAGATCAAATACAGTACTCACCTTAAAATAACCCCCCTCATAGTGTGTATTCGGGGGTCCGAAAATCGCGACTTCCCAGTTGTACAAGTCCGACTCGTCGACTAAAGTTATTTTGAAGCCTTCAACCGGCTCGTCTTGGAGACTTTTCAGCTCCAACATTAGAGCTTTTTGGGAACTCGCAACATGACGGTGTCCATGCTGAGCCATATTCCGAAAACAAACGATCTGGCATCCAAAATAACCCCGCAAACAACTTTAGTTCGCCCGTTTCACAGACGCCGCACACGCTCAAGCGAACAACCCCGAGATAAGTCACTCGATGACAAATTACGCTCAGCGAGTAACGTTAACAGCCCCGGCCGATTTGATGTTCGCGTCGGACATCTGAAGTCCCACGTTAAGCACCTGCCGTCGATATTAAACGTGTTAGATTAATCAAGCGTTCCGCTAGCAAATAAACATGCGAGCAGGGAAGCTTGTTTGAGGAGTCTCGCTCCCTCCCCCAGCGATACTCTATAGGACACTGTGCCTGCAGCTGAAAATCACGGCCCGCCTTTACACCTCCTGCAACCAATGGAGCTTGAGCAGCTTCACCCAACGAGTGAAACACAGCACAAGGAAATACTATCTATCTATCTGTCATCTCTCTCAATATCTATCGTTTTATCTATCAATATCTATATATAGTATCTCACAGAAGTGAGTACACCCCTCATATTTTTGTAAATATTTTATTATATCTTTTCATGTGACAACACTGAAGAAATGACACTTTGCTACAATGTAAAGTAGTGAGTGTACAGCTTGTATAACAGTGTAAATTTGCTGTCCCCTCAAAATAACTCAACACACAGCCATTAATGTATAAACTGCTGGCCACAAAAGTGAGTACACCCCTAAGTGAAAATGTCTAAATTGGGCCCAAAGTGTCAATATTTTGTGTGACCACCATTATTTTCCAGCACTGCCTTAACCCTCTTGGGCATGGAGTTCACCAGAGCTTCACAGGTTACCACTGGATTCCTCTTCCACTCCTCCATGATGACATCACGGAGCTGGTGGATGTTAGAGACCTTGCACTCCTCCACCTTCCGTTTGAGGATGCCCCACAGATGCTCAATAGGGGTTAGGTCTGGAGACATGCTTGGCCAGTCCATCACCTTTACCCTCAGCTTCTTTAGCAAGGCAGTGGTCATCTTGGTGGTGTGTTTGGGGTCGTTATCATGTTGGAATACTGCCCTGCGGCCCAGTCTCTGCTACAGTATGTCACAGTACATGTTGGCATTCATGGTTCCCTCAATGAACTGTAGCTCCCCAGTATCTCTCTCTCTCTCTCAATATCTACCTACCTATTTAGATCTCAACATATCTCTCAATATCTCAATATCAATATCTTCAAATTTCTCCTAATAAATAAGGTTTTAAAATTACGGTAAACAACCACATAGACAAACCAAGATATTAAAATGATTTATAAATAACAAATACGCAAATAAGTATTTTTAACTTTGTTCACTGGTATTTCACACGATTACAAACAAGAAACATAGTCGATCAAACATTTGGTCTACATATAGATGTATTTATTGGTGCACACAAAACTATAGCATTGCGTGGACCTCTCAAAAAAATGTTGCTTGCACATTATTGGTCATTCTTGTAGTTCATTTATTCATCTTAAAACATTATATTACATCATACAGTCGGAAAATACATATGGAGTTGTACAGTACCTTCAAACGAAGAGCAATGAGAGCATATTTAATGATAAGCCAAATCCAGCAATATCTGCACTACAACTTGCCAGAGGGAAAACCTTATTAGATTAGCTGGGCCACTTCACTTGAATAACATATATCGGCTGAAGTATTCATATCTATACGGACCCCCTAAACCCCCCAAACCCCCTCTACTGATATATTTATAATTTAATGCAAAATGCAATTTTTTAAAAACATTCCAAGACATTTTCTGAAGTTTATGTACTCAACAAATAAAAATACATTATACCATCAAAAGGTGTAATATGGTGAAGCCAACTTTTACGTAAAAAAAGAACTAGAAAATAATTGTGACAATCAAGGAATGATAGGGGAGTTTTCTATGCAAGTGTTCATGTATTAGTCAAAAACAAAAAGTAGGCAAAAGTTTACATTCCTACCCATGCAAGTTATAAATTTCAATGTGACTTGTAGCACAAAATTCAGACTTAATAATTAGTCGTTTTTCTCCACATCAAATGATTGAGTCCTCACAGGACCTGTAAACCACTAGAGATGTTGTTTTTCCAGAAACGTTCTTTTAGCCTGCTATTCAAGTCACTTCTTGTTGATGAACTCACTTGTACGATCCAAAACACTTGCAAGGTACCCTCAGGACAACGTCAGGTTTCCACTATTTTGGTTGCGTCCTTACAACCGAGCGCTACAGCGTGCTGGATCAGACAGTTAAACACATGTGCCTGAATTAGTCTGTACAAGTTCGTTAGTGTGGAAAAAAGGCATTTAACAGCATTTAAAAAATAAAATAAAATAAAAAGATTCATTGTAATCTGCAAATGTACAAGACGGCAGTTCTAAGAGCTGAAGAATACATGAAGCATGAGTTTTTATGGAGTCAAAGCCACGGTGGCGTTTGACAGACACGATACAGACCGAGGAAGTGCACATTTAACTTTTTAGGCTCCCTTTAACAGCATTATATTCTCAAGGTATTAGAAACATACAAGGGGTCACTTTAATATAATACTGTCTAGAAATGAGATACTATCCGTGTGTTAAATGGCATATTTAAGGAATATTTGGGGTTAAAACGTTTAATGATGAATGATATCAGAAAAGAATTTCGAATAGTACTTTAGTTTGTAAAAACTAATAAATATATATATATATATATATATATATATATATATATATATATATATAAACCAAATCAATTAATCGCGTCAAATCGATTAATCGCATCCAAAATAAGTGTTTACATAATATGCGTGTAATGAATACACACACACATATATATATATATATATATATATATATATACACATATATATAAAATCAGATATAAATATGAATATATAAATATATTAATGTGTGCATTTATATATACACAAATATCACAGTCAACACACATTATGTAAACACTTATTTTGGATGTGATTAATTGCGATTAATCGATTTGACGCGATTAATCTGTTTGGGGGTTTTTTTCCCAACAAACTACAGTACAAATCGAAATTATTCTGAGGTAAACAGGCGACCTGGAGATTTCATCCTCGTGGTGTCCATTAGGGTTGCAAAGGGGCAGAAAATTTGAGTAAATCTCTGGAAACTTCACAAAAATGAAAAGTTTCCAAAATTTCTGTAATGTTTCCTAAATTTACCGGAAATTTTCCACCTCTTTGCAACCCTATCGTTCATTAACGGGAACATAAAAGTACAAGAATTACTATATCGGATTTGCTAGATGTAAAATAATCCAATTTAGTTAATTTCGCCACTTTCACTAACCGTCATTATCCTGAGCAAGGTTTGTTAGTGTGCAGTTTAGTTAACTATATGCAACTGTAGTATTATCTCCCTATATTAGGAGAAAAATAGTAGGGCTATCACATGATATCTCTTATATCACGTGGGATCGCAAGTATAAACGTGGTCTAGAAATGCAACCCTGTGCACCTATATGTCCAATATGCGTGCAACAATGCACAACTGCACTTATGTGTGAAATTAGTGCTCAGAGGCAGTTAGAGTTTGAAGATGAGTTGAGGGAAGAATCTTTCTGGTCCGAAACCAGTTCTGCAAGGGCTAGCCTTCGAAAAGAGCAACACATTGTTGACGAAACTGGTAAGGAACAGACACGCTGATGTTTAATGCAGATAAAGGCGATGATGATTGAGTTCAGGACAGAAACCCCCCCCCGCAAACAACACCACAACGCAAAACATTAAAAAAAAAGCACATAACTCAAGCATCGACAACGAAAAAAATCCAGTTCTCAAGATGAAAGTCATGGACCGTTAAGACAATGGAAAGACTGTCAGAGAGACAAAGAAGCTGAGGAAGAGGATGAAGAAACACAATGCACGTCGGAGGTCGAGGAGGGGAAACAAAGGCAAGGGAGGGACTTGAAATTTGTGGTCTTAAAAGAAGAACAGCAGAACAACTGATCCAATAAATACAAAGGAAGAGGAGGGACACGAGTCTCAGATTGTGATATATGATTCCGAGCGTGTGGTTCAGCCGGACAGGCTGTGCTGGGATGGCGGTTCAGGGGGTTTCACGGCGGCGTGGGCAAGGGGTCTCTCAGACACAATCAGCATTTCGAGAAAGTCTGCTTGAGCTCATCCAGCACATTCCCCAGCAGCGATGGCTCGTCGCACTTAGCGTCGATGGAGACCGTCTGATCGGACTGCATGAAAGAGAAACGTAGGGTTTTAATGAGTCATCTTTGGAATCAGAATCATTACGATTCAGTTAATATTCCAGATACTCACGGTTTTGACCAGCAAACAAACGTGGTGACCCTGGATCGACCTGCTGTACATGGAGGCGCAGGAGTCAATCCTCTCCACAACTGTAAACACAGGGAATAAGAAAAGAACAGATTTAAGGGTGTCCGTATTTTGAAAAGTATCACAGGAGTCATTGTGAAGTCGGCGCACCGGAGAAGTGATGGTGGAAGCAGATCCTGGCCAGCAGGTGGTGGAAGGGCATGTTGATCCCCTCTAGCCGTAGAGAGCTGCCCTTCAGGTCGCCCGACTCCAGCAGTTTTGCGTATGCGTCACTGACAACACAAGGTATGTACGTTTAGCTACATCTAATCACTCCGTAATGTCTTACTTTGATTTAGTTTAAAACTATTAACAACAGCCCTAATATAAGTAAAAATAATTTCATCCACACCTAAATTTTTTTTTTTTTTAAATAAGTAAATAAATATAAAAAAAAATGAATAACAATTTTTTGGACATCTGGGGTGGAGGACAAAAATACAAATAAATAAATTTGTGATTTTTTTTTTAAAGGGAGTTTAAAAAAGTTTACCCAAAGTTTGAGAAAATCTCTCAAAATTACTGTACTAATAACAATTATTATTATTATTACTACTTTATATTAGATTTATAATATAATTTATTATTAACATTACTATTACTACAAATGCTATTAAATATCAGCATTTTAAAAATGATATAATAGCAATAATTTTATTTTACAGTACAACTAAATAACTACACTTATATTTATGGCTGTCTTTACTTATTCAATAAATGCTCCATTTTATTTGGGGAAAATTTGGGAGAGGGAAAACTCCAGTTCTACTGTGCTTGCTTGTAGGGCTGCACAATTTGGCCAAAATGTCGAGATTATACATCAATGTTGCTATAATAATAATAATAATAATAATAATTATTATTATTACAATTACTACTACTAAATAAAACTAGAAAACAAAAAGAAATAACTTTTTTTTTATTACTACAATTGCTATTAAATATTATTAGCATTTAAAAAATATATATTAATAATAATACTTTTATTTTACAGTACAACTGATAAATTACATTACTAATATTTATGGCTGTCTTCATTTCTTTAAAAGTCAACCTGTAGTGAAAATCAAGTTGTTCATTTGTATATGTGGTGTTTTTAATACGATTTTAGACAAACCATGTGCCAATCCATTAATCAACACCATTGGCCAAGTATTTTCTCCTTATAACTGTAGTTTCCCAAAGTCTGTCCCAGAAACGCAGTTTAAAACAGCCCTTTTTTTGCTACATCACAAAATTCAACAACCAATCACGTCAAGTGATAGATTCCAATCATTAGCATATCATACCAACCACATCAGCAGTAAATTTCAGTACAGTGTGTCTAATTTGAAGCTTGCACAACTATTTAGTCAGTGTTATCATGATAATGTAGCAGTGATGTATTAGGGTTCCATATCCATTTGTACAAACGTGGCACACAACTGCTAATTTGAATAATAACCAACAGTGTAAAAGTAGTCTGGAGTCAGACCCACCTTAATACGCGTATGCTCGTGGGTGCGAATTGGAATCACAAACTTGGCTGCATTAGAGCCTTCAAAGCATTTTGAGGACATAACGTCAAGTACGGGTGCATCTCAAAAAATTAGAATATCGTGAAAGTTTTTTTTTGTAACATTTCAAAAAGTGAAACTTTCATATTTTCTAGATTCATTACATTACAAAACATTTCAAAAGTTTTTTTTGTTTTAATTTTGATGATTAGAGTTTACAGCTCATGAAAGTCAAAAATCAGTATCTCAAAATATTAGAATATTTCCTAAGATCAATCAAAAAAAGGATTTGCAAAACAGAAAAGTTCAAGTTCTTTAAAGTATGTTCATTTATGCACTCAATACTTGGTCGGGGCTCCTTTAGCACAAATGACAGCATCAGTGATGTGTGGCATGGAAGCGATCAGCCTGTGGCACTGCTGAGGCACTATTGAGCCTTCAGCTCGTCTGGATTGTTGGATCGGCTGTTTCTCATCTTTCTCTTGAAAATATCCCATAGATTCCATATGGGGTTCAGGTCAGGCATGTTGGCTGGCCAGTCAAGCACATTAATATCATGTTCAAGAAACCACTTGTCAGCAGATGGAAGCATAAAGTGCTCCAAAATCTCTTGGTAGACGGGTGCATTGACTGTGGACTTGATAAAACACAATGGACCAACACCAGCAGACGTGACAGCACCCCAAATTGGATTGGATTCAATTTATTGTCATTGCACATGTAGATACAAGGCAATGAAATGCAATAGAGAAGAAATATACAGCACAACATGAGGAAAGGAAGGAGAAAAAAAAATAATCCTCACACTACGCTCCTGAACGGGAGTACAGTGTGAGAACAGACAAAAAAACCTCAGCATAGAGCACAGTCAATACAGGAACTTGCAGAGAATAATCCAGTTCAGACGACCAGCCATCCGGTCTGCAGCCATTACAGCGCTAACCCAGACCCGTTATCAGACTGACGGGAAGAAGCGGCAAAGGCGTTGGATGTGGGTAAAGGGAGGTGAATGAATATCTGTATCTATGAGCGTATGAGTGTGTGTATGTGTAAGTTCGTGTGCCTAGAGATCCGCCATGCTGGCACTCCAAACAAGTTGTCTTAGTCCGCAGGTTGTGGTGCGACAGCAATTGCCATGGAAACGACCTTGGCCGGAGCCCAAACGCTCGACAATCACAAGGTGTCTGTTGAGGGGGGGGGGGGAAGAAAGAGCGTCTCCCTGCAGCATTCGTCCGGGGAGATAGATTCCAGAACAACCTTGCCAAGCTGTTCTGTTGTTTTGGGAAGCCGAAAAGAGATAAGATTGTTTGGTCTTTGGGCAAACAGCTGCCTAATTTCACAGCTATTCTCATTGTCCATTCTGATCTCCTTGTCCATCAATTTTCCTTTCCAAAGCCGAGAGCTTATCCGTGATCGAATCCATATTGCGGTTAATAGTCTCTGTCTCAGAGGCGACCGCTCGCTCTGCCGACTGCTTCAATCATGACGGGCAGCCTTGTGAGGTTTTGGACAGCTGTTCCCGTCTCCTTAATTCTGCGATAATTCAGGGCAACGCATAATCCAATCAGCAGAAACCCAGTTATCATGGTTCCGAATGGGTAGATGTCTTCAATGTCCTCCACGGAAAGAGCCGCCAGACACACGACCCGCCACCTCTCCCATGCGTCCATCGTGTAGCCAGCTGCGAAAGTTCCAGCAGGACACCCGGGCTCTCCCGATCCCAAACTTCTAGTCGAAAAGATGGTGTCAATTGCGTTAAGAGACCAGTTGATCAGATCCATAATTTCGGTTTTGTCAAATAGTGCAGAGAGAGTCTCTTCAGTGTTAGACAAGGACAAAACGAGAGAGCAAGCAGGGGAGATAAGGGTAGGGAGGGAGGGAAGAAAATGTGACTGCCTTTGCTGAGAGCCAAACGAGAATCATCACTAACTTCAGAAACTTCACACTGGACTTCAAGCAACATGGATTCTGTGCCTCTCCACTCTTCCTTCAGACTCTGGGACCTTGATTTCCAAATGAAATGCAAAATTGACTTTAATCTGAAAAGAGGACTTTGGACCACTGAGCAACAGTCCAGTTATTTTTCTCCACAGCCCAGGTAAGACGCTTCTGACGTTGTCTCTGGTTCAGAAGTGGCTTGGTAGCCCTTTTCCTGAAGACGTCTGAGCGTGGTGACTCTTGATGCACTGACTCCAGCTTCAGTCCACTCCTTGTGAAGCTCTCACAAGTGTCTGAATCAGCTTTGCTTGACAGTATTCTCAAGCTTGCAGTCATCCCTGTTGCTTGTGCACCTTTTCCTACCCAAATTCTTCCTTCCAGTCAACTTTGCATTTAATATGCTTTGATACAGCACTCTATAAACAGCCACACCTTTCAGTAACTTGCCCTCTTTGTGGAGGGCGTCAATGTTCATCTTCTGGATCATTGCCAAGTCAGCAGTCTTCTCCATTATTGTGGTTTCAGAGAACAAGAGAGACCCTGAATTTATACTGTAGGGATGGTCATTAATTGAAACTCAAATGTAAATATTCTAATATTTTGAGATACTGATTTTTGACTTTCATGAGCTGCAATCATCAAAATTAAAACAAAAAAAACTTTTGAAATGTTTTACTTTACATGTAATTAGGCCTGTCACGATAATGAAATAACCGTCTAATCACGATTATTTGATATAACCGCGGTTGTTTCAGGCAACCCCGATTATTGTGCTTTTTATACGGCACAAGGAGGAGTCATACACCAAAAGAAACAGAAGAGCACCAGTTTTGTTTTCATGTGAGGGACAGAATTATATTTACTAGGGCTGCAACTAACGATTATTTTGATAATCGATTAGTTGGCCGATTATTCTTTCGATTAATCGATTAATCGGATTAAAAAATATTGACCAAAAAAAAACACTATTCCACATTCTGCCCAATGTCCTTCAAACAAACGTGACAACTGAATGCTATGAAAACATACAGTGCTTAATTTATTAGACCACTTATCATAATAAAGAGAAAACATATTTTAGAAATTTGTCAAAAATTTGTTTAAATTTAAAAATGTTAGTGTCATTTATTAGACATAATAAAAAAAAAATGGCCTCATAACAGCTTGCATTCTTGCTGGTATTGTTTATGTACTTTTTGACTGCAATTGGGTATCGCGAAAAAAAAATACTCAAATAAAAAATACAAGAAAAAATAAGTGCTCTGGTTTTCTTTCATAGATAACAGCAATAATGATATTATAGCATTAAAAATAGCCTACTACTGTTACTAAAGAGCTTACACATATTGGAGTACTAACCAGTACAGAAAGCCGAAAAATGATTTTGGTTATCACCAATACTGTTACTTTAGAGCAGCAGTGGCACAAACCTTACATAAACACATTGTTAAAAAACTTACATAAATTTGTTAAGCATTGTAAAAATTGAATATAGTTTAAACCTCTATTAAAAATTAAAATAATAAAGATAATAATAAAGACGAATAAAAACACAAACTCAGTGTTAACCAACAGGTAAGAGTAATGTTCTGCAGGAACTACTTTGATCACAGTCACCTCGTCATTTCTTTATCCTGTAAAAGGCCGTTATGGAGCGTCTCATGTTTATATTCAGACAGACAATTACACGCTGTTATCCCTTTAAAGTTCCTACTCTCATAAAATATTTTAATTTATTTTAAACCTTAAATTAACTTTCAACAACAGATAATTCAGCACAATAGATATGTTTGCGCTGAAAAGCCTATTAATTGTCTCCCTCTCTACTGTGTTCTGTCCGTCTGACGCGCGTGCGCGCGCCCGCCGCGCCGGCGCTCATTCGGTATTTTAAACTTAACACAGACTGTCAGGACGGACCTTTATGCAAAAATGGAAATGCTCGCGTGAATTTGTGGCATTTATAGATAAGGATATGACCGTAAACTGAACGTTTTTGCGCTGAGGACGCACACGCATCTGTCAAAGCGCCTGACAGGGCAAGCCATTACTCTTATGCATTAACTTAAAGCTTAAAATAAAGAATTATCATGTTTTGGGCAGCTTGGATCACGTGCTTCTCCGGCAGAATCTCATTCTGTTTCCTCCACTATTTTTAGATGCATTTTGTCCATAGAAATGCATTATTCAGTGCCGTAATTTGACTAACCAGCTGAAGTTGGACGTGCACTGTGGGCAGACCCGATTAATCGATAATGAGAATCGTTGTCGATGATTTTCATAATCGATAATAATCGATTTTATCGATTAGTTGTTGCAGCCCTAATATTTACATTGTTAAATTTAAGTTTACAGAAACTCATCTTCCTTCTGCTGCAGCTGTCAGTCATTCTCCGCTTAGCATTCAAACAGCACGTCACATTCAGTTATGACAGTCAGAACAGTAAAACTCTCTCTCCAAGATGTTATATTCCCATTATAATACTTGATGTATAGATAAAGGTCTGGGGATTTGCATAAAATGACTATATCTTGCTGGAGTTCATTGCGCTCTCATTTCTCTTCTTTGTGTTTGTAACCGTGTAGAGTCAAAGTCTCTTTATGACAAGTCATGTCACTTGGCGGCCATCTTTGAAACGCCTCTCGGGCATCCAAGTGCAGCTCCTATCTCTTTGAATGGGGAAACATCAAATTCTCCAAAACTGTTCACTAAG